>NC_138236.1:34832127-35494627 GCF_964197995.2 Scardinius erythrophthalmus
TATTATAGTGTAAATTGATATAAAATGCAATTAGCTTAACTTTAGAGTGCTTTTCACCCACTGATTAAGGACTTAAGTACAGCTTTGTGTGTAATTTCAAAATTACTTCTATCAATTGAAATATGGTGTATACTGCCGAATACTGACAGGCATTTATGGTAAACTAAAATATACTTAAATGTCATTTATATTGAAACTTGTAGATCATGTATTTAAATATATTTGTAATCAGCCCACACATGCAAAGATGATCAAATATAATTGTAACAGTGGCTGTTTCAGTAATGACAGGGCATTGGATCCAGGTGCAGTTTGACTTTTATTATTAAGAAAACAGTCAGAAAGTAAATCCAGGCAGAGCATAACAAGAAACCAGGCAAAGAACAAAATCCAAATAATCCAAACACAGGAAAATCCAGACACTGAAACGAAACATCCAAGAAAGGACAACACCAGACAAAGAACATGAGAAACACTTGGGTATATATACACACTCAAGGGGAGATTGGCAAACAAGACACACCTGGGAACAATCAGGAACTAATCAACAAGAAAACCTACAAAGGACTACAAAACATGGCACAGAACAGGAAAATAACAAAAGTCCACACAAGGGAATCATGACAATAATAACTTTAAATGAAGTATCGAAAAACACATTACAGTTAAAATTATAAAGTAATTGACATGTCTTTTGATATGCTAGTCATCACATCAAAATTAGTGTACTTCTGTAAAGCAGGACAAAAGATTATTAAAACTTAGTGATTTAAAATCTACTTCAGTGTGTTAAGAAAAATAGTCATGAATGTGTACTCTCTTTAAACGCACTTAAGTGGCCTTTTATTTCATTAATATTATATTATCTGCAAGAACAGTTTTTAAAATTATACCTTTAATATTTTAAGTACACTACAAGTGCACATTCAGCACAATGGTCTTTATGCAAAGAACTCAGAGGCCAAATAGCACTTTTCATATTCACTTGCTGTCTTGTGGACTTAAAATGGTCCACAAGACCGTAGGTTGTCTAGTTTGTTTGTCATTTTAGGTTTCAGAAGAGTGCCTAAATGGCGTCCCTTTAGCAAACGATATGCGCCCTTAATGCGCACTGAGGCAAGCTCTGCTGCAAACCTCTATCAGACTTAGGGTTTCATTTGGGCCAGGGCCAGTGTTTAGCGCTCTCGTCAGTCTAAACTCCTCGCTGCTCTGTGATTGGCTACAGGTGCAAACACTCCTCCCACTATTGCGGCAACACCTTTGTCGGCTCTGCCTCCACCAATTGGAGTGAACGGCTATAGTCACATCCCGGCAACCAACAATGGACAGCCAGCATTGGAAATCTACACCAACGGTGTTCATCCATATCAAGGTGAGAATCCCTAATGCTTTGGGAAGGCTTGTATTAACAACAACACTCTAGCAACTGCATATCAACCACCCACAATCCTCTTAGATCTTGGCGGTGAGTTTTGCATACACAGGAACCCGTCGCATGTATTCAGAATATGCTAAATGCTTTGTCCTCATGCTCTCTCCAGCCCAGAGTCCAGCTCTTCAGTTAGATCCGCTCCAGCAGGCGTACGCAGGCATGCAGCATTACACAGGTGACCGAGCAGCTGCATCTCTCATGCACAGGCTTTTGTGTCAGATCAGCCTTTGTCTTTGTTACTCAGCATGTGTCAAACTCTGTGTTTCACAGCAGCCTATCCGACTGCATATGGATTGGTCAGCCAGCCGTTTCTACAGCAACCCACTCTGGTTGCCCAGCAACAAACCCAGCAACAGAGAGAAGGTGATTTCATTTCCTGTTAAAAAAATAAGGTCATATTCACTGCGTAGTCGCATACTTTATAGTCCATTGTTTTAATTTAAAAACATACTTCGCAGAATTTTACAAAATACGTTCTATATAGTATGAGTGTGTGTAGTTTGAATGACATCCGGGCGTACTACACCCGCCATGTTGTCATTATTATGTGACTCACAGCGTTAGTTGCGTCGCTTCACCGCCATCCACAAATCCTCTCCCGGTGCCTCATGGGATAGTAAAGTGTCCATCGAATCTCGCTAGAAATAGTAGGTCATCCGGGTACTTTTCGCTTACTGTTCTGACATACAATACATATGTATTCTGACATACTACTCTGTTTCCGTTCTGTTCTTTGCATATTATGGGCCAGGTTTACCAAACAGGGCAAATTAGTGTGAAAGAACAATTCCAGAAAAGCACTGGATCATTTCCATAATGACCAACACAATCTACCAAACTAAATTAGCGTCTGGTTTAAGACAGGCTTTTTTTGGGGCGGTAAATAATGGCGCAAATACCAGTAAATTGACGAGTGCAAACCTTAGTAAATCACCTTGCGTGATTCATTTAAATACTCTCCTCCTATAAAGTTTGCGTCTGAAATGGAAACTCCTACAAATGCATGTGTAAAAATATCCATGTCCAGCCTTTTCAGTGCTAATTTTTCACTGCTTGTCTTTAGTAAATCCTGACAGTAGTTTTTTAACACCAAAAGAGGGTTTGCGCTGGAGCTGTTAGTAAATCTGGCCCTATATAGCAGGGAAGTATTCGATTTCAGACACAATGTTTTTTTACGTCCTCAGAAGTCAGACTGTACCTTGTAAAGAAGTACACTTTACCATACTTTTAATTACTTATTATGGAAATATACTTAAAAACAACATACTTGAGTGTGAACTGAATGTATTGTTTTAGGACACTGAAATGCCTGTTAATTGCAATTAAATAAAAATGTATCACAGTTTCAGTTTATATTAAATGCAATTAGCTGGACTTTAGAGTGCTTGACCCACTTAAGTAATTAAGTACATATTTAAATGTAATTTCATAATTACTATTAATTGAAATATGGTTAAAGTGTACTCCAGAATACTGACAAGCATTTATGGTAAACTAAAATATGCTTCAATGCCTTTTCTACTGAAACTTGTATGCCTTGTATTTAAATATATTTGTACTAAAGAAGTTGTAATTTAGTACATTTATATTAACTTTAAATGAAATATCGAATAACTCACTACAGTTAAAATTGTAATCAAGTACTTTACATGTCCTCTCCTAAGTTAGTCAACACATCAAAATAAGTGTACTTCTTTAAAGCACGACCAAACATAATGATTTAAAATGTACCTCAAAGTAAAACTTTTAATTTGATATTATTACAAAGTGCACATGTTAAAAGTGCACTTAAGTGGGTTAAGAAACATCTGGTGCGTTCCATTCGACAGGGTCCCTACGCAGTGTTCACTGCTCCCTAACACGGTATATCCACTGAAGTGAACTATGTATAAATGTGTTCTTAATCTATGGCCTATGGCCTAATCTAGCGCTTTCTTTCCCGCGTACAGCTGCATAAACACTCCTGAGGTAAATGAAGTACAATAAAACATTACAGCGCCTCAGCTGCTTCTCAGCACTTTTAATTGATTTATATATTCATATGATTGACTATGAAAATGTAACATTCATCACCGTAACCATTCATAAATACTCTAGTTTGTATAATAACAATATTTACGAATACTCAAATGTAAATAAACTCCTCCATCGCAAGCTGTTTAAAATCTCTTCCAACGGCTCTGCTCTATGGTTAGTTCAGACCGGTGACGCGGTGCACAATGACACTTGGGGGATTTTTGCTCTCCATTTCATGTGAAGTGATGTATCGATGTTCCCTTATTCCCTAAGCCGTTTGCAGTGCCCTACGAACTGAACATGTTCGCTCCCTTCAGATTGTGATCTCTCTTAAAGGGGTCATATAATGCCATTTTTGTACAAGCTAATATGATTCTTTAGGGTCTAAATTAAAAGTTTGTAATATACTTTAATTAAAAATTCTCATTAGTATTGTAAGAAAACACTAATTTTACCTGGTCAAAAACAGCTCTGTTTTCAGCACGCCGTTTCAGTGCATGTGTCTTTAAATGATAATGAGCTTTGCTCACCCCGCCCCTCTGTTCTGTGCGTACACCGTTTTTAACACAATAACACAATAACCATAACGCGTTGTTCATTATAAACGTGGGATTATGAATTATATTGATAATGTCGTATATAGAAAACATGACGTAATGTACCCTGAGTGTAAACCTTAGCCGCATTCATCATGAAGCGCGCTAGCGTTTTGCAAAGATTAATATAAAGATTAATATAAAGGTTAATAAAACGTTACACTCACTTCAGTTCTTCTGGAGGTGCAGCAGGAACACGGATAGTTAGTACCGATCCTTTTTTCAGGAGCAGCTTCTTGGCAAAACCAGCTTTACTGACCTCATTTGTAAAGCAGTCTGGTGTGTGAAATGATTCGCGCAAACTTGAAAGCATTGACGTTGATCGTGGGGAATTCCCTTCGAAAACAAACTCAGCCACTGCGTCTTCAGCGGTTCGGATTTAGGAACATCAAAATGATGCTGTGTTCCTTATTGCACCCAAGAACAGAACACCACAATCGCTCATAGACAGTGCTCCAGCGTATCAACAATGACACGCGGACTATGATTGACAGCTCGCTCACGAGCGAGGGCGGGTCTGTGTTGAAACGATGCTGTCAATCAACAATCGTGGAAGGGGCGTCGATTTTGTGACGTCACACGGTCGAACGGCTTGATTTGAGAGAAGGGAAAATATAAGGAGATTTAAAAAAAACCACTGGATGGATTTTTATCATTTTATGATGGTTGTGTACAGGCACTGCCAACACACATTTCAGTACAATCAACTTGTAAAAGTGCATGTACCATTATATGACCCCTTTAAGATGGTGGAATACCCTGTGAAGTCCACTTCACAGTCCACTTACGGTCCACTTACGGTCGAATGGAACGCACTTATAGTCATGAAAGTGTCTCTCTTTAAGTGTACTTAAGTGGCCTTTTATTTAATTAATATTATATTATCTGCAAGTACAGTTCATATACTTTTAAGATTTGAAGTACACATTCAATACAATTAAGTGCACTTCTTTTACACAAAGGGTATGGAGGCAAATCATTGTTTATTTTTCAAGATATATATATTTTTATAAATCATTGCATGTGAGCTGTTTCTCATTATGATTATATCTGTCTATAAAGCTTACATTGAGTCTAATGTGTGTGATGCAGGTCCTGAGGGGTGTAACATCTTCATTTACCATTTACCTCAAGAGTTCACTGACTCTGAAATGCTCCAGATGTTTCTACCATTCGGTAACGTCATTTCTGCAAAAGTTTTTGTCGATCGAGCCACCAATCAAAGCAAATGCTTCGGTAAGAATGAGAAAACGTATGTGTTCGTAATACTAACCTTCAAACTCTGGTGCACAATAGAACTATCATCGAACAGTATTATTTGACTGTACTATCGGATGAGAACCAAACCTGAACTCAATTGAGATGAATAATGACACTATTGCCTTCGCTAGAGCTGCTTTACAGCGGCATAAGATTTGTGTATTAATAATTGATGAACTTTGCAACATTGACAGTTATTGGTTACACTTTATTTTACAGTGTCCATGTTACAGTGTAATTATGCATTTAAGTACAGAGAATTATTAATTAACTTCATGTACTTGTAGGGTTAGGGTTAGAGTTTGTTTTATGTACAGTAGTTGCATGTACCGTAATAATGCACAATTTATAGTAATTACTAGCTACATGTAACGTGTAAAAAAGACACTAAAATAAAGTGTTACCTAGTTATTTTCCTATTTATTAATGTAAAGCTGCTTTGAAACAATCTGTATTGTTTAAAGCACTATATTAACAAATGTGACTTGACTACCACATTCAAGCAGCTGCATGGCAATGCACTCTAACAGCCAATCAGAGCACCTTAGCAACTGCATAGCAACACTCTTGCGAACACCCACAGCACTCTTGCATCACAATGGTGAGTTTTACATGGACACTGAACATGTTTCTTTGTCTTTGCTCTCTCTCTCTCTCTCTCTCTCTCTCTCTCTCAGGCTTTGTGAGCTTTGATAACCCAGCGAGTGCTCAGACGGCCATCCAGGCCATGAACGGATTTCAGATCGGCATGAAAAGACTCAAAGTGCAGCTGAAACGGCCAAAAGATGCCAACAGACCCTACTGAGACAGAGACTGGTAAGAGAGGACAGACTTTCTAAAACCTTTAGAAAGAGAGAGATCTACTGTTTACTTAAAAGTGAACATGCAAAAGGAGGATATAATAAAAAAACTGAGAAGATGAAAATGAAAGTGGATACGAGGTTAGAGTTCTGCAGGGGTTTGACTGTATAAGGATGCTAAACACATACTTATAAAGGTGAATAGGAATAAAATGGTTAATTATCCCTTGTGAAAAAGAAGTAGACCTGAGAACACATTTAAAAAGACACTTTTTAGGGAAATAATACACATAACATTCAGTTTGCACTTAAAGGGTTAGTTCACCCAAAATGACAATTCTGTCATAATTTGCTCGCCCTCAAGTTGTTCCACACTTGTATACATTTCTTTGTTCTTTCTGTGTAACACAAAGGATGATATTTTGAAGAGTGTTGGTAACCAAACAGTTGTGGGGATCCATTGACTCCCATAGTATTTTTTTTCCATACAATGTAATGTTGTCAAGGTCAGTGTCTAATTTGTTAACTTTAATTAATGCATTAACTAACATGATCTAACAATGAGCAATACATTTATTACAGTATTTATTAATCGTTGTTAATGTTTGTTAATAAAAATACTGTCATTCATAGTTTGTTCATGTTAGTTCACAGTGCATTAATAATGATTTTAATAATGCTTTAGTGGTCCCACTTTATATTAAGTGGATTTAAGTACTATGTACTTACATTGAAATGAATAATTTGATACAATGTACTTATTGTGTAACTACATGTTTTTACATTGTACTTACATTTTAAAAATTCCTGCATGTAATTACAGCTGTAATTAATTTATGTAATTACATTTGTAATTACACAGTTGACCCTTCCCTTACACCTTAAACCAATCCACCACACCTGTCCCTAACCTTACCCGTATCACACCTCAATAGCAGCAAAAGTGTTTTACAATACAACATGAACACAATAAGTACATTGTACTTATTTTTTGATGTAAGTACATAGTACTTAACGCCACTTAATATAAAGTGGGACCGCTTTAGTAAATGCTAATATTAATAAATGCTGTTGAAGTATTGTTCATTTATAGTTCATGTTTAATAAAGTAGTTAACTAATGTTAACTAATGAAAACGTATTGTAAAGTGTTACCAAATATATTAACTTTAAATGTCATGACAAATGATCATCAAAACCAAATGATTTAAAGAAGTAAAACTTTTAATTTGACTGTTAATTACAAAGTGCAGTTTTTGAAAGTGTACTTGAGTATATTAAGAAATATAGTCATAGTACATAGACTTTAAGTGCACTTATTTCATTAATATCAAATTATCTGCAAGTACAGTTTTAAAAAATATATACTTAAGATTTGAAGTACACTATGAGTGCACATTCAGTCCAATTATGCACACGTCTTTTTCACAAGGGTTGTCTTGAGCCATAGATGAGGCTTTAAAAGCATAATTAAAGCATAAATGTGTCTCAGATCATCAATAAATGAGAGAAAAAGTCATAACACTTAACTAATGCTGTAAAAAAAAATTGGATAATTTGTCAAAATATACGGAGCCTGCACGTGACATGCAGGAAACAAATAGGCTAAATTGTGCGCACTGTTTATAAATCGAGGGAACGAATTAGTAAATCGTGCACACAATTTAATTGAAATATCTGCTTGTTTGATCATCACGACCAGCCTGAGTTTGGGGCCGACTATCTGTTTGTCTGAACAATGGTAGACATGGTATTCTCTCTTTGTATTCTCTCTATGAAAATCACAAACCACACAACAAGGTCCAAACGGCCAATCATAAATGACGGGAGACCCTGGCTATGGTTACCTAGCAACCATAATCCACTACCTCTGAAGTTGTAGTAAGTTGATTGGCCTGTCTGGTTGCCGTTGGCAATTGCCTATGTTTGGATTGCCCTAGCAACATTGTTTGTTTTGTGCCCTTCCCCCCGGCGACTGGCCATGAGGTGGGCTGCATGCCGTTCTGCCGTGGCTACGATGGACTGTTTGATGCATTTGTGACTTCTTGATTTCTCTGATAAATGACTAATTTTTCAGTTTGTTTGGAAATTAACTACACGCTTCGCAACCCTCTCACTCTTTCTATGATGATTCCTGCAGTGAACGTTGTGACTGCAGTTTGTTATTGATCCGTTTTTTAAACTGTTCCTATTGTGTGCTATAAATAGTGTACTTATAATTATTAGTGTGCTTTTCATTTGAGTGTGAGACATTAAGATGAACAATGTAAAATATTCAGAATGTATATCATATAACATAAGAGCATAACTGGTAAATTCAGATGTGATTAAAGGGATAGTTCAGCCTAAAATGAAGATTTGGTCATCATTTACTCACCCTCATGTTGATCCAAACCTGTATGACTTTATTTATTCTTTGGAACACCAAAGAAGATATTTGGAGGAATGTTCATGCTGCTCTTTCTCATAAAATAACCTTCACCTTTATTTCTGTAGTGCTTTATACGTTACAGATTGTTTAAAAAGCAGCTTCAGAGTAATAAACAGGAATACAAAATTATGCATAAAATCCAGCTGTAAATCAGCTCTACAGAAGACAGTCGTTATTCAGTCGGTTCAGTGTTGATTCAGTTCAGTTCAATAACTGTGTAAAGTTCATTAGTAACTTTATTCAGCTCGAGTCGGTTCAATGTTGATTCAGTTCAGTTCAATAACTGTATAAAGTTCATTAGTGTCTTTATTCAGCTCGAGTCGGTTCAATGTTGATTCAGTTCAGTTCACTAACTGTGTAAAGTTCATTAGTGTCTTTATTCAGCTCGAGTCGGTTCAATGTTGATTCAGTTCAGTTCATTAACTGTGTAAAGTTCATTAGTAACTTTATTCAGCTCGAGTCGGTTCAATGTTGATTCAGTTCAGTTCAATAACTGTATAAAGTTCATTAGTGTCTTTATTCAGCTCGAGTCGGTTCAATGTTGATTCAGTTCAGTTCAATAACTGTGTAAAGTTCATTAGTGTCTTTATTCAGCTCGAGTCGGTTCAATGTTGATTCAGTTCAGTTCAATTACTGTGTAAAGTTCATTAGTGTCTTTATTCAGCTCGAGTTGGTTCAATTTTGATTCAGTTCAGTTCAATAACTGTGTAAAGATCATTAGTATCTTTATTCAGCTCAAGTCGGTTCAATGTTGATTCAGTTCAGTTCAATAACTGTGTAAAGATCATTAGTATCTTTATTCAGCTCGAGTCGGTTCAATTTTGATTCAGTTCAGTTCAATAACTGTGTAAGGTTCATTAGTGTCTTTATTCAGCTCGAATCGGTTCAATGTTGATTCAGTTCAGTTCAATAACTGTGTAAAGTTCATTAGTGTCTTTATTCAGCTCGAGTCGGTTCAATTTTGATTCAGTTCAGTTCAATAACTGTGTAAAGTTCATTAGTATCTTTATTCAGCTCGAGTTGGTTCAATTTTGATTCAGTTCAGTTCAATAACTGTGTAAAGATCATTAGTATCTTTATTCAGCTCGAGTCGGTTCAATTTTGATTCAGTTCAGTTCAATAACTGTGTAAAGTTCATTAGTGTCTTTATTCAGCTCAAGTCGGTTCAATGTTGATTCAGTTCAGTTCAATAACTGTGTAAAGATCATTAGTGTCTTTATTCAGCTCGAGTCGGTTCAATTTTGATTCAGTTCAGTTCAATAACTGTGTAAAGTTCATTAGTGTCTTTATTCAGCTCGAGTCGGTTCAATTTTGATTCAGTTCAGTTCAATAACTGTGTAAAGATCATTAGTATCTTTATTCAGCTCAAGTCGGTTCAATGTTGATTCAGTTCAGTTCAATAACTGTGTAAAGATCATTACTGTCTTTATTCAGCTCGAGTCGGTTCAATTTTGATTCAGTTCAGTTCAATAACTGTGTAAAGATCATTACTGTCTTTATTCAGCTCGAGTCAGTTCAATGTTGATTCAGTTCAGTTCAATAACTGTGTAAAGTTCCATAAAAGTAAAAAGTTCCAAAAAGTAAAACATTTGACTTCTGCACTATATTTACGTTGTCTGAAGCCAAAGTTGACGTCATGAAAGAGCATACAGATTTTGAAAAACATGAGGATTAATAAAAGAATTTCTCTTTTTGGGTGAAGTATAATCTTCTTCATTGTGGGTCTGCCTGAGCTTCTGACAGTGAGGGTTACAGGAAGTGCAGTGCCTGGTGCTGAATGGAGGAAACACAGCAATTCTGGGGAAGATGCTATAAATATCACAAATCAGTGAACCTCATTTTTATAGCCATTGTGTTTGTACTCCAAAAGAGGTGTTCAGTTCTTCAGAAAGTTCCCAGAATTCCTGTTTCCAGTTGTTGTGAGTGATGCATGTTGGCTGCAATGAGAAGCACTCATAAGTCAATCTAATCGCACACACACATTCAAACACACGTGCACATAAATGTACAAAATATATAGACATGATCTCCAGAGCACACATGCAGCAGGCTTGAGCTTCACTGTGACTTGCATGTGCAGTGTGTGTGTGTGTGTGTGTGTGTTTGCGTGTGGAAAAGCACATTTGATTGAGGTTGTGAGTAGATTTCTTTAGGTTTTAGGTCAGGTTTGGCCCCTTTCACCTCCTCAATGCTGAAGTGTGTAATTTTATCCTCTTAAATACCTTCTCATTTCTCAGATTAATATGGAGAGACATTTGTATATTGAACACCATGTCTCTGTAAAACATTGATCTGATTGTTTATGCATCGTGACCAGCCCGACACAGCAACAATGACTCAGCAACAATCTTTTTGATTCATTATAAGAGCCATCACAGGAGTCACTTGACTGGAAAGAGTGAGAGTACTTTGGAAGTTCATCTAACATGGCAGAGAAGCTGTGGGTGATGATTTGAGGATGCTGTAATTCTCATTTATTGTGCCTGATGAAACAGCGATTCACCCTGAAAGCTGAGTCACTGTCTGCTCCTTGTCCAAGGTGGTTTTTGCCTGTGATCCAGCAAGCAGACAGACAGCAAAGTGAAACATTGAACAAATGCTAACATCAGTGTAATGCAATTAATCTCTCTCTCTCTCTCTCTCTCTCTCTCTCTCTCTCTCTCTCTCTCTCTCTCTCTCTCTCTCTCACATATAGGATGGAGATTATTGAAGCATTCACATAGCAGACAGACGCCAGGTGTTGAGCTGCACAGGTTAAATTGCTAACGTGAGATGTTTGTTATCTTGCACACACAGACACACATGTGTGAATATGCAAAGGACAAATAAAAAAATCATGTACATAAATTACACACGCATTCAAACACACAAGCACACACAGTTACGGAAAGATGTCAAGAGTATTAACACAAAAAAACACGCTACTTCCTATGGACCTTCTTAGCTCTACAAATAAAAAAGTATCATTTTTCATACAAAACAAAAAAAATATATATGTTAAAAAATAAAAGAGAGAAGACCAGCCACAGTAAATGACCATAATCAGGTTTAAATAATTAAGCTTAAAATAATCTATTTAAAGAAAATAAGAATAGTTTGCATTAAAGCAATGATGATAGTTACAGTATTATTATTATTATTATTATGATTATTATTGTTAGAAAAAAAAAACATCGTAAGATTTCTACTTTTTCATTATAAATGGGACATAAGGGGACTCAGAAGCTTCTGGGCAAGTTTTAATATTTTATCTTTTTATTTATTAATTTATTCATATTTGAAAAACATGGTTTGGGGTGAGGTCTTTTGGTTTTCCTGTTTTTTAAAGAAGTACATTAAAATAATTGTAAAACTTTGTAACTTATTGAAATGTGAATTACAATGATGTTATTTATGTCAACTTTTTTGATCAAACTTTTGTTTCTAATTTAAATAAAATAAAGGTATTAAAATAATGATGTGTCACATTTGTATGTGTTATGGACTGAGATGTGTGTAACAGTGAGAAAGCGTGTGGCGATACTACATTTAGATACTGAGAGTCTTATATGTGATGTCAATGAACCAGGTACTTTGCCTGTAGACTCTTCAAAGTGGAAAAGACACAAAGCTGCACCACTAGAGGGATCCACTGTCATCACCTGACAGTCTGACACACGTTCGCAACGCAGCACAATACGACTACAAATGCATTGCATGTAATCACAGACTAACACACACATTTTGAGAATAAATTCACTCTCTTAATCCAGTTCTATGCAAAGCATGGTAGGAACTAAAATCCACTGCCTAGTATCAGTTAATGCAGCAAAAATTATTCAAGCAGTCCCAACACAAATGGATTAAGTACTAGTGGACTGAATACAATAAAATGAAGTAGTGACAAAATATTTGCTGAAACTTGTTCCTGGATTTATCTGTGTAGTCTATTTGTCTGTGCCAGTGCTTAAAACCTCATGCACATGCAAACAATATCAAATCAATGTTTCTTCTTCAATAAAACAGCCTTTTTTTTTATGTAAACTCTGCAAACATAACTCACACTGAATATTAATAGCAAACTTGTTGAAGATTCGCAGACAGGATGTCAATTCATTAAGTGCTAAGCTGTTTCCTCACGAGTAGCCAGAGGTTATTAACTGACGTCCACTCAGAAAAGGCCTCTTATCTCCTCACCGGTATATTGCAGCGTTGCACTTTTTTTGCTTCCTCAGAGGCTCCCCCTGTTGAAATCCCAAAAAAATCCAGGCTTGTTCATTGGCCAACATTTGCGGGGCGGGCCAATGAGAAAACCTGTAGGCAGCTCTTCCTAATCTCAACCAGAGCCAACCAGTGAGTTTGAGACGGGGTTAAACATTTGTGCAAACACTTCAGTGCATTCCAATTTGTGTACTCATGCACTATTCTAATGCATTTGTAGTATAAACAGTTCTAGTAGTTGTTACAAAAAGTGCACTTCAAATACATGGATGATGCACTTATTTAACTAAGTGTGGAATGTCAGACACTCAATTTTGCAGCTTTACTTCCTTAGCCAAAAGAGAAGGGCTGCATCTGAAATCGCATCCTTCCCTACGATATAGTAGGCGGAAAACTGTGTGTGACAAAAGATGTATGTCAGAATTCACAGTCCTCATAAAAGAGTGGGCAGAAAGTACCCGGATGACTGACTTCTTCCGGTGAGATTCTGAAGTGTGCATACGATGGACTTTACTATCCCATGAGGCCACGGGAGAGGATTTATGAATGGCAGTGAAGCGAGTTGGTCACATGATAATGACAACATGGTGAATGTAGTAGCCTACGTCCAGATTACATTCATACTACACACATTAGTAGTCAACATTTGAAGTGGATTAAAACCTTTCATAAGTTACATGAATTTTGAACAAAACCCGTTCTTGTTTTAGGACAACTTCAATGAACTTTTTTGATCCACTTCAAATGTTGACTACTGTATATAGAACACACTTTTTAGCGGTCTTGAAGTATTTACTTATTCAAAATAAGTAGCTACTCAATAGTATGCGATTTTGGACACAGCCAAGGGATGTCAGACTACGATGTTGGATGAAAACATTACACTTTTAAACCTCATACACTACACTATAGATGGCCTAGTTGAGTAGTCTACAGTGCGTATAAATTTGTCATTGGGACACAACAACAATCATTTAGTATGTATGTATGATATCAGTTAATTATTTAACTCGCTGTTATCAGTTCTTTGTTTATGACATGGTCATAAAGTGTGGGGAACATTTAAGGACAGGCTATCTGGCAGAAGATGTTTTTAAAAAGTAGGCTATGTCATTTCTACCTAACAGTTGGCTAACGTTCTGGCAAAGTTATTCCAGTAACGTTCCTTCAAAGTTATCTGGTCTTTAATAATGTTCTTAAAAAGTTAGTAGGCCTACAAAACAACTTTTTTTTCTGAAATGTTTTAAATATTGAACTAACATTTTTAATTTATATTTTTCTAATAATAGCTATAATAATAGAACATAGCTTTTCGAATCCGGAAGAGTGTGATGTCTCTCTCTCTCTCTCTCTCTCTCTCTCTCTCTCTCTCTCTCTCTCTCGTCTGAGCGTCATGATTTTTAAGTCCCGCCCGTTCCGTTATTCGTCTCTCTGTACCGACGCCTGTCCCACTCCCGTGCGCTCGCGCTCATCCTCGGTGCCAAACGGAAGAAACTCTCTGAAACGGCTTTGAAATCCCACAATCAGGAAATACCATTCAAACTCGCCACATCTGGTGCTTTGGTGAGCACTTTCTCCGTTAAACCGATTCTTACCAATTTGAAAACTTTTCTGTCTTGAGAGAAGAGATGTGGGTGGTAAACAGTCTGGCCGAACCGCAAACCCACTAACGGAGCCGAAAAACCAGCAGAGAGTAAACAGCTTCTGGAGCGACGAACATCACCACGGTCCGCTGTGTCTGTTGACCGACTGAAGTGAGTCCCTCGCCTGTTGTTATTACAGGGTGTGACATTTATTACAGCAATTACTGTGTGTGTGTGTGTGTGTGTGTAGCCTACCTGGTAACGTTACTCCCTGTACTTAACGGGGACCAAATGTTTTTTGCTCTCCGTGTGGAAAACAGCTTATAAATCATAAGAGCTCATCATAAAAGCATTCTGAAAATGTAAAAATGCAGAAAGTTTTCTGTGAGATGGGTAGTTTTAGGGTCAGGGTTAACTTAGGGGATTGAATATAGGCCTACCGTTTGTACAGTATAAAAACCATTACGTCTATGGAGAGTCTACGTAAAGATATATAAAAAAAAGTTGTAGTGTGTGTGTGTGTGTGTGTGTGTGTGTGTGTGTGTGTGTACTTAACCATATTTTGGGGAGAAATTTGTATCCAGAAGTGAGCTAAACCTACCTGACAAGACATCTTTTTTTTTTTGCTATGTCTTTAAATACTAGCTGTAGGCTATATAAAAACAATACAAGTCTATGGGATGTCCCCATTTATAAAGCTATTAATTATAAGTAAATGTGAACTAGACGTGAATTAAGGATGACTGGTACAGTTTTGGAATTTCTGCCTTGTGTAAGGTTTCTTGCCATAAATTGCCATAAACATCAGCCCAACACATGATACATTTCTTTAATACTGATATATATATATATATATATATATATATATATATATATATATATATATATATATATATATATACTATCCATATGAACAGGAACACATGTAACACATGTAACACATGTAGACTAATTGAGGTAAAATAAGTCCAAAAGTCATTGAAAAGTGTAAACTAGTAAAAAAAAAAAAAAAAAAGAAAGAATAAGAAAAAAAAGGTTTCAGGTCTAAAATTACTTTTAAAAAAGTACTCTGACCTAAAAACCCACTGACCCATTTCCTTCTTTTTTTCTTTTCTTTTTTGTTTGTTTGTTGGTGAGCGGTGCCATTTGAATGAAAGGCTTGGGTGGCCCCATTACCCATAAATTGACAAACACACATTTAACCTGCACAAACCTTTGTTGGAATCATGAATATGATGAATTAATGCAACAAAATAAGTACCAAAACAAATGTTTTTCTATTTTCAGAGTTAGGTGCAACCTAAACCACATTTTTGTGGTTGATTAGGGGTTGCACAATTGAAAAGGTTGGGAAACACCAATTTAGAGCAGAGCATACACAATGGTTCTCTATTGTAGGTTAATCATTTTCTTCATTAGCTAAGCCTTTGAGCACTGTCCCAATCACCCAAAATCATGCTGTCCCATCTGTGTTTTGGTGGATGGGACAAAATAAAAACAACCTAATTCTGAAAATAGAAAAATGAAATTAACGAAATTAATGAAAGATTTTTTTGCAGTAGTGCATCATATTCATGTTTCCATCAAAGGTTTGTGTAAAATAGTAGCTATGACAATTTTATGACCAACGAGGACATCCAATTTAGATCATGTGGTTTCACAGCTAGGACTTTTTTTTCACTCATTAGGCGAGAAAAACGATCTCGTTCACAGTGATCCACGAAAACGACTAAAAATGCTGTGTTCTGCTGTCAGGCCAGTAGTTGGCGATGTCACTTTGTTAAGAAACCCTACGTGCCTATAGGCTGAACACGTAATAGGCATGACTTCACTGTTTTCACAAATTCAAATCATGTTTTTGTAGTTTATATGGAGACGATAACGGTATCGTTTTCAAAAACTTGCACTTTGAATCCTGTTTTCAAAAGTTATCTACTTTATATTAATATACTATATTTTATTAATGTATTTAATGCTCTTATTGTGCACATATATATTTTACATTGTCTTTATAAAAAAAAAACACCTGCATGTAATTACAGCTGTATTTAATGTCTGTAATTACATCTATAATTGCACTGTTGACCTTTCCCTTAACCCGTGGATTAAGAGTTAAGGGAAAGGTCAACAGTAATTATAGATGTAATTTAAACCTTAAACCCACCCATACCACCAAACCCGTTCCTAACCTTACCCATATCCCTCCCAACGTGAATATATATATATATAACTTTTTTTTTTTTATATATATATATATATATATATATATATAAATAATTTTTTTTTATCTAAGTAGCCTACATAGTTAATGATATAATCATTGACCAAATGTTCTCTTTATTTAATCACTTTTGGCATTGCATCATATCTAGTATTTTCTAAGAACTCACACAGTATTTTCTAAGAACTTATTCTGTTTGTAGTACATGAACGCTGTACATCTTGAAGCAACAAAATTTCTCCAGGCATATTTATTTCCTAAATTTGATCAGTCAGTATGAGTCCACTTCACATCCTCCACAACTCATCAGTCTCCCCTTACTTATGGAAACCATCGCATGATTTTGGTGATTTTGGTGCTCATTTTAATCAGCGGGCGTCTTTCCCTCAACACCAAGAAGGCTTTCTGTCTCAAAATCTACAGGTGTTTAAGTGCTGTGATTGGTGTTTGTTGCTATTTAGTGGGAAAATAAAAAAAAGGGGGAGTTGTTTACTACAGGAGGACTTTAGAGGGGCTTTCGCACCGGATAGTTCTAGGAACTTAGTTCTAGGAACGAGCCACCCGGGTGGTTCACCGAGGACTAATGGCTCTCCTAGGAACGTTTTCCTGGTTGCATTGAAAAGGACATCAACAGAGATGTTGCTGCAAGAGGGAGCAAGAGGACATGAAGGACAACGAGCCAGTAGGAACTCTGAAGTGACGTAAGCCGCGCTTGTTGTTGTGACTTTTATTTTGAACTGAACACACAGCACTCGCATTCTCCATGGTCATTAGTTTACGATCTGTCTAACAGTCCTGTCTAATACGTTATTAGATAGAACTGTTATACATAGAAAGACAATATATGAAAAGGTATTAGCATATGCCGTGTGGTTGATGTCCAGTGTTGCTAGCTGAGCAGAAATACATATAATCATGTTTCTCTTGGTCCCCTCAAAGTTGCGTTGGATTTTCTCCTCGGTGTAAAGGTTAAGAGGCCCATCTATCACTGTTTCCCATGTTCGTAGAGTTAGTTTGTAGAGTAAATATATAGGCTATAATCTGTGCGTTTACACCATAGACTGTAAAAAAATATGGACGACGCCCCTTCGCTCTCTTCCATTGGTGAGAACTGAAGCCGCCAGAGTCCCGATATGGCGCTGACATATTGGAACTTGAGTCTGCGCAGTAGCGATTTCGGGACCAGACCTGCGCAGTAGTGAGCAGGAAGTAAAGCCGCGAAATCAACGCTCCGCCTTCACTCTCGCAGGGAAAGTGCATTCTGCACACTTTTTTAAAAAATTGATTGTAGTACGACAAGAGGTTTGTTAAAATAAAGTAAATACAATCTCCTCAGTCCTCTGAAGATCCCGAAAAAAATGTCCGTTGGTGCTTCAGTGACTACTTCGCTCGGAGAACCTGTCAATCACAGCTGTCAATCATGACGTTACACCACCGCATCACGTAACTAACTAAACACCAACTTATTTTGGAAACAGATACTAGAACTTACATCAGCGTGATAAAAACGACAGCAAATGAAAGAAACCACCTTTGGAAAAAAGATATTTGAATTGTAATTTAATTGTTTAGTTGGTCTCGCGTCCCGTTGAATAACATGGGGAGGCGGGGCTTATGACCTATACTAGGACCAGTCACCGGGGGGCGATCGAGACGTTTTGGCTTCACTTTTCAGGGCTTGTGCGGCACGCTTGGTTTACACAGCTGTTTTAGAAATGGCGGGTGCTGGTGTCTCGCGTGCGTTCAGCCAATCAGTGAACACTAACGTCACTGGTAGTTCCTATAAGTGCTGGTTTAGACCCGACTCTGAAGTAGGAGCTACATTAGTTCCTCCAAAAGAGAATTCCTAGAACTAAAATCGTTCCTAGTTCCTGCAGTGCGAACGCGCCAAAATCCGGGTACTTGTCTTCCGCCAATAGTTCTAGGAACGAAAGCCCTAGAAAGCTCCTTAGGTGTACCTTACAGTTAAAAATGTAATGAAATATGTATTTTTAATTTAAATAATGAACTGTTTTTAAGGGTAGAGTTGTAGGAACGAGCCACCCGGGTGGTTCATCGAGAACTAATGGCTCTCCTAGGAACGTTTTCCTGGTTGCATTGAAAAGGACATCAACAGAGATGTTGCTGCAAGAGGGAGCAAGAGGACATGAAGGACAACGAGCCAGTAGGAACTCTGAAGTGACGTAAGCCGCGCTTGTTGTTGTGACTTTTATTTTGACGGCGCTGAGAACGCCAGAGCCTGAACACACAGCGCTCGCATTCTTTTTAATTTAATTTTTTTTATTTAAATAATGAACTGTTTTTAAGGGTAGAGTTGATTAGAGTTTATACTAGTAATTTAAAGTTGGTATTAAACAGAAGTTGTGCTTGTCTTTTCCCTAATGTGACGTATATCAGAGTGAAACGGCTTCTGGAACCAGAAAAAAATGCAGGGCGGAGCTTGATTTTGTCCGTGGGGAATTCATTGGATGTTTGTGGTTTGCTATTGGTGGATCTCATGTGAGTGACAGGTTGCCCCGCCCTCGTGCCAGTAAACATGTCATTAGAGAAGAGAAGAGATGTCGCTGCAAGAGGGAGAAGTTATTTTGATTGAGAGGACATGAATTTTTATAAACATTTATAATAAATACTGCAATATTCCATAAAAATATTAGAATTGTCTATTTTGATTTCATGGTGACTTTAATGGGAATCCCCATTTAGACAGCCAGATAGACACGTGCAAGTGTGTGTGTGTGTGTGCATTCATGTCCACTGAGCTGGATTGTATGATGGACCACAGTTCAAGAGTCCATGTGTTTTCCTTTCGTCAGCTCTTTCTGTCCATCTGCTATGAAACATTTACCCAGCACTCACTTCATGAGGCTGCAGCACACAGAGATTTCAACT
This sequence comes from Scardinius erythrophthalmus, assembly GCF_964197995.2. Taxonomy (NCBI): domain Eukaryota; kingdom Metazoa; phylum Chordata; class Actinopteri; order Cypriniformes; family Leuciscidae; genus Scardinius; species Scardinius erythrophthalmus. The sequence continues at coordinate 34,851,555 of NC_138236.1, forward strand.
TACATTGGAACTTTCTCAAAATAAATAGACATGTGACTAATAATGTGACTAATAAACCATCAGCTAAAGGCCAGCATGACACGTCACCTCTTTAAACATCTGCTCTTATACCTTTGACCTGATTAATACAGAAAGAGGAGATCCGTTGTCACACTTTACCCCAGAGAATGATTCTCATGCTAGGTTCATTTTTAAAAAGTCAAACGTCCCTCAATTAGCCGGGCATGTTGGCACACTGCGTGGGGTATGTTGTCACAATGGGATCTTTCCTTTAAACAGGCTAAACAGCAAAAGTCTTCATTAAGTCTCATCATTCACAAGCTTTCAATATGACAAAGGTCGTGGGTTACACTTTACAATAAGGTTCCATTAGTTAACATGAGAACTTTTCAACATTTACTAATACATTATTACAATCAAAAGTTAATGGACCTGAGCTGCATGAACTAACAATGAACAGTGTTTTTATTAACAACGTTAACAAAGAGACGATAAGTACTGTAATGTATTTTTTGTTAATGCATTAACTAATGTTAATAATTTGGACCTTATTGTAAAGTGTCACCAACGCTTGTCTAGGTGTTATTACTAATAACCCATCATTAAAGAGATGCAGTGGGAATCTCAGTGCCAGAGCTGTTCAACTTCAGCTCTGAATGAAAATGCCTGCCATTATTTGGCTTGAATGTTTTCCATTTAAAAGCACAACGTGAGCTATAAAACATTTAAAATGAATTCAAAGTCACATTGAAATGAGTCTGATTTTAATACTCAAATGAGCAATGCAAAATCACTCCCTCAATGTTCCATCTTCATGTGAGAACATCTGCGGCTAGATGTTCAGATGTGTTTAACACACTTTTTCCTACATCCAGTGATGCTGTTTTAAACTTTCCATTCATCATCTCTGGTTTGATGGTTTGCTGTATGAAGTTAAGGGTTGCTCCCATCAGGATTGTTTGGCCTGATTACTGACAACTGGAAGCAGTGTCTGTCATGACTATTTAAAGCCTTCTGTTTAGTATTAGTTATTATGATTTATTTATTTAGATATTCTTAACAACCTTGCATGTTAAGTATTAAAACTAAGAGATGAGAAAGTACATGCTGGTGATCAGCAATGCTGGATTATATCATATCGGACGAGTTCTGAGTATGGGTTACCATACTTGGCCGTCACGCAGTCAATATTTTACAGTATCCTTGTTGCATGTACTTACTATATTAATAACAGTAAATTATGCATATGTACCCAAACCCTAATCCTAACCTTATAGTAAGTACATGTAGTTAATTAATATTACTGAGTACTTAAAGGGGTGGTTGATTATGATTTCACTTTTCTAACTTTAGTTAGTGTGTAATGTTGCTGTTTCAGCATAAACAACATCTGCAAAGTTACAACGCTCAAAGTTCAAAGCAAAGGGAGATATTTTCTTTATAAGAAATCGCTTTTTAAGGACTACAACAAACGGCTGGTCGGGACTACACGACATTCCTCCAGGGTTAGTGACATCACCAACCCTAAAATTTACATATACCCCTCCCCCTGAACACGATTTATAGATTATCAAGACAGAATATGCTAATCAGTTACTAGAAGATAGACACATCAGCTGCATAAGTTCATCAACTAACCATTCAGAAATGTCCTGTTGCTCTACATCAGGCGTTCTCAACCCTGGTCCTCGAGGGCCACTTTCCTGCAGAGTTTAGCTCTAACCTTGATCAAACTCACCTGTCTGTAGCTCTCTCGTAATCCTGAAGAGCTTAATTAGCTGGTTCAGGTGTGTTTGATTAGGGTTGGAGCTAAACTCTGCAGGAGCGTGGCCCTCGAGGACCAGGGTTGAGAACGCCTGCTCTACATGTTGTCACTTTTTCTTGAGTCTCTCCATCATTGTATGACTCGGTTTGAACATAAAAGGCTTAAAGTTTTAGAAATTTTCAGTGCGTGTCTGTTAGGGGTGTAACGATATTCGAACCGAACCGAAAAACCGCGATACAACAGCCACGGTTCGAACCGCGATACTCTCATGTCGAACCGAACGCGCCCCGCCCCCCGCCCCCTGCTGCCCAACTCTCACTTCACTTTGTCACAAAACTATTTTTTCTTCCTTGACATTTGATTAAATAGTAATTGATGAGTACACTTTTAACAACTAATAAGAGCTGTAGTTTTAATAAATATTATTATTATAATATTATTTACTAAATAAAGTGCATGTCACGTGATTTGGGTGATCGATCACGCTCGGGAGTTTACATACGCACTTCAGGATGGCAACTCCGCGCCACGGCATATTGTGATTGAAGACCCTGCGGTCACAACCACTGACTGATATTGATACAGCAGCAACAGCAGCAGTGCTGATCACGAATCTTGAGAATGATCACCGACACCTGTCATCATCCAATATGATGACATATCACAGCTTTTTTTAATCATTGTTTGATTTGCGAACATAATTCTTTGCCGTCTGGCCGCTTCCGCTTCAGGCCTGACTCGTCTCGCGCTAACGGTAATTCCCTTTCACTGTCCACGTTTTGATTTCGGCAAATCACTTTTGGCGAATGCAAACAACGTGATTATTGTTCATGAGTCCAACATCCAGCCACGCAAGAAAATATGTAATCTACCTGAGGGAATAATATGCTCACAAAACATTTCTGATTATTATTTGTTTAAAACGGTTTTGTCCACTATAACACTAGTATAACACTATAAATGTACTGTCACTTTTGATTAATGTAATGCATCCTTGCTGAATAAAAGTAGGCAATTACTTTCTTTAATTACTTTCCCCAAAAAATAATCTTAACCTCAAACTTTTGAACTGTAGGCCTATGTATAATGTTAAAAAAGCTTTCCATTTCAGATAAATGCGGTTATTTTGAATGGTGGTTTGTTTGTAATGTGACATATATTTTTTTGTATGACATTAAAATTATTTTTAGAATTAAATTGTACATAAATAGGTTAAGCAATACAAATGTGTTTGTCTGATAACCTTTTAAACATAGCCTATACTTAACTACAGTTTGCAGACACTGAAATTATGTACATTGTGCGATACAGTAAATATTTTGAGTGTCCCTTATTTTCCTATAAAGAACCACAATTGTCCCGCATTTTACTTTTCTGAAGTTGGCAACCCTACTCAGGTGTGTTTATTTCTGACTAGTCAGTGGAGACATTTAGGCTATTTCATTTTAGTTAACTCAGGTGTGCTAACTGCTCTAAAGAAAACATGAAGCCAATGTATAAAATTAATAAAGTTAAGTTAAATTATTGTTGTTGTTGTTTTTATTAAGTTAAAAGTGAATCTAGTGTTATTATTGCTGGTGGTGCCCTGCCATGAACCCTGCCCCCACAGCAAACAGAACCGAACCGAACCGAACCGTGGCTCCAAAACCGTGATATGAACCGAACCGTGGCATTGGTGTATCGTTACACCCCTAGTGTCTGTGTGAGGTAAAAGGACACAAGCTGTTGTAGCTCTGCCCCCTGTGCCGGGAGCAGCAGCTCATTTGCATTTAAAGGAACAGACACAAAACAGTGCGTTTTTGCTCACCCTCAAGAAGTGACAATTTTAACATGCTATGTAAAAATATCTGTGGGGTATTTTGAGCTAAAGCTTCACATACACACTCTGGGGACATCAAAGACTTATTTTACATCTTGTGAAAAAGGCATTATACCACCCCTTTAAATGTATAATTACACTGTAACAAAGACGCCTTAAAATACAGTGTAACCAAACTCTTTTTATTATCAAGCACGTCCCGCAGTTTAGCAGCAGTAGACTTCATTTTACATACAACTATCTCTGATTTAGCTGATTTGGACATTAAGTTTGGGCTTTTAGGGAGGAACAAAAGTGCACCGCTGTGGAGGAAAGAAATGTCCGCTAGACGGATTGTGTCACAATAATCTTTTCTCCTTGATTATCATATTTTCATAATCGTTAGATGCCAAAATTGAAAGTAGAATTCAATTAATCTCAGCCCTAGTTTCTTGCTGTCATTGCAATGTCTCTGTTACCGACAGTTGAATTTCTAAACGGCCCCGTTCTCTTTCTGTCAGACAGTCTTAGTACTTTAAAAACGGCTCATATTCCTTTATATGAAAAAGCTTTCAAATGTCTGACAAGGTTGGTGGTGTTAAAAGGTTTTTTGTGCTTTCTGCCCCGTGGGATTTCCTTAGCACACACACTGCAAAGTGATTGTCTGGTAGAACTGTCAGATCGGTGAATTTAGTGAAGTCATTTTAGCTGCACGTAGAAAAGTTTAGTGTCTTCTGATCAGCCTTTATAGGGACCACTGATGAAACTGACAATGAGAGGACTGACAATGTCTGATTCAATTACAGGAGTATATAGAGTTTCAAAAGGCCACGTTCAGACTGCAGGCAAAAGTGGCCCAAAAGCACATTTTTCCCCTGCTCATATGTGACTCAGATAAACACTGATTTCAGTGTCCTCCATGTTTATGTCTGTATGATAGCGTTCTGCGCTCCATCTCGTTATTGATCTTTTGCGCATGCTGGTCAGTTTCGAGACCATGAGCAGTTCAAACTCTGATCTGATATTAGCCACATTGAAAAAATAATGTAAACAGCCAAACAAAATCTGAGCAATAAATCATACTTGAGTACTGAGGTTTGCAATGAACGAAGCCAAAGATATCTATTCAGTCTGTGCAGTGTTATTATTCTAAAGTAGTTCTACTAGTTTAGTCTTTGAGCTCACAACGTTTCCTCAGAGGTCTTCACGGCAACCCATCAACTGAAATATATTACTGTTGTAGAATTTTGCTATAATCCTAATAATAATAATAATATAAATTATTGTTAAAACTATTTTTTTTAAGGAATAATCAATTTTTCTACCATGTTTTAATTTTAACAGTAAAGCTCTGTTGCAGCGCTTTGACAAAAAAAAAATTGGATTAAAAGATAAATTAAATTAATGTTTCATGCCTTCATTTGACTGCCAGAAAAACACACTTAATAGAAATTAATAAAATAAAAAGGAAATGTAATAATGTGTTGTTTTTAGGAATTCAATTAATTAGACATGCTTTTGTGATTATTACAATTTAATTAAACCATTAAAATGGAATCTGAAAAACTTGAAACTGAAAACAGAGAATTTGGTAAAAAAAAAAAAAAAAATGGAATTTCAGGGGGAAAAATGATTTCATATGGCCCAAAATATGTAACTTTTAATACATTGTTTTTTAATTTGTATTCATGATTTCAATTAATCAGACATGCTTTTTGATGAATTTTATTTTAACATTTAAATGGAGAGAAAAAAATAATTCTGAAAAATTCAAATGAAAAAAAGCAGAATTTGAAGAGAAAAAAAAACGGAATTTGGGACAAAATAAAATGGATTTCATAGGGCCCTACTCCAGAACAGGAGCAAGAACTCTTTGACACGGGATCCCTGTGGACTAGAATTAGAAACCGATGATTTAGTTGATTGACAGTGGACATGCTATTATACAGACACACTGGTGTTGGTTCAGCTGCCTGAACAGACATATCATCAGCAGAAATCACCCCGCTATACAGCCTCACCAGGCAGAGTAATTACTACACACAACAAACCCGTTTACACAAGACCAGTGATAGATATTTGACTCCCAAATATTTATTGCTCTCTTTACAAACACTGACCAGGCTGCACATACTGCTGTTGATTAATTTACTCGGGTTCAGTTCTGGCTCATCATTGACCGGCATGAATGACTAACAAACCACCTCAGCATTACTAAGCAAAACCTCAACAGGTGGAAATTTGACAGCTCCTCCACCTGGTCTCGTCCGTCACTCGAGTTTGTTGAAACAGCTGTGATTCCACGGATTACAGTGATGTTAATGAGCCAGGAATGTAATTATGCAAATTCTCCTTGCAATAGTAATTGTTTTTGTTTTGCTGAAGCAAATGATGTGGTGCTTGTCTGTGCAAAACCCAGGGCCTCGATGGTGAGGTGTTGTTGTTAGTGGTTTCCAGTGCTGTGTCCCAATTCGCCTACTTCCACTATGCCCTATGAGTACGTACTGTTTTTGTGAAGAAAAATACATACTTTTGAGTGTGTAGCAGAGGAGCATGCAAGCTTTGGGACATACAGTACTACTAATTGCGTCTTTAACACTTAGTTACATGCATCCTGCCAACGTTTAAACTAGGGATGCACGATATATCGGCCACCATATCGGTATCAGCCGATATAAGTTAATTTTTAATGTTTATCGGTTTCTAAGAAAATTTGGCCGATATATTAAAGCCGATAAATAATGGGTTATTTCCTACAGCTGATGCAGTTCAGATGTGCACTGTTCGCCATGATAGTTTTAGATTGCTTGAAATATGATTGGAATCACTTTGAAAAGGAAAATGCAGTTAAGATACGCAACATGCAAGTCTGTCATATAGGCTACATAAAATTATAATGAGAACATCATTATAATTGTGTGATTGGGACATAAGACTTTTGTTTTTGTAATTGGGCTCTCAAAAATTAGGCTATTTAAAAATTCAAATTTAGATTTATAGACCAACATATCGGTTATCGGCTTTCAAATGTAAAGAATTATCGGTATCAGCCAAAATGTTCATATCAGTGCATCCCTAGTTCTGTCAGGGTTTGGGTTGGTGAAAGTAGCGAGGACTCAAGTGCAGAACAATGGGTATTTATTAAGTATAAAATAAAACAAAAACCACCCCGTAGGGGAAAACAAGACAGGAATCAAGACTTCGATTAGACTTGGCATGAACACAAAACAAGAGGCGACGACAGACAAAGTTAGATGACGAACCAGCACAGGACTGAAAACACAGGGAGAATAATTAGGGAGAGCAAGCAAAGCAGGCAACGAGGGAGAACAGGTGGGGCAAATGAGTCAATAATCAGGTAACAAGATGGGAGGGGCTAAACGAGACATGTACACGCAGCCAGCTCATAAGCTACGTGTTCACACAAAACATGACAACATGAAAGCACATGACACACTAATTCTAATTCTGAATGCTATTTAGGACGGATAGTATGCAAATTGGGATGCAGCACATGGCATTGCTATGTGGTTGCTATGATGTTCTGAGTGGTTGTTGACATGTTATGCAGTTGCTAGGTGGTTTTTTACTGCTTGAAACGGTCCACCCTCAAGTCTCTCCTGGTCTCTGACTCAGCTCCGTCTTTCAGCGGAAATCTGGGGGATTTTTTTTTAAACCTTTTTTTATTCCTTTGCCACACACAATCATGAGTATAATCGCTTAGAAAAGCATGCTTACAAGAGTCGTGAGATTTAATGAGTAGTCTTAACATTGAAGATATTTAATTTATCTTTTACAGATCAATACTTCTTGATTTGGTTGATTTTATGCCCTGTGAGTGTTTCTTAGCGAGTGCAACAGAGTTCTGATTCTTCATCAATCTGATCAACTGATAATCTAATCAACGCTCAATGCTCATCGTAATCTTGTTCAGTAGTGTAAATTCAGAGGATGGCCAGTGTCAGAGCATTTGACCTTGTTGAATAAATCATTTGTCGGACCTAGTCTTATCTATTGTCTGATGAGTCAAACGCGTGGCATAGGCATCTTTAGTGCTCTATATATAGACTAAGGAGTCTTTGCTGAATAACTCAATGGACAGCTCTGTTAAGGTTTTAAAAAACTCTGAGAATCATCAGACACACACAATGTATCATTCACACACACACACACACACACACACACACACACACACACACACACACACACACACACACACACACACACACACACACACACTCTCTCTCTCTCTCTCTCTCTCTCTGCCAATGTCTGCATGAGTTTCCAGCACTCAACAAAACCATGTTCCACACAAAATGCTTTACATACTTCCTCATGCTCTTACTAGACACACAAACACACACACACACACACACACACACACACACACACACACACACACACACACACACAGACAGACACACACAATGCACTGATAGGTTCAGCAGAGAATGGCCAGAGTGGAGTCACATGACCTGAGCAGCCAATGAGAGTTCAGGAGCAGAGCTGTCGTGAGCGGGAAGGGGCGTCTGACCCTCACATGTGTGTCTGACTGTGCTGAAAAGGAATGCTTGCATTAACACAAGTTCTGAATCAACACAGCAAGAGCGTTAAACTGAACGTTATCTGATCAAACTCGTGGCATGTCCACAGTATTGATGCATTTCACTTCTAAAAACACCTTGGTGAAAAGTAGTGTACTTTTAAGTGGAGTACTACTTATTATTAGGGAAATAATATGCTTGATCTGAATGTAATGCTTTCGGACACATGCTAATTGCAATTAGATGTTTTATTGATTAAATTCATTTTAAATGCAATTAGCTGAACTTTAGAGTGCTTTTTTTATCCACTTAAGTTAGACTTTTTTTACAATTACATCTAATGTCTTTGAAATATGGATAAAGTGTACTGCTGAATACTGACAATAATTTATTTGCTTATGTCATTTATTTAATTAAAGCTGCAGTCCGTAGCTTTTTTGGGTTAAAAAGTATCCAAAATAAATTTTTGAGCAAGTACATAACCAGCCAGTGTTCAAAACTATCTGCTTGCCTTAGCTCGCTTCAAAATGTTAAGCTTGTAATAATGTTTTAATGCCAGTGGTACTGGTGGATTTCCGCGGGAAATTCGAGCATGTCTTTGTGCCATTACGTCACATCTGTACACATAAAGACGAGTCTCGGCTAGTAGGCTATGAGTGTGAGGATGTTGGAGGTGGAGATTTATAGCCTTTTCTCGCAGCACTTGATATAATTAAACTTATCAATTTGATGGCGGATCCAGAAAAGTTCAAACGACAATCACCAGTGACAACTGGAGATTCACCCGCTGTAAAACGCGAAAGACTTCGGACTTAGGAGAAAAAAAGAGACTGCAACCGGCCCATGCAAAAACAAGGACAAATATCGGAAGGGCATTAAATGTAGTCACGCAATGATGATGTTGTTAACATTAACAATTTGAGAACAAAGTATAATTTGCACAGTTTGACGTGATATGATAAGCAATCATTAGATTTAATCTGTGCGATATACTGCAATGTTTTTTTCCATTAGTTGGTCAGAACAAAAGTGGATGTTACTTACTTGTTCAGACGAAATTTCCCGGTGAAAATTCTTATGTTGGTCATACTTCCAAAAAGTAGAATATGTGATTGCGAATGACAGTATCCACACCAGCGGTGACTGACAGCCACACATTCTCTTCAAAACATTAGATTCATCCGCGCTGTGCCGTGTCGAGGCACAACCCACGTAAAGTTGATAATTCCGCGAATAACTGCAATTGCAGATTTCGAACAGAGATGGCGACAAAGAGGAAAAACTACAGACTGCAGCTTTAAATTACTAAGACACATTTATTTTGTAATGATGAATTTATTACATTTAAAGTCCCCCTGTGGTGAAAATCAAGTTTATATGTCTATGTGGTGTTTTTAATACGCTTTAAGACAAACCATGTGCAAATTCATAATGCGACACCATTGCTGAGTATTTTCTCCTAAAAACTGCAGTGAACCAAAGACAGTCTCAAAAACACGGTTTGAAATCGCTGGTGTTTCTGATGTCACAAACTACCTTGTAACCAATCAGATTAACGTGTCAACGAGTGGATCGTCAACGATCGTCAACGAGTGGATATCTGAGCTGAGTGAGTGAGTGGAGGCGGGGCTAATATGAATATTCATAGAACCGCGTATACTAAATGAGGCAAGGGTGTCGAGTTACATTCAAGCTATTTCATGGGATTATTTTTTTTTTTTTCAAGTTAAAAACTTTTAATTATGCCATTTTGGTGATCAAAGACGAGTTTTAAGGGATAAAATTATTGACTACATGGGGACTTTAAAATATATTAACTTTAAATGTAGTATTGAATAGCACACTACAGTAGATATTACAATCAAGTACTTTACATGTGCTTTATATCTTAGTCAACACATTTACTTCTTTAGAGAACAACAAAAGATTACGAAAACTTGGTGTAAAATGTACTGTAAGGGTGGGTTTCCTACAGTGGTTCAGGCTGCAGGACTGTCGAATGACTAAAGAAACGTAACTTATCAGCAAAATGGTAGAAAACTGTACCTTTCTTGTTTATTAGCACCCCCTGCTACTTATACCACCAACGGAAATAAGCGCAGTTACAATCGCAAAATATATTGGAGAGCGTTGCTATAGTGTGACGATATTGCATTGCAATAGGTAGCATACCAAAGTTGATACTGAATCAAAAGCTTTTGGGTTTAATGACAATATGGTTATGGTTACACTTAAAATACTTACAAAATAGATGAGATGATAAAAACGTATACCATTAATCGTACCCAGCATATGTTTAATGTTACCTGAGAGATGGGAAGGGAGAGAGAGAAAGAGAGTGAGAAAGTGCAGAGAGAAAGAAAAAAAAAGGCAAAGAAAGAGTGACCCAAGAAACGGTCCCAGAGACAAGAAGAGCCAGCGAATAAAAGAGACAGAGCAACAGTTGCAATATTCTTTTATCCCTTCCTTGAGCATGTGACTGTAACCCAACTGTGAGACATTCAAACTGACCAATCAGAAAATGACAACTTCCCCCACTGTCCTAAAGGTGACCCCTGATGTACACACATTTGTGTGGCAGGCCTTGATCACTATCAGCACCTCTGTGACTTTAGGAATTACAAATGGCCCTTGGGGTAAGAAAGAGGGGGTTGAAAACTAAAGCAAATGTCTTTGTTCATTTTCAAATATCTTTGATTATTTTCAACCCTACTGTACTTTAAAGTAAAACTTTTAATTTGAAATTATTACTAAGTGCACTTTTAAAAATGTACATAAGTGTGTTAAACAGTCATGAAAGTGTACTCTCTTTAAAGCTGCAGTCGGCAAGTCTGGCAGATTGAGGGGACTTAGCCAACATGTTGAATGTTTGCAACTCTCGTGCCCCTCCTCCACTACCACGAGCACCCCCCCATCGAGTTCGTGCTCGTCAGTGCGTGTGCGCCAGATTTTCTACAGGTGTTTTCTTTTCCTTGGTTGTTTTGGACCTCCTAGCTCTGGTTGTTAACCGAGGAATTGGAAGCTTGCTAGTAGATTTTCTCTCCGCCATCACGCTTCGTACAGTCGAACTTCAGGCGTGTGCATGTGATATTGTAACGTGCGCGAGGGGGGAGGGGGGATCTGTGGCATGTGCACGAATAGTGATTGACAGTCAGATCTCACACAGCCCTGGGAGCGGTGGATTTTTGCAAAACAAATAACAGGCTCCAGGTGGAGGTAGAAGCGCAGGGTTTTTTCTAAAACCGGCTGATTTATGTGGTTCTGTCGGAGCATAGTGTCGGTTTCAGTGAATATGATCAAAAAAATCTTACCGACTGCAGCTTTAAGTACACTCAGAGTTTGACATTAATTTTTTTTGCTCAACAGCCACTGTGGCTAGTGGTTTTCCAAAGTTACTAGCCACGCATCACTTTCACTGGCCACAATTTTGACATTGATATCATGGGGGAAAACAGCCATATAGATATTTGTAATATTATCTCATAATTTGGCAGCAGGTTTATTAGGCTGCTGTCACTTTAAGAGCTAATGCACGGATCCATTATACTGTTACACATGCGTTTTCTATCTCAACTCTTTATGTTCACTTAAAACTGACTGTGTTTATGTGAATACTTGCCAACACCAGCATTTTGACATTATTTTGTGTGTGTTTGACTTTTTAAGCACAATAAGAAGCAAAAAAGAAATCAATTTAGACTGGGAGGTGGCTTTATGTGCACACACTTTGGGTGTAAGCAAAAAAATCTGCAGGATTGAGTAAAATTATTCGCAATACGCACAATCCCTTGTCGAAATTCAAACCCTGTAACAGCAACAATATTCATCCGTAGCAAATGAAACGAGTGAGTCAGGGGAGGCGAATTTGTGTGTCAAATCCAGATATTTTTAGTATTGATATGTGGGGTACAACGGGGCTAAATGCACACCGTAAAAAAAAAAAAAGAAAAAAAGAATTGAACTATCTCTTTAAGTGGCCTTTAATTTGTTTTTGTTTTTTAAAAGTCCTGTTAAGATTTGATGTAAACTACAAGTGCACATTAAATACAATTAAGCACACTTATTTTTCACAAGGGCACTCTCTGCTACATACATTACAGATAATTTGAAGTGAGGCTCAGTAAATTGAATTACAGTGCTCTGTTTTTAAATAGCCTAGAGATGGCGAGAGAGATTGAATGTGTCAGGATTTTGATCCGTGTTGGGCATAAACAGCACCTACACTTTAACCCCTTAAACCCTAAGCGTCCCGCCGGCGGGACGGCACCCCATGAAAAAAATTCATAATCAAATTACTAAGCAACCACTGAATGATATGATACAAAATAGGTATCATTTTAAAGCTTAGAATCTCAGCTTTTCAATGCACCTATACATTTTATCCAACTATTAAAAGGTGCTGAGTTATTCCTTTAGAACGGATTATACCGCCGGAGGGCGCCCCCTAGCTATGGAAAAAATTAATTGTCATATTTTTCAAAACTACTGCATTGATCAACACAAAATAGGTATCATTTGAAAGCTTAGAGTCTAAACTTTACAATGAATGTAGCCATTATGATTATCTCCAAAGTAGTGCTGAGTTATTTGCTGATAAAATGATTTTTTTTTAATACATAATTTATGAGGAAGAGGAAATTATTATGTACTGCAATGTGTCAAAAACATCATACTGCTCAGATAGTCTTGTGTCATATGTCATTTGAAAGGTCTCAATGAGTAGAATACAACAAGCATAATTGTTTCAGGCTTTTACTAAACTTGAGCAAGGTTTTTGTAAAATAAGCCCCTCAAGAGACCCATGGGTAAACCATATATGGATGCTGAATTTTAGACACATTTCCGCTTGTAACTTCATGAAACATGCTCCGATTGTGGAAAATGACACATCATTATTTACAGCAGATGCTTACAATTAAAATGAGTCCAAACTCAACGTAATCCATCACTCAGAACTAAAGATATTCCTCATGGAGTTCTAATTCACAAAAAATACACAAACGCACGTAGCCAAGCGAGGTAGCTTAGACTTGGCCTTTTTACTCGTATCTTCATGAAACATACATCGATCATGAAAAATGACACATCGTTATTTACAGCAGGAGCTCATGATTAAGACGAGCCCAAACTCATCAGTCAGATCTAAAGATATTCTTCATGGCGTTCTAACACAGAAAATACCAAAGACGTACCTAGCCAAATATATACTCATGAAGCACTCGCGTTTGGTCTTTACTTATAACTTCACGAAGCATGCACATATCGTAGAAAAATGCACATCATTATTTTCAGCAGACTCTCACGATTAAAAAGAGCCCAAACTCAGCATAATCCATCACTCATATCTAAAGTTATGCCTCGTGGAGTTGTAACACAAATGCGCACATAGATCTTTATTATAGATGTAGCACTTATGTCGCGTTCTAACTCATAACTCAATGAAGCATGCATCAATTGTGGAAAATGGCACATCATTATTTACAGCAGAATGTTACGATTAAAAAGAGCCCAAACACACCATAATCCATCACTCAGGTCTAAAGATATTCCTTATAGCGTTCTGACACAAAAAAATACCAGAGGCGCACCTATGAAGTAGCAATAGCAGTGATGCTATGTTGTTTTGATGTGACGTTTCAGCTCATAACTCAATGAAACATGCATAGATTGTGAAAATTCGAACATCTTTATTGACAACAGATTCTCACGATTACAAAGAGCCCACACACAACAGAATCCATTGCTTTGATCACGAGATATTCCTCACGAAGTAATGCATACTTGGCTAAAAAACAAGTCTCTCATCCTTCTGGGGAGCAAAGTGTTTTCCAATTTTCCCGGAACCGTCCGCGCTCGTTTTCAAACGTGGAATAACACAAAATATGTATCATTTTAAAGCTTAGAATCTCAGCTTTTTAAAGAATCTAACCACTTCGATCAACTCTGAACGAGTGCTGACTAGTCTCTCTAAACCGGAGTGTACTGCCCGTGTGCGCCACCCATGGCGCCCCCTAGCTGCGAAAATATTCATTATCATATTTTTCAAAAATATTGCCTTGATTCAAACAAAATTGGTGTCATTTGAAACCTTAGAGTCTGAACTTTACAGTGAATGTAGCCTATTTGAAAAACTCCAAAGTATTGCTGAGTTATTTGCTGATAAAGATATAAAAAAAAATTCATAATCTATAAAATACTTTTTTGTACTATGTACTGCAATGTGTCAAAAACATCATACATCTCACGAAACATTAAAAAATCGTTGAAAATGGCACTTCATTTTTTACAGCATATTCATACAATTAAAATGAGCCCAAAATTAACTTTATCTATTGCTTTTATGACAAGATATTCTTCATGGTGAAACACTATAAAAAATGCCCATGAGGGGGCGTCAAGGTCTCAACAAAAATGCTATCTTGGTTCCAAAGGCTGTAACGTTTGATTACTTTATCCAATCACCACAAAATTTGATCCAGATGCAGCTCATATGTAGAGGGACTTCCCCAAAAAAGAATTTTCCTCCTACCTTATTTCCTTCCTGAGTTATTCCATGTCAAATAAGAAAGATATGCATTATCATTATAAAAATTATATTTATTTTTTGTCTTTTATCAGCAGTTTCTCGGCAGAAGAATGTCCAAATGTAATTTAATTTATATTTTCAAAAAATGTGAAAAGTGTTCTTTCAAATGATACCTACCTTTTGACTCTCCTTGCTATAGTTTTGAAGTTATGAGTCTTTAGTTTTGTGTATGTCACTCAGAAAACTCTTTTTTTTTATTGCTTTCCTAATGTGTGAGGACTAAACAAAAAGGCTACCTTTGTTCCAAATGCTGTAACTTTTGAGTACTTTATGCGATCACCACAAAATTTGATTCAGATGCAGCTCACATTTAGGGGTACTTCCCCAAAAAAGAAAATTTGTGCTACCATATTTCCTCCCCGAGTTATTGCATGTCAAACAAGAGAGAGATGCAAAATCATAAAAAAATTATGTTTTTTTTTTTGTATTTATCAGCAGTTTCTCGGCAGGAGAATATCCAAATGTAATGTAATTTATATTTTCAAAAAATTTGAAAAGAGTTCTATCAAATGATACCTACCTTTTGACTCTCCTTGTTATAGTTTTGAAGTTATGAGTCTTTACTTTTTTGTGTGTCACTCAGACAAAAAAACTCCAAAAATGGCTCAGGGTTTAAAGGGTTAAAACAGAAGTGTGTTACAATGTCACTGATCCAACTTCTGTTTTGTAAAACTGTCATCTGTTAAATGTAAATCATGGGGTTTAAAGGAACAGTTCACCCAAGTGAAAATTCTGTACATTTATTCACTCTAATATCATTCCAAACTTGCATGTTGTTATTTTCTGTTGTGGAACACAAAAGTGAGAAGTTTTGAACTCGCAAAGTTCATTGTGACTTATGAACCTACAATCTCCAAAAAGCACCATTAAAAGTATTTGGAGTAGCCAAAGTAGTTTTATGTGAAGAACAGACAGAAATTTAAGTTGTAACTGTTGATCATCTTTCTCTCTGCTGTAACTCTCAAATTATACATGGCATCTTTAGGCCGTTTTCACCTGGTATTAAGATGCATTTTTGTCTATTGGATCACAAGTGGACGAATCTATATATAGGTGTAAAATGTTTTGAGCTTGTCCACTTTCGACCACTTCCAGAGGTAGAAAACGCATTAGACCGGATTGCTTTCGTAGAGAAGAAGCTCATGTGGTCAAATGTGTTCAATTAGCCGCAAAAGACCGTCTACTCGCCGTCTACTGACCTGATGCGTGAACATTATGGGAAGAGATGTAGCCAGACAGGATTTAAACTTTGTCGGCTGAAGACCCAAGTTTGGTTTGAAGATGAAAAACATACCAAGCACAGGGTTACGGCTCTCAGAGCAGAAACAAAAGCTGCTGCTCTCCGTATGTTTTTCTGTAGTCTCCGGGCGTGTTCAATTGCATGAGTTTATTTTGTCCATTAGATCGAAAGATCTGAAAAAGTCCATACATTTACCCCCCCATAGACCCTCCCCTCTAAGAAATCAGGATAGAAGTGATCGGAAGTGGACATAACAGATTAAAACACCAGGTGTAAACGGAAATGTGTCTCCGTCGTATACTTGTGATCCGATCGACCAAAAACACATCTTAATACCAGGTGTAAACAGAGCCTTGGACATGCTACAGGCTGGACTCGAGTTAAATGAGCAGTTGCCCCATACTCACCTAAACTGAGGGGATTCTTCGACAAGCTTTTTTCCTTTATGTGTCTGTTCTAGCAGTTTGACCAAACATTTGGAAACTCATTAACAATTCAAGACTAATTTTCTTAAATGAATTATGTTTAATCCCATCACGTTTGTCTGAATTCTGTGAATGAATTGCTATTCTCCTGAGTGGTGTCGTGTTATTTTTCTGTGATGGATTGTGTGAGTGAAGCATAACAATGAAGGCCACATCTGGTTGAGCTTGTCCTCTCGGAGGGGTCAGCGAGAGGAAACACTCTCAGTGAAACACAGATCAGTGTCTCTGCACACTTCAGCTGTACGGTACATGGAGCTCTAGTAGTGATCAGTCACATGTCGTTTACTGCTCTGGTGATTGATCATGTCCATCAGAAATAGATAATGCCTAACCTCCTTGATTGATTCCATTGGTTGTTGATTGTTTTTTTGGAATGTGGGAGTGGCACTCAAAAACGAATAAGAGCTTGCGGTCGAGTGTAAGAAAGTGACGGGGTTTAAGTGGACTAAAAGTATATACTTAAATGCGAACTTGAGTGGGTAAAAAACAAAAAAAATCACACTTAAGTTGAACTTTATCCACTGGTTTCACAGACAAAGCCTAAGTCGAGTCCCAGACCAAAAAGCATGTTTGAGCTGTTTTAACTGAAAGCAACTTGCACTGGCATATCTTAAAATATGGTACTTTTATTAAATCTATTTAAATATCCTAACTGAACTGATGCCTAATCCTGAAACCAGGCCTATATGTAATTAAATGATATCGATAGATAAAATACTTAAATCTTCTTTGAAATATGGTACTGCCAAATGTACTGACAAGCATTTGTGGTAAACTAAAATATACTCCTGGTCTGGTTAAAACATGTGGACCCCAAATTTCAGAAGTTGCCAGCCGATGCTTTTCAGTGTTTGTGCAATAGATGGTCAGATTCACAGATTTCATCAATCTATCAGACGGCGCCAACTTCTGCAAAGACTTCAGATGACGCAAACTCTGAGTCAACATGCACCAATGCTACAATTTTCTTTATGTCATAATCATTTTTGTTTACAAACAAGTATTCATTACGTCAATGAGCTCATTGCTTCTGCTTTAAATTATTACATTGTTTAAATTAGTACAGCTAACTGTGATTTGTATATGTACATTTCTGAAATACATAACTTAGACAGTTACCACTGATAATAGATGACTCTAAATTGTAATGTGGACTCATGCATTTTCTGTAAAACTGCTTTGAAGCGATGTGTATTGTGAAAAGCGCTATACAAATAAATGTGAATTGAATTGAACATCAGGAAGAAACCAAGCTGCTATAATGAGCATTTCTGAGGAAGAACTAATTCATGCGGTTGCCATTAGACGTCATCAAGTACTACGTTTGCTGCTGAGATATTTCCTCATTCGGACTAAAAATGCACATTTCCCAATCATTTCTTTCCTGTCGACTGTGTAATCCTTCCCATAAACTGCTGCACTATTACATCATGTATGTGTGAGATAGGTTGTTTTTTAATGCATTGGTCCATGCATTTTCCCGACTGAGTGGTCTGTTACTATGACACTTCAAACCTGCAAAGTTTTGTGTTTTCAGAAACAACGAATCCTCCCATGCTGCGTCTTTTACAATCTTCCAGTGCTTCAGTCAGTTGCATCAGTGACCACATCCTTCCACTCTGCGTTCTCCATCTTAGTTCTCTGTGTTGTAAAGCCATTGAGTGCAGATTCAGGCTTAGCCCTGGAATACGTAAAACATTAAATGTACAGTCGTAGTTTCACAGTTTTAGTTTTTAATTTGACTATGGCCAGGAGTAGGCCTTAGTTCAATTAACACATTTTAGTAGCTTTTATAAACATGCCTTGGAAAAAACATTACTGGTGTGCATCTTGAGACAAAACAATGACACTGACATGTTTTAAGTTATGTCAGTGCAAGTTGCTTTCAGTTAAAACACCTCAAACATGCATTTTAGTATGACACTTAAGCCTGGTCTGTGAAACTGGGGGTATGTGTGTTAACATAGTCTGTGGTTGAAGCTCAGACTGTAGCCGTTTGATGTGAGGATTGTTCATGTCTGGCGCACAAACGCTGCAGGATGACGCACACACTGAACTTTAAAACTTTCAATTTGAGCTTGTGAAAAATTCTTAACCCTTAATATGAGTAATAGCCAGAAGCATCATGTTCATTCAGAAGCGCAGGTGGATTTTAAATGTAACTTTGAAAATTAAGCTGCATGCTTATTGTAAAAACAAAAGCAGTGGCAGAAATAACACATTCACATGTTTGAATTTGGTCAGTACTATTGACTGGGAAAAAACTGTGTGAGTGAATGAATAGAGTTTTCCCCCTTTGGTCATGTTTCCAGCAAGCACTCGTTATAATTAGTCCACCAGTCACCACCACATCACACAAACCTCAGGTGCATCTGGGCAGATCACACACATCACATCACATCTGCCGCAGTCTGATTTCAAGACCCCTGCCCTGTAATGCCATACAGCACACATGCTCTTCCTATTTAAAATGACAAAAATAACCATTCTAACTCAACATTTAAGTTATAGATCAACTGTGGTCTGTTCTGAGGTTGTAACTTAACCAGTCACTCCACCCACTTGAGGTCTGTGATCTGTCATTATCTGATGATCTGTGTAAGGCGAGTGTAAATCCATCAGTATAGTTGTCTAGGAGCCAAAATCATTCAAATATGTTTTAAAACAGCATTGTATGAACATATGTCATTGTTTAGCATGGGCCAGTACATGTACCCATATCAGATTTTATAACACAGTTGTGTTTGCAAAGGCAACACTGCTATTTTTGCTCATACTGAGGGTAAGAGGTTTAGAACAAACAATGTTCAATGTGTTTGCCATCCTGCAGTGTTTCTGCTCCAGACACAAATGCTCCATTTTCACTTGCTGTAGCCAAAAAATGGGTGAAAAAGGTCCTACTGAGACCTGAGCCATATCTAGAGCAGGGGTTCTCAACCTTTTTGACACTAAGGCCCCACTTTTTCCAAGGCCGTTTTGAATGGATGATGATAACTGGATGGATGGATGGACAGACAGATAGACTCATCATCATCTTTGTGTCTTTGTGTTCAGCAGTATGTTGCAGTGGTTGAGTGAAGTGTTCTGGCAGGAGCATCTGTGGTTCCCAGAGGGTTTGGGATGGGCTGACCTGGAGGACCGTGATGGGCGGGTCTATGCGAAGGCACGGGATTTGTGGGTGGCATTGCCAATCGCCATCCTGTTTATGGCTATTCGACAGGTCTTTGAGAGGTGGGTCCAAAGCTACATCACTACACTCATCTTTCTTTTCCTCTGTTTTCTCAGTTTTTCTCTTTGTCAGATATTTGATAAGCTTTGCCTCTTTCTCTCTCTTGGCCTCTGTCTGGCATGCTTATAAATAGGTCTTCAGTTCTATTTCTGTCGGCATGCTTTTTCTTTAATGTCTTCTCTCCCTGCGTCACTCCCTTCGTTTTACTCTCCCACCCCTCTCTCTCTCTCTCTAGCTGTCTTTGCTTTCATCTAATTTCTTTCTCATTTATCCTGTAATTCTTTTTTATTACTGTGAGTATCAAAGATAAGGAAAAAGAGGCTGAATTAGAATCAATGCACTAAAATACAGAGAAATATATCATCTGCGAAGCTAATAACTAATAATCAAATAAGGATCCAAAGGGTCAAATTTACCAATTCATTTCAATAAAGCAATGTCATTTAAAATGCACAGTCCAAAAACAAGAAGACAGGAGCAACATAAACCAGTGCATGAAATAAATAAAACAGGCCTGTAAAAGAAAGTACAATAAATGGAATACATACAACAATGGTCCATAGACGATAAATATGGATAATAAAATGATCTATGCGTAGATACTACTCTACCATTCAAAGGTTTAGAGTGGGTTTAGTTTTGAAAGATACTCACCATGCTGCGTTTATGTGATGAAAATACAGCAAAAACAGGAATATTGTAAAAAATGATTACAATTTAAGTGGTCAAAATGGTTGTCCCCTGGAAAGGTACGTGGAGGAATTTTTGGTGGAGACACATACTCAAAGCATGTTTTAGGGAAGGGCTGGATAACCATCTGTTTGTCTTCCTATTGCCGGGAAATGATAGCACATCAGTAGCCCAGTATACCAATTATATTCTCTGGCTGGATGGTTCTGATTTTGTTGTGGAGGAAATGAACGAGGAATGTGCTCGAGACTATCCAGCCCCTTTCCCGATTGCATTTGTCTATTCCAGTCCTCCCCAGGCCATAACCCAAATCCTCCACGGACCTAGAGCCAGAGCCCACTACAGACCTGGAGCTTTAGCTCGCCACAGAGCCCATGCCTGAGCCCATCCTCGTCCTGGAGACCGAGTCCAACAAAAAGTCTGACCAGGTGTGTGAGCCGGCATCAATTTCCGTCCCAGAGAGTGTGTTAGTGTAGTTTAAGGGCATGATGTGGAGCCTCACCTATATTCCCGCCACTGAGGGTGGGCTGTGCATTACTTCCAAATAACTGTGTGAAGAATTGGAGGTTTTTCCAAGGTCTCCCGTCCACCCTGTCCCGTCTTTCAGTCCCTCGGCTTCTCTTCTGTTTGTTCCACTCTGCTCTGCAAATCCACCTCGGGTCTTCCGGCCTCCAGCTCTGCCTTGGCATGGGGACCCCCTGTTTCCACCACAAACCACTGTGCCTGTCACTCTACCTTGAACCGTCGACCATTCGGCTCAACCTTGGCTCCTCCCTCCCTCTGCTCACCTGGTATCGTCGTCTTTACGGCTCCACTGGGATCCCTCGTCCTTCTGACTTCGCCATGGTCAGTCGTTGCTCTGTCTACGCCACGGACTTCCGGGTCTTTGGCTGCGCCTCGTCCCTCCACCCCTCCGGCTCTGTTTGGCTCCACCTTAAGGTCCTTGCACACTTGAGTCCGAAATTTTCGTATGCGTTTTTTCATATTCGTCATTCAGTGGCTCTGAATTGTCAAAACACCTCTCAAAATGCTTTGCTACGGATGCGAAAAACGCTAAAAATCGAACCCAATACGAATTTTTTTTTTATGACCGACGAAAGTTTCCAAGGTAGTGTGTAAACGTGATTGACACAACGTGAGGTCGTATTAATTATATGCGAATATAATATTTATATTCTTTTAGTCTGCAAGGACCTTTAGTCCTCCAGCACCCTGGCTTCGCCTCGGCCTCCAGGACCTATGGTGTCGCCCGGTCTCTGTGTCTCCTCGGCTCCACCCAGGTTTCCAACTCTTCTGGCTCCACTGCCGGTGGTCGGATTTCTGACTCCACCTTGGCTCTTCACACCATCAGTTCTGCCGTGGGCCTTCATCTGGGCTATGCTACATGTTCCCTCCTGCCTTCATCCCCTCCCTGGCTCCTCCCTCCATCATCTCCTCCATCCCCCCCCCCCACACACACACACACCCCGTCACGCTTCTCTCCAGCTTCATGTCCTCCTCCAGAGCCCCCACTATCCCTTCACTGTTGAACTATTGTTTTTGATGAATAGAAATTTCTAAATATATATATATATTTATCAATTTAATGCATCCTTGCAGAATAAAAGTATTAATTTCTTTTCAAAATAATGTCCCTGTATGTTCAGATATGTTGCTACACCAGTAGCCTCTCTATTGGGCATTAAGGAAACAGTCAGAAGGCGAGTTACACACAACCTAACACTGGAGTCCTACTTTTGCAACACAACTAAAAACCCCCCACAGGTGCGTACACTTCTAACTGCACTTATAAATTAATCACAAATTGCCCCACACTACCACAACAGCTATCATTTTGTTTTTACCATCCAGAGTTCAGTTGAGAAACTGTGCAAGCAGACGGGATGGACAGAGCGACAGGTCCAGTGCTGGTTCAGGCGGCGCAGGAATCAAGACAGACCCAACCTTCTCAAGAAGTTTTGTGAGGCCAGGTAAAAACACACCAACACCCTGTTCTTCACATGCACTTTCTATAGTCCTGTTACCGTGGACCATTTACAATAAGATGAGCTTTAGCTGCTAATGTGTGAGATTACAGGCAGGTTTATTAAAAGTAATTTCTGTAAGTGAACTGCCCGTGTATAAGCTTGAGTCAATTCTGTATAAAAGGCAACTCTCTTCTGAAGTGTTCCCGCTGGTGTTTGGCACTTATTCAATTATTCATATGTTTAGTAAAACTTTTAAAGGCTCTTTCACATGCAGTGGTTTTCAATCCTGGTCCCGGAGGCCCACAGCACTGCGCATTTTTTTGACACACCCATTTCAGGTTTTAAAGCCTAATACATTGAATTCTATGGCAAAAAACTGGATGTGCATAGTAACCAAGGAGGTTCTCTATGTGTAGCATTTCCATTCACCTCAATAGTGTGGGACCACCCTGAATAATGTCACTGATCAAATAGTGGTGAAAAAATCTAATTAGTCGATTTTATTTTTACAGAAAAACTGAAACTGAAGTTTTCACGTCTACTTTGACCCGCCCCCAAACACTAGTTTTAGCTGAGGCCTGGAAGAGTGATTCGTGTTGTCGACATGTCGAGAATGTGCTGTTTTCAGCACTGCAAATCCACTTTGATGTACTTCACAAGGATGAGGACTTGAGCTGGAATTGATACTGAAAACCCGACATCGTCATTACTGTTCGCGTCACTGTGTATCAAGCTCTGAGGAAGCTGAAATTCAAATATGGTAATAGGCGTTTTGTTTCTAGTTCGCTGTAAGCGGTAGACCAATCTCAACAGATTGGGAGAATGAATAGTTCAAACTAATAGTTTTCAGACTCTTTGAGAAATGAGGTGATGTTTTTTTACCTTGAATGCATGTTGTAGGAGCCCTCCAAAACAAAATTAGGAACCTTTAAATTAGCATAATAGGGTCACTTTAGATCTCATATAAGGTGTTTTATAGGAAATTTTTAATGATATAATGTTTCTCCTCTAATTTGTTGTTAAAATATAATAATTTGAATGGTGGCTATAATACCGTCCTTCGGATGAGACGTTAAACCGAGGTCCTGACTCTCTGTGGTCATTAAAAATCCCAGAATGTCCTTCGAAAAAGAGTAGGGGTGTAACCCCGACATCCTGGCCAAATTTGCCCCTTGGCCCCTGTCCATCATGGCCTCCTAATCATCCCCATATACTGATTGGCTTCATCACTGTCTCCTCTCCACCAATAATCTGGTGTGTGGTGGGCGTTCTGGCGCAATATGGCTGCCGTCGCATCATCCAGGTGGATGCTGCACATTGGTGGTGGTTGAGGAGATTCCCCCTTCTATGTAAAGCGCTTTGAGTACCTAGAAAAGTGCTATATAAATGTAACGAATTTTTATTAATATTATTATTAATAAAAACTTGTTTTCATGATGGCATTTTTTCAAACATCAAGACAACAGGTTGTCAAAATATAATAAATATGTAATATAATGCTTATATTTATCAAACGGCTGCTCTCTAGGGTTAATTATTGAGCTACAGGAAATTGGTAGTAGTGATTGTAAAAAAACTGTAAACGTCAGTGAACGATTTCGGCCCTCCAAAACAGTTTTGTCTGAAACCAAGAATTCATTTGCAGCCAAATATTTTCAGTTATCAATTTCGGTGCATCACTAACTTGTAATATAATGAAATATTTGTCTTTTTAAGTTACAGTACACAGCTTTTCTTTAGAATAACCATAAATGGAAAAAAATACCCCATAATGGTGCTGTTACAGCATCTACCAGCAGCGAATAACTGGACCGTACTAACTAAACTTAACCTTGACCCTTTTTTTCTTTCATAGCTGGAGATTCGCCTTTTATCTTCTCGCCTTCATTGGTGGTCTTGTTGCACTGATAGATGTAAGTCATTTGCAGTTTCAGCCTGTTTTAACTCTCTGATTTTATTTCCTCTGCTGATTTATTGCATAACACAATCCTTCCTCTCTGTCTCTTTCTCTAGAAACCCTGGTTGTACGATCTAAAGGAGATGTGGAAAGGGTTCCCCACTCTGGTGAGTTATATCTCCTTTATAAACATGACACACTAAAGACAGACATCATGTAGAGCTGCTCATTTTTTAAAGGGCATCTTGTCATTTCCAGCAAATGGAATATACTGTAGACAACGTACAATAATCAGAAACAAACTTAACATACTGCATATATGGTAAATAAGAACCAAGCATTTACATAACTTTGAACATGAGCTTTTTAATCTTTTTGTTAGCACCCATAAAGTTCAAAATAAGGAGAGAAACCCTTGTGAAAAAAAGTTTGCTTTGGAATACTGGAAATAATATACTTTAAAAGAACGTACTTAAGTGTGAACAATGTAATGTTGTGCATTTAAAATATATGTAATATTGAATAACATACTGCGGTTAAAATTATAAAGTACTTTTCATGTGCTTTTGTATGTTAGTAAACACATCAAATAAGTGTACTTCTTTAACGACAAAAGATTATTAAAGCACATTTAAAATGTACTTTAAAGTAAACCTTTTAATTTCACATTATTGCAAAGTGCACTTTGTAAAAATGCATTTAAGTCTGTTAAGTGTACTGTCTTAAACTGCACTTAAGTGGCCTTATATTTCATTAATATTATATTATCTGCAAGTTTAAGATTTGAAGTACAATGATAAATGATAATAACAATAATATCTGTTGTAATAATCCAAGTAATAACAATAAAGTCTGTTGATATGCAATTAGATTAGGATAATTTACACATTATTTGTAAAGCTCATGTCATCAAATGTCAGATTGCTGAAAGCTCTGAGTCAGTGAACCGTATCTCTCTCATTCAGACCCTCCTGCCGTCTCAGTACTGGTACTACATGCTGGAACTGGGTTTCTACACCTCGCTTCTTTTCAGTGTGGCATCTGATGTCAAACGTAAAGTAAGTCTGCCATAAGTCATACCGTCATCGTATCACACTGCAAACCTCATCTTTGCATCTCAATTAATCGTTTTATTCAAACACCTAGTTATTGTTATCTGAGCAGAGCAGTATTCAAAGCAGCAGTTTATGGGAATCATTGCAGGCTGTTTTGTTTTTGCGGCAAGGTTGATGACAGATGTTTAGAATATGTTTCCATGTGCTACTTTTAGTAAAAAAATGATTGTGCAACTCTCTGACATTAGAAAAAAGAAAACCTTTATACACATTAACATTTGAACCTGAATTTGTGGAAGTAAATTTATGACGCAACAAAAAAGTGAACCCAACATTGCCTGTTGAATATTGTAGTAGTGGTAATTAAAAAAAAATATTTTTAAATGATTGTGAATATTTATTGTTGTATTTTTAAAAATGCTATTGTGTGTTAAAATGTTTCCTTTTGAATATTTACAGATTAATTATGCAACCATGTTGAATTGCAGCCCCCAAAAATGCAAGCCCAAGAAAATACAATGCATAAAAAATGCAAGCACTGTTAATGCTTTTTCAGAGACATTTGTCATTATTTTACTTGTGGACTTTCAGACCACCACCTTAGCTTTAAGGGTTCATTTATAGTGTCAAGTCACCTTTATTTATATTTATTTTTAAATTGGTTCATTATGTCACCGTCCAGCTCAGTTCAGTTCTCATACAACAGCGTCAGTACACACATATCAATTATATTGTCCCTATCATACACCCGGCGCAATGCAGCGCCAAGCGCGACGCAAGTGTTTTCTGCTAGTTTCAGCCTGACGCAGTTATCATTTTCATTTCATTTTCATTACACTGCTTAATATACACACAGGGCACACAGCACACAAACTAGCCAAATAACCTCTAGAAATCTTTAAAAACAAAATAGCAAAGGGAATGGGAGATGAGACTCTGGTTGTTTTTTTTGCATGTTACGCCCAAAACACACCCATTACTCATTATGGAGAATAGGAAGAACCCTTTTAGACCATGCGCCGGGCGCGCCCGCGCCCGCGCCGACCATTTTTCCCGTCATTAAACTAGCAAAAGTGGATTCGGACACACCCTAAGTGCACTTGCGCCCTGTTAGAAATGGCTCTTGTGGTCTCTGCTGAGGATCAGTGCCCATGGCTGTCATGTCGACGATGCCTTCACAGGGGATTGTCTAGTAGACACGGTCTTTGCTGACATTCAGGGCTGCATTGTGGTCATGTCTTCTTGGCGCAGGTCCACCATCTGATCTGGATACGGCCCGGATCCGGCTGACTACGGTAACCACGGGATAAGGACGAGACAGACTAATATTAGCGTAGATGCTATTCTTCTTACAATGTAACGAGTACAATGGGTGTTATAGGAAGTGTTCCCGGTTCCGGTTGACATCATTTATGCAGCCTAACAATCCGTTAAGGGATTTGAATAATAGAAATTGATAATGTGTGATGTGTGTGCCAGGTTAAAGAGATGTGTTTTTAGTCTAGATTTAACGGACAAAGTGTGTCTGCTTCCCGATCCCGAACCAGGCTAGGAAAATCTCCTATTTAGGAGGATCTACCGCCTGCAGTTGATATTCTGGCCAGAATTTTGAAATTGCAATAGAAGTGAAGACTTTAATGCGTTAAGAGCTCGCTCAAGTACTGAGGAGCTAAACCTAAACAAATTACATTGTAAGTAATTAGTAAGATTTTAACATGTATGTGATGTTTAATGGGGAGCCAATGCAGTGTTGACAGAACGGGGCTAATATGGTCATATGTCCTGGTTCTAGTAAGAACTCGAGCTGCTGTATTTTGGACCAGCTGGAGTTTGTTTACTAAAGGGTTAGTTCACCCAAAAATGAAAATTCTGTCATTAATTACTCACCTTCATGTTTTTACAAACCCGTAAGACCTTCGATCATCTTCTTCTAAACACAAATTAAGATATTTTTGATGAAATCCGAGAACAATACCTCTAATTTTGTTTTCTTTCAGTTGCGCTAAATTTTTTCAGGTTGCTCTCTTGAGGGCGCGAGTGTGCTCGTTATACAACGGTGTTGGACTACTTTCCTTAATCTTCTTTTAGCGTAAAGGAGCAACCATGTCCATGTCATGGTTTCTGTTGCAACATCGAGTTCATTCAAATACTGTTAAAATATATGCTAATATTCACACAAAACCACACAAGGAGGGTGGAAAATGGTCATTATAAACAAAATTATGAAATATATATTGACTAACATTATAACTGGACCTCATGGGAAAGGAAAAAAATGATAAACAACTGAAATGACTGTTCAAACGCATGAAATGTATTGGCTGTGTGTAATTTAAACTAGTGAGTCAGGGATCATGATTGAATTCCATGTTTTCTTTATAATGAATCACATTAAAATGAGAGGCGTAGTATGAACATCTCATAATGGTGTAATGATATCAGCATTATCTTACGCTTTCTTCCAGGACTTCAAAGAGCAGATCATTCATCATGTGGCCACCATCATGCTGATCAGTTTCTCCTGGTGTGTTAATTACATCAGAGCGGGAACGCTCATCATGTTCATGCATGATTCAGCTGACTATCTACTAGAGGTGAGTAGAACAACCAGAGACAGAGACCCAATGGGACGTCAATGTGATATTGTCAAGAGAGTGGACTAGGATAGATGTTGTGTATATTAGTGGTTAAAGATCTGGGCATATTAGTTGTGCAAATCAATATATTAGAATGTTTTCTGAAGGATCATGTGACACTGAAGACAGGAGTAATGATGCTGAAAATTCAGCTTTGCATCACAGAAGTAAATTACCCTTTACAAAATAGATTTAATTAGGAAACAGCTTTTTAAAATTACAATAATATTTTACAATATTGTCCTTTTACTGTATTTTTGATCAAATGAATTCAGCCTTGGTGAGCATAAGAGACTTTCAGAAACATTACAAAAATCGTATAGACCCCAAACTTTTGATTTTGGATGAACAACTCATGACATGTATATCAGTAGAAAAACCATTTCTGTCTCCCTCTACCTCTTCTATACACATCAGTTTCTCTCCCTCATATCATCTCTCTCTCTCTCTCTCTCTCTCAGTCAGCTAAGATGTTTAACTACGCGAGATGGAAGAACGCATGCAACTACATCTTCATCCTGTTTGCTGCGATCTTCATCGTCACACGCCTCTTCATCTTCCCTTTCCGGTACACATCTCATCTGTCTCTCTCTCAATTTCTCCACACACACATGTTGTCATCACCAGTTTCGATTATGATACAGTTGTTCTGTGGATATAAGATAGATTATACTTTATAAGTAAAGCCAGGTGTTAAATTGTTTGATTGAGAACAAAGACAAAGAAGTAAGTGTGTGTAATACTGTACAACATTACAAATTAGTATGATGCCTTAGAAGGCAGCTGCCTATGTAGGTAGTAGACAGCAAGGCAGCTCACTAGGTTTTGGAGCAGAGCTAATGTTACATGGCAGGAGAACAGTTCTTACTCATAAAGTGAAAAAGTATGACTTTAATCAAAAACAAAACCACAAAATAAATAAATTCCTGATACCTATGGTTTTATGCAATGAATATGTTTTACTTGTGTTGTCTTATACACCTTAAACACAAGTTTAATCCTAAAGTCCGACCGAAAGAAGTCTAAACCAGTCTCAACATGTATATTCAAATAGGTAGGAGCGGCAAATAGAGAAACATAACAGGAATTAAACATCAGAATAAACATAAGAAATAATATAGAAAATACATAAATAGACATGAATACAGGAATATAATGTGCATTACAATACATTGCATTACAAAAATAAAAATATAGAACTGCACCTTAAATTTACTGTTACCTCAAACAAACAACAAGAAGCAAAGAAATGATAATTAATATACACACTGTTCAGATTGGCTCTTACAGTTGGTGTCACATAACCAGGGCTTGGCATTTTAGCAGTGGCGTGTAACACAGTCACTAGCCACATTTTGCAGGCTGAATTTTTATATTCAGTTAAATAAATATATGCACTGCTGGTTTCAGAGTGAAGTTCACCATGCCTGCAGGTTACGTGTTTCTTCCAGCGGCTCCGTGCACAGTAAATGCTGCTCCACACAAACTCAGTCTCTGCATGTGCTGTTTGTTTAGGTTAACGAACGCATAAAGTCTGAGGCGTTATCATTTACATAGCTCAGTTGATAAACTCTCTGTATACTCTGTGAGTTTGGGTTGCTTATTACGTTCATCTGGAAACGCAACATGCGTCATTTCACCGTCATTTCACATTTCACCCTCCTTTGTAACCCTAAGCCAACACAGGAGAATACATTCATATTTTTCTGAATATGCGAAATGTTGTTCATCACGTTTTCAAAATAAACTTTTAAACCCTTGCTCTGAGTTTGCATGTTTTGAAGTCCACATGTTCTTGTTCAAGAAATTACAGTGACTGTAGCATTTCTATCATAAAGAAGTGTCCAAATATTAAATATTAAGTGGACATTTGAATTAAATGTTGTTTGTCCAATATTAAACAAGGATTTGATAATGCTGTAAAGCGTAACAACAATCACCAGGCCGTTGGCACCTCTGCAGGCATTTGTTATAATAAATAATGTACAAAAGTTGATTATGTTTATATGATGTAATTACTTGCTTTTGATACTTTATTTTAAGCCATTTTAAAGGGGTCCTATTATGCTTTTTCACTTTTTTAACTTTAGTTAGTGTGTAGTGTTTCTGTCTGAGAATAAAAGATCTGCAAGGTTACAAAGCTCAAAGTCCACTCCAAAGGGAGATATTTTATTTAACAGTTCACTTTTCAAGAACTACAACGAACGACTCGTTTGAACTACAACACATTTTTTTCCAGGCTTTGTGAAGTCATAATGTTACTCATGACTAAAACCCAGATGTGAGACATTCAAACTGACCAATCAGATAATTACACTTCCCCCACCGTACTAAAGGTGTGACAATTCATCGACCCCCAAAGTACAAACATACTGGCCTACAGCCTAGATCACTATCAGCCCCTCTGTGCCTTTAGGAACTCCAAATGGTCATTGTGGTGGAAAGAGGGGGTATAAACAGTAAAGAAAATATCTTACTCTTTACAGACATCTTACCCCTTTCACACATACAGTTAGAGATACTGTCACGTATGATGAAATAACTAGCTTTCTCCTGGAACAAGGCATAAACTTCCAGAACGCTGGTAAATTCGCCAATTTTACAGTAATTTGCCGCGATTGCTGTGTGAAAGGGGCCAGTGTTGTCGCTTTTGTAAGATGGTTCACTGCTCCTTAGGTTTTACTGTTACTGTTTGTGTTACCATAGTTTCCCCACAAGTATCGTGATTAAATGGTGGATACGGGTGGTCACCCTACTCCTGGTTATGGTAACACACACACACGTTGTCATCACCAGTTTCGATTATGATACAGTTGTTCTGTGGATATAAGATAGATTATACTTTATAAGTAAAGCCAGGTGTTAAATTGTTTGATTGAGAACAAAGACAAAGAAGTAAGTGTGTGTAATACTGTAAAACAGTGCAAATTAGTATGATGCCTTAGAAGGCAGCTGCCTATGTAGGTAGTAGACAGCAAGGCAGCTCACTAGGTTTTGGAGCAGAGCTAATGTTACATGGCAGGAGAACAGTTCTTACTCATAAAGTGAAAAAATATGACTTTAATCAAAAACAAAACCACAAAATACAAACAAAAAAAAATATGAAAAAACTCCTGGTTATGGTAAGGGGCGTGACATTTTCCGAACACACACTTAGTGGTGCCATTCACAAGACACTGGGCCAGCTGACCAATCACAGCACATTTCACATTTCAGAAGGAGGGGTTTCATCTAAACCGAAACTAAGCGGCGTGTTCGGGCCAGACTGGGGAGAGAGGTGCTGTAATAATGTAAAATATGTGAAAAATTATGTTTTTTGAACAATCAAGCATGAAAGCATATTCTAGTGTACTACCCCAAACACAATATCAAGACTTAACAAAAGAGCACAATAGGACCCCTTTAAAGGCTATGGTTTATTGGTCTATTTTTACTACCACACAAAAAAAATATTATCCAGTTACTTGATTAATCGTCAAAATAATCGACTGATTACTCAATGACCAAAATAATCATTAGTGGCAGCCCTAGATTAGTTAAAACCCGCATTGTTTTGCATTTTTGTAACATTCAGTGGAATAAAAGACCATTTTTCCAGTCAAATATCCTCATTGAAGATTTCTTCAAAATAGCATTAAAATACTGTCTCGTCTTGTTCTCTTGTATCATCTCATCTCGTGAGCTAAGTGTATCATCACACCCCTAATGAAAGGCAATTTCTCAACAGCAAAATTGTGGCCAGTGAAAGTGCTGAGTGGTTACTGAGGAAACAACTTACTGTCAAGCCCTGCATATACAGTAACTCATGTGTTTCTGTCTTTCTCACAGGATCATGTACTGTACGTGGGTGTATCCCGTGACCCTGTACCCTCCTTTCTTTGGATATTACTTCTTTAACGGGCTGCTGATGGTTCTGCTGTGTCTGCACATCTTCTGGGCCGCTCTGATCATACGCCTGGCCTTCCGCTTCTTGAGCAGTAATGTACGTCTGTGTGAATTCAGTTTTATCAGTAACAGATAAACAGTGTTTCCGTTTATCTCATGAAAATAGTGTAAGGTTGTACACATGGGAGACTAAACACACATTTGAGAAAGGCAAATTCTCTGCAAAGTGTGACTAACACATTTTCAATTACCAGTTTGGTCCTTAGTTTATCATGTGCTGCTATTTCAGGATCAGCAGATCTTAAAGAGAGATTCTTACATTTGTATTCCCACAGCATAGAATATTTTTTTTAAGTTTAGGTAGAAGAAAAAACACTCAAATAAATACACAAATGCATTTGAATTTAAATATATCTATTAAAATTGTTTATATAATTTAGACAGCTGTTACTATATTTGGCACAGCTGAAACACTGGATTGACCAAACAGCATCCACGACTAAAACTCTCCTTATTTTCATTATTATCTTTATTATAATTTAAATAATTATATTGTAGGATCATGACTTATGTCTTGACTTATTGTCATGACTTATGACTTATATTGTAAGTCTGTGACTTTTGAAGAAGAATTCTTATGTGGGGAAGTTTTGAATCTCTGTTTTATTTTGCTTTTTCACCCTGTAGTTCAGAGTGAGAAAGAAAATTAAACAAAGATAGTTCAATAATGTATTATAATTCTCTCGCTCTCGTGTTGTTCAAACCTGAGTGATATTTTCCTCGCATGACTTCCGAGGCTCAAAACCCTTGTAAATAACAAGACACCTTAGCATACTTTTAAAAAGAGTACTTATCACAGAAATAATATACTTTTAAAGTACATGCTTAAGTGAGAACTGAATGTAATGCTTTTAATTGCATTTTAATTACAATTAAATGAAAATGTGTTATAGTTTAAATTTATATTAAATGCAATTAGCTGACTTTTTTTTTTGACCCACTTAAGTAGGACTTAAGTACATATTTTATATGTTATTTCATAACTTATATTGTCTTTAAAATATGGTTAAAGTGTTCTGTTGCATGTACTGCCATTTATGGTAAACTAAAATATACTTTAATGTCATTTCTATTGAAACTAGTGTCATTTTTTGAGGTTTACACTTAATTTTAAGGTGCCTTTGTTACACTGTAAAAATACATTTAAATACTGAGTAATATTAAGTAACTACATGTACTTACTATAGGATTTGGATTTGTTTTGGTTGAGGGTTAGTTGCATGTAATTATGCATAATTTACTCTTATTACTATGGTAAGTACATGTAACATATGTAACAAGGACACTGTAAAATAAAGTGTTACCATAAAGTGCCACGTTTTTAAATATATTTGTAATTACACATTTGTAATGATGTAGTTTGAATTTAGTATGTTTAAAATATATTAACTTTAAATGTAATTTTGAATAACACACTACAGTTAAAATTAAACTCTCAAGCACTTAATAATAAGTGTACTTCTTTAAACAGAGACACTTTCATGACTTTGTTTCTTAACACATTTAAGTACACTTAAAAAGTGCACTTTAATATATCAGAATAAAGGTTTTCTTTAAAGTACATTTTATATATATATTTTTTTAATAATATTTTGTTGTGCTTTAATTAATATTGTATTATCTGTCAGTAGTTAAAAAAAAAATGAAGATTTGAAGCACACTACAAGTGCACATTCAATACAATTAAAGGGATACTTCACCGATTAAGCTTTGTATCAGTAGAAACCCG
This sequence comes from Scardinius erythrophthalmus, assembly GCF_964197995.2. Classification (NCBI taxonomy): domain Eukaryota; kingdom Metazoa; phylum Chordata; class Actinopteri; order Cypriniformes; family Leuciscidae; genus Scardinius; species Scardinius erythrophthalmus. Next base: position 34,885,121 of record NC_138236.1, read on the forward strand.
GTAGTATTTTCGAGTGACCGTGCTTCCCTCCCTCATGTCCCCCTGAGACGAGGCGTCTGGAAAAAAACCTCTGATGTTGCAAAAATGGTCAATTAGCTCATCAGAGGCTCTTCTGTCCAGAGGCGAGAGACTCCAGCCAGTAGGAGGAGCTCGTCCCGCACGTCTTCAACCCGCCCATAGGGGGATCTCACGATAAAACGGCGCCTGTTCAGTTTCGAGTCGACTAGTAGCCTAGTTGTGTCATTTCTCCCGATACTGCCCTCTGTAACCGGTAGGCGTGGCTTGGGAGTGTCCTCGTAGGGCAGCGAAGCAAGTGCATTCTGGGAGTTGTTGTCTTTCATCCACATGAACCAAAAATACATTTTCTGGCTTTTCTCAGTCTAGAAGGCACCAACTTCAAAACTAATTTCACATTTCTACTACATAAATGACCCAATTTAAATACACATTCATCTTTCCAGCGGTGAAATATCCCTTTAAGCACACTTGTTTTATGGAGTGAGTCACTCTTTCATAAGTCATTATCACATTTATGCTTTTTTTGTGTGGAATTGGACAGTTGGTCCGTGAGCTGTGTGAAATTTTTTTTTTGAATATCACAGTTTTGTTCCCTGGAAGATATACAGGTGACAGAAGTTTCCATCCCTTTAAATCAGCTGTCTTTCTGATTCTCTCCTGTTCTTACTCAACAGTCGTCGGTTGAAGACGAGAGGTCCGACAGAGACGAGACGGAGTCGGAGTCGGAAGAGGAGATGAAAAACGGAGAGATAAAGAAAAACGGACCAGCTCAGAATGGTCACGCTACATATAACAACAACCACTCTAAAACAGAGTGACGTCCTGAGAGGACAGGAGAAATGCTCAAAACACAAACTCTCCTGAAGCAGAACAGAGAGGAGTGAAGAACAGAGGAACAATCCCACTTTTACCAACAGATAATCGCTTTGTACACTACAGAGTACAGACAAACACGCACACACACACACTTACAGTAACAGTCATCACATGAACACAGGCACATCGATCCCAAGTGCCAAACAGAGAGCAATGCTGCCTTACAGGAGCAGATCACCTAAAAATCAATATCATTTCCTGATGTTGTTCCAAACCTCTATGAGTTATTTATAGCAGAAGGTCCAAACTGCTCTTGCCTATAGAATGAAAGTCAATGGTGACCACAGTAGTCAAGCAAGATATTCAGTCTCGAAGCTGTTGTACGACTTGAAGTGAAGCGCTCATGTCGTGCGGACTTCTTTTATGGTGCATTTTTGTGCATTTCTAGAGCTAATTTTATTGTATGGAAGAGAGCAGCTCAGACATTATGCTAAACTTTAGTTTTTTATGTCCTAAATAAAAAAAGCCATGTGGGTTGTGGACAACATGACAACAGAACACTTATTTTAGGTGAGCTGTCCCTTTAAATAGTGCCTTCCTTTGCCATCGTTTGCTCTTTTTCATGCCTTGCTTTTCTTGTGGGTTTCTGCAATCTCTTTCCTATGGAATAAAAAAAGTTAATTGCGACTTTTTGTCTCACAATTCTGACTTTTTTCTAGTTTATTTCTTGCAATTTGGACTTTATGACTCGCAACTGTGAGTTTACATGTGACAATTCTGAGGAAAACGAGAAAAACTCACAATTGCGTGAAATAAAGTCAGAATTGTGAGAAACTCGGAATTATGAGAAATAAAGTCAGCATTGTACGAAATAAACTCGCGGTTGCAAGAAAAAAGTTTATATTTCATTATCTCTTTTTTTTTCTTATCAGAATTATGAGAAATAAACTCGCAGTTGCAAGTTCTCTCAGAATAGTGACGCTGCTTCCGGGAGTATTTTTTCCATTAAATCCCATAGGAATTTTTAAAAAGTCGTTGTTAAAGCTCTATAAGCCATGAACCAAGCCAACCAGCCACGAGGTGAATAATAACAGTACAAACTTTGACTTTAAGCACAAGAATATTTGAAAACTTCACAGCTTTAGTGACAGAAACAACTACAATCCCATGAAGCATTGTGAACAGCATAATCAAATTAAAAATGATAGAGAAATATAAAACTATAAATGTTTATATATATATATATATAAGTTTATTGCAAAACATGCAAATATATACAAATATTTTAGTATTTTTATTCGATTAGATCATTCGCAGTGCTTTGTGAGAGTGGGCGGAGCTAAAGAGATCTATTGGCGTGTTTTGCTTTGATTGGTGGCATTTTCTGTACAGCATAACAGGCAATGTAGTTTTCCACCACAAGTTCCATTGTTAAACACTACTATTTAGATATAATGCAGACTGATGGCTTCAACAGAATCAAACACCATCGGTTAACAACCTCGTAGCTCACAGAAGGCCTGTCTTTAAAGGTTTATAAGTTCTCCCTATGGAGAAAATTAATGGAGTTTTTACTTCCGGAACCCGACTGTATCACTCTTTGATGAAATATGAACAATATATATATATATATAGAATTTATATATATGTATATATATAGTACAGGTCAAAAGTTTGGAAACATTACGTTTTTTTATAATTTTGAAAGAAGTCTCTAATGCTTATCAAGGCTGTGTTTATTTGATCAAAAATACAGAAAAAAAAACAGTAATATTGTGAAATATTATTACAACTTAAAATAATAGTTTTCTATTTGAATATACTTTAAAAAATAATTTATTCCTGTGATGCAAAGCTGAATTCTCAGCATCATTATTCCAGTCTTCAGTGTCACATGTGACATCCGGTCTATCACATGATCCTTCAGAAATCATTCTAATATTCTGATTTATTATGAGTGCTGGAAACAGTTCTGCTGCCTCATATATTTGATGAATAAAATGTTAAAAAGAACTGCATTTATTCAAAATTTAAAAAAAATATTTTCTAATAATATAAATCTCCTTTACTATCACTTTTTTATCAATTTATCATTGATTAATTTATTTCAAAAAAGAAAGAAAAAACAAATTACTGACACCAAATTACTGACCAGTAGTGTATATTGTTGTTACAAAAGATTTCTATTTTTAAAAAAATTGCTTCTTTTTTTTTTTTTTTACTTTTTATTCATCAAAGTATCCTAAAAGTATCACAGGTTATGAAAAAATATTAAGCAGCAGAACTGTTTCCAACTTTGATAATGAATCATCATATTAGAATGATTTCTAAAGGATCATGTGATAGACTGGAGTAATGATCCTGAAAATTCAGCTTTGCATCACAGAAATAAATGATAATTTAAAGTATAATAAATTGAAAACCAATTATTTTAAATTGTAATAATATATCACAATATAAAAATAAAAAAAAATCTGTATTTTTGATCAAATAAATGCAGGCTTGATGAGCAGAAGAAACTTCTTTCAAAAACATTAAAAATAGTAATGCTTCCAAACTTTTGACCTGTACTGTATATATATATATATGAAGAGTTCATCTGATCATATGAAGTGTCATCTGAAATTTTCTTCTAGAATGATCATTTTTATCAAGCTCGTATATTTAAGTTCAGTAGTTTCACTTAAATGACAATTAATAGGTCATTTTCATTGCTATTTAAGTGAAATTACTGAACTTAAATATACAAGCTTGATAAAAATGATCATTCTAGAAGAAAATTTCCGATGACACTTGGACCACTTGACTTGACACCACTTATGCTTGGTTCAGATTACACGATTTTAGCCCGATTTTGCCACGATCCGTTTGACGTAGGGTGTCGTGGGGATTCGCAAACGACAACGGGCGTCGGGACGCAAGATTCGATCGTGTCATCTCGTATAGTGTGTCATAGTGGGCGACAACCTACGTCGCGTCTGCGATGCTTCACGACATCACGACAGAAAGACTAGCATGTTTAATTTTTTAACGGTCCTCCATGACGACGGCGCGCGAGTGAGGCGGGCATACACTGTGCGATTTTCGTCCGATTTTGAGCCGAATTCTGACTCGTGCGACTCTTTTTCAGGTCGGGCCGATTTTCAGCTTTGTCGTGCGTCGTTTGTCGTGCAGTGTTCGTGCAGTGTACAGGGGGAAAGAGAGGCGATTAACCTCTCACGACCGGCAATCGGATGGTCGGATGAATTTCAGGCATGTTTGAAATTTTGGTCGCTCCTCGTGACTATATCGCACAGTTGAAGCAGAGCTACGAACCGATTGCCCTAAACTCAGTGTTTTTTCCCTCACTGCGCATGCGCGAAAACAGTTTCATCTGCAGCAAAAAAAAAAAAAAAAAAAAAACGAAAAAAGGGAGATCTTTAAGTTCAAAGCTATTACTGTTGCTTACCTCCAGTTCGTGCTGCAAAATGGATTAACCATTACCCACTTCTTCCAAGCCACCTGCGATGTACACTTTGCCTCTTTTATTATTAAAAAAAATGTTTGGAAAGAAAGCTGTTTTTAATTTTCATTGATGAATTATTGCAGTGTTCGGACATATTATAGACTGTTAATAATTAATTATATGTATATAATTCATTGTAATCGACCTAAATGTTTTAGACAATTTTTAATGAGGAGAAGTAAAGCTTCTATGTAGGCTAATATTTTATTATCCTCACAGCGCGTTGGTTATGCGGTGATGCGCTATGAAATTGTTGCGTTTAATTTAATTATAATTAAATTATAATAGCCTATCAGTTTAATAATAAAAGGAGCCTTCCCTAATAATAATAATAATACAATAATACTAGCCTACTAATAATTTAATATATAAATTGGAAATGTTAAATCTTCTTGATACTGATAGCTGATGCTTGTTTTGACAATATCTCTGGATAGGCTACATGATATCGTCCATAGGCGCAACCCGGCATGAGGATTTATCGTGCTGATTCGCGCATATTTCACACGTATAGTGTGAGCAGTCAAGTCGCAGCTCGACGTTCGGACCGTACAGTGTGAGCACATAAATCCTGAGCTTATTGGCTTTACATCGCATGCGATCTACTCGTTCAGTGTGAGTAGGTTCCTTGCTGAAATCGCACAGACATCGCACAGTGTATGCTCGCCTTGAGTGAGTGAGCGAGTGTGTGTGACTGTGTGTGCGCGAGAGTGAGAGTGTGTGGTGAGAGAGAGAGAGAGAGAGAGAGAGAGAGAGAGAGAGCGCGTGTGTGTGTGTGTGTGTGTGTGTGTGTGTGTGTGTGTGCGCGAGTGTGTGTGTGTGTGTGTGTGTGCGCGAGTGTGTATGTGCGAGTGAGTGAGTGAGTGTGTGTGTGTGTGTGTGTGTGTGTGTGTGTGTGTGTGTGTGTGTGTGTGTGTGTGTGTGTGTGTGTGTGTGTGTGTGTGTGAGTGAGTGAGTCAGTGCGTGTATATGTGCGAGTGAATGAGTGTGTAAGACGGCTCGCGATGACTGGTCGGAAAACAACGTGTAGTCTGACATGTTTCTTGTCCACGACATGACAAGATTTTTAGGAGTCAAAATCGTGTAATCTGACACCGTGACTATCGTAACAGACAACAAAATCGTGTAATCTGAACCAGGCATGGCTTTTGCATCTGAACTCTTTATACTCTCTACTCTATATATATATATATATTCAGTCACAACTGAAGTACATTTGAATACAAAGCGCTTTAAAGGTGCTTTCACACTAGCGAAATTTTGCTGGCAAAAAAATATCTCCATTGTCTGTTGTCAATAGCGTAGCGATGTATGAACAGCTCACACAGAAGTCACTTAAATCAAGCAGATTTCTGTTTGTCAATGCGGCAAATCCATGTTGTTCAAAGTCTCTCGCCCTCATGCGAAATTCCCGATTGCATGGATTCCTATTGAAATGACTGGATTTCGCCCACAAAAATTTGCCAAACAACTATAGGCTACAGTGGGATTTTTTTTTACTTCTATAAATACAGTACTTCCATCCATGTTTTATGTCATTTAAAAGTGCACTCAGTGTGTTTTCCTCACTGCATTGCACTAAAGTGTCAGTATAAACCAAGACGACTGCCATATCAGCCAGCGCATTATACACAAAATTACTGAGTGCACTTTTAAATATTGCTATTGTGCCAAACTTTCTGACACAGACAGTGTGTAAACCAAAGGAAAACCATGCGTTACACTGACATAATGTAGTTTAAAGTTATTTTTTGACAGGCTAACCACTACCATAAAGTGATTCCACAATTTATACTATTAAACCCATATTTATGATTATTATTCCTAACACTGAGCAAACACATACTGGATAAAGTTGTGGCATGTTCGTTGTCACACAGATTCTGAATATTCACAAGCCGCAAACCAAAGATAGAAACAATCTCACTCAAAGCGGCCAGTACTCTTTACATTTCTGTACAGATTCACTCATGGACTGCCTTATGTTAAACATCTCGTTCACACTGTCCTTCTCTGATTTCATCATTCCTCCCTTTGTCCTCTGTACGTTGTTTCAAATGCTGCCGAGTCAGATTACAGTGTTATCTTTATTTTGTATTTTTCCTGTGTTTTGTAATATGATGATATTATTATGGAGAATGTTAACAATAAAATACTGAATGCGAGTCACACCTGATGTGTTTGTCTGATTTACTAAAGCGCATGTAAAGTTTCTGATTATAATTGTAACTCTGTTAGTGTTCTTCCAAATAATAAATGTTCATATATTTTAAATGCACTACATTGCAATGTCATCAATTACATGTATATATTAATATCTACATGACATACAAGTTTCAGTAGAAGTGACAATAAACTACATTCCAGTTTAGCATAAATCAGCAGGCTACCTATTTCAAAGACTATAGGCACTCTAAAAAATGCTGGGTTGTTTCAACCCAACTTTGGGTCAAACATGGACAAACCCAGCCGTACTTTTTTAACCCAACGTTTGGGTTTGTCCATATTTGACCCAAAATTGGGTTAAAACTACCCAGCATTTTTTAGAGTGTAATTATGAAAAAATGACATATAGAGTTGTACTTAAAGGTGGTATCAGTGATTTCAGGCCCAAAAATATATATTTTTTTTCTAACGATCCGCCAGCTGCCCGCCCCATAAGCATGCCGTCAAAAAAACGCGTCTCTGTAGGCAGCCTAGGCTCTGAGATCTGCACACAAAAACAAATGGTTTAGCCAAACAATCAAAACCAAAACAAATAGTGTTCCAACCAATCACCTACAGGGGAAGGGTGTTGTGAGGTATTGTGGTCTTGCACGGCTGCACGCGAAGTCAGAGCTGAAGAAAAAGCTGGCTCAAAACCTCACAACACCCTCCCCCTGTCTGTGATTGGTTGGAACACTATTTGTTTTGGTTTTAATTGTTTGGCTAAACCATTTGTTTTTGTGTGCAGATCTCAGAGCCTAGGCTGCCTACAGAGACGCGTTTTTTTGACGGCACGCTTATGGGGCGGGCAGCTAGCGGATCGTTGGGAAAGATTAGATGAATGTGATAAAAATATTTTTGGGCCTGAAATCACTGATACCACCTTTAAGTCCAACTAAAATTCAGCTAATTCAAATTATAATACATTTTTATTGCAATAACATTGTAATTAAAGTGATAGTTCACCCAAAACGGAAAATTCGATCATCAAATTCTGGTGAACACAAAAGAAGATATTTTGAAGAATGTTGGTAACCAAACAGTTAATGCTTTCCATAGTATTTTTTATTTTTTTTCTACTATGGAAGTCAGTGGCTGTCAACATTATTCAGATTGTCTTCTTTGTGTTCAGCAGAAGAAAGAAATTAATTCAGGTTTGAAACAACTTTAGGGTGAGTAAATGATGGCAGATTTTTCATTTTTTGGGTGAACTATCCCTTTAAGTGTTCAAAAACATTACATAGTTCACAGTTTCTGTAGTAAGCTACTCTTTTTCTAAGTATGCTAAAGTGTAATTATTTTTCACAACGGTCATAATTCGCGAAATCTGTCGTATTTAGCGTTGTAGGACATTTTAAATGTCAAGTGAACCACTGAAAACTGTCAAAGTCAAGTGAACTTGAAGAGCCTCTGGGTCGGAATGCAGCCCAAGAACTGCACGCGACGAAATGTTCAATGAATGGAGGAAATGCCACTCGAGAGTCTCTTCCGTGGGGAGTCACGTGGCATCCAGAGGCTACTGCGATTGGTGGTTACCATGTTTTATAAGTACTGTCACACTTACTTTGAAGTCAACGTTGAAATCCGAGTGATAATATTTGCTTTCTTAATGCACGTTCCTGTCTTATTTTGCATGATTCGTCAGTGCACGTTAATCAAATAATAATATTAATAATAATAATAATAATAATACTTGATCTGTTATCGAAATACTAAAAAATTATTTAACCCCTCTATAATTATTTAACCCCTTCCCTCCAACGATCTGTCATAAGTCTGATTTTCATTCAGGGTACATCTATATCATAACTTGTTTACAGTATACATTTATAAGAAAACAAATAGCACATATAATGACTCCAATAACAAAATTCAAATCTCCACATGCATCAGTCTTAAACATAAAATACTATAGGTCATGGTGAATGTTATACGCTGTTGTGCATGTTGTATTTGTTATATTTGGGATATTTTTTGTATCTTTTACTACTACTACTACTCTGTAATTTCATTTTTATTTTAGCGTACTTCATTTGATATTTTATTGAAATGATTGTTTTACAAACAATGTTGGCAGAGCAATAAAGTGTCAGTAATACAAATAAAAATAACAACATTCAATTAAATAAAATATAATAAGATACTTTGAACAAGAAATGTAACCATTTAGTATGGAAGCCCATCTTCCACATAAGAAAAAAAAAAGATTATGTAGGTCATAATAATGACATAAAAAGTCGCAGTTTTGACTTGAAATCCATAATTATGACTTAGTATGTCAAAAAATTCGGCTTTTAATGATCGAGATTGACTAAAGCCTATTTTGTTGGTGAAGTGAGTGCGAAACGCCGCGCGCTGGTGACGCCTCCTGGTCAGAACAGTGTACACGCAACAACAACTCAGGTCAAACAAGCATAATAAACCCTTTTACAAACATATTGCAGATGTTATATTGAAAGTAAAATCTATCAAATGCTATTATCTAATCATATAATTAGATTAAATATCAAGTGTCTGTGTAATATGTGTTCTTTCATCTATTTTCATGGCTTGTTTTGTTTGTTCCATGGATGGCTCAGCTAAACAAGCCAATAAGAGACTATTAACTACTATTATTCTTTTTAATTTTACTAATCTCTAATTATAACCTGTGCAAATACAAGTGTATCAAACTGACCAGAGATTGAAATTACGAAACAGTTATGACGCAACGAAGCCTCGTTTACTGAAATCACGTGACTTTGGCAGTTTGATACTCGGTCCGAAGCCACTGATTAGAAACAAAAGACTCGTAAAGGTCTCGAAGTTTCACGAAGCAGTGTTTCGAAATTCGCCCATTATCACTACCTCAACGCTCGCGTGTTTCAGTCTGTTTCTTTTTTAGTCTATGGTTTTCAGCAAAGGCTGCTTTGGACGCAGAGTGGCGCGTCTCGCTCGCGCAGAGTCTCTAGTTTCCTCTTCTGACGCGTTTCTGCTGCTTACTGGAAGATTACAGGCGCCATCTTGGATCAAGGGAGGTTTTTAAACTGGAAAAAGTCAAAGAGCAGAAAAGAAAAACAACTATTATACGTCTGCAAACCCGTCCGTTCGGGCCTGCCGTGAGGATGACACTCGGTTTAAATTCATGACATCGGTTTTAAAGTACTTTTAAAAGACTCGAACGGAAGTAAACCCGCACTGGAGAAAGAAACAAACATTGGACAGGGAGATTTTTCTCTGCAGCTGGGAAAGTTGTTTTGTATTTGTTCGCTCGCAAGAGAACACATTTACCTATAAGATATGACATCAGCTAATCCAGGTAATGTATAAAACACATTTTTACACGGTTATGCTGTTAAATGTCTGAGTTATGACCATTATAAGCATTATAAAGCAGTTGGGCTGATTAGCTCGAGCAGCTGTTAGCTCGACAGTTGTGATGTAACGTTAGCTAATAACACAAGCTCATGCAGTAAATACTGGAATAACGTATGCCGTTCGGGTGATTTGCTGTGAGAAAAGTAGCAAAGAGCAACAGAATTCAGTAGCAAAGAGCAACAAGATTGGTGACAGTTTGTTCTGACACTTGTAGCAGTGTGTGTGTGTGTGTGTGTGTGTGTTTATGTATGTGTGCTCGCGCTTCAGCTGTCAGTCACACACAGGCCCAAAACAACATTCCCATGCTCATAATGGACTGAAGTACAGGGAGATTTGTGTTGATCTTGATTCAGGTCAGCTGTACTTATTCAGAGATGTATTGGTTTGTTCTACACAGCAGCATCAGAGTGTTAAAAAAAAATGTGGGACGGTTAATTATGTTTTTGATAATTAAATGACTTAGTTATTACTAATTACTAGAACGTTCAAAAGAACAGCATTTATTAATAGATAAATAGAAATATTTTGTAAAAGCATAAATCTTGTGATAAATTTAATGCATCCTGAAAAAAATAGTTTATTTTAAAAAATCGTACTGATCTTTAATTGATCTGTCCTGCAGGTGCAAGGGTTGGACAATGAAACTAATGCCTTGTTTCGACCTAGCGGTACGGTACAGTTAAGTATGGTACGGTACGGTACAGTTCAGTACAGTACGCAATTTTTAGCCGTTTTCATTGTCAGAAGTTGTGAATGGTACCCTAATGCCGAACCGTACCACTTTTTTGGGACCCTTCCTTTGGAGCATCTGGCACAATAGTCCGGTACTAAAGGGTGGAGCTAGACTCACTGCCGAACTGTGATTGGTTGACAGAGTATCGTCACTTGCGCGGGCTACAAGGGGATTGACAACACAAAAGGTGCCATTTTTTAACACAGTTAACACCAATACCCTGTCTTCTTGTGACAAACAGCCACATGCCGAGAAGCAAGAACAAGATCTGCTGTATGTTCTCCGTTGTTATTTACTGTGTTGCTTTCTTCTTCTTCGTGCGAGAATGACATCGATTGCTACTTTCCGCCTACAAGGGGAACTGTTGGCGTTGGAAACACAAGCCGGATCAGAGTTTACCGTCCCAAATCGTATAGGGGTGCTCCGATCAGGATTTTTGGGGCCGATCACCGATTTAGTCTATTTGAAGCCTTCTATTTATCATGTAGCATTATTTATTAAACTATATTTAACAACAATGTACATTAAGTATTACAATTAAGAGAAGACAACGTAGCATGAATTGACAACTGTGTATTTATTTGCAAGCAACATGTTCAACATATTAACTTAACAGTCTGTGCTTGGTTATTGGGAACAGCTTAGGGCTTGACAAATACCACAAACTAACAATAAATACAAATAAGTAACAGCTTCCACATCTGTATCTATCTATAACTTTAACTCCCTTCTCAGGGCAGGCCTAACAAGCCAGGCCCAAGTTCACATCTCTTGGGATGTCAAGAAGAAATGCAGTTGACACTAACAGAACCACAGCTGGCTTTTGCATCACGAGTCAATTATACATTCTGGAGTAGTTGCTTTTTTCTGGGATGTTCAGTCAGATTTTGTGGGCATTTAGACATGGGACGTGTCACTTGTGAAACTAATTGGTGTTATGTTGTCCTTCATAAGGCCGTCGACACATACACTGTTTGGTATAACTGCGGCAGGCACACATCAGGGGGATATTTACGCCCTGGCAGAGCGTAGCGTGAATCTAAATAGGACGAGTCGCCGGAACCCTTCGTCTTCCACAATAGACAGCGGCTGGTGATCTGGGCAAATGAATTTGATTATTTTGTCTGATATTTCTTTATGCTTCTTACTGTCCCTGCTGTAGTGTTGCTGTCTTTGAAACGAGTGAGTGGCGCTTGAGTTGCTGAACAGTCTCGCTTTCTCTTAGCGCTAGCTAACTTTGAAAACTGCTCATATTCCTTTACATGACGAATCTTCAAATGTGTGATGAGGTTGACTTGGTGGTGTTAAAAAGTTTTGTGTGCTTTCTGCCTCGTGGGATTTGCTTGGTACACACGTTGCAGATTGCTAATGTATTGTCTTTTTCACACACCTTATAGAATTGCCAGATCCGTGAAGCCATTTAGCAGTGCGAGTTTTGCGTCATCTGATCGGTTCTTCTGGATCGGCCTTTATAGAGACCGCCGATCAAACATCCTAAAGCGATTATCGGCCGATTGTGATCAGCGACCGATCAGTCAGAGCTCCCTCAGTACTCTACTGTACTGTACTGCTCGGTGGAAACGAGGCATAAAGGTGTTCACACCTGGCATGTTTGGTTCGATTAAAACGAACCCTGGTGTGATTGCTCTGTTAGGGTGTTTTCACCCCTGAGCGTTAGTTTAGGAACCTGTTGCGTTTTGGTACACGTTTTTGTACGCTTTGAAAGGTTGCCTTGTGAAAAATGCAACAACGCTCACATTCAAACCCTGGTGTCACCAAACAAGCGGACCAAGACCTCTGAAAAGATGGATCTCCCAAACCATCACTGATCCGCCGTGCGCTTCACTCTGGGCAGCAACAGTCTGTGACTCCCATGGGTGTGGGGAAAACAATGAAGATGGACTGATCAAGTCAAGTCACATTTATTTATATAGCGCTTTTTGCAATACAGATTGTTTCAAAGCAGCTTTACAGACATAACAGGAAAATAATAAAAAAAGAAGAAAATAGTGTCATAGTCCACCTTAAGTAAGTTCAGGGATGTTTTGTTTTTTGTTTTAAAAAATTAGAAAAAAAAAGTTATTAATTTAGTTCATATATATACACTGGAGTAAACCGTGATGTCATCGTCCAGCTCATTTCAGTTCTCATATAATGGTGTTAATGCAGGCAGATCAATATTATTGTTGAATATTAAATTAAATGTTCAATTTAATGTCCCCAACTAAGCAAATGGCAACAAAGGTGGAAAAAGGCGACAGTAAAGGCAGAATGGAGAAAAAAACCTTGAGAGAACCCAGGCTCAGTCAGGGGCCAGTCCTCCTCTGGCCAATGAACGAACAGTATATGATTATGATTCACAATAGATCAGAGAACAAAACCTGTTTCACATTTTCCACAGCCCAAGATTTAACCTGTTCGCACCATTGAAACACTCTGCTCTTACTGATGGAATGTAGATTCAGTGAAGATTGGCCAACAGGCCGCGTATAGATGTGAAACCTCCAAAAAAATGAATGTATAGATGTACAGTGTTTTTTTTTTTCTTGGAAATACATCTGGAAAAAAGGGTCATCTTATATTTAGGGTGTAGACTTTAACATGTCAATAATACACCTGCAACAATAGGGAGCGCCAAATGAGTGTTTCCGCCTAGGACTGATAAACTCAGCGGAGTCATTAAACAACTCTCATTGAGCAGCCAAGAAATACGATGTATCAGCGTGTAATGTTAGAAGATGACGAGCCCAAAAATGCTAACAGTCAAAGAAAAGCTTACCGTGGTCCTAAAAGTCAAGTCAAGTCATCTTCATTTATATAGCGCTTTTAACAATGTAGATTGTTTCAAAGCAGCTTTACAGAGATAAACGTATAATTTAAGGTAACAGAGATTGTTTTGGCTTTATAGCGGTTCTTTAATAAAGTTATTTTCCAGCTAAAGTTAGTTTTGATTGATTCACTTCCGTCGCAACGATCATTTGTTATTAAATTAGGGGCCGCTAAGACGACACCATTCTCTCTACACAGACTTTAAACGCGAACCTGTGAGAAACGCTGATGGCGGTCACATGCGCATTAAGAATTGGTTCTATAGTTATGTGCGTTTGAATATATGTGCGCAGGTTTGGAATTCCCTACAAACCAAGCCTAAACAAAGTACTGGCGTTTCCTTATAATTTTGATACAGAATTTTATTTTATTTTATCTCTTCGGGGTAGATACGCGAATTGAGTTTCCCGACAACGCTTTATCTGGAGTGGTAAAGGGATCCTCCATAGGGAGAGACTAGTTGGCACTTCAGCACTGCGTTGTCATCAGTCCAGGAGAAGGTCCTTCGTCAGATCTGGATACGGAAAACCTTGGGATAAACAAAGACACTAAAATTAGAGTAGATGCCATTCTTCTTATGATGTAACGAGTACATCAGGATTTATGGGAAGTGTTCCCGGTTCCAGCTGACCTAATCTATGCAGCCTAATATTGAATTATAGAAGTATAAAGTGTATTATGTAAATGCTAGGTCAAAGAGATGTGTCTTTAATCTAGCTTTGAACTTGAACTAAAAGCGTCCGCTTCGGGAGGTTGATGGGCTGTTGTGTTGGTACGTGGCCAAAGAAAGAAATGAGGGGCTGGCCATAACCAGACCCATTATCCAATCGAAGGCACTGGATAACGCCAGAGAGCTGAACATACCCACCAGCGAGGCCCATCATTTCTTATTTTGACTGTGCGCTTGCCTGTTAGTTTCTTAGCAGACGCCTTGAACAAGCCTTGCTCAGGGCTTTCCCTTTGACTTCAGGGAGAAACTGCTGTCTTTTCAGCGCTAGCCTATGTGATTGGCCTAAGGAAAAAGCATTAATATCCCTTGGATCAGATAGGTAATGTGGATCAAACATCTGTGTTACTTGACATGCCAACATCTGTCACTACATAAAAAAGATGAGAAATCAGTCATTGTCAAATCTACTGGAAATGAGAACTACAGGTTATTTTTATGGTATGCCATAAAGTGTTTATTTTTAAATGTGATTGTTGGTATATTTTACCAGTATTTACCATTCCTTCAATATGAAAATGTAATATGAAAAATATGCAATGTGAAAATTATTTTCAAATAAAATCATTTTATAAAAAATAAAATAAAGATTTGGCCCTCAAAAAGGCTTTTTCCGAAAGGTAACATCTTGAAAAAGGGGTGTCCTCTTATAATCAGGGTCATCGAAATTCTTGACAATACAGGTGTCTTCGACTTGGAGTGTTGTGCAGACTGATCGGTCTCAATCACATCAAAGTACCGCGAAAAAGTAATTCGAAAGCTTTTTCGAAAGATTTGAAAGTCTGCTCTCTAATCGCTCTCACAGTACTTTAATGTCATCGGTCTGTGCAGCACCGCTTCAAGTCCAACACACCTTATGTATATGTACCTACCGTGTGTTGGGCCTAATATATAAAGCCATATAGGCCGATTCCACAAAAACATCATGGGACACCAAATTACCCTATTTTTTATTTATTTTTTAATGCCTGGAAGATTTAAAAACTGACACTAATTAACTAGCCTGGCCAATATATGTCAGTGTAATTTTTCTACATATTGAGGATCTGGAGATAAAGGCACATACACAACTTTATTTTATCTTTACCCTATTTATATACAGTATATATATAGTTGATAGTTATCAGTCCTGCTCTGTGTGTGCTGTATTTTAGATATGGCTGAGGTCTCTTCACTGGCCATGGCCACACCAGCTGTGTCGAAGGCCAAAAACAAGCGGCAAGCCAGGTAAGTCTGAGCCGTCTCTTTAAAAGATATAAAAGTACTAATCATTATTAAATTAGTGCTTACATATTTCTGCTCATGTTCAGTTGATCTCCACTGTCAAAGGGATCATTCTGATGATTACTGCCCCTTAATTTGCTTCATATGTGAACGTAACAGTGGCTTTCCAGAGGCAGATTCACTGGAATGACATTTTGGTTTTGGCCAACAACAGTGTGCTTGTTTATTCAGTGTCTGTGGTCGATGATTCAGTCGTCTGTGAGTTTTGCTCTGGTCGTTGATCCGTCTGTCAAGTAGACGGAGAGATATGGGAATGTTTGAAAGCCTTTGCAGTTGTGCAATATTACTGACTAATGTGAATTTCCCTGTTTTCCAGCTCTGACTTTGAAGACGATGAGGGAAGTAAATTGTTCAGGTTAGTCATGATCTGTGACTCAAGGGTTCGACTTAGCTTGAACTTTGAGCTGTGTGTCTTTTGACTGTATTTAACAATTAGTCTTTTCTTTCATTCTGGCTTCTCTTTCTTCAGGTGTGATGATGACGGAGGTGGATCGAATGACAAGGAGAGATTTGCCAGGTATTGATTGATTGAAACTAGTGTGCATGAGAAGTACAAATATGGTAATCTGATCTTCCGTAGATTCTCAAGAATCTCTTTAGGCTAATCTCTGTTATTGCTCAAAGTTGACTGGAATTGCCTAGATATGCTGGTCAAGTTTCCGAACACTCTTCCCGTCATCTTTTTTTTTTTTTTTTTTGCCCAATCAGATGCACATTTAAAGGGGCTTTCGCACCGGAAGAGCCTTTTCATAGTTCCTAGAACTATTGGCGGAAGTACCCCTTTTTTTTTTTTTTTTTTTGCACCGCAGGAACTAGGAACTATTTTAGTTCTAGGAACTCTTTTGGAGGAACTTATGTTAGTTGGGTCTAAACCAGCACTATAGGGACTACCAGTGATGTTAGTGACGCTGATTGTCCGAAAGCACACGAGACACCAGCACCCGCCATTTTTTAAAAAGTTGTGTAAACACACAGATTATAGCCTATATATTTACTCCACAAACTAACTCTACGAACATGGGAAACAGTGATAGATGGACCTCTTAACCTTTACTCTAAGGAGAAAATCCAACGCAACTTTGAGGGGACCAAGAGAAACATGATTATGTATTTCTCGATTATGCATTAGTCCAAACACTGACACCGCAAATATTTAAATAAGGATATTAACTCAGGGTTTGGGAATGTGTAGTGTGAAACGTCATTTTATGAATACCCTGGATTCATTCTTAACCCCGGGTAAATTATGACCTTTGTGAAACGTGAAGAAAGATTACCCAGGATTCTGTTTACCCGGGGTTTAGATTGACCCAGGGTTAATTATTTCAAGTGTGAAAAGCCCTAATGAGTTTGTTCTCTTGCACAGAGTCAGAAATCTCCACTTTAGTTGGACTTACATACACCAAACTTTGTTTTATTCCTATCTATATTCTGAGAGTTTTTACAGAGTTTGTTCATATAACATTCGTCTGATTTGTATAATACTTTAAAAAATGGTAAACATGAATTTTTTTTCTGCCTGTTGAACGTATTTTCTGACAAAAAAGGTAATGTACTATGATTACTCAACTAGGGAAAGTATGGTGATATCTAATTAGCTTTTACACTATTCACATGTAGTGTCTTGCCTTAAAGCCCCGATACATTTTAAGTGAAATCAAAGAACAAACGTGTGATGTTATTTTGAACAAAATCTGGCCAAACTGAAAGTGTTTTGGAGTTTGTTTCGCTGGGTTACTTTAAACAGCTCTCCAGCATGAACTTTCTGGAAAACTTGCTGTTACCACCTTTGAACTGCAACTGGTGCATGATGATTGAACTTCGACCTTCCTTTTACCCCAGATCTTTGCAGAGTATATTTGGGCTGCATACTGTTTTACTCAGTATACAGTATACACTGTGTAGTATGCAGCAAGTTGTTATCTAGTATTTAATTTTGAGTCTGTCAGTGTCTTACACTTTATTTCAGGTGTTTCTTCTATCCCTCTCTTTTTTTTCAGGCCATTTGAAAAGGCTTTTTCTTTCAACTTTCATAAGATCGTTCATACACATTTGTTTATCACGGAGATGCGAGTGTCGTCTCATTTGAGGAGCACATTGATGCAGTCTTTATTTGCTTATTCATCCATCTCTCTTTCTCTTTCTCCTCCTCGTTTGGTTGTTGTTGCTTTCTCTCGACCTTTCTCTGTCCCTGCTCTCTTCTCCCCACGCTTCCATGCACTGCCCATCTCTCATGCTCCTGCTCTGACCTCCTGACCCCAGGGAGAATCACAGCGAGATTGAGCGGAGACGGAGAAATAAGATGACCGCTTACATCACAGAGCTGTCGGACATGGTGCCCACCTGCAGCGCACTGGCACGCAAACCAGACAAGCTCACCATCCTGCGCATGGCTGTGTCACACATGAAGTCTCTCAGAGGGAGCGGCAACACCAGCACCGATGGAGCCTATAAACCATCCTTTCTCTCAGACCAGGTCCGATATGATCAATGTAGATTCCTCATTGTATATACAAATAAGAACCAGGTGTCTTCTTGAAGAGACTTTCAACCAGTATAACAAAAAGTGTTTATAAAAAAGAAGATGCCTACTCTTCCTTTAAAGGGGTGGTATGCCTTTTTCACAAGATGTAAAATAAGTCTTTGCTGTCCCCAGAGTGTGTATGTGAAGTTTTAGCTCAAAATACCCCACAGATATTTTTATATAGCATGTTAAAATTGTCACTTCTTGAGGGTTAGCAAAAACGCCTCGTTTTGTGTCTTTCTTTAAATGCAAATGAGCTGCTGCTCCCGGCACAGGGGGCGGGGCTTCAAGAGCTCGTGTCCTTTTACCTCACACAGACACACACTGAAAATGTCAAAAACTTTTAGCCTTTTATGTTTAAACCGGATTCAGACAATGATGGAGAGACTCAAGAAAAAGTGACAACATGTAGAAGCAACAGGACATTTCTGATTCTGAGTTAGTTCAATAATTTATTTAGCTTATGTGTAGTTATCTTCTAGTCATTAGCATATTCTGTCATGATAATCTATAAATCACATTCCCAGGGGTGGGGTTTATGTAAATTTTAGGGTTTGTGATGTCACTAACCCGGGAGGAATGTTGTGTAGCCGTTTGTTTGAGTCCTTAAAAAGCGATTTCTTATAAAGAAAATCTCTCTTTACTTTGAACTTTGAGCGTTGTAACTTTGCAGATGTTGTTTATGCTCAAACAGCAACATTACACACTAACTAAAGTTAGAAAAGTGAAATCATAATCAACCACCCCTTTAAAAGAAGTATTAAAACTTTGCGAATTTTTTTCATTCGCTTATTTAACCGCAAAAACGCATTCTGTGTGAATGCCCTCTATGAATGTTCTTATCTTTTTCTTTTACTTAAGACACAAGAGAAATTCAAATTCTTGAAAAGAATCATCTTAAACATCATTGTAAATAACCTCTGAAAGCTAGGATAACCTCAAACTTTAATTCTTTAATTCCCTATGCAGCCCCTAATGCAGGCTTGTCCGCTCCTGCTCCTGGAGGGCCACTGTCCTACAGAGTTTAGCTCCAACCCCAATTAAACACACCTGAACCAGCTAATCAAGGTCTTACTAGGCATACTCTGCTAGAAACGTCCAGGGAGGTGTGTTGAGGCAAGCTGGAGCTGAACTCTGCAGGACAGTGGCCTTTCAGGACTGACTTTGGACACCTCTGCCCTAAATGGACACGGTGAAGGAAAAAATATGTCAATGCCTTTGCGTTCTCTCGCAAATGTTTTGCATTCCCAGAGAACTTTGCATTCACTCGCAAAAAAAACTACGTTTTGTGAGAGAACTTGGTTTCTTGGGGGAACGCAAAAAAGTTTTGTTAGAGAATGCAAAGATTTGGGACCTTGTAAAACGTTTTTGTTCCCCAGAGAAAGTTTTGAAATGCATGTTTCCTCCCATCTCATATTTATTCCACCACCATGTCTCTTTAAGGTCTCTGTAAATGCCTATAGGTACGATGTTTAATGAATTTAAGGGGATGTTTTAAATATTAAGCATTACATTTTAAATTCTGTTAAGGGTTTCTCTGCCACCAAATATTTATGTAGCTTTCTTTCTGTAGGAGCTGAAGCACCTAATTTTAGAGGCAGCTGATGGTTTCCTGTTTGTTGTGTCATGTGAGACCGGACGCGTCGTTTATGTTTCGGACTCAGTCACACCGGTTCTGAACCAGTCACAAAAGGATTGGCTTGGATCATCACTGTACGACCAGCTTCATCCAGACGACACAGAGAAATTCCGAGAGCAGCTTTCCACCAGTGAGAACAACAACAGCGGTAAGAAACGGCTCGACTACTTTCATCTTTTCTGTTGTCAATCTTTCCCTGTTTAAATGGTCCTCCTCTTTTCTGACTTTAGGCCGAATGTTGGACATGAAAACAGGCACGGTGAAGAAAGAGGGTGGTCAGACATCTGTGAGGATGAGTATGGGTGCACGCCGCTCCTTCATCTGCAGGATGAGGTGATGCATAGGGAGAACAGACAGACCTCTTTTAACCCTATAAAGCCTACTGTAATATATTTGATGCACATATTTCTAAGCCCTCTAAATTATAAACATGATCTAAATTCTGCTGAAAAACCTGTTGCATACAATCTACTACATGCCTTCTGTCATCAGATTGAAAGTTTATACTTGAAGCAAGTAAAAGGCCTTTTAGTATAACTGTAACATGAACACGTGAAGCAACTTTACTTGATTATACATGCATCATTTTTTTTAAAGGATATTGAAATGTGAGTATCAAATATGATCCATCAGGCTTTTGAGGAGTTTATTTGTTCATCTCTCAATCATCACTGTATTGCATTGCATTATGTTTTAAAACTCAGCATTCAAAAATCATTTCACTTGGACATATTATTGGGCGATATAGAGTGACGACTGATATTGGTATCTGCTATAATGATTTACAGTTAAAGCTATCAGAATTTCATCTTACTTTTTAGCCATATAAATATCAGCATCTGGAAGAAATTGCATATTTTCCTAAGTTGTGTGTTTTTTTTTTCTCCTGATATATGAGCTCCATATTCTAACTGTATCATACTATACGAGCCATAAAAACCCTGATTTATCAGATGTCACAAAACATATTACACATATGCAAACTTTTTTTTATTATCATTTTTTTTGTTCCATTTAAAAAAAGAAAGATCTTCCTGACTATTTCATATGTCAGGCTTTACACGAAAGTATAAAATATTAGCAAACAAATTTTTGCTCCACATATTCAATTCCAATGTATACATTAGTACTACTCAACTGAACCAGTAGGGCAAGTTATATGTCGTTTGCATGCACGAGAAACAAGTATATTTTTTGGAAAAAGTATTAAATCTTATCAAAATTTCTCAAATGCTTCATTGATTGTAATGTGTGTGTTCAGATGTGGAGTGTGTCCAGTAGAGCCAGTATCCATGAACAGACTCCACTTCCTGAGAAGCAGAAACAGGTAAAGCATCTCTCTGTCTGTAGATCTCAGTCCACAAACAGACATAGATGAAGATCATCTCTTCTTCTGCAGGAATGGATTGGGTCCTCCTAAGGACGGTGAACCGCAGTATGTGGTTGTGCACTGCACAGGCTTCATCAAATCCTGGCCTCCTGCAGGTAACACAATACACAGCACGATACACAGGAAGACCGTATTGTTCACTGATATTACCAGAGTTCAGTCAGAAAACAGCTGGAACTGATATTGTCCTTTGAACTCTTTCTCTTTCTTTCAGGAGTGACTCTCGCTGAAGAGGAGGCTGATAATAATCAGGGAAATCGTTATTGTTTAGTCGCCATTGGAAGGCTACAGGTACTCTTTCCCTTCCATTTTATTTAAATTTCCAATGAATTAGTCTCGTCACATTTGAAGGAATAATTCTGTCGTCATTTACTCAAAACTTGCCTCATATCTTCCTAAAAAGGAGAAGTTTAGCAGACCGTCCATGCTGCTTTCTCTTCACTTTGTATGTAAAAGAGTAACATCAGCATTTTACTAAACATCTACCTTTGTGTTCAAAAGACGGTCATATGGGTTTGGAACAAAACAGGGTGAATAAATTATGACGTGTTTACTTTCAGATGAATTATTTATTCAATGTCTCATTAATGACCAACACTTTTTAAAAAAAGACTAGTTCATCTAAAAATGAAAATTCTGTATTCATATATATAATATTCACCCTTGTGTCGTTCCAAGCCTGTAGACTTTTGTTCATCTTTAAAACACATGAAACAAATTGAATTGAACTAAATTCAATGAAACCTGAGAGATTTCTCTCTCAAGCCAAGTCACCTTTATTTATATAGCGCCTTTTATAATACAGATTGTATCAAAGCAGCTTCACAGTGGTAAGATGAAAATAATACAACAAAGTTTGTTTCTAGAAGAAAATTGCGTCATCGTCCACCAGGTCAATAATATTGTTGAATATTAAATGTCCCCAACTAAGCAAGCCAAAAGCAAGGTAACAGTGGCAACACTTTCAATTGAAAGTCCATTCCACCAAAACTTGGGCTTTTATTCACTCAAACATTGATCAAAGCACACACATAGAGCTCATAAAATATGGAAAACGTAAGCTCAAATAAGCTTGCGTCTAGCAAGCGAGCGAGATTCAATGCGGTTTGTTTTTGCGTCTGAGCTCCATTACCATATTTGATGAGCTCTATGTGAGTTGATCAATGTTTGTGAATAAAAGCCAATAATCTGTTCAACATCTGAACAGACGCGGTCGCTTTATAAGACTTGGTTTAGACCAACAGATGCATATTTTACAGTGTTTTTATGGACATTTTAAATCGTCAAGTCTCGTTTGTGTGGACTTACAATGTTGGGACAGAAATCTCTGTGGTTTAATTTTTTTCCTATTATGCTTTTCCACTTTTTCAACTTTAGTTGGTGTGTAATGTTGCTGTTTGAGCATAAAAAATATCTGCAAGGTTACAAAGCTCAAAGTCCACTCCAAAGGGAGACATTTTATTTAACAGATTCCTGAACATTATAATCCCAACGTTTATCTGTGCGCTTCACATTGTATGGAGAACAGCTTGTTTTCTGTAGCTTTTGTTAGCTCTCGCTTTTGTAAGACTGTTCACCACTCCATAGGAAAATTAAACATGGTTTTGTGATCGACTGTTGTTTCTATTACCTTAGTTTTCCGACTAATATCACGATTAAATGGTGGATGACATTGTATCTATAATGTATAAGAAAATTACAAAAAACATACTACTCTGAAACGTCCTGTGAAATCCGTGCTTGAAATCCGTTCTGGACGATCCTCTTGTTTGTTAACATTGTCAGGGTCTGAATCAAGCTCGAATTGGTCTGAAATTTACGCCATCGTTAATATTTACACCAGAGTAAAGCTCTGCAGTGTTTCCCCTAGGTTTACAGGTTTGGGGGGGGGGTTGGTTGGTTTGTTTGGGGAAAATTGACACAGACACTATCTATCTATCTATCTATCTATCTATCTATCTATCTATCTATCTATCTATCTATCTATCTATCTATCTATCTATCTGTCACATAAATTGTCTGGGAGGCTAATGGTTTGTAAAAGTTAAAAAATGTTAACATAAGATATCTCTTTAAAAAAATAAATAAACATATTTAAATCTTTTTAAAATTGACTTTTGCAAATAACCTTTGTTAAATTTATAGAAGTATTTGTTAATATTAATGGACCAGAGCTTAAATAGTTTTATTTTTTAACTACCAACTAAAAAAAGATTTATAAATACTAACAAATATATTGGTCATTCATTGTTCGTTAATGTTAGTTAATACATATATATGACAAACAAATTTCAAAAGGGCTTTTTTATGAGAAGTTTTTATTTCTATGATGCATTTATTGGAGAGAATAATCCTGTCAGACGCACCACTGCTGTGAACGCGCGTTCACGTAAACACAATTTAAACAATGTATTATTCAATGCATTACTTCTATATAATTATATATTAAATTGTTCAAGCAAGTGGTAAAATATTTAACCATGTACTTATATTAAAATCTTTTGTATTTAAATTTTAATACAATAAATCTTGCATGTCACAAAGAACTTGTTTTTCCACCTCCACGAATGAGACGAGTGTTGTTCATTATGTCGCCTTGTTGAGGTAAATTGTAGTTTTCCTTGCTTTAACTCAGTCTTAAAGTGAAAAAAGTAGTAATTAATTAAATAAATTTATGGTGAGATTACTACATTTTATTTAATTAATCGCACTTATGGTGAAATTACTACATTTTCAGGTCAATCGGTGTTCATTTTGATCACGAAACATGCGCTGTCACTTTAATTCAGCGTTTGCAGCACAGCAGAAATAGACTCGGTGCGGAAACGATCTCTGCACTGCTGTATACGCACCGCAACTGGAACGGATCGATCATCGACGGACTGCATCCGCGTGCAGTGTACGGGAAAAAAATACTCACCGCAAACGAAATATATGTGAACCGGGCGTTACGCCCGTTTCACACATACTCCGTTTGCAGTGCGTATGCGGTGCGTATTTTTTTCCGTACCCATGTTAACAGGTTAGAGCTTTCACACTGCACACGGATGCAGTCCGGCGATCC
Source organism: Scardinius erythrophthalmus (assembly GCF_964197995.2). Lineage (NCBI taxonomy): Eukaryota > Metazoa > Chordata > Actinopteri > Cypriniformes > Leuciscidae > Scardinius > Scardinius erythrophthalmus. The sequence goes on from NC_138236.1 coordinate 34,909,212, forward strand.
GTTCCAGTTGCGGTGCGTATACAGCAGTGCAGCGATCGTTTCCGCACCGAGTCTATTTTTGCTGTGCTGCACGCGCTGAATTAAAGTGACAGTGCATGTTTCGTGGTCAAAATGAACGCAGATTGACCTAAAAATGTAGCAATTTCACCATAAATGCGATTAATTAAATAAAATTTAGTAATCTCAACATAAATGTATTTAAATACTTTTTTTTCACTTTAAGACCGGGGTAAAGCAAGGAAAGCTACAATTTACCTCAACAAGGTGACATAATGAACAACACTTGTCTCATTCGTGGAGGTGGAAAAACAAGTTCTTAGTGATATGCAAGATTTATTGTATTCAAATTTAAATGAAAAAGAAAAGGCATGAGAGTCGGCTGTTTTTGTCAATTTTAAGTTTTAATTTAAAATGTTTGCGATTTAATATAAAGTACATGGTTAAATATTTGCCCACTTGCTTGAGCAACTTAATATAAGTAAAAGTAATCCATTGAATAATAGGCTGACGTTGTTTAAATTGTGTATAAACGTGCGTCTGTTAAAGAGTGTATATGCGTACAAAGACAATCGGAATGCTGAGACGTTAAGACCGGGGTAAATCAAGGGAAAATACCATTTACTTTAATAAGACAACATAATGAACAACACTCGTCTCATTCGTGGAGGTGGAAAAACAAGTTATTAGTGACATGCAAGATTTATTGTATAAAGATTTAAATTATGCAAAAGAAAGGCAAGGGTATGAGTCTGCTGTTTTTGTCAATTTTAAGTTTTAATTTAAAATGTAGGCTATGCGATTTTAATAGTATAGCCTACATGGTAAAACATTTTTACCACTTGCTTGAGCAACTTAATATATAATTATATAGAAGTAATGCTTTTAATAATATGTTGTTTAAATTGTGTTTAAACGTGAATACGTCTATTAAACAGTGTGTACAAAGAGAATCGCAATGCTGACAAAAAAAACTTTTTTTAAATAAAAGTTGCTGATAACTTCTGGATTTGAAATACAAATAGTGAGTATGTATTCGTGGTATAACAGCAGCGAATCAGTTACGCACTGCAAACGCAGCATATGTGAAAGCACTATTGCGCCTGCTGCTCCTGCACTGCATACGCACTGCAACACGCACCGCATATGCACTGCACACGGAGTATGTGTGAAACGGGCGTTAGACTTGGAGCAGGAGAGCTACTCCGGCTGCTACTCGCAGTAGAGCGAGTGTTGCCATCTTCAGTTCAGCGACATATTTCCCGCCGCGCGCTCTCTGTCCGCTAGTGCTCAACTGTATGTGACGCAAGTGTTTGTTTGTGTGTGAGTGTGCGCACTCATTGGGATAATTGTAAACGCGCAAACACAGACAGAAAAGACATGCCATCGTGGAAATAAGATAAATAACATATTACTTAAGGGCCATGTAGTTTTTTTTTATATAAAATAACAAATTGTAATCTGGCGCTATAAAGAAAATCAAATCAAATTTACTTGACCTCCAGGGGGGGGCGGGGGGAGCCGTTAGGAGGGCGGGGCGCCCCCCTTATATAATGGTAGGGGAAACACTGCTCTGTTATGGAGGGGCGTAACATTTCCCGAACACACGCTAAGCGGCCCCAATCACAACACACTGGGCCAGCTGACCAATCACAGCACATTTCGTATTTCGGAAGGAGGGGCTTCATCGAAATCGGCATGTTTAAGCCTGGGGAGAGAGGTGCTGTAATAATGTAAAATATGTGAAAAATAATGCATTTTTTGAACAATCAAGCATGAAAACATGGGTAAAGTAAAAAATTACTTGCTTGCTTAGTACACTCCAAAAACAAAATCAAGACTTCATTAAAGGGCATAACAGGACCCCTGTAATATGTGTTTCAAAGATGAATGAAAGTCTTATGGGTTTGGAATGAAATGAAGGTGAGTAAATAATGACAGAATAAAAAAATAAAAAAAGTGTGAACTATCCCTTGTAGTTCCTCTCTGACCTCTGTTTTTCATGCAGGTCACCTGTTGCCCAGGCGACAAAAACATAAATAACATCAGTGTTCCAGTGGAATTTATTTCCCGCCACAACTGCCAGGGCATGTACACCTTTGTGGATCACCGCTGTGTAGCAACAGTGGGCTACCAACCTCAGGTGAGTCAGGCTGGACCTCATGGCCAAAGGAAGTCATTTATGAAGAGCAGGGTGTTAAGATGCCTCTGCATTTCTTGAGTATAGCTGATCATCTTCAGGTTTTCATTGTCTGAACATAATGAAATATCTATAAAATGGTTTTGGAGGGCCAAAATCATTGACTGAAACTGTGAGGTTTAATTAGCACTTCTCCAATGCCGAGTTTTGACGGTGTCAGTGTCTCTTTCATGCATGCAACGTGGATTTACTGCAACAAGTAAACATGCCAGCCGTGTGGACGCCAGAGTGGGGTTGACAAGAACGATTTCTAGTTTTTCGTTTTGATGAACCGAGCTCTTTTAGTCTATTCTGTTTTCTGCCATCCAATAATATATGCACTATATTACATATTCATTGTATTTTTAATTAATATGTCTTCAGTATTTAATGAAGCATGTTACAGTCACCTTTTACAGTGCTATGCATAAGTTCAGACACCCATGCTAAAGTTGACTAAAAAGAGGAATAAAAAATCATCTTTTGGAAATTGAACTTAATGCCTTGATTAAAAAAATTAGGAAAAATCCAACCTTTAAGGACACCAATTTTCTTTGTGAATGAATAATGTATCCTAAATAAATAAATATTCTTCCTTAAAATACAGGGTGCATAAGTCTGGGCACCCCTATGTTAAATTCCCATAGAGCCAGGCAGATTTTTATTTTTAAAGGCCAGTTACTTCATGGATCCAGGATACACCCTGTATTTTAAGGAAGAACATTTATTTATTTATGATACATTATTCATTCACAAAGAAAATTGGTGTGCTTAAAGGTTGGATTTTTCCTAATTTTTTAAATTAAGGCATTCAGTTCAATTTCCAAAAGATGATTTTTTTTTTAATTCTTTTTAGTCAACTTTAGCATGGGTGTCTAAACTTATGCATAGCACTGTATATGGTTACATTAATACATTTTATGACATGGAAAATATGAAGGACTAAAAATGACAGAACGAAAAATAAATAAATAAATAAATAAAAGTAGAAATAAATAAATAAATGCAGAAATAATAGTAAAAATAAATACATTTTGGTAATATAAATGGCTATTTCTGTATTTTTACATGTATTTATTTATTTATTTATGCATTTCTATATGTATTTATTTATGTATTTATACATTTATTTATATATTTATGTATTTATATATTTATTTATTTATATATTTATATATGCATTTATTTATATATTTATTTATTCCTACATTTAATTATTTCTGTATTTCCACATTTCTACATTTATTTATTTCTGTATTTCCACATTTCTACATTTATTTATTTCTGTATTTCCACATTTCTACATTTATTTATTTCTGTATTTCCACATTTCTACATTCATTTATTAAGCCACGCCCCCAAACGCGATGAGCCAATCACAGTACGCATAGCTAACCCAATACACTTGGACGTTCTCTGCTTCCTCGTCCACTGCAATGCATTGCAGTTATCAGTTTTCATTCGTTTTTATGGTTTTTCTTGTCATTTTGGCTTTTAAACAGCGTGTGTGTGTGATTTTGGTTGGGTGACAGTTGTAGGTTACAGTTTGACAAGAGTTTACAGTTTGACAAAAGCACAATGTTGTGTTTTACACAAATATAAGTAGGCTAAACACTTTGCAGTTTTAATGATGTCCTGTATGAACAAAATGACGGAGTATGTTTTTATGTTTCCACTGTTCGATCGCGCCCGTGCCTCTCTCTGACACACACACACATTCCAGCAATGCAATCTTGACATCGCAGCCTGTTCATTATTCTGCGCTCCCACCAAACGCGAATAGAGCGTCAAATTCGCGCGTATCCGCGTCTAGTTCGACGCTTGAACATTTTGAATCCAAAGCGAATAGGACACGCGTATAAAGCGAGCGTTTGAAGCGAAATAGCACCAAACTATAACGTTTACACTGTGAACTGTAAATCTTTGTTCTGGAGCTGAAGCTTATCGGCCTTCTCAACAATAAAATTATTAATATAACCCTCCAATGCATATTTAAGGCCCTTTTGGTGACATCGAGATGATATATAATCTTTCTGTCTCCAAAAAATCATCAATTGCCTCCTATGAAATGTCTCCTACTGTGACAGCTGCTGTTACCGAATGTTGACTGAGTGAGTGGAGGGGGCGTGGTTAGCCATTGGTCAATTAGCATACATGCGCAGGGAAAAATAAATGTAGATATGTGGAAATACAGAAATAAATAAATGTAGAAATGTGGAAATACATAAATAAATAAATGTAGAAATGTGGAAATACATAAATAAATAAATGTAGAAATGTGGAAATACAGAAATAAATAAATGTAGGAATAAATAAATGTATAAATAAATACATATATAAATATATAAATAAATAAATATATAAATACATAAATATATAAATAAATGTATAAATACATAAATAAATACATATAGAAATGCATAAATAAATAAATAAATACATGTAAAAATACAGAAATAGCCATTTATATTACCAAAATGTATTTATTTTACTATTATTTCTGCATTTATTTATTTATTTCTACTTTTATTTATTTATTTATTTATTTTTCGTTCTGTCATTTTTAGTCCTTCATAGGAAAAGAAAGATAATTATATAATTGAAAATTTGACATAACTTCTTTATGAAAATGTTATATATAGAGTTATATATACATTTTATATATACATGTTTATACAGTTTTTATTTGGGTGTTGATTATTAAATAAATTGGATGAATTCATTGATTACTAAATAAACCTTATTTTCGGTTTCAGCTAAATAAAAGCTTTAATTTTGGTTTGGTGTTTCAGTGAAGAATTAATTTCATTCACTAGTGTTTTGTGTTGTTATGTGACACAGGAGTTACTGGGGAAGAACGTTCTGGAGTTTGCACACCCAGAAGACCATGGCTTAGTGCGAGACAGCCTTCAGCAGGTGTGTGGGTTTGCGTGGGACATCACGCTGAAATATTCAACACGTTACAACACTGTAGAAAATTGTATGATCGTTAAGTTATGACAACGTGATTTTACAATGCTCATCAAAATAAGCAATTTGCAACTTTTTTTTAATTATTATTCATACAAGATACAACTAATTTAAGTCAGTTTAATGTAAGTTAAGTTGAAATGACTTAAACATCCAAGTTAATTAAAAAATTTAAGGCAGCAGTTTTTTTTACAGTGAAGTTATTGTAATTCATATATTGTATTTTATGTGCATGGCTAGAAATCTTTGCTTTTATAAATGGCAGTTATAGCATGCACCAATGTTTTTATGATCGAATGATTTTAATGGGCCTTAAAGCTGGTCCGTAATCCTTTGTGTACGTGTAAGTGACCTTTGACCCTCGATGTAGGTGGTCAAACTGCGAGGTCAGGTGCTTTCGGTGATGTTCCGGTTCCAGTCTAAATCCCGTGAGTGGATCTGGATGAGAATGAGCTCATTCACCTTCCAGAATCCTTTCTCTGAAGAGATCGAGTACATCATCTCCACCAACGCCAATGTCAAGTTAGTATTGAAATGCATCACGAAAACACAAGACCAGATACACACACACACACACACACACACACACACACACACACACACACACACACACATGAAGGTGATTAATTACACTTGTGTGAACTGACTTTATTGCAAAAGTTGTTTGCTGGTGATATGTGCTATGATGATGCTGTGTACATTGTGACCTAAGTTTTGAAAGGTTTTTGGGGCCACTGTTTAAGTGCCGTGACATGCCAAGCCAACAGCAAATCTGTCGGGTCAGTGTTCGCCACCCGTGGGCTGTAGTCGGGCTCACACCTGGGGTGGCAACTCACCCGATCCAGCGTGTTTTATCTGCACTGCTGACAGAGATCACTCTAAATTGGCTTTATGCCCAGCTGCACTACTTCCTGAACTTCAGCCAGCTCCTTTGTTTCCTGTCTGCCATTATTGGACAAACTGATTAATCCAGGTGTGTCTGATTATTGTTACTGAGGTCAGGCACACCTGGATTAATCAGTTTGTCCAATAATGGCAGACAGGAAACAAAGAAGCTGGCTGAAGTTCAGGAAGTAGTGCAGCTGGGCATAAAGCCTATTGGCTGTTCAGTTTAGCGAAAGAATCAGTGCAAAAGTGAGCAAGTCAAGATGACTGGTCTGGTTTACTTTGTCTTCCCTGAGCATCTCAATATGCAGATATTTTCATAACACCCGCCTGGAATGAAGAAAGAGATGAGCGTGATTGATTTTCAAAATGGTAAGAAAGTGCTGCTTTGTTTAAGTCCTAGTTTCGGTTTTCCTTTTTGAAGGACAAATATATAGACCATTGATTCCTGCTGATATAGACAGGTATTTCCTCACACACGCTAGCGGACAGTCGCCCGACGTGGTCACGACTCACAACAGTCGTCTTTTGAAGCCGTTTGTTCTTTGACGCCGGCTCGGCTTGATGTGTCACGGTCTTAACACTTTCAGATTGATTTAGCCTCATGTTATTGAGTGTTGTCTAATGTAGAATGACTTCATCCAGTGTATAAAAGTGTTTTTATGATCCAAGGTTAATTCCTGTTGAGGTAATCAAATGTAAATGTATCAGTTTGTTTGAAGGCATGTGTTCATGTCTGGGTCTCTTTTCACCCCAAAATAATAAAAAAAGACACATAGATAATAGAATTTGTTCTATATAAGAAACTATGTAGATAAAGACAAAGAATATATAAATAAAGTCGTTAGCCTCATAGCATAATTGCCTAAGTTATATTAAAAAAAAAAAGACTTAGGCAATTATGCTATGAGGCTAACGAAATTGTGCTTCTTTTATGTATTATGACATAGTGAAATGTGACATTTCGTGACAATTAAGCATATTTACTTCCTCCCCAATTCTCCGTAATGTAATGAAGAAATATATTTGTTATTTCAGTTATTAACACTACCGCAAAAATATTTGGGGTCGGTACATTTTTTAAAGTCTTTTAGGCTCACCAAAAATACAGTAAAAACAGGAATATTGTAAAATATTATTACAATAAAAGAACTCTTTTCTTTGAGGATAATGTAATTTTACAGTGTAGACTGTAATTTAAAATGTAATTTATTCCTGTGATCAAAGCTGTATTTTCAGCATTATTACTCCAGTCTTCAGTCACATGATCCTTCAGAAATCATTACATGATGATTTGATGCTCAACAAATATTTCTTAATATTATCAATTTTGTGGTGCTTCATATTTTTGTGGAAACCATAATACTTTTTTTCTCAAAATGATTTGATTAGAAAATTCAAAAGAACAGCATTTATTTAAAATAGAAATCTTTTGTAACATTATAAATGTCTTTACTGTCCATTTTGGTTAATTAACTTACTGAATAAAAGTATAAATTTCTTTAAAAAAAAAAAAAAAAAAGCCGACCCCAAACCTTTAAATGTTAGTTAGTCTTATGCTGATTTAAATCAAAAGAATTTCCATTGTGAGTTACAAAAATGAACATAGAAATTGTTTATTAAAGGGATCATATGATGTGATTTCTTGTCTTTCTTTAGTGTGTTATGTGGCTGTTAGTGCAAGTATAAGATCTGCATATTTACAAAGCTCGAAGTCTCAAGCCCAAAGAGATATTCTTTATAAAAGTTGAGCCACGAAATATTGTTCGTTTTAGAACCATCATATGACCCCTTTAAAACTAAACACCTGGACACAATTCACAAAGAGAATTTGAGGAAAATGTGCTTAATTTTAAAACGCTGACATTTTTTATGCAAAACATATTTTCACATTTGTTTTTGATTGTTGGGGTGAACCATGATTCAGACATGCTTTGCCTAGATTGAGCCGTATGTGTCTGAGAGCGAGCGTGTTAATTCAGCTCCACTCTCTGTCTTCCACCAATCCCTCTGGTTTTGCGTGACAGTAGAGGTCCGAATCAGGATTCCCTGTCCCCCCTTTCCTCCCCGGGGGGGTCACTGCCCCCTTCACTGGGGCAGAGCAGTCCTAACCCCCCCTCCACACCCAGCCCAGGTCAAGCCACAGCCAGGTGAGAGCAGTGGGACTCTCTCTCTCTCTCTCCGTGTGTCTCGGGTGACCCTGTCGGTGGTAGATTAACCAGCATGCTCTCTCTGGTGTTGGCCGGTGGTGGGTCTGATGGTCACGGCGGTAGGACTGCACTGACGTCAGTGGTGTTTCTCTTCTTCAGGCAGTTGCAGCAGCAGCAGGAGTTAGACGGAGGGATCGGCAGAGATGCAGCCTATGAAACCAGTCAGGTGTCTCTTCCTCAGGTGAACACACTCTCCTTCTACACCAGTGGTTCTCCAACTCGGCTCTGTGTTGTCAGAATGTGTGTCGTTTCGTGAAAGCACCAGTTGACTGATTATTCAATTCACAAGTTTAAAAAAATGGTCACATCTTGTTTGTTCGTAGTCATATTTGTTGTTGGTCACACATTTATATTAGTTTTTACCCACTGTGTGTACTTGCATTCAAATACAATTGTTATATACAATGTACTTATTGTGTTGATGTTGTATTGCAAACACTTGTTCTGCTATTGAGGATGCGGTTACCCGGTTAGAGACCGGTTTGATGGTATGGGTAGGTTTAGGGTTGGTTAAGGTGTAAGACAACAGGGTTACTCTTTATTTGAAGGTGTCATTGTTACAGTGGAATTATATATTTAAGTAATACTAAGCAACTACATGTACTTACTATAGGGGTAGGGTAGGATTAGGGTTTGGTTGAGGGTTAGTTGCATGTAATTATGCATAATGTACTGTTATTACTATGGTAAGCACATGTAACATGTATAACAAGGACACTGTAAAATAAAGTGTTACCGAGAACGGTCAACAGTGTAATCACAGACATTAATTACAGCTGTAATTGCATGCAGGTATTTTTTCAATGTAAGTACAATGTAAAAACATGCATGTATGTACACAATAAGTGCATTGTATCAAATGATTAATTTAAATGTTAGTACATACTGTAGTAGTTAGAGGCTTAAAATAAAGTGGGATCTTGTTGTTTAAAGAAATGTTATAACACTAACTTCCTTGAGGTTGTAACAATAAAATGATGCACTCGTGAGAATTTGTGAAATCGTTCAGAAATGGCCGAGCCGCCTAAGAGGGTGAACTAATTACAAAACATTAATTTATGATGTGAACTGTTTCTGCTGTCTCACTTCAATAGCAGAACTCTACTTAAAATGTTAGTCAGTTTCTTCACTAAAAAATGATCACTTTTTCATGATCATCATCCTCTCATAATTTCCACTCTCTCTCTAACCCTAAAATGAAACAGGCCTTTTTTTGTTACAGTATCTTTGAGATTGTATGTAAATGATGAGCACTGTCAGATTTGCTAACCTGTTCACATAGTGAAGTGAGTTAACAACACAACATAATGACTGTCTGTCTCCATCTGTGTTTCTCTCAGGTTCCAGTGCAGACTGTAGGAGTAGTCAGTGCTGATCACAGTAAGACTCCCCATACACACACACACACACACACACACACACTACTGGGGCCCGTTCTTCTTACCTCGCTTAATACATCTGAGATGATTAGACAGATGCCAGATCTTCTAATTGTGATAACTGATCTCTGGCTAATTTGGTTCTGTAAACGAATTGTCTGAGATTACTGCACGTTCTTGTGTTCATTGGAAAGGGTTGATATATCGATACTTGAAAACATGATCAGCAATGCAGCGATTGGCTGACAGCAAGACAGCAACGTAATGACATCATATTATAAAAGAACATCACACACCTGACAGAAAACTTGAATTTCAGGACCTAAATCTCTGAGTAAAACTGACTGATAGACTACACAACAATCTCAATAATATTATTTTAAATTATTATCGTCCCTGGTTCATTAGCTTCTCTTGTAAGAAAGTTGCAGTGGCTGAGACAGACTTTTAAGTATAAACTCCGCTTAAAAAGATGCAATCTGGTCCAGTTTACATGAAATAAGATTTGAGTTTACAATACAAAAACATGTTTGAGTTTATGGACCTGTTGCCAACAATCAAACGTCAACTGTACAATCCAGATAATGAAGTAATCCATGTATGAAGACAGACACACATTCAGAATCAATGGAAACATAATTTGTTTACAAGTAAACTACAGAATAAGTTACTTATTAATTTGCCCCATAAAATACTTTAAAATAATAAAATTAGATAAATAAATGTATAAATTTTACTACAAAATATATATGAAGAGTTCAGATGCAAAAGCCTCTAAGTGCCATCTGAAATTTTCTTCTAGAATGATCATTTTTATCAAGCTCGTATATTTAAGTTCAGTAATTTCACTTTAATGGCAATGGAAATGACCTATTAATTGTTATTTAATTTACTGAACTTAAATATAAGAGCACTTAGAGGCTTTTGCATCTGAACTCTTCATATGCATGTCATAATTAGTTTAACAACTTTTATTTTTGGCAGTTAAAGATACGTTCAGACCGCGGGCAAAAGTGGCTCAATTCTTTTCTATTTACAACTAGAATCTGTTTTTTTTTCTTTCATAAGTGTGAACAGCACAAACCTCATGAAATCTGATTTGGGTCACTTCCATATGTGGTACTACATCAAATACAGGTCTGATGTTTTGCAAACGTTTACGTCACCTTTTACATCACCCTATTTCAACATTTGTCACAATTCTGCGCTTGATGGGAGCCACTCCAAAGATCTTACATACCGATGGTTCTTTGGTCACTCTGTAAATATGGAAGACGGCAGTGAAGTTAGCCAGTGGCGAGATGAGCTGTTATTCTCATAAGAATTACAGTGACAGCTCTATAACAGCAAACCGTTGCTCTTTCTCCTGATCCTCGTCTGCGTCCTCAAATTCGCTGGCTATAACCTTAACTTAAATGAGCATGTAAATGCTGACGTTAGTAATCTCTGTTTACTTCAGTATAATTTTGTGCCGCGTGCCGACTTTGTTATTGTTCTTCTGCACATGTGGGTTAGTTCAGGATCTGTTCGAACTCATTTTATATTAGCCATTTAGAAAATAATGTGAAATGCCAAACAAATAAATTGGATTTAGTAATAAATCAGAATTGAGCTCTAAGCCTTGCAGTGTGATTGTAGCCAGAGTCACGCAGAACATGCAGACTTTTTAGTGACACACACCTAATATCAAAAATGACAAAAGTTTGGTTTCGATAGTGTTTTTTTATTTCTAACCCAGTCTGAATTCAGCGTCAGTGATTTAACACGTCTCTCTCTGTCTCCCTCAGACTCTAAGGCCGTGTCATCCAGTGCCTCCAGCGGACAGCAGGTTTACCCACCAGCAGCGTCTTTCCCCAGTACTGCCTGTCCCAGCGAGCCCTTCAGGTACCACACACACACACACACCTCATCATTATCCTGCTGTTGGCATGGTCTTGCTCGCGCTCCTCTGACTGTGCTCTTCTGTTCTCAGGTCAGCAGTGATGGCCCAGCAGATGGTGCCGGTGTCTCATTCAGCGGGTCAGATGCTGGCGCAGATGTCCCGTCAGAGCACGCCCTCTGGAGTCCCCGTCAGCAACAACAGCCCCATCCAGGCCCCAGCGGGACCCTCGGCGCCCCCGGGAGTCTGGTCTGCCGCACGACCTTCCTTCAGCACACAGGTAGACATTTCATGCCTATAGGGCAGACCTGGGCACTGTATGCACACCAGGCCCTCTGGCTATCCTTGACCGGCCCACGTGAAGTATTTGGTAAATTAGAGCTGGAGTCCATAACTTTTTTTGTTTGTTCAAAATTTACAAAAATTATATATTGAGGGAGAACATCATGAATACATTTTCCAAACCGTGTTTTTGTCTTATCATGAATAACTATGGTACACCTATAATCAGTGTTTATATTGGGACTATTTTAGGCCGGTCGGGGTAAAGTATGGGCAGAGTAGCCCAGTGCCTGCGTTAGAGTTCTCAACAGGCCTGAAAATTACAACCCGACCCGACCCGGCCCGTGGCTTTTAAAGCCCGGACCCGATGTAACCCGACACATAACCATGAATTATCTGCCCGAACCCGGCCTGCGGACCGATGCCGCGTCGGATTTTTTTTTTCTCACACACATATTATCATGACCAGCAGATGGGAATTCAAATCAACCTTTAATGTTCACGCCTTTTAACAATACAAACAACTGAAACAATAAACTTTAAATATATAAATAGGCTGTAGTAGCGACGGTGAATTCACCTGCGGCAAGTTTACTTCTCACCAACTCCATCTTCTTCTCCAGACTAAAGGCGTGCACGCAGCGGCGTCAGGTCTGCCCCCGCCCCTCTCCATGATGCACGTTACACGCAGCAGCCAGACTTTCTTTACGGTGACCAGCAGCGAAGATTAATAAATGTGTTTTTTTTGTTTTTTTTTACTGAGCGGAAAAGATTAAGTCCGACCCGACTCATTTGATTATATTTTTGACCCGAACCCGCGGGTCCCATCGGGTTTGTCGGGCCGACCCAACCTGTTGAGAACTCTAGCCTGCGTGACTAGTCATAGTCATGAGAGAAGTGGCTCCGGCTGCAATGTTCTTCCGCAAGATGCAGTTCTGTTTATTAACCACTAGAGTGCAAAAAGTTATGGGCTGCTGCTTTAAAAGGCAAGGCAACTGATTTTTCTACATAAAAGCCAACAGAGGGGGAAAAGAGCAGAAAAAAACACTCTTTAACACTCTTAAAAAAAAAGAGCAGAAAAAAAAAAAAAAATCAGCCGTTGCAATGGCGTTCAAGTGTGTGTATAGCGGTTAGCGCTCTGCCTTACGGTTATAAATTGGTGCTTTTAAATAAGAGCATCACTGAAATATTTAAATGCTTTTGTTTAATTAAAGTTCTGGGCCCGGTTTCCCGATAACGCTCACTCTTAGTGCGCTAAGAAAGCTCGAAAGATATATCTTACCAAAGTTGTTTATGTTCCTAAGTGTGTTCCCCGAACTATACCTTAGGAAGCTGCTTAAGATATACCTTAAGTGCGCGTTACCCGGCGCTGTCCGTGGCGATGGTGCTGAATCTGCTGATATCGATGGTTCGAGAATCAATTATTCTCTCGTGCAGGGGCTGTTTATGTGAGAAAGCGGTGATCTTTATAAATGAAGCACTTCAGAAATAGTTGCAATTGCAATTTATTATGATTATTGGATATTATAAAAAATAATCCAAACTATAATAGCCTAGCCTACATATTTTGCATAGCCTACATATTATAACATATATTGCTGCCACAATAACCTTTTCAAAAATGTACGTGCCTTCTTCTCTTTCCCATTTTTGTTCGCTGAGGTGGAGCTGCGGTGAAATATTGTTCTTGTAAATACTTTCCAGCATTTCAGTAATAAAAGTTTACATCTTGCGTACGGTGCTCGGCAGTGATCAAAAAGGATTTAAACCGTGAATTTTGAATCTCAAAACAGGTCTGATGTTTTGCAAACGTTTACGTCACCTTTTACATCACCCTATTTCAACATTTGTCACAATTCTGCGCTTGATGGGAGCCACTCCAAAGATCTTACATACCGATGGTTCTTTCAGACGGCAATTAAATTACCACACGACCTGTTTGTCAAAAAACAGAAGGTACTAATTTGGCCAGGGATTTTTACGCGGGTTGGGTGAGAAAAACACTGATATTATGGATTTCGGACGGCACTAAAATCACCGACTTACCCCTGTAAATGTTTAAAATACCGGACGAGCCCATGAGAAACAATATTAGTGTCCGAATAGGACTTAACTGACAGTAGCCTATGCTTTCACTGGCCTTTAAAAGAGCGTTTTAATTAAATTAATAATATTGTATAATAATATAATTAAAAATCTAACAACAATCAGTGTAATGACAATTTGATCCTTTGCATGAAAACACTTGAATTAGCCTAATTTAATACTGTCTGGGTGTATTAAAACTTCAGAATTATATTCATATAGACCTGCAACAGTGATAAGGTAAAGCTAAGAGTGGTCCAGACCAACCTTACGAAAGTGTGACTTACAGAAGATATACTTGGCGAACGAACATTTCGGGAATCGTGCCATAAGGTTAAGAGAGAGGTTAAGGAATAGGTTAAGAACTACTTCTGGCGCTTTTTCACTGCATGGTACGACTCGACTCGTTACGGCACGGTTCGGCTCGCTTTAGGTCGTTTGCTTTTCCACTGCAGTTAGTACCGCTTCAAAGTGGGTGTGACTGATCGTTATATAGTTGCCGTCTCTACTACCATGACATCATATTAAATGCGAATTTTTCATTCCTTGTTTCCCCATCCACTCCTCGGCAACTGACGAGAGGAACGTCTGCACCTCGTCCACTGACCACGATTCAGCCATTTCTTTTTTGTTTATAATCTTTTTTTGAATCAAATACTTTAAATCTAGCGGGTTTAGTGTCTCGTGTTGTAAATACAATGACGCTGGTAGAGATGATTCTGTCTGACCAATCAGTGATCTGCAGTGTTTTCACGTCACATTTTAGTATCGGTACGGTACGCTTGGAACCTCAACAGAGGTGGTACCATTTAAAGTGAGCCAAAGCGAGCCGTACCGTACCATGCAGTGGAAATGCGCCATTAGAGATAAGAACGCTTTGGGAAACCGGGCCCTGATCTATTATGCTATATCAATGACATTACAAAGTGAAACTACTGCAGGTGTTCTTCATTGCACGTTTTTACATTTAAAAAGAAAATCTGTTTTTATTGGCGGCAGATTTGTTTAAAGGTTTAAAGGGAGGGCGCGACCAAACCACTGCTATAGGGAGAGCGTGTTTTTTTTTTTGTCCAGTTACTGTATTTTTGACTGTTAACTGTTTTTTATGCTTGGTCAGAAAAAAAAGAACAAAAAAAAAGAATTATTCCAAACCTTTGAGTGGTAATGTATATAATTGATTCCTTCACTGTACATAGTGATAATGCCCATTTTGTTGTAAATACTCTGTCCAGCAGGTGGCAGGTCAAGTTGGGAAAAGTCAGTCATCTCAGTTTAACATGGGTGGTTTCAGCTCCGCCCCAACATCTTCCACTTCCTCTTCCTTTGGCCAGATGGGCGGAGCTTCTGCTTCAATGGCAAACGCATCAAGTTACCAACAAATAAACAATCACACCAACCCCTCAACTAATGGATATGGTAAATATTTTGCAGCATATTTATAAAAATAAACCGTTGTCCCTGTTCCAGCTCTCACTTTTGCTCTTTCGTTTAGGTGACGTTAGTCAGATGGCAGCGCAGTTCAGCTCCAGGCCAGCAGAGGGAGTTACAGGGTGGCAGCAGTGGCAAAACCAGCCAGGCACTGCAGACACACACCCGCAGTCTCAAAACAACCAGCCAGAGATGTTTCAAGTGAGTGAGGAACAGACCCAAGTTTAATCATTTACTGTACGCTTTACCTGTACGCCACAGCTCTCAAATCGCATTCACACTTGGACATATTCAAACAGGTTTGATGTCAGAAACAAGGGTTGAAGTCAAGGCTGTCACATGACTTGGACAGGGTTCCCACAGGTCTTACAATCAGGTTTATAAAATGGAAGACTTAATGTTCATAATTAAAAGACCTGCGTTATGCATAAAATCTCTTTTTATGTCTGCATTGCGTTCCACTGACAAAATAAAATCCTACATGTTTGGACTACGAGGGATGGTCATTCTGCACGGTTTATTCCTTTAACATCCCTCTCTCTTTCTCTTCTTCAGGATGTTCTCTCCATATTGGATCAGACCGGCAGCTTCGGGAACGATGACTTCGGAGAGATGCCCATGTTTCCTCCTTTCCCCGAGTGATCCCACTTTTCTCCGTCAGTTCCTTCACTCACTGTTGCTCTCTTATGTGCCATTTCTTACTCTTTTAACCAAATGGACAGCAGGGTCGGGCAGAATGGAGGCACAGGGGGATCTGGAGAAAGAGACGGATGTGTTGTGAGAACGGAAGTTAAAAGCCATAATGTGAGGGAGACAGAGACGGCGTAGCGCACAGACAGACAGACAGGCGTTGTTGAAATGTGTTCACTTTGAAACCACGCACACTTGCACACTTCTAGCACAAGCGGTCCCAACACTGTCTCTGCCGTACACGCACATACTTTGATTTTTTGCTGGTGATGAGGAGGGTTAGTTTGCCCTATAAACACACACACACACGCACACACACAAAGGCAGTCTCGTCTGTCTGTCTCTGACTGTGATTGTGTACTGATTGCACTGCCTCTTTTCTAATGCCATGTGACATTTTGATCCCGATGATAAAATGTGTCAGTAAGTCGTTCAGAAATACGTCCAGATCAGATGTGTTGGTCGGGTTCGTTGTTGTCTGTAAAGCAGAAGCTGAGGCATTTTTTTTTTTCTTGTTTTTTAAGAGCTGCTTTTTTTTGAAGAACAGGCTCCCTTTCAGTCGATGACTTGGAATTTGAATTGAATTGGCCTGACAGGATGTTGAATCGGAAAGACAGGAAGATTAAATCAATTTTACTGAATTGGAATTTTGCACATTAAAGGCTGGCATTTACTCACCTTTATGAGTGTCTTTCTTCTGCTGAAGATAGTTTGAAGAACGTCGGTAACCAGACAGACCCCGTTGACATGAATATGCAAGTCATTTGAGACCAGAAACTGTTTGGTTATGAACACTCTTCAAAATATCTTCAGCAAATACAGGTTTGGAACAACATGAGGGTGAGTAAACCCTATCCCTTTAAATCCAAATCTCTATAAACATTGATTTTTAATATCAACTAATGTTTCTGGAAATACTTCGTGCATGATGTGTATAGGCAATACATCCTGCAAAATGAAATATGTACAACTACTTGAAATTGTATTGCATTTAAAATGTTACTTCTCTAAATGTAGCTTGCTATTCTGCATCCTGTTTGCTACCTCAATTCAGATGGAGCATTTAAAGTCATGTTGGTGCAGTATAACAGACGCTGATGCAGTAAGACTCCTCAGATGTTCTGCAGCTTTAAGCGGACAGACGCACTTCTGTCCGACCGCGTGTCTGGCCTGTGCCGAAGAGCTTTCACTCAGGCCTGTTTTTGTAAATGCAATGAAAAAGATAGAAATCAAGCAATAATCTGTCTCGTCCTAAGCCATCTTTATTGCTATCCTAAGTATTGTTATCATAATGTCGTGTTTTAATATGGAATAGAAGAAACCTATCATGCTTAATCTGGACTGTCCATGTTTTGCTGTTGGGATCCATTTGGAAGTCGCTATTCCGAATTGGTTTTGTAGAAATATTCCAGAACTTCTTTTGGCAGGTTTGATTATTGAATTGTTCATTTTCCTTTTGCTCTTTTTTAATTACATGTTTGCTCTTGAATGTGGGTGTCTTTTTCAGTACTTTTGTGCATCAAAATGAGAAAACTGATCCCTCCCCCCCTCAGATATGAAAGGGTCATGTGTTAGAAATCGTTTTTTGTTTTGTTTTTTCATCCAGATTTTCACAAAGTTGTGTACAACATATAGAAAAATAAATATATTATGTATGTATATGAAATATTAAAGAGAACTGTTTGGGTTTTTGTATTAAAATGCTATAATCAAAAAAATCTTTGTTGGTGCCTTCATTTTAACTCATTGGTCACTTTTTTGACAAGTCATAGACCTTTTAAAACAAACAAGCACAGGACTCAGTTCGTCTCTCGCTGGATTGAGCAGACCTAACAGTCTACTAATTATATTGTCATTGTACAGTTGTTGTGTATTTCTTTTAGAATAATAATGAACCCAGCATTCAAGCAAATGCTGCCTACGAATTGGCACGAAAGTCAAATTAGAAGAATGTGGACCATCGAAATATAGTTCATGGATCAATCCTTGTAGATTTAAAGCTTTGAGTTGCCAGCGACATCCATTTGACCTCAATCAATCATTGTCCTGACGCAGTGTGTCATTTCCTGCGGTCTGAAATCGGCCAGTGTCCAGTTCTTCATCATCACCTGTTGCCGGAAACACGTGGAGTGGAATCTAGCGTTTCTGACGCTTTAATGCCATATAAGGCCTGATCGTTACCAAACTCCTGTTTAACTATTCATCGAGGACACAGGTGCCAAGTGTTGGTGTGTATGTCTCTCAGACCAAAGGAAGACATGCTAATACCGGAGATAAGAGAACACGTATCCCTGACCAGCGACTGCGGGGTGAGCCACCGACACGATCAGCCATCACCGACCATCAAGGTACTTCTTTTAAACGTGTTCGTGTTGCATTGGTCGCGTATAAAATTTCGAGATCGAATGCAATTCAGCAGCTTGATTTACTTTCAAACGTGTTGTTATGAAAAGTCCCCCAAATGGATGAAGAAAAGGCTGTTGTGTGCTGGGAATGTGAGACGCATCTGATACAGAACTGACTAGCAACTGTTCGACACCAACCGAAGCACAACACGACCGACTAGGGTTGCTTTTGACAGGAACAAGAGGGAATTTATGTGGACAGTATTTCAAAGGCATGATCAAATCAGCCTCATGTTTTGGGAGTTTGTGCTTTTCACTCTGACTTACTAATAGAGTGGATTCCTCAATCATGGACCTTCCTCCTCCGATGTCTCGGATGGACATTGATGTGGATTTGGGCTTCGCTCTCTTCTTCCTGGTCCTGCTGTGTGTGTTTCTGCTGGTCACAATGGTGCGGTGTGCTCAGATGGTTCTGGATCCGTACCGCTCCGTCTCGGTGTCAACCTATCAGGAAGAGATGGAAGAGGAGGGATGAAGGTTCAATCAATGGATGCATTAAACTTGTGATGGAGGACAATTGGATTGTAGCAAAGCTATACACAGACAATCTAACCCTCAGATCTAACACTCTTGGATTTCTCTTGGAGCTCAGCCTGGAAAAGGGATCCGAGTTGCATTCTGCCAATCATCGAGCACAACTAAACAAATAAAACTGATGTGATTGGCTGACAGGGGAAACATGCAGTGGCTCACTGAATATTATTTTATTTTTGGTTCAGTGAGTCTTAACTGTGTGAACTGTTGTGCCGTGCAACTCAAAACCACACGAATGGATCTTGTTACACTTTTCCAGGTGATCACATGGCATTAATGAAACTGTGAGCTTTCCTCACATGACTAAATTTGAAATACTTTGAATAGAGTTTGAATAAGTGTTTTAATTAGTTAATGTGCTTATAGTGCATGCTTTTATTTATGCATGTTGACTGGCAGCAAAATAATAAAAATGTTTTATTAAAAGAAAAGGTGTTATTCAGTATTTTTAAGGTGCGGTATTACGATGAATACAGTATTGTCCTTTTCTTTAATCAAAATTAAACTACAATATATTATGATGCACATATACAAATATGATCAATTAGAAAAAAATTATTCACATACATACATACATACATACACCGGATATAGTTAATTGTTTACACATATTTAAAAGGACAATATGTAAGATTTTTGGATTTGTTATACATTTTGTTGATTTGTGTACGTACTTTATCCCAAATGTTTCCACCAATGTTTAAACCCAGAGAAATCAGCTTCTTTAACGAGTGTCATTGCGTCGGCAGTCATTGACCAGGGAAACACTAAAGATGCTTTAATATATTATGTTCTTTATTAGGTGAGCAACTGTTTGGACACCTTTATCAACACAAAACTATTTTGTCTTATTGTTTTTTTGATTTACAACGAGGAGCATGTTGGTACCCAAAAAGTAAATCAGACGGCACTAGGGCTGGGACGGTATGGATTTTTTCTTACCGCGGTTGAAAAGCAAGAAATTCCCGCGGTATTGCGGTAAACCGCTTTAAACCTCAACCCCCCTTTCCCACCCTCCCCCAGTTTTTTTTCTGCGACGTTGCGGCTGGAACAACAAACAAAGTGTGGCAATGATAATCTCAGGTAGTGTTTATGTGCTTTATTTAATGTTAAAAGCATGCAATGTGACTTTGAATATCGTTTAGTGCTCCAGCTTTGTAGCTGTAAAAGCAACAATGGATAATTCACCTCAGATCTTGAAATTAAACAAATGGAAACAAGAACGTTCAAACTGTGAACATACAAGTGTATTCTTTGACAAATATTATTTTAGTAACTCAGTAGCCTATGTATTTTTAATAATGTTTAAATGGTGTAATATTTGTGAATTTGATTATGTAGCCTACTTATCCATTTTCTTACAAGTGCCGTCAAGAAGATTACTCTCTGGTGCTGTGAGTGTGCAGTTGCCGCGACTCCGCAAGTGTTGACAAATGTGGTCTTCGCGTGAGAGAATTGTGTTAAATAAGCACGTGCAATTAAAAGCTGAGGTCCTGCTTTTACCTTTTTTTTTTTTTCGGTGCGGCTTGGACGTGGCGTCCGTCGAAAATAGACTAGGCGCCTATTTTTAGCGAAGCGGCGCGGAGAGACGCTTCTGAAACGCGCCGCTTCGTGGCTGTTGTAAACACAAGCATTGACTAGAGTGGACGCGATCAGCTCCGGTAGCCGCGTCGCAGCCGTAACGCGCCACAGAGTGTAAATAAGGGGTTATAGTCAATAGCCTACGAATGGAATGTTATTATGTGTCATGGAACAACTTGCGAACTTGCGAAAGGTCGGATTTGCTCCATCTTTTGATAAGTTTTGTTTAGAAAACCTTGAATCCATGCAAGACACAATGTTATTAGACACAATCCATGTCATTAGAATCAATGAATCCATGTCATTAGACACAACGTGAACACATGTGAAGGCCAGTGTTTTGTTTTTTTTTTTTTTTTGCGGTGATGACGGTGACGAGCTCAGACCCGCGGTAGGCGTCACGTGACCGCGGTATTGCGGTAATGCGGTAACCGTCCCAGCCCTAGACGGCACTATTATCAGCATAACCAGAAAGAGCTTTTTTCCACCATAAAATGGTTTAGAATTAACTGCACGCTATTTAGCAACAGAAGTCATCTAGCTTTTATTAATATGATATTCTAATTAGTGGTCGACGATATTGGATTTTTTGATGGTCGATATCTTAGAGAGCAGGGTGGCCGATATAAAGCAGATATATGTGTATGTATTTATGGAAAAATTAACGTGTTTACACATGCGATTAATTTCAGCTTAACACTTTAACGCACTCAACGCAGTATCAGTTTTTTTCCGTCATCCTTTGGCTAGCATTATAATATATGATCACGCTCTTATTCAAGCAAATAAATGAAATGAAGTCTTAAATGTGCGTAAAGATTTGAGAGATAATAGGATGTGCGTCAGGTCTTAAAGTGACCTAAGTGAACCCGCTGCTGTAATGTGTCATTAAGGATAACCAAAGAACAAAAGACAGAAAATCACTCACTGCTCTTGACTGAATAACGTTTGTAGCTTTAAGAAGGATTCATCTATATTTAAATTACAATTTATGCAGTGAAGACTGTAAAGTTTTTGATAACTTTATTTAATTTCTGTATATATCCTGCAAATATTATGAGATCTAAACATCATTGGTTCTAGTGTGTCAAACACTATAATCTTGTGTTATTTAAACGATATGATCTATGTATGTGTGTTGATCAGTGTTAAAGGGCACCTATTATGCAAAATTCACTTTCACATGGTGTTTGAACATAAATGTGTGTTGGCAGTGTGTGAGCAAAACCACCCTAGAATGATAAAAATCCACCCAGTGCTTTTTTTACAATCTCAATAAATCATAAGCACTGTCTCAGAATGAGCTGTTCTCAGATTCGGCGCACTGTGACGTAGAATTGCACAAGCCCCTCCGACGTGGTTTGATTGACACTGTGGTTACCCCGCCCTCGGTGATCTGTACACCATCGCCACTGTTTCAACGACAGCCGGTAATGTCTCCTAAGAAGTGTAGGTGTTCTGTTGTGGGATGTAACAATGGACATAGTAGTCTTCACTGACACCAGAGCCACTGAAAACGCAGCGGATGGATTTTATTTATGAAGAAAAGGCGCCACTTAAACTTCCTAAATACGTTTATATTTGCGAGAATCATTTTCTGACTGACTGTTTAGTGAACGAGGGTTAAAGTTAATCCTCAAGTGTGGATCGTTGCCTACTGTTCGCAATCTAACGTCATCTCCAGAAGAAGTAAGTGTATTTTATGATTTTTGAGCAAATAGTCATTTCAATCGATGTCAGCCAGTTCAACAACAAATCTGCGTCTAAAGCTATTTATTGTCGTCGTTATAGGATGTCTCAACAAACAACATCAGACAGTTTTATGTCACGTATCATTTTTTGCAGCAATTACAAATGTAAATAAAATAATACATGCTCTATCTCCATATAGACAGTAACATTATATAAACGTCTATCTCCCTGCAGCATGTTTTCTGGTTCTGTATAGCCATCTTCTCACCTTTGCCGCATAAGCACCTGTACAAGTAATGTCAACATGACGCAACAGCACCCCTGGCATAAATATAATTTCGTTTGTCCTTAAGAAAAAAATAAATAAAAAATTTTGTTTGTACTTAGCAAAAGTTATCACAGTATTTGTGTGTGTGTAGTTTCAAAAAAATTGCGCAAACATTATCACAATTTGTGTGTGTGTGTGTGTGTGTGTGTGTGTGTGTGTGTGTGTGTGTGTGTGTGTGTGTGTGTGTGTGTGTGTGTGTGTGTGTTGCACATCCATAATTGCAAAGGGGACGCGATTAAAACTTTGTAAGTATATAAATGTATCAAATAACCATTCCGAGACGTTTAGTCCATTCTCATTCGTGTCTCTTCATCATCTGGGTCCAGCAGGGCGGGGATATGCAGCTCATTTACATTTAAGGTGGTACACACCAAAACAGCTCTTTTTAAAACAGGCCCCAAAAATGACATTTTCAAATGGTTATAATAAATTAACTGTGGGGTATTTTGTGCTGAAACTTCACAAATACATTCTGGGGACACCCAAGACCAATATTACATCTTGTAAAAAGGGGCATAATAGGTGCCCTTTAAGAAAATAAATGTCTAAATTGGATCGTTTGAAGGATGCACTCACCTGTCCATCTCTTAATGGCTTTTACAAGTCAGGATGGGCAAGTGACAGATGCTTGGCCAGGTTTGATGGTTCTTCAGTTTTATAAGCAAAATAATTCCAAATTTAACTTCTACTGCCCTCTTTATTAAATAGTTTCGGTCGTGTTGAGTGAGATTCAAACTCCTTTATCCATTTTGTTCCTTTTAAACTAGGGACAGGATTTAAACTAGGGATGCACCGATACCGGTATCAGACCCGATAATGAATTAAAACACTAGGATAACTGGGTTGGGTATCGTTTAGGGCTGTGCAGGTGAACTTGTGGCTGAGTAGCATCGGCGGCAGTCCACCAAAACCAATTTTTTTTTGTACGTGAATGATGTTTTACGTGAATATTATGACACAAGTGAAGCACAAAGCTTTGTTTACAAAATAAATAATCGGTTAGCAATTAAATGTTACATTGCAGCCATGGAAACATTTGGATTCGTGTCGAATGAGAGGTACGTCACATTTACACTCTGTCGGTTTTGTATTGTTTTGCGATCTCACCCGATTATCAGCGAATTTAACAATATTCCATTGGACATGCCATGGAATATCTTGTTTCTTTTCCCATATCTTCACTCACGCCTCGACCATTTTCGCAGGGGATTATAAACGTTTCTTCCTTTGGTTCACTTTTAATTTTCGCAGGGGATTATAAACGTTTCTTCCTTTGGTTCACTTTTAATTTTCGCAGGGGATTATAAACGTTTCTTCCTTTGGTTCACTTTTAATTTGTCCTAACAGTGTTTTTTCTACTTTACCACAGTAAAAATGCAAATATAACAGGCCTGATTTCTATCAAATTCTATTTGACACAGTTTGTGCTTGTTATTATGGTAAGGCGCGTCAAGTTTATTTGTATAGCGCATTTCACACACGCTTGGGATTTCAGTTTCGCTTTCTCTGGCAGCACAAAATCCAACATAGCCTAAATGTCTCGACACTGCGCAAGATAAAATTCGCTCTTCAGACCTTTTACAGCGAGTGTCAGTTTCTTGGAACATCAGGAGAAAACATGAAGAGAATGACTGTCTCTTTCCGGCTCGTGTCCCACATCCCTCTCAAAGCGTAGGCTAGATGACGCATCTTTGTCGGGAAATATAAAGCGAATTTTTTTTTTAAACAACATGTAACTTTCTTATATTATTTAGGTTACCAATATATACTGATATTTATTTCAACGTTTTACATGCTGTAGTGTGGTGTTTCACTAACGGAAGTGCTCAAATAAACACGTCTGTTACAAAATGGAGGTTTAGCCTCGTTTATTTCATTTTTTATATGTACAGAAAATCTCTCACTGCTCTCTAAATATTCACTGTGCTGTTAAATTAAAGATAAAATATGATAGAGCAATATTATGAACAGTGAAAGTAACAGTAGCTCCTACAATACATTATAACAGGCATACAATCAGGCATGAAAATAACTGAGGGAACTGTTTATTTGCTAAGTCAACTAATTTGATTAATATTGTTTTGGTTTCAATGCACAATATTTAAAAAGATTAAAAATGAAATGAAAATACAAGTATCGATACTCTGTATCGACATGTAAAAATAAAAGTATCGGTATCACTCGTTCTGAAAAAAGTGGTATCGGTGCATAATTTAAACTTTGTCGGCTGGAGACCCAAGTTTGGTTTGAAGAGGAAAAACGTACCAAGCACAATACACTCTCACACCATTCCTGATTTCTAACACACACTCACAGCGTTCGGCTGATCTTGCGGCTGTCAGAGCAGAAACTAAAGCTGATGCTCTCTGTATGTTTTTCCGTCGTCTCCCGTCGAGTTCATATGTAAATTGCTAGAGTTTATTTTGTCCTTTAGATCAGAAGATCTGAAAAACACGTTTACCCGCCCATAGACCCTCCCCTCTGAGAAATCAGGACAGAAGTGATCGGAAGTGGACAAAAGAGACGCTTTAAAACACCAGGTGTGAACGGGAATGTGTCTCCCTCGTCCACTTGTGATCCGATCGACCAAAGCGCATCTTAACACCAGAAGTAAACAGAGCCATCGATGACATTTTTCAACATCTCTGAAGTTTTAGTGATAACCTGTGTATAATCTCTACCAAATATAGACTTACTTTTCTCTGTCCTCAAGTGATATCAGGCTCATAGGTGTCATCTGACGATTGTTTTGAGGTTCACGTTGAGCTGTCACTGAACGCGCTGTCTTCCATGCGTGGCCTTTAATTGGTGTTGACGTGAGACGTGGAGGTTCGACACTTGTGCCGGTATTATCGGCGGAACAACCGATGCCAATAGAGTGGCGTAAAGGCTTCACTTGAACCGCTGAAATTTTCAACACACATTTGACAATCAAACCCATGAAACAACACAAGAATACGATTCCCAGCTAATGCAATGAAGATAAACAGCTAGAAGCCTGTAACTTTACCTTTACTCCGTCTTTTCAGCTTTTGTGTTACTGTTTGGATCGAGGCACTCTTCTTCAAAGATGGAGCGTCACACTGACAGGCCACATCTCTGGTTAGGGGCTGTATAACAGGAATGGTATTACAGTGTGATATGGGTACAATGCCACACAATAGATGATGTGCACGACTGCCAACTTTTGAGATCAACTTGGGAGTGAGAATTATTCCTAAGTGGTGGGGTTTACCGTTTTACAAACAGATTTTACGATTCGATTCATAAGCTTACGATTCGATTTCAAACTTGATTCAATTATCGATTCATTTGGATATACAGTACATATTATTTTTTTCAATGAAATAAATCTCTCAACTAATTTTGTAAACTATACAGGGAACTGTTGGTACATTATTAAAGGTCAACATTAACAACTGATATAGCCTATATATATATATATACACACACTGTACCAGTCAAAAGTTTGGAAACATTACTATTTTTAATGTTTTTGAAAGAAGTCTCTTATGCTCATCAAGCCTGCAGTTAAAAAAAAACAAAAAAACAGTAATATTATGAAATATTATTACAATTTAAAATAATGGTTCTCTTTTTTAATATATTTTAAAATGTAATTTATTTTTGTGATGCAAAGCTGAATTTTCATCAGCAAGTACTCCAGTCTTTGGTGTCTTATGATCCTTCAGAAATCATTCTAATATGATGATTTGACACTCAGTTATTATCAATGATGGAAACAGTTGTGCTGTTTAATATATTTTTTTGGAAACTTTTTTCAGGATTCATTGATGAGTAAAACGTTAACAGCATTTATTCACAAAAACAGCATTTATTCAAAATAAAAACATTTCTAACAATATAAATCGTTACCATCACCTTTTATCAATTTAACGCATCCTTGTTGAATTAAAGTACTAATTTCTTAAAAAAAAAAATAGTTATTGTTCCCAAACTTTTGAACGGTAGTGTATATTGTTACAAAAGATTTCTATTCTAAATAAATACAGTTCTTTTTAACTTTTTATTCATCAAATAATCCTGAAAAAAGTATCTCAGGTTATAAAAAAAATATTAAGCAGCACAACTGTTTCCATCATTGATCATAAATCAGCATATTAGAATGATTTCTGAAGGATCATAAGACAACAAAGACTGGAGTACTTGCTGATGAAAATTCAGCTTTGCATCACAAAAATAAATTACATTTTAAAGTATATTAAAAAAGAGAACCATTATTTTAAATTGTAATAATATTTCATAATATTACTGTTTTGGTTTTTTTTTTACTGCAGGCTTGATGAGCATAAGAGACTTCTTTCAAAAACATTAAAAATAGTAATGTTTCCAAACTTTTGACTGGTACTGTATATAAATATATGTGCGTGTGTGTGTGTGTATTCAATTGTGGGCCCCTTTTTTATAATAACATTATAATAGTAACATTTTAATGAGTAAAATATAATATGTAATATAATGCATATAATTAATAAAATACTCGTCTTTACATTGTTCTCGATAACTATCGAGTTTATGGTAATGTAATGGCTTTTCTGGGGTAAATATAACGTGAATATTGTTGCTTTTTTTTTTCTTTGTTGCTTCATTCCGTGGATTCAACAATAATTGAGCGATTTGATGATTGAGAAATGTAAGTTGTACTGTATTTTTTAAACATACCCTCCAAAAAAATCATAGTTTATTGACATGAAGTTCTGTTGACAGCCCTGTAGACGATGTTCGACGTCTGATGAGCGGGGTTGTTGTGTAGTTTCACTTACCGTCGAACTCTGTGGGGAACCGACGGTGTAGACTGACGGGACAGCCGTGTCTGTTAATGACAGATATCTCACAAACCCCATTTCGTGCTCTGTCCAATTGTTGAAGCATTCGCGCGTGAAGTGCCTCGAACACAGCCGCGACCTCTCTGATATCGCTCCTTCCTCGAAGTGCAAAAACTCTAGCCATCGGGACCGCAGCCAGGGGGTTTTAGGGAATGGGAAAAGTGTTTCGGGAGAGCCACAACCAAACACACACCTCCTCGACATGATCTCCGCTTGTCGTCATGCTTCGTTTTTCGCGCGCTCGCCACTCAAACTGACTGACGTCATCAGAGCACCAGAGGGGAAGAGCATTTTCAGATTTTGATTAAAGATTACGAAAACAAACAAAATGTCGGTTGGCTTGCATGGATGATTTGTTAAGTACAAAACTAGGCTGCGTTCCAGTACAAATTGCCATGCCCTTCACTCGCTAGCTAACTTCCCTCCGTCTCGTTCACTCGGATGTACGTCATTGCTTCTTCTTCTTCTGATTTTTAATGGCGGTTGGCAAACAACTTTTTAATGTGCATTACCGCCACCTTCTGAAATGGAGTGTGGATCAAAATAGCCTACTTTACAGACTACTAATTAAATAAATAAATATCTAATAAAATTATTAATATTAATACATTACGTCATTGCTTAAGTTGCACGAGTGCCCACTACTGGCGGAAACTGCAGTGGGACGTCCTGGCCATTGACTGTAAAAAAAGATGGACGACGCTCCTTCCATTGGTCCTGACCTGGTCCTAACCTAAGCCCTTGATCACTTGCATGGAATTGATTTATTATTTCAATTAAAAAACAAAAATCCCTTTAAGAATTTGTTTAATGCAGTATCATTATTACACTTAAAAGAATTGCATACAATTTAGTTAGGCATGCATGGACAAGATTTGCCCGATGCAGAATCCCTCTTTTACCATTTGAAGCATTCTGGATCAGTGGTACGACTGTTGGAGAAGAGGATGTTGATGCCTGGGTATAAATGATGGAAGAAGTGCAAACATAAAGGGAACGATGAAAATTCATCAAGTGGTGAGCGCTGAACCCAGCTGTCTAAAATACAGAGACATACTGGTAAGTTGTTTCTGCCAGGCTGAAAAGGGTGTGTATGATTGCCCATGTTATGCACTCCAAGAGGCATATCTCTTTGCATGAAAAAAATGGAAAATCTTGCAACAACTGAACAATTTTCATTTGATTGTTCACTTCGTCCAGAGGTCAAAGAGAGTAAACACATTGGACAGTGTGTTCTTAATTATGATGAACAGCCATACCCTGGTATCATTCAGGAAGCGGAGAACCACAACATCAAAATCAAATGTATGCACAGGAACGGCATAAACACGTTTTTTTGGCCAAGCCCCAGAGATGTCATAAATTGGTACAGTGATGATCAGGTGATTAGTTTCGTCCCAGTGCCACTACCAGTCAACAAAAGGTCTGTTCAGATCAACCATGACATTTGGGAATACCTACAAGAACACTGAAATCTAAAGCAAAAAAATTGTGATACTGATAACAACCAAACCACCTGTAGGCACACTGCAAAAAATAGGCCCAGCTCTTGAGCTGTTTTGAATGTTTTGTGTTAAAAAAGCATCAATTTGATAAATATTAGAACCTCAGTGTGTCAGAAATATGGGGGGAACAGAATCCGACGGCAAAAAAAAAACAGCTGTTGGAATCCGATGGAGCTTAACTTGCATCAGTTTAAAGAATTATTTTTTTGCCTTTTATTATGATAGGACAGTATAGTATCAAGAAAGTTTGACGGACCGGGACTTGAACTCCGGTCGTAATAAGCTGAAAAACAACAAACACCAGTGCAAAGGGTACTGAACACTACGCTACTGGGTTTTGCAATTATTGCAATGTGATAAAGGTTAGAACCTCATTGTGTAAGAAACATAGGGGGAACAGAATCCGACGGCAAATAGTTCAGCTGTCGAAATCCGTTCCCCCAACCCATTGATGAGAGATGTTGATGTATCGGCTTAAAATGTGCTTATTCTATTCTGTGTGTGGAACTTAAACAGCATCAATTTGATAAATATTAGAACCACAGTGTGTCAGAAATATGGGGGGAACAGAATCCGAAGGCAAATAGTTCAGCTGTCGGAATCCGGTCCCCCACTCGCATGATGAGAGTTGTTGATGTAATGGCTTAACAAATGCTGATTTTATTTTTGTGTGTGGATGGAGCTTAACTTGCATCAGTTTAAAGAATATATTTTTTTGCCTTTTATTATGATAGGACAGTATAGTATCAAGAAAGTTTGACGAACCGGGACTTGAACTCGGGTCGTTATAAGCTGAAAAACAACAAACACCAGTGCAAAGGGTACTGACCACTAGGCTATTGGAGTAACCAAACTGCCGTAATGTGATAAATGTTAGAACCTCATTGTGTAAGAACCATACGGGGAACAGAATCCGACGTCAAATAGTTCAGCTGTCGAAATCTGTTTCCCCACCCCAATGATGAAAGATGTTGATGTATCGGCTTAAAATATGCTTATTCTATTCTGTGTGTGGATGGAGCTTAAACAGCATCAATTTGATAAATATTAGAACCTCAGTGTGTCAGAAATATGGGGGGAACAGAATCCGACAGCCAAAAAAACAGCTGTCGGAATCCGTTCCCCCACTACCATTATGAGAGGTGTTGATGTAATGGCTTAACAAATGCTTATTTTATTTTTGTGTATGGATGGAGCTTAACTTGCATAAGTTTAAACAATATATTTTTTTGCCTTTTATTATGATAGGACAGTATAGTATCAAGAAAGTTTGACGAAACAGGACTTGAACTCGGGTCGTAATAAGCTGAAAAACAACAAACACCAGTGCAAAGGGTGCTGACCACTAGGCTATTGGAGTAACCAAACTGCCGTAATGTGATAAATGTTAGAACCTCATTGTGTAAGAAACATAGGGGGAACAGAATCTGGCGGCAAATAGGTCAGCTGTCGAAATCCGTTCCCCCACCCCAATGATGAGAGATGTTGATGTATCAGCTTAAAATATGCTTATTCTATTCTGTGTGTGGATGGAGCTTAAACAGCATCAATTTGATAAATATTAGACCCTCAGTGTGTCAGAAATATGGGGGGAACAGAATCCGACGGCCAAAAAAACAGCTGTCGGAATCCGTTCCCCCACTACCATTATGAGAGGTGTTGATGTAATGGCTTAACAAATGCTGATTTTATTTTTGTGTATGGATGGAGCTTAACTTGCATAAGTTTAAACAATATATTTTTTGCCTTTTATAATGATAGGACAGTATAGTATCAAGAAAGTTTGACGAAACGGGACTTGAACTCGGGTCATAATAAGCTGAAAAACAATAAACACTAGTTCAAAGGGTACTGACCACTAGGCTATTGAGTTTTGTAATAAATTGTCATGTGATAAATGTTAGAACCTCATTATGTAAGAAACATAGGGGAACAGAATCTGACGGCAAATAGTTCAGCTGTCGAAATCCGTTCCCCCACCCCAATCATGAGAGATGTTGATGTATCGGCTTAAAATATGCTTATTCTATTCTGTGTGTGGAGCTTAAACAGCATCAATTTGATAAATATTAGAACCTCAGTGTGTCAGAAATATGGGGGAAACAAAATCTGACGGCCAAAAAAACAGCTGTCGGAATCCGTTCCCCCACTACCATTATGAGAAGTGTTGATGTAATGGCTTAACAAATGCTTATTTTATTTTTGTGTATGGATGGAGCTTAACTTGCATAAGTTTAAACAATATATTTTTTTGCCTTTTATTATGATAGCACAGTATAGTATCAAGAAAGCTTGACGAAACGGGACTTGAACTCGGGTCATAATAAGCTGAAAAACAATAAATGCCAGTGCAAAGGGTACTGACCACTAGGCATTTGGAGTAACCAAGTAACTAAGTTTTTTTGCCTTTTATTATGTTAGGACAGTATAGTATCAAGAAAGTTTGACGAACCAGGACTTGAACTCGGGTCGCAATGAGTTGAAAAGCAAGGAATGCCAATGCATATTGCACTGCCCACTAGGCTATTGAGTTTTGTGATAAACTACAATGTGATACATTTTAGAACCTCATTATGTAAGAAACATAGGGGGAACAGAATCCGACGGCAAATAGTTCCGCTGTCGAAATCGGTTCCCCCACCCCAATGATGAGAGATGTTGATGTATCGGCTTGAAATATGCTTATTCTATTCTGTGTGTGGAACTTAAACAGCATCAATTTGATAAATATTAGAACCTCAGTGTGTCAGAAATATGGGGGGAACAGATTCCGACGGCAAGAAAAATCAGCTCTCGGAATCCGTTCCCCCACTCCCATGATGAGAGTTGTTGATGTAATGGCTTAAAAAATGCTGATTTTATTTTTGTGTGTGGATGGAGCTTAACTTGCATCAGTTTAAAGAATTTTTTTTTTTTTTTGCCTTTTATTATGATAGGACAGTATAGTATCAAGAAAGTTTGACGAACCGGGACTTGAACTCGGGTCGTAATAAGCTGAAAAACAACAAACACCAGTGCAAAGGGTACTGACCACTAGGCTATTGGGTTTTGCAATTATTTGCAATGTGATAAATATTAGAACCTCATTGTGTAAGAAACATAGGGGGAACAGAATCTGACGGCAAATAGGTCAGCTGTCGAAATCCGTTCCCCCACCCCAATGATGAGAGATGTTGATGTATCGGCTTAAAATATGCTTATTCTATTCTGTGTGTGGAGCTTAAACAGCATCAATTTGATAAATATTAGAACCTCAGTGTGTCAGAAATATGGGGGAAACAAAATCTGACGGCCAAAAAAAACAGCTGTCGGAATCCGTTCCCCCACTACCATTATGAGAAGTGTTGATGTAATGGCTTAACAAATGCTTATTTTATTTTTGTGTATGGATGGAGCTTAACTTGCATAAGTTTAAACAATATATTTTTTTGCCTTTTATTATGATAGGACAGTATAGTATCAAGAAAGTTTGACGAAACAGGACTTGAACTCGAGTCATAATAAGCTGAAAAACAACAAACACCAGTGCAAAGGGTGCTGACCACTAGGCTATTGGTGTAACCAAATTGCTTTAATGTGATAAATATTAGAACCTCATTGTGTAAGAAACATAGGGGGAACAGAATCTGGCGGCAAATAGGTCAGCTGTCGAAATCCGTTCCCCCACCCCAATGATGAGAGATGTTGATGTATCAGCTTAAAATATGCTTATTCTATTCTGTGTGTGGATGGAGCTTAAACAGCATCAATTTGATAAATATTAGACCCTCAGTGTGTCAGAAATATGGGGGGAACAGAATCCGACGGCCAAAAAAACAGCTGTCGGAATCCGTTCCCCCACTACCATTATGAGAGGTGTTGATGTAATGGCTTAACAAATGCTGATTTTATTTTTGTGTATGGATGGAGCTTAACTTGCATAAGTTTAAACAATATATTTTTTGCCTTTTATTATGATAGGACAGTATAGTATCAAGAAAGTTTGACGAAACGGGACTTGAACTCGGGTCATAATAAGCTGAAAAACAATAAACACTAGTTCAAAGGGTACTGACCACTAGGCTATTGAGTTTTGTAATAAATTGTCATGTGATAAATGTTAGAACCTCATTATGTAAGAAACATAGGGGAACAGAATCTGACGGCAAATAGTTCAGCTGTCGAAATCCGTTCCCCCACCCCAATCATGAGAGATGTTGATGTATCGGCTTAAAATATGCTTATTCTATTCTGTGTGTGGAGCTTAAACAGCATCAATTTGATAAATATTAGAACCTCAGTGTGTCAGAAATATGGGGGAAACAAAATCTGACGGCCAAAAAAACAGCTGTCGGAATCCGTTCCCCCACTACCATTATGAGAAGTGTTGATGTAATGGCTTAACAAATGCTTATTTTATTTTTGTGTATGGATGGAGCTTAACTTGCATAAGTTTAAACAATATATTTTTTTGCCTTTTATTATGATAGCACAGTATAGTATCAAGAAAGCTTGACGAAACGGGACTTGAACTCGGGTCATAATAAGCTGAAAAACAATAAATGCCAGTGCAAAGGGTACTGACCACTAGGCATTTGGAGTAACCAAGTAACTAAGTTTTTTTGCCTTTTATTATGATAGGACAGTATAGTATCAAGAAAGTTTGACGAACCAGGACTTGAACTCGGGTCGCAATGAGTTGAAAAGCAAGGAATGCCAATGCATATTGCACTGCCCACTAGGCTATTGAGTTTTGTGATAAACTACAATGTGATACATTTTAGAACCTCATTATGTAAGAAACATAGGGGGAACAGAATCCGACGGCAAATAGTTCCGCTGTCGAAATCGGTTCCCCCACCCCAATGATGAGAGATGTTGATGTATCGGCTTGAAATATGCTTATTCTATTCTGTGTGTGGAACTTAAACAGCATCAATTTGATAAATATTAGAACCTCAGTGTGTCAGAAATATGGGGGGAACAGATTCCGACGGCAAGAAAAATCAGCTCTCGGAATCCGTTCCCCCACTCCCATGATGAGAGTTGTTGATGTAATGGCTTAAAAAATGCTGATTTTATTTTTGTGTGTGGATGGAGCTTAACTTGCATCAGTTTAAAGAATTTTTTTTTTTTTTTGCCTTTTATTATGATAGGACAGTATAGTATCAAGAAAGTTTGACGAACCGGGACTTGAACTCGGGTCGTAATAAGCTGAAAAACAACAAACACCAGTGCAAAGGGTACTGACCACTAGGCTATTGGGTTTTGCAATTATTTGCAATGTGATAAATATTAGAACCTCATTGTGTAAGAAACATAGGGGGAACAGAATCTGACGGCAAATAGGTCAGCTGTCGAAATCCGTTCCCCCACCCCAATGATGAGAGATGTTGATGTATCGGCTTAAAATATGCTTATTCTATTCTGTGTGTGGAGCTTAAACAGCATCAATTTGATAAATATTAGAACCTCAGTGTGTCAGAAATATGGGGGAAACAAAATCTGACGGCCAAAAAAAACAGCTGTCGGAATCCGTTCCCCCACTACCATTATGAGAAGTGTTGATGTAATGGCTTAACAAATGCTTATTTTATTTTTGTGTATGGATGGAGCTTAACTTGCATAAGTTTAAACAATATATTTTTTTGCCTTTTATTATGATAGGACAGTATAGTATCAAGAAAGTTTGACGAAACAGGACTTGAACTCGAGTCATAATAAGCTGAAAAACAACAAACACCAGTGCAAAGGGTGCTGACCACTAGGCTATTGGTGTAACCAAATTGCTTTAATGTGATAAATATTAGAACCTCATTGTGTAAGAAACATAGGGGGAACAGAATCTGGCGGCAAATAGGTCAGCTGTCGAAATCCGTTCCCCCACCCCAATGATGAGAGATGTTGATGTATCAGCTTAAAATATGCTTATTCTATTCTGTGTGTGGATGGAGCTTAAACAGCATCAATTTGATAAATATTAGACCCTCAGTGTGTCAGAAATATGGGGGGAACAGAATCCGACGGCCAAAAAAACAGCTGTCGGAATCCGTTCCCCCACTACCATTATGAGAGGTGTTGATGTAATGGCTTAACAAATGCTGATTTTATTTTTGTGTATGGATGGAGCTTAACTTGCATAAGTTTAAACAATATATTTTTTGCCTTTTATTATGATAGGACAGTATAGTATCAAGAAAGTTTGACGAAACGGGACTTGAACTCGGGTCATAATAAGCTGAAAAACAATAAACACTAGTTCAAAGGGTACTGACCACTAGGCTATTGAGTTTTGTAATAAATTGTAATGTGATAAATGTTAGAACCTCATTATGTAAGAAACATAGGGGAAACAGAATCCGACGGCAAATAGTTCAGCTGTCGAAATCCGTTCCCCCACCCCAATGATGAGTGATGTTGATGTATCGGCTTGAAATACGCTTATTCTATTCTGTGTGTGGAAATTAAACATCATCAATTTGATAAATATTAGAACCACAGTGTGTCAGAAATATGGGGGGAACAGAATCCGACGGCCAAAAAAACAGCTGTCGGAATCCGTTCCCCCACTACCATTATGAGAGGTGTTGATGTAATGGCTTAACAAATGCTGATTTTGTTTTTGTGTGTGGATGGAGCTTAACTTGCATCAATTTAAAGAATATGTTATTTTGCCTTTTATTATGATAGGACAGTATAGTATCAAGAAAGTTTGACGAACCGGGACTTGAACTCCGGTCATAATAAGCTGAAAAACAATAAATGCCAGTGCAAAGGGTGCTGACCACTAGGCTATTGGTGTAATCAAATTGCTGTAATGTGATAAATGTTAGAACCTCATTGTGTAAGAAACATAGGGGGAACAGAATCTGACGGCAAATAGTTCAACTGTCGAAATCCATTCCCCCACCCCAATGATGAGAGATGTTGATGTATCAGCTTAAAATATGCTTATTCTATTCTGTGTGTGGATGGAGCTTAAACAGCATCAATTTGATAAATATTATAATCTCAGTGTGTCAGAAATATGGGGGGAACAGAATCCGACGCCCAAAAAAACAGCTGTCGGAATCCGTTCCCCCACTACCATTATGAGAGGTGTTGATGTAATGGCTTAAAAAATGCTTATTTTATTTTTGTGTATGGATGGAGCTTAACTTGCATAAGTTTAAACAATATATTTTTTGCCTTTTATTATGATAGGACAGTATAGTATCAAGAAAGTTTGACGAAACGGGACTTGAACTCGGGTCATAATAAGCTGAAAAACAATAAATACCAGTGGAAAGGGTACTGAATACAAGCCTATTGAGTTTTGTAATAAATCATAATGTGATAAATGTTAGAACCTCATTATGTAAGAAACATAGGGGGAACAGAATCCGACGGCAAATAGTTCAGCTGTCGAAATCCGTTCCCACACCCCAATCATGAGAGATGTTGATGTGTCGGCTTAAAATTTGCTTATTGTATTCTGTGTGTGGAACTTAAACAGCATCAATTTGATAAATATTAGAACCTCAGTGTGTCAGAAATATGGGGGGAACAGAATCCGACGGCAAATAGTTCAGCTGTCGAAATCCGTTCCCACACCCCAATCATGAGAGATGTTGATGTGTCGGCTTAAAATTTGCTTATTGTATTCTGTGTGTGGAACTTAAACAGCATCAATTTGATAAATATTAGAACCTCATTATGTAAGAAACATAGGGGGAACAGAATCCGACGGCAAATAGTTCAGCTGTCGAAATCCGTTCCCACACCCCAATCATGAGAGATGTTGATGTGTCGGCTTAAAATTTGCTTATTGTATTCTGTGTGTGGAACTTAAACAGCATCAATTTGATAAATATTAGAACTTCAGTGTGTCAGAAATATGGGGGGAACAGATTCCGACGGCAAGAAAAATCAGCTCTCGGAATCCGTTCCCCCACTCCCATGATGAGAGTTGTTGATGTAATGGCTTAAAAAATGCTGATTTTATTTTTGTGTGTGGATGGAGCTTAACTTGCATCAGTTTAAAGAATTTATTTTTTTTGCCTTTTATTATGATAGGACAGTATAGTATCAAGAAAGTTTGACGAACCGGGACTTGAACTCGGGTCATAATAAGCTGAAAAACAACAAACACCAGTGCAAAGGGTACTGACCACTAGGCTATTGGGTTTTGCTATATAAATTGCAATGTGATAAATATTAGAACCTCATTGTGTAAGAAACATAGGGGGAACAGAATCTGACGGCAAATAGTTCAGCTGTCGAAATCCGTTCCCACACCCCAATCATGAGAGATGTTGATGTGTCGGCTTAAAATTTGCTTATTGTATTTTGTGTGTGGAACTTAAACAGCATCAATTTGATAAATATTAGAACCTCAGTGTGTCAGAAATATGGGGGGAACAGAATCCGACGGCAAATAGTTCAGCTGTCGAAATCCGTTCCCACACCCCAATCATGAGAGATGTTGATGTGTCGGCTTAAAATTTGCTTATTGTATTCTGTGTGTGGAACTTAAACAGCATCAATTTGATAAATATTAGAACCTCATTATGTAAGAAACATAGGGGGAACAGAATCCGACGGCAAATAGTTCAGCTGTCGAAATCCGTTCCCACACCCCAATCATGAGAGATGTTGATGTGTCGGCTTAAAATTTGCTTATTGTATTCTGTGTGTGGAACTTAAACAGCATCAATTTGATAAATATTAGAACTTCAGTGTGTCAGAAATATGGGGGGAACAGATTCCGACGGCAAGAAAAATCAGCTCTCGGAATCCGTTCCCCCACTCCCATGATGAGAGTTGTTGATGTAATGGCTTAAAAAATGCTGATTTTATTTTTGTGTGTGGATGGAGCTTAACTTGCATCAGTTTAAAGAATTTATTTTTTTTGCCTTTTATTATGATAGGACAGTATAGTATCAAGAAAGTTTGACGAACCGGGACTTGAACTCGGGTCATAATAAGCTGAAAAACAACAAACACCAGTGCAAAGGGTACTGACCACTAGGCTATTGGGTTTTGCTATATAAATTGCAATGTGATAAATATTAGAACCTCATTGTGTAAGAAACATAGGGGGAACAGAATCTGACGGCAAATAGGTCAGCTGTCGAAATCCGTTCCCCCACCCCAATGATGAGAGATGTTTATGTATCGGCTTAAAATATGCTTATTCTATTCTGTGTGTGGATGGAGCTTAAACAGCATCAATTTGATAAATATTAGAACCTCAGTGTGTCAGAAATATGGTGGGAACAGAATCCGACGGCCAAAAAAACAGCTGTCGGAATCCGTTCCCCCACTACCATTATGAGAGGTGTTGATGTAATGGCTTAACAAATGCTGATTTTATTTTTGTGTATGGATGGAGCTTAACTTGCATAAGTTTAAACAATATATTTTTTTGCCTTTTTTTATGATAGGACAGTATAGTATCAAGAAAGCTTGACGAAACGGGACTTGAACTCCGGTCATAGTAAGCTGAAAAACAATAAACGCCAGTGCAAAGGGTACTGAACACTAGGCTATTGGAGTAACCAAACTGCTGTAATGTGATAAATGTTAGAACCTCATTGTGTAAGAAACATAGGGGGAACAGAATCCGACGGCAAATAGTTCAGCTGTCGAAATCCGTTTCCCCACCCCAATGATGAGAGATGTTGATGTATCGGCTTGAAATATGCTTATTCTATTCTGTGTGTGGAAATTAAACATCATCAATTTGATAAATATTAGAACCTCAGTGTGTCAGAAATATGGGGGGAACAGAATCCGACGGCAAAAAAAACAGCTGTCGGAATCCGTTCCCCCACGACCATTATGAGAGGTGTTGATGTAATGGCTTAACAAATGCTGATTTTGTTTTTGTGTGTGGATGGAGCTTAACTTGCATAAGTTTAAGAATGTTTTTTTGCCTTTTATTATGATAGGACAGTATAGTATCAAGAAAGTTTGACGAACCAGGACTTGAACTCGGGTCATAATAAGCTGAAAAACAATGAATGTCAGAAAATCTTTAGTCTATGGCAACTCTAATCAATAGCCTACATTTAATATTTGACATTATTTAATTAGTAATTAGTATCCAGCTCTTTACATTAAATTAGCTGAGTTAGCATAATTAGTTAATGAACTAATAAAATAATAAAATAAAGTTTAAATTAAGATACTATCCATATATTTCTATATAGCATTGCTTATTCCACCACACAACGGACTGTTTATAAGGTGACAATCCGTTATACATGTGAAGATTGTAGGCTGTATCTTGAAGATTTTTGTATTGTATTGTATCTTCTGTTATAAAGACGAAGATTGACATTTCGTTAATTAAACAAAATAAGAACACAATTTTGTTAAAAATAAACAACTTTAGGCTACACTGTAAAACCTAACAGTAATATGTACTAAACAGAATTGAGTTCACACAGCACTCAAATATTACCGAAACTTGAATGACTGAAACAGAACTTTAAACTGAATGAATTATAGAACATTTCTAGATCCCAGAATGATAATTGTATAATTAACTGATTAATTAAGTGATGATTGAGCATTAGTGATGAGAACCTGCTGTTGACAAGCAGAATCACTGAAGGAAAGAGAAACGCAAGAACTACAACTGACTTCCAGCCACAGCAAAATCAACTGGTGAATAAAGAAGACATTAAATATCTCAAGATTTCAGCAGAGGAGGATTCAACAACTCCACGAACAGCATTACAAGCTTCACTTATTATTAACCACTTTGACTTTATTACTGCCATTCGTCTACAGAAGTTCTTATTAGAATTAACAAAGGTTTAGAAGTTGATGATTTGAGTTTCATTTAAGGTCACCATGATGGAGATCAGCGTGTGCTTTAGTTGGGCTCTTGGCCCTTCAATTTTGCACTTAAGATTTTCTTTGGCTGCTATAATTGAGTGTTTATAAAACATATTTGTTATGGCACAAAAGCCAAGGAAAAGTCTGATAGGGTGTTGATGGTGAAGGATTAATGATGACAATCATCATTTAGTGATTTGATTCACTGATTTCATTCAGAGTCTGATCTCTGATTAAAAGGGCAACATATTAGTTTTACTCAAAACTGTGATTCTACAGCACAAGAGCAAGCCTTGTTGTGACCGTCAGATAATATGAAGGATTTCACAAATAGTTGTGCACAAAAAGTTTCACAGAAAAGGTATTGCATTACTAAGACTCACACAGACATCAAGAATCAGCATATGAATCTCAACAATGGTGACCATTATTGCATTGCGGCAAATTCATTTTTTAATGGTCACCATTGTTGAGATTCATATGCTGATTCTTGATTACTGTGTAAGTCAGCATGATACCACAAAGGTTTTTAACATCTGATTGTCACAACAATGGGCCTTACAGCAGAATCAGTTCTATTATAATGAATAATACAAGTAATACATCACCTGTCTAATCAGAGATTAGGCTCTGGAAAAGATCAGAGAATCAAGTCACTAAATGATGATTTTTATCATCTAAACACAACTACATGCTCATATTTTCTCTTGGCGTATGTGCCATAACAAATGTGTTTTATAAACACTCAGTTACAGCAGCCAAAGGAAAAACTGGTGTTATAAAGACAAGGGCCAAGAACCCAACTAAAGCACACACTGATCTATATCATGGTGTCTTTAAATGAAACTCAATAAATCATTATCATCTAACCCTCTATTCATTCTCAGTAACAACTTCTGTAGACGCATGACAAAAGTCAAACTGTTTAGTAATAAGAGAAGCTGGTAATGCTGTTTGTGTAGTGGTTTAATCCTCCTCTGCTGAGATCTTTAGAGATTTAAATGTCTTTTATCTTGAGTTGATTTCATCTAAGGCTTTGGTTGGAAGTCAGTTGTAGTTCTTTTGTTTCTCTTTCCTCACAGCAGGTATTAATCACTAATTCTCAATAATCACTTAATTAATCACTTAATTTCTTGACTGCAATGTATATCTACTTTTAGTAAACTCAACTGAAATAATTGCAGAGTACTCATAACTATTGTTTTTTTTTTAATTAAAAGAATTAAGGCAACCGGTGTCCTCAAATGTAATAAGTTAGCTTAACTTATTGAATTTGACTTTGTGTGACATTGAGCTAACAGTAACTGCAAGTGCTCTGAGTTCATTTAAAGTTTGTCATTTCACAATTTTCAGCTATATAAAGTATTTAAATGCAGTGTAAAGTTTAATTGTGTATTACTAAATATTATTGTTTTAGTGGACTCAATTAAAATAAGTTCAGAGTACTCAACTATTGTTTGTAACTTAATTGAATTGAGGCAATCGGTTTCCCCAAATGAAATGAGTTAGCTTAACTTGGGTTTTACAGTTCTGCTAGATGTGTTTTGACTACTTTTTGTTTAATTATATCTCTAGGTAATGAAGATATAGCCTATAAAAAAAACATCTTATATATAATATATTATATAAAAAAAAACTTATAGGCCTATAATATATATATATATATATATATATATATATATATATATATATATATATATATATATATATATATATATATATTTTTTTTTTTTTTTTTTTTTTTTTAAAGGGCCTCATTGATTAATTTTGCCTGATTGAGGGCTGCTACTTGCTTAAGCTTTTTGAACATAGAAGTGTGATAAAGGCGTGATTGGCTATCAATTTTATGTGGATAAAGGCATATTTTGTACATGACTACACATTTATCACACTATAATTGATGTAGATGTAATTGATAAGGCCAAGAAAATATGTCGTTGTAACTACATAGCATCTCGTTATTACGAGAAAATACGTCGTTTTAACGACATAAGATTTCGTTATTACGACATAATTGAGTGGAAAAAATGTATGTGGCAGCAATGCGTCACCGTAATTGTTAAACCTTTTATGCAATATTACGTCTGTGGTGTTACTTCAAAACGTATCTGAAATTTCTTTCCTTCAGAGCCATTTAATCTTAAATTTATAAAGGTAGCACAGACCATTTTTCCTGCCTTTTTTATACACATTTAAAAAAAAATATTTGGGAAAAATATGGGCCTTTTTTATTTTTGAAAAATGAAATTTTGAAACCTTAAAGTAATTTATGTATTTATTCATTATTACCTAAAGTTGCATATCCCTGCTCATTTTTGAACAAACCAAAATTGTACTTCAAATATTGG
Source organism: Scardinius erythrophthalmus (assembly GCF_964197995.2). Lineage (NCBI taxonomy): Eukaryota > Metazoa > Chordata > Actinopteri > Cypriniformes > Leuciscidae > Scardinius > Scardinius erythrophthalmus. The sequence continues at coordinate 34,951,242 of NC_138236.1, forward strand.
TAACAAATTAGTGGTGGTTTCACCAGTGTTTGATTAAAATAATTTAAAAATCGAAATGTTATTAAGCTTCATTTTTAATGGATATAGAATATTAAACTAATTTTAAATGCATAGCAATACATTTTATTAAAAGAAAACAAACAAGCATTTTTACATTTTCTGCCTCTCATTTGCCACCCCAATTGAAGAATGACCATGTTAATGTTTAACACATACAGAGGTTATATATTTTCAAACACTTGCCTGTGGAGGTTGAAAAATATTATAGAAAGTCGAATTTACATACAATCAACTCATTACTTACGTCTGTGGTGATTATCATAAACAAAAAACAAAAATATTCTTCATAAAAAATCGGACTTTTATTATGAAAGACGTTAAATGGCTGCTGTGGTAGTGTGTACACATGGATAACACACCACCGGGATCGCTAGATTTACCTGGAGAATTTCCGAAGTTTTAAAGTATTTAGCAGCATCCAACTGTGGTTTGAAACACTTTCTAACTTCCAACGCGGATTCTCTGAAGGTAAAGCGCGTTTAAAGACAGACTGAGTTGAGCACGCGACAGGATCTAATGTCACTGTGCTCGCGACTGAAGGTCAAGAGCTTCATGAACACATGTATCACACTATCATTGATGTAGATGTAACGGTAATGCTTGAGAGTAAATCTGCGTTGTAATTGGTTTTACAGCATGTCTGTGTTTGGAGGACTGTTGAGTCGCGCGGGGACTTTCTGCGCGAGACACTTCAGCACAGGTGTGTGTGTGTGTGTGTGTGGATTCTCCTTTCATTATTATATCTGATTGATTGTGCGTATTGTCCTCTTGTAATATGAGTAACATGATGCATGTCCTGTATCACACAGGCACTTGTGCTAGAATACGAATGCACGCCATTCCCAAACTGAAAGAGGTGGATCGATGGACGGAGAAGAGAAGCATGTTTGGAGTCTATGACAACATTGGGATATTGGGTGAGTGACTTATTTACACATATACAGTTTACCCTTAATTCATTGCTATTTATTAAATGGTGTTCATCTTTGTATTTCAATAAGAAATGTGTTGTGGTCCTTAGTAAAGTTCAGTCATTTTAAAATTGGTTTTTATAAATCCTCATCCAGTATTCATGAACTACTGTGAAAATGTGGTGTAGGAACACTAGAACTCACTTTCACCATTTCGCCAATATTCAGAGTGTTAGTAGTTAGTAGTTGCTCTCAAATTGATTAGATACAATTTGTAATACAATATATATATTTTTTAAAAGAACACTTTTTTATTATTAAATGCATGCACCAAAATAACAATGCACAGCAAAAAAAAAAAAAAAAAAAAAAATTAAATAATTGCAAATAATCTGTATATATATATATATATATATATATATATATATATATATATATATATATATATATATACATACATACATATATATATATACATTTACAGATTATTTATTCACAATTATTTAATATTTACCTTCTTAATAAGAGTGTAAAATGCCACACAAGAAGTTCTGTAAACTAGGAATGATGCAAATAAATCATTGTAATCTAATGGGTCTCATTTAGCTATCAAGGTTTAAATCTGAGACTCGATTAAAATATGTCTTATCATTTTTAACTCAGTTGTGAAAAGTATTTAACCGAAAACTGGTCAACCAGGATGGAAAACATAACACATGGACAAATATTGCCTTAAAATCATCACAATGTTCAAATAACCATTTTCTAATTCTTCTATGTAAACCGCCCAGCCCTAGGCTGAAATGTATAGGCCAGGGTTTTTTTTCAATCTTTAGATGCCACAGATCCCCAAATATGATCATCCTCGTATGAGGGACCCCATCCTTAAAGTTTAAAAGGCAGCTAACTTTCCTGTATGGAGACCAAATTTATACTGTGAAAATTGAACAGTGTTTCTATTGTAACATTCAATCTTTTCTACTCACTATATTACTGTGCTGTAAATGTTGATGCATGTATTTTAGATGTATTGATTTATTTATCTTAATGTTTCATTTTATATATAGTGTATTTATTTTAGTTTAAATGGGTCACGACATGAGAAATCAAATTTGCCTTGATTATTTGACATATAGGCCTATATTAAACCATTAAAGCATCCTGCAAGTTTCAGAACTTAAAACATCATCCTCATTATTAACACAGCATTTATTTAATCAGGCTTCAAAACAACTCGTTTTGATATATTGGGGGATCTGTGACATCACATGGTCAAAAATGTATTTGCATATGAAATCCTCCAGAGCAAGACATTGAGGAACAGTTTTACATCATCACACCATAGGCCCCGCCCACTGGCGTTCAGTCACTTAAAGGGATAGTTCACCCAAAAATGAAAATTATCCCATAATTGACTCACGTTCAAGTCATCCTAGGTGTATATGACCCTCTTCTTTCAGCCAAACACAATCAGTTATATTAAAAAATGTCCTGCTCTTCCAAGCTTTATAATGGGAGTGAATGGAGTTTTTGAAGCTCCAAAAAGCGCATCAATCCATCGTAAAAGTAATCCATACGACTCCAGGGGTTAATAAAGGCCTTCTGAAGCGAAGCGTTTTTGTAAGAAAATTGTCTTCCAGTAAAAGCCGTACGTGAGTCTAGTTCTGGCGGAAGAGTGACCTCTGACCCTCTGATTTTTTTGCACAAAAACAATATACGGAAAAACTATTAACATTGTAAGTGAACATAATAAAATAATTGATAACACTTTACAATACGGTTCATTAGTTAATGTATTAATTAACATGAACTAACAATGAGCAATACATTTGTTACAGCATTTATTAATAAAAATATAGCTGTTCATTGTTTGTTCATGTTAGTTCACAGTGCATTAATGTTAACAAATACAACCTTCGATTTTAATAATGTATTAGTAAATGTTGAAATTAATATGAACTAAGATTAATAAATGCTGTAGAGGTATTGTTCATTCTTAGTTCTTGTTAACTAAGGTAGCTAACTAATGAACCTTCTTTTACACAATTTTCTTTCTACTGTACTTTTGGTCCAGCATTTGTATAGGGAACTGCTGTATTGTTTCCGCAGACCGTGGTGTAACGCTGACTGTGTTTGACTGCAGGTGATTTTAAAGCCCACCCTAAAGACCTGATCAGAGGGCCCGTGTGGCTCCGGGGCTTCAGGGGAATAGAGCTTCAGCGTCTCATCAGGAAGAAGCGGATGGTCGGAGACCGGATGATGACGGAGGACAAGCACATCCTGGACAAGAGGATCAGCTTCCTGTACCGCCGGTTCAACAGATACGGCAAACACAGATAGACTGAGCGACAGCTGGTGTGTGTGTGTGTGTGTCTCCTTCATTTGTATCCATGTGAAGTTCATTTTGTGTCAAAAGCTGCAGCTCTGTTTATTAAACCGTAAAAAAAAAACATCTTTGTCACAATGTCTTCATCTTTACAAAAGATCAACGTCAAGGATTGAGATCAAATGTATGGAAGCTTGTTTCTGCCACGGAATTAAAATTTTGTATCTCACAATTCTGAGGGAAAAAAAGTTTGTATTGTGAGAGAGTTATAAATGTGGAACTGTGAGCAAAAAAAAAAAAAAAAAAAAAACAGAATTAGGAGATTAAAAGGTTGCAATTGCCTTTTATATCTGTAAGTTTATAGCTCACCATTCTGATTTTTTTCCTTGCATAATCTCACAATTTATGACTTGCAATTCCAAGTTTGTATATCACAATTCAGAGGGGAAAAAAATTCAGAATTGCTAGGAAAAAAAGTTACAATAATATTTCTTTTAATCCTGTGGTGAAAACAAGCTTACATAAAAATGCTCTACACTAATTATAAAAACATAAAACATTTCTCATTCAGCCCCCCCCCCCTGAGTGATTTCCTGTAAGTGTGGAGGTTCTGCTCTGGGTTCAGTGAGAGAGGGAACTGGGACTGGGGAATCCGGTGAACGGACCCTCTGTAATGACCGGCGTCTCCGACTCCATCTGTGGGGAAAAACACAACAACACGTATCTCTTAATAATGTCACTATAATGGTGTTTGCTAAGGCAAGCTGATCATAGTTGAGGTCGTGGTTCTGCAGAGTTTGTGTTCGAGTGACTCCTCAAATCACGTGTCTTCGGGACGGTGTGATGTTTTAAAATGGCCGAGTTATTGGAGATGTACGTCCCCTTTCTAAAGTGACATTTATTCCCTCTAGAGTGTAATATTACCTGCATACACTAACATTGAAATGTTTGTGATCAGTATGATGATTTTCTTTTTTTAAATTAATTCTCAGCAAGGATGCAATAAATTGATCAAAAGTGACAGTAAAGACATTTATAATGTTACAAAAAAATTCCATTTCATAGAAATGTTCTTTTCAACTTCATATTCATTAAAGAATTGGTGAAACATTAAAAGAATCATGGTTTCCACAAAAAAAATATGACGCACATTCGCACAACAAACAACTGTTTTCAACATTAATAATAAGAATTCGAGTGATTACTGAAGGATCATGTGACACTGAAGACTGGAGTAATGACGCTGAAAAGTCAGCTTTGCACCACAGAAATTAATTACATTTTAAAATATATTCACATAGAAAACAGCTGTTTTAAATAGTAATAATGCCAGAACCTGTGCAGAATTCACTTTATAAATCCCAGTCAGCGGAAGACTGTGCGCACATGCGTCTCCACCCGAAATAACCATATATGGAGCTTACAACGCCTAGTTTTACTATGCAGATCCTCATCTGCATATCATTTGCATATGATTATTCATCCACGTGATAACGTTTAACGGTACAAGACACATTACATTAATAAAAATCAAGTAGTTGCCTATCCTTGCCTTGTTTTTGAATACATAGGCCTAAATCAAATAGTGTATAAAATACATTTCAGAGAAAGTTTTTCTCAATCTTTTCCACTGGCCGAATTGTATTTTTAATTGATATTTTTAATGGAAACAGATATGCCTTGGGCATTATTTGCACGAAACTATTTTCTCAGACAGTCTGGTATTATCATGATAAGCAGTTATCTCTGTGGTTAAAACATTAAAACAATCGCATCCACAACAAATATTTCTATTGACTGAATTTGAATATAAAAATGTTGTAACTTCTCAGTAATGATTTCATGTTTAAGTGCAACTCCATTCATTTGAATGGCATATTTAATCTAAATGTTTATATCAGAAGTAAAACATAGTTTAAATCATTATTTTATTTATTTAAACTGCGTCAGTTTCACTAAACGGCCCAACGCGCTCGCTGGCGCGGACATTTAAGAAGGGATGGATATTTGCTTCAAGTGACAGGCTTGGTGAGTGAAATTATATTTGTATTATCTTTCTGTATAAGTTTAATTTTCTTTAGATTTTCTGTCTAAAAGTGACCAAAAAGACACTTAACTCCAGCTCACCATCGGTGTCGCCAAACTCCATCTCCAAAACATTCGTACGCATGGGTCAGAGTTTGCGTGCAGGAGCGCACATTTTCCCGTCAAGTTTTTTTTTATAAATCACAACTTATGTGTCGGAAGTGGCGTACGCACATTTTCAGCCCCGTTTTGTGCGTACGCCACGTTTATAAATGTGTTTTTTATACCTGTGCGTCTCTCTCTCTGTCCTTGGGAACACGATGCCTCTTTCTCTTGGGTCCACCTGCGGACTGAAGAGCAAACGCTGGAGAAGAGCCGTCTTCATCACCGGCGAGAGCGGGATCTAAAGCCTTTCCTTCATCCTGTTTCAACACATCAAGCGTGTTTAGTGTAGTTACAACAAATAGAGTTGAATAACTTTCAAATAAATCCGATTTAAAAGCCAAATCCGCATTGGGTGTGAACACAGCTTCATGTTAAAGCAGTTTTTGTTCCTCACCTCTAGTGGGATGGTGAGCTGTGCCGTCCTGTAATCATCTCCATACGAGTCCAGAGTCTTCATCAGAAACCTGGGCACACATCAGCAGATGTTACACTGTGTTATATTAACACACTACCAAGTGACAGGGTTCTCTTTACAGCATTCGTTAGGAGATATTTCTTTCCTTAAGAAAAATGCCTGAAATATAACAGAACAGGTCCTATCAGCCCTTTTATGAAGTCTTGATTTTGTTTTTGGGGTGTACTAGACTATATTTTCATGCTTGATTGTTTAAAAAACACATTATATTTCACATTATTACAGCACCTCTCTCCCCAGTCTGGCTCGAACATTGATTTCGATGAAGCCCCTCCTTCCGAAATATGAAATGTGCTGTGATTGACAGCGCATGTTCGAGAAATGTCCCGCCCCCCCATAATTGAGAGCTCTTCTCTAGTGTAAATTTTAACGATGGAGTCAGTTTCAAACCAATTAGAGCTCGATTCAGACAATGAAAACGAACATGAATTTCAAGCACAGATTTCACAGGACGTTTCAGAGTGGTATGATTGTTTTAGGTCATTTTCTTATAGGCCTACATTATAGATATGATGTTATCCACCATTTAATTGTGATATTTGTCGAAAAAACTAAAGTTCGTCAGCCTTAGGAAGGTCAAACAAATGAGTTTCGGAAAAGGAGTGGGAAAAACGGTCTCTCTTTGACATAGCAGCAGCTCAACCAGGCCTCGTCCACTTCCTGCGGATTCGGCGGGCGGGAATTATTTAAATGAGATAAGATCTGGAAAAAACGCTCAAACAGCAACATTACACACTAACGTTGAGAAAGTGGAAAAGCATATTAGGACCCCTTTAAAAAAAGAATACAAATACATTTGCGGATATAATCAACACTAGCCATTGTTGGGCTGAATTTATATTGGACTCATGGACATTTATGTTAGTGATAAATGCCTTTTAATCCTTGCCACTTTTATGTTGGGATTTTTTTTTTTGTGAAAAAAATTCATGTACAAATATTTGAATAAAAATGTAAAAAAAAGAAAAAATCGTGGCAGAAATGACAGAATCATTGGATTAATCGATCAATTGAAAAAAAAATTATTGTTAGTAGCAACCTTAGTTATTATTATTATTCCATTTATGCTTTTAGTAATATGCACTGCTGTTTTTTTTTTTTTTTGTACAGAAGTGCGCAAAAGTGATGTCCGGTCTAGGAAGATTTACATCTTCATCCTTTATTCAAATATTAAGATTCTGTAAGCATATTGTAGTCGATTGTTTTATTTGTGATAACGCAATGAAACATGCCAAATTGTGCAACATCAATTTTAGCTGTCATGGCTGTCATACAAAGAAATTATGAACATGCAAAAACAAGAGAGAACAAACCAAATATTTAAAACTGATGATGATTATTTAAATTCATATTTTGATGTTTTAATCAAATGTGTGGGGTAATTAAAAACAAATATCCCCTCCGGCTTCACTCTCAGCCACTGCTTTTATTTATCCTTCAACATGGCAAACTCAGGAGTGATAACGTTTAACCATCACTAGTGTTTCTTTCTAAAACAAAGTGCACGTACCTCCTTTCCTTCCTCAGTCGGCGTGTCAGTCTCTGGACCTGGTGAAGCCGTCCCAAAATCTTCTCATTTACCTGAGAACGTGTTCATAGGACTTTTAGTCAAGAAGCCTTTCACTTAAATGTATAGATCAGTCCAAAATTAGAAATCCATTACTATTTACACACATTCACATCGTTTCAAATCTGTGACAGATTTTTTAATTTTGTCCATGGAACAAAAAAGGTGAATTTCTAAAGAATATCCTGAGCACAATTTCTAAATTTTCCACTCAAAACTTCCCTTTTGTGTTCCCCAGAAAAAAAGAAAGTCATATAGTTGGGTTTTTAATCTTTTAGATGTCAAGGACCCCCAAATATGATCGTCCCCGTGTGAGGGACCCCATCCTGAAACATCACAGGCATCTATCTATAATAAACACCCTATTCAGACATTGATTTTACTGTTACATGTATAATGTATTTATCTATTTTTGTTTACTTTTTGATTAATAGAAAACTACTATTTTTATTTTAATCACATTTTTTTTAAACTTATTTTAATCTATTTTATTTATTTATTTACTCATTTTTAACTTATTCTCAGGGTTCCCACTCTAAACCAAATGTCAAATTCCCTGACTTTTCCCTGACTTTCACTGACTAAAAAGATAAATTTCCATGACCTATAATGAACAGCAAAACAGGCTGCTGTTTTGCGGAGCACCGAGCTGTTCTGTTTTGTAGAAAGCCTTTCTTTAAAGTGAATTTCGTTTTCTATAAATTGTATCTTAATTTTAATATATTTTTCATCAACCAATTGCCTGTATTTAATAAATGAGAAGCAAATATATAGCAGACAATCAAATCAAAGTCCGTATTATTATTTTTGCAAAGGTCCCCTCAGGGGCTCCGTAGAAAGATTTGTGAAACAGCGTGATAAAAAAATCGTTATAGAAAAATTACATTTTTATAAATGGAAACTAAAATTTAAAGCAACAAACTAAATTCCCTGATATTCCATGACTTGGACAAAAAATATATAAAATTCCCTGACTTTCAATGTCTGGAATAGACCTTTTAAAATTCCATGACATTCCAGAAATTCCATGACCCGTGGGAACCCTGTATTCTTTATTAGAATATTTGGAGAGATTGTATTTCCATAAGCAAAATATTCATATAAATATATAGAAATATTAAATACATAATACAAAAAAATTAAAAGGCATCTATCTATTATCAAAAAATTTTAAAAATAAAAAAAAAGTTACATAACTATATACAGTATATACTAGGGATGTCAATTTTCACAAATTCCTATGATCGATCGTCATTTAAATTAACGATCAATTAATCGATTAATCGTTAGCCGTAATACTGCGATATGCGTCTACTGCAGTGGCTATGGCCAACAGCATGACAGGGTGTGCAAATGCTGCTCAGAACGCTATAATCCTCACCAAATCAATGAGAATGGTTTTAAATATAAATAAAGGGCTAATAGGATTGTAAAATGTTTCGATGTGATTGATAATTAAATTAATTATTTAATAATCAAATATAACTACTAATACAACGTGTCACCAACGCCGCCTCATATTCGCTTAGAATGTGTGACGCGCTCTTCCTGGAACAACTGCACGCGCTGAATGAATCTGCTACCGTTTCAACTGGAGCACTTTGCTAGCACGTTATTTATCTAAAAGAAACGCATCCTATATGAGATTAATCAGATATATTAAAAATAAACATAATATTACAAATCATATCTGCACAAAATGACGCAAATTCATGCACAAGTGAACTTGAACTAAGTTAACGTTACGTGCTATCATTCAGAACTACTCATGTTGTGGACGCGCGCTTCCTGGAGCAACGCGACACGGCAACTAAACCCAAATAATTCACAATGTTTTATTACAATATTGTTCTCTTTATAATGTTATGTAATATTACAGTCCCAATAGTCATTATTAGTCGTGCACTGCCGTTTGAGCTGCGCGCGCTGAAGCTGACGCTTTACTACAGAGTTAATTCTTAACCAAATGCATCCAATATGAGATAAATCAGATATAGATAGGCCTACACAAAATAAAAAGTATAACAACTTACATTTGCACAAAACAAAAGGCTGCGAATGCACACGCAAGCTTATAGTCATGATGAAGGTGTAAAATGGTCCCAAACATAACTCCGGCGCGCTCGCTTTACATGTTTCGCGGTTGAGCAGCGCACACGCGCATGAAGACCTGCTTAATCGATGATCGATAAGTTTTATCGATTAAATGTATTATCGACAATTAATCGATCGTCGATTAATCGTTGACATCCCTAGTATATACACATACTCCCTATAGTAATGTCCAGTTAAATGTATTATTTATTTATTGTAATCTATTTTTGTTTATTTATATTAAGATAAATAAATAAACATTTTGATTAATCTAATTTAATCTATACGCCAACAACAATTAACAATTTTTATTTTAATCACATATTTTAAATCACATTTATTTTAATCTAATTTATTTACTTATTTAACTTATTATATATATATAATATTATATCTTATTATTATTGGAGAGATTTTATTTCTGTAAGAAAAATACCCAAAATATTAAATAAATAAAACAAAAAAATTAAAAGGCATCTATTTAATATAAACACTAAATGTATACACTAATAAATAAATAAATAATATTATATTTATAATATTATAAATCTAAAATTAGTTTATTTAAAGTTACATTACATCATATATATATATATATATATATATATATATATATATATATATATATATATATATATATATATATATATTCTACTCACTGTAAAATGTATTTTTATTTATTTATTTTTCTAATTTATTCTACTCTATAGATAAATAACCAACTTTTTATAAATTTAATTCACAATTCAGATTTTTATTCATTCATATATTTATTTGAATCTAATTGATTTATTTACAGTTTTTCTCTAGTCTTTTCCCCGGACCCCAGTTTGAAACCCCTGTTCTACACCACCGTTCAGGGCAAATGCAGAAGCGGTTCACCTGTTCAATCTCTTTGCACCTCTTGCTGAGAGCTTGATACTTGCTTTTGTCCAGCTCTCTCCTCTCGTCTTCCCCGTCCTGTGCGGGGCCGGCAGGGGCCCCATCATCCTCCAGGAGCTCACTGCCGCTGGGGCCCAGCTCCACCCCACCCGTCTCCAGCTCCGCTTCCAGGATGTGGCCCCCAAACAGTGGAGGTAAAGCCAGACCTGAGAAATCCTCCATCATCTGAAGCACAGGAACAAACACAACGATCATTTGTCTTACATAGATGCATAGTGCATTCATCATGAGTGCACCTTCTCACCCAATATTCAGTTTTGACAGTTACATTACAGATAATGTTGAAAATAATTTTACTGACCAAGCATAATCTAAGCATGCTTTTCTATGACCTCACATGGGTCGTTTCTGTTCAGCAGTAGCCTATGATATGCTTGTGAATAAGCTAATGTAATTTACATTATTAAAAACTGTTCGTTTTAGCAGTTTTACTGATTGTGTTAGATTCAGCTCTGCACTCACCTTTAGTTAGAGATGTTATAAAGAGCCGCACATGATGTCCGATTATTGTAAATACTGAAGGTATCTTTTGTACTCCTCATTCGTTCCGTCTACATATAATTTAATCGATGCATCCAACCAAAGCATGTATTAGCCTATGTTATATAATAAAATAAAACTAAAAACATTCATTTTTAGCTACATTACAGCTCTCAAAACAACGAGATCAAACATAAGACGCGTTTTAAACACGTAATTGACCGTTGAGCCAATCCAGAGCGAATGCGTCACCAATATTACTTTTATTAAACTACATTTCCCATGATGCCTGAAGCACAGGAGGACTACAGAAGCAAACATGGCGGGCAGTAAGTACATTTTGCGTGTTAGCCGCTTGAAACATGACATGTTTTATTGTAGTTCAGTTCGATCGTGTTGTACAATAACAGAATCAATAGGGAGTTGAGGAGAGGTATATAAAATATTCGTGTAGTAAAAAACAATTAATGTATAATGTGCGAACACGAGAATGACCTTGGTCTCATACTAGCTGTGGTTTTCCTTGCTGTGTTTTAAACATGAATTTATGATTTACATCGATATGAGAACTTCTATTTGTTGTGCACCTATGACTCCTTTAGAAACATGACAAAATGTTTTTGTGTTTTGTTTTTCGATACTACGGTATTCTGAAAATGTATTGCCATAATTCAGCACTACTGTCTGCTGTATTTACACTACTGGTCAAAAGTTTGGAATAATTAATGTTTTTTTTATAGGTCTAATAATATTTTTTAAATGTTTTTGAAAGAAGTCTCTCCAAGGCTGCATTTATTTGATAGAAAATACAGTAAAACAATAATACGGTGAAATATTACAATTTAACAGCTGTGCTGCTTCATATTTTTGTGGAAACCGTGATACATTTTATTTTTCAGGATTCTTTAAGGAATAGAAAGTTCAAAGTACAGCAGTTATTTAAAAAAATAAATCTTTTGTGACATTAATGTCTTTACTGTCACTTTGATCTATTTAATGCGTCCTTGACTCCTTGCTGAATAAAAGTAGCCTATCAATTGCCAAAAAAAAAAAAACAACAACCTTTGAATGGTTGTGTATCACAGTTTATAACAGTCCTTAAACCATTGTAATGCACAATATTACTGTTTTTGATCAAAGACTGCAGCCTTAATGACCAGAAGAGACTTCTTTCAAAAAAACCTTAAAAAAGCATAATTATTCCAAGTGTTTAACCTGTAATGTATACCACAGTATTATCATATAATGTCATTACTGTGCTATGTCAAGTCACTGTAATCAAATGACATTAAACAGCACAACCAAATAAGCACGCCGCTTGTGTCTGTGCATTTACTCTTTCTTCCTTTAGTTGGCAGGTTTTTGAAGAATGCTTGGAATAAAGAGCCTGTGATTACAGTTTCCTGTGGACTCGGACTGCTGGGTGAGTGTGAGATTAATGCACGTGATCGCATTATCAGTGTTCGTCTTCCTGCTTTATGAATCTAACATATATATATATATATATATATATTCTTTTTTTCACTCAGCTTGTATTCTGCCGGCTGTGAGCCCTTTAACAAAGTACACAGGAATGATGAACAAAGCTGTTCCGTTTAATTATCCAGGTATGTTATTCTTCTACACAATGTCTAAATAGTTCAGGGCAGTTCTATGTGGGTTCAATTAGAGAAATGTTTTAATGTATTTCAGATATTGTAAACAACAAAGTAATGTTGTTATTTGGTTATTATCAAAGAAATGAGAAGAAAGGGACATCTCTTCCACTTCTTTAGGAATCCCCATTTATTTAGCAATAACATTTGCTGTATGTTAAATATATATAGTAGATGATTGTCAGTCATCTGTGTTGAAAAGCTTAGGCTCATGCATATGCAGTTAGCTAGTTTACCTGTTAGTTTGATCTTTTTAATCATGTTTGACTCTCTTCAGTCCCGGTTCGAGATGATGGGAACATGCCAGACGTCCCAGCGCACCCTTGTGACCCACAGGGGAGAAGCCTGGATTGGCTAAAAAACATGTGAAACGCCCTTCAGAATCCTGTGCAATCCTGAATCCAAACCCTCCTTTACTTCTGTCTCACTAGATGAATAAAAGCTCTTTATTTAATTATCTTGTTATTTTTTATTGATATTTTAGCCTTTCCAAAATAGACTTGCCATGTCTGGTATAATGTTTTTTCGCATCATTGTTAGTATATAGAGATTGACACCTAAAACAACAGAGATTAACTTTGTTTATTGAAGTACATTTAAAAAACAAAAGTCTATAGAGTTATCATGATGTTAAAACATTCAATAGTCCAAATACATGACTGATCCATAGAGACTGAATCCTGAGCCAGAAACATCTAGGGCAAGTAGTCATGTGTCTGTCAGGTGGCTTCATAACACATACGCATGAAACGATAATCAAAATAGTACAGCAAAGCATCCAGACTGACTTGTACAGTAAAGTCCTGCTTTAAATGCCAGTGTTCAGTCGCAGGAGTCTCTGGGATATTTAATAAAAGTACAATGTCAGCAGGGATCAAACCTGCTCAGCCGCGATTACATCAGTTCGGAAATTAAAATTACAAACTAATACAGGCTAACATGCAGAGGAGTCCAAAAGTCTGAGCACTGTCTGGGATAACGCATTACAGGTAACTTGAAATACGTAATCAGATTACTAGTAAAGTAATGCGTTACTTTTTCAAATAAGTAACTCAAGTAATCCACATTTCCTTGAGCCTGAGGCTTCAGGTCACTTTTGGTGTGAAAGGGCCTTTACATTTGCCAAAAATATAACTTTTTTTGTAATTAAAAAAACAAGCAAGCCCAGCCCAGCCCAGGTGTGAAAAGTAATGCAAAAGTACCTTTACTTTTACTTTACTGTAACACATTACTTTAACAGTAACTTTCCCCAACACTGAGAGATGCTTTTCATTTCAACTCAGAAATACGTCCTAGGATTTCAATGAATGAGAAATGAACATGGCATTCCAGATTGTGCACTATTTGAAGATCTCTAATCAAGCGTAAACGAGTGTCATTGATCATGTGACTCAGACGGTCAGATCTTCTTCTTCCACTGAAGCTCAAGGTGCTCTTTGGATTGTCTCAAATCATGCAGAGACGCATCAAATATTAAAACAATGATCATTTTTCAATTAATCTTACTGAAATTGTTATGCTGATGCATTAAGAGAACATTCGTATTAAATATTTCAATATTCTCAGACTTTTGGACCTCACCGCATTACAGTAGACAGTTATATTTACATATATAAGGTTGGAGATTAACCCTTTTTTTGCATTATTCAATTTAAGATATCCTTATAATAGAAAAAGTTAATAAAGGAAGGCATCAGAACAAACACCCTGGAGTGGAGAAAAAAATTATAATGTTTATGAACAAAGTTAGCGTCAGTTATATTGGTTTCAGTGTACAATCTTTTAAGACAACAGACCTTTAGTCAGGTTAGATGCCGTATTGAATTTAACGCGGATGAAAGCGAGGCTGTGAGGGATAGATGTACAGTCTTTACAATGGCACAGTGCTTTAAACATCCTGGAGAAAGACGTTTTATCAGCTGAACAATGTATGTTGTTAAACAACAGTACAATCCATTCAACACACTGTAATTTTGCAGCCTCGCTTTCATTCCTGTCAAAAATGTAATATGGCGCTACCCTGACCAACATTCAGAAACAATTTACTTAAAACACAAATTCACAACTGAATCATATATTTTTAGGTTCATTTTAAACCAATGGACATAGACATCTCCTCTATCCCAAAATAATGGCAAAAACATGGGGAAGAAAGAGTTTGGAAACACTTTATTTTAAGGTGACGTAGTTACACATGTACCAGTAAATGATGCATAATCATAAGTAACTAACCCTAACCCAAACCCTAACTCTATAGGAAGTACATGTAAGTTCATTAATATTACACAGTACTTATACGAGTAAATACAAGGTCACTACGTCACCTTAAAAAGTCTAACAGAGAGTGTTTCATGTCTTTAATTTTTAAATTCAACAGCACTTGACCACAGTCACATCCTCCAACACGTCTACACTTTCCAGACCTTTCTTTCACATCTTCAGATCTCCTCTCTGCACACAGCCTTCACATCCCTCACCTAGAATCTGCTGAAACTCATGACTACAAGCTTTAGTTGGGGAGATTTGGGGTTTAAAAAAATACTTGAGACAAGAGACGAGAGCTGAGAACATCTTCACAGCAGACTTTCACAAACACAACGCTCTTCCAAAATCCTTTCCAACTCTTTCAAAGTCCTTCTGTAATTATACTCCATTTATTCCCTCCTTTTGACACCAACAGCCTGCATACCTACTTCTCCTAGAAAGTTCCAAGATGCCTTGTCTTTATTTAATGAAAACTTTTTTTTTTCTGAGAAAGTATCTTCTAATATCATGTGTGTATCAGTATTGTACAGAAAATTCTCTTTGTAAAAAAAAAAATTCTTCAGTGCTCAACAGAAACAAAAATACAGCATATGTGGAACGACATGGCAGTGAGTAAACAATGACAGAATTTACATTTAGATGAACTATTCCTTTATATATATTAAGGGTTGCACAGACTAGTCGACTTTGATGCTCTGCCATTACGCTTTAAAGCAATAGTTGACTTAAAAATGAAAATTCTGTCATCATTTACTCGCCCTCAAGTTGTTTCAAACCTGTATGAATATCTTTCTTCTGCTGAACACAAAAGAAGATATTTTGAAGAATGTGGGTAATCAAACAGTTGATGGACACCATTGACTTTCATAGTATTTTTTTCGTAAGTCAATGGGGTACATCAACTGTTTGGTTACCCACATTCTTCAAAATATCTTCTTTTGAGTTCATACAGGTTCGAAATAGCTTGAGGGTGAGTAAATGATGACAGAATTTTCATTTTCTAAGTCAACTATTGCTTTAAGCTTGATCATGGCCTATAGAGGGGGCAACAGGATAAGAAGTCTACTTTTACGCTCAGTTTCTAACAGTTAAAATGACTAAAAATAAATGCATACTCTGAGGGCGCTCCACAAGATATGTTTGATAACAGAGCATCTAGATGCTCAATATTGATCGAGTGAATGCAGGTTTTAAACAGCTTATTGTACACGCAAGTTAATGTGCTGCCGCATTGTAATGCACACATATAACAAGACATGTAGGAGCAATAGCCTTGCTTTTAAAACACTGTCGTCCATAATATGAATTCAAATGTTATAGGTCAGATTTTCCCCCTCTCTATTCCATGTGCACTCATGCGAAATACATAAAAACCCCTTGAAATATTTCATTATCTGATATTGTAATACATATATAACATACATTTGATGCACTGAATGCTAATTGATCATTTATCTGTGCTTTAATCCTATTGGTTACTCTCTAAATGTGTTTCTGTTGGCAAAAGTGTAAATCAAAATTTGCATATCAAAGGTTCAAAGCATTAGTGCATTCGGCATTAAGCATTAGTGACCTTATTCCAGTCAGCATCTGTGGTTGTCCATCAAAGGCTCTACTCTATTACTGGGGCGGAGCGATCATTGGTCACCGTCTTCCTGAGTCGAATATGGGCGAAGGGATTGATCCTGTGAAGAGGTAAAGTTTAAATCAACTAAGCCATCAGACATGGAGCGTCTTAACATGCTCTTCGAAACAGAGGTGACTAGCTGTACCTGGTGGGTGATGGAGGTGGAGAGGTGAAATCACTGGACATCTGAGGAACATGAAAACTGTGTCAGTGGAATATATGCCAATATACTCTAAATCCTAGCATGATTTAGTAAGACAGAGGAAAAAAAAGAGAACATCTACAATAACAAAATTGATAATTATCTTAATATAGTGTATAGTATGGAAGCTTGTTTCCGCCACAGAATAAAACATTTTAAAAGATAATTGCGACTTTTTATCTCACAATTGCGAGTTTACATCTCGCAATTCTGACTTTATTTCTCGCAATTGCGACTTTATATCACGCAATTCTGACTTTATAACACATAATTGCGAGTTTAAATCTCACAATTCTGACATCTTTTCTCAGAATTGTGAGATATAAACTCACAATTGTGAGATATTAAGTCCAATTCTAAGGAAAAAAAAGACAGACTTTTTTTTTTTTACCTCAGAATAGTTTATATCTCACAATTCTGACTTTATAATACGCAATTGCGACTTTATATCATGCAATTCTGACTTTATATCTCCCAATTGCGTATTATAAAGTCAGAATTGCGAGATATAAACATGCAGTTCTGAGAAAAAAAGTCAAAATTTTAAGTATATTTCTCGCAATTGCAAGTTTATATCTCATAATTCTGACTTTATAACACGCAATTTTGACTTAACACAAAATTGCGACTAAACTTTATATCACGCAATTCTGACTTTATAACCTGCAATTGCGACTTTATATCACGTAATTCTGAGATTAAAAGTCAGAATTGTGAGATGTAAACTCGCAGTTGTGAGAAAAAAAGTCAGAATTTTGAGATTAAAAAGTCGAAATTACCTTTTTTATTTTTCACTCTGTGGCGGAAACAAGCTTCCATAGTATAGTGTATACTGTGGTGAAAAAAAAGTTTTAATGTTGTTTAATGTGTCTATGTGGTGTTTTTGATGTGCTTTAAGACAAACCATGTGTAAATTCATAAGTCGACACCATTGCTGAGTCTTTTCTCCTTAAAACTGCAGTGAACCAAAGACAGTCTTAAAAACACGGTTTGAAATCGCTGGTGTTTCTGACGTCACAATCTACCTTGTAACCAATCAGATCAACGTGTGATCGTCAACCAGTGGATCTCTGAGCTGAGTGAGTGAGTGGAGGCGGGGCTAATTTGCATATTCACAGAACTGCATACTAAATGAGGCAAGGGTGTCGAGTTACATTCAAGCTATTTTAAGGCATGAAAAAAAAAAGTTTAAATATATAATTTCGGTGATCAAAGATGAGCTTTAAGGAATACAGTTATTAACTACAGGGGGATTTTAAGGCAAGACACTACAAGCAAAACCCTTGTTTTTCATGCACTAAGTTTGAGATTTTGGGGCTATTTTGCTTCCATAACTTGTCTTCTTTGAGACTACTGGAAAGAAAACATCCATATTAACATTTAAAGTTACACTAAGTAACTTTTTTGTTCAGAATTAATTT
The DNA here is from genome assembly GCF_964197995.2 of Scardinius erythrophthalmus. Taxonomy (NCBI): domain Eukaryota; kingdom Metazoa; phylum Chordata; class Actinopteri; order Cypriniformes; family Leuciscidae; genus Scardinius; species Scardinius erythrophthalmus. The sequence goes on from NC_138236.1 coordinate 34,969,457, forward strand.
ACACATTTAAATAATGAGTCAAGACATCATTAATCCTTCTTCCAAAACGTGTTGTAGAGCTGACGGGATGGTTTTCACGGGGATAATGCGTACATGCGCCACTCGCCCGTGTGTCTCGTCATATCCGGAAATAAAGAAAAGTTGCTCTGGCTACTTTGACGTGTGTCTGGTGTGGGAGTGGCAGAGGTTAGTCTCACAACGAGTGAGAAAGGTTGACATGGAGTAGCTAAATCTCAAACCTCCGGGGAACAGAGGAGAGTCTACGAGAAGGACCTGGCTGTAGCCAGAGCGCGACAGAGCTCGTAATAATACAACCATCAACATGGGCTTGGCTTTTCAGAGATGTTGCATATTTAAATAGGTAATGCCTCATATGCATATATGTGACCCTGCAAAACCAGTCTTATGGTTTTTTTTTATTTTTTATTGAGATTATTGAAAGCTGAATAAATAAGCTTTCCATTGATGTATGGTTTGTTAGGATAGGACAATATTTGGCAGAGATACAACTATTTGAACATCTGGAATCTGAGGGTGCAAAAAAATCTAAATACTGAGAAGTTTTGAGAATATTTCGCTGCATCCACTCACAAAATTAAATTTTTTAGATATTTAAGGTGGGAAATTTACAAAATATCTTCACGGATCATTATCTTTACTTAACATCCTAATGATTTTTGGCATAAAAGAAAAAAACAATAATTTTGACCCATACAATGTTTTGTTGGCTATTGCCACAAATATACCCGTGAGACTTGTGACTGGTTTCGTGGTCCAGGGTCACATATAAGCATAACATTTCAGAAAGCTGGTAATATGAAAAAAGTGTCTTAATGCACTGTGATTAGTGTATGGTGGTGGTAACTATTACTAATAATGTTTTACCCTGTTCGCATGCAGTGTCTTGCCTTATGTAGTGTTACAGTCAGAAGAGACAGTCATGATGATGGTGTGTTTTCTGACCCTGTCCTTCAGGCGCAGTCGTGGGCTCATCCTGCTGGTTTCGGGGTTCATCATGCTGTAGGGTCGTGGCCTGAAGGTGCTGACCCGCTGAGATAAGACACTCCTCTCGTCCTCTGAATCCGGAGAGACCTGCTGTAGCTGGCCAGCGGGAGGAAGCCTGTCCAGCTGCCCCATGCTGGTGCTGTTCACCTTCGACAGGGGAGGAGGGCTGGAGGAAGGAAAGAGAAAAACAGAGAATGTATCAACAACATTTTAATTAAATCGGCTGATTATTTTAACATGTTTGTTTTCCATACAGACCTGACATCTTGTCCGGAAGTGTTTGGATAAGTCTGTGTGTAGGAGACGGGAAACCAGCCTTTTCTATGAAGGAGAGTTTAGATCATTAGCATACATAACAATGAGCATCTGAATATCTTGAGACTTCTGAGCTGGATTCATTCAGGCATAACTATACAGTAGCTCTAATAAGCTTGTTTTTAACTCTTTTTATGAGATACCGCTTCCCTGCCATTGACGAAAATTTCTTTCCCCGTTTTCACTGTTATACAGTAGGGGGCGCTATTACACATCTTCTGAAAGAGTACTGAATCTCCAGATCAAAAAGCATGTAAAGAAGAAGCAGAAACAAGCGATAGCATATGTAAGCAGATGCATATGTAAAATAACACGATCATCAATATTAAACAGCATATACAGTACCAGTCAAAAGTTTGGAAACATTACTATTTTTAATGTTTTTGAAAGAAGTCTCTTATGCTCATCAAGCCTGCAGTTAAAAAACAAAAAAAAAAACAGTAATATTATGAAATATTATTACAATTTAAAATAATGGTTCTCTTTTTTAATATACTTTAAAATGTAATTTATTTTTGTGATGCAAAGCTGAATTTTCATCAGCAAGTACTCCAGTCTTTGGTGTCTTATGATCCTTCAGAAATCATTCTAATATGCTGATTTATGATCAATGATGGAAACAGTTGTGCTGCTTAATATTTTTTTTATAACCTGAGATACTTTTTTCAGGATTATTTGATGAATAAAAAGTTAAAAAGAACTGTATTTATTTAGAATAGAAATCTTTTGTAACAATATACACTACCGTTCAAAAGTTTGGGAACAATAACTTAAAAAAAAAAAGAAATTAGTACTTTAATTCAACAAGAATGCGTTAAATTGATAAAAGGTGATGGTAACGATTTATATTGTTAGAAATGTTTTTATTTTGAATAAATGCTGTTTTTATGAATAAATGCTGTTAACGTTTTACTCATCAATGAATCCTGAAAAAAGTTTCCAAAAAAAAAATATATTAAACAGCACAACTGTTTCCATCATTGATAATAACTGAGTATCAAATCATCATATTAGAATGATTTCTGAAGGATCATAAGACACCAAAGACTGGAGTACTTGCTGATGAAAATTCAGCTTTGCATCACAAAAATAAATTACATTTTAAAGTATATTAAAAAAGAGAACCATTATTTTAAATTGTAATAATATTTCATAATATTACTGTTTTTTTTTTGTTTTTGTTTTTTATGAGCATAAGAGACTTCTTTCAAAAACATTAAAAATAGTAATGTTTCCAAACTTTTGACTGGTACTGTAAATCAAAACCGCCTAATGTTACTGAATGAAATGACCAGGACGAGCTAGAGGACTGTGAAGCTTTAGGGGTGTTGATGGACTCGATCTACTCCATCTGTGTTTCGATCATCGTTCTGAATCTAATCTGGATTAAGTCTTTGACATGAAAAACATGATTTTCTCAGCTTTTTGCCCAAAATGCTGATTTTTTATGAAGCTTCCCCACATTCAAATGTTGATAAAAAAAGAATGTATGAAGCTGGAATAAAGCAGTTTTTTTGTTTAAAAGCAGAGGCTCTGTTCTTTATTTTGATATATTGCATGTTCAGATTTTCATAAACAAAATATTATGGGGGCCATGAAAATTTTGTGAAAATGATCAAAAATGCTGGCGGTGGCTGGCAACTTTTAAATAAATAAAAAAATGCTTGCGTGGAAAGAGTTAAAGGCCTGTTTGTACTAAAAGAAAAGGAAAGACTTAATATTATTGCTGATTAAGGACAATTATGTTCACTTCACACCAACTGAAATGAAATCCACTTAAGTTATTCTTGGTTTATACCAAGTCATCATTATAAAGCGGCCATGTTTTAAGAACAGGCCATATTGCTGATAAAATGAGAAACTTAAATAGTTATTTAGTCCTGCACCATAAATAAGCACACACACATAGCTGATGTTTTATTGCCCTTGTTTTGTTAACTGATGATTGATGGTCAGATACCGTCCAGTTCGCTCGTTCTGGCCGTAGTGCCAGCCGTCTCTGGGTTCACTGATCAGCAGGGAAAGAGTGTCTCCGGGCAGGAAGGACAGCAGACATGAAGCTCCTCCCTTCTCTCCCTCTGAGGAGTCTGTGGAGTGAGGGAACAGAGCCTCCACACGGGACGGCCCACAGAGAGGCAGCACACGGGGAAGAGTGGAGCCTGGAGAGCCACAACCATTGGAAGAGCATGCGTTTAATACAATTGTGAGATTGTGATGGAAAGGATTGTTCTAAATTAAACTAGATTAAAAAGGATCATCAAGACAAACTTGTTGGCTTGAGAAAGCAGTTTATAAAGTAGTTTTAAAAGCTTTGAAGTTTTTAAGTCTAAGATTCCTTGAAATTCTGGGTGGTAGCCAGGGTGTTGCTATGCAGTTAGGAGGATGTTCTGGCTGGTTGCAAGGGTGTTGCTAGGTGGATGCCAGGGTGTTCTGAGTGGTTACTATGGCGTTTTGAATGGTTGCTAAGAGGTTGCTTGGGTGTTACTGGGTAGCTGTTAGGATGTTCTGGATGGTTGTTAGGGTGTTGCTAGGCGGATGCTAGGGTGTTCTGAGTGGTTACTATGGTGTTTTGAATGGTTGCTAAGAGGGTGCTTGGGTGTTACTGGGCAGCTGTTAGGGTGTTCTGACTGTTCTGGATGGTTGTTAGGTGGCTGCTGGACAGTTTCTAGGGTGTTCTGTATGGTTGCTAAGGTGTTGCTGGGCAGTTACTAGAGTGCTGTGAATGGTTGCTAGGGTGCTTTTTAAAAATAAACGGCTTAAATGAAACAAATCAGAATTAAGAACAGACAGACATTATTATGATGCTGTAAACAAAAATGTGGACATTTTAAACATCTCTGATTATAATAATGTCAGGAAAACTGTAAAAAAAAATGTCCATAATATTTTACCTAAAAAATAAAATTATATTTTACAAAATCAAGAAAATCAAGCCTACTTTTTTTTAAACCTTCTTTTTGGATTTTGACATTTTAATGACAATTAAATGATTTTTCCTGTAATGCAATAAAAATATTTTTATATTACTTAAATTGAAAAGTATATCTGTAAAAAATCATTATGGCACTTTTTGCTGTAGTTATTTATCATTTTTAAAATTATTAAAAATATCCTGATTATTTATATTACTGTTCATGTTACAGTAACCAGGGAGGGCTAGGTGTCAATAAAATATTTGAATGCTACTCAAACAGATTTCATTCCCAAAGTAAAAATATAGCTTCTTATTTTTATCTTTTGATTTTTCGGCTGAAATATGACCTGGACATAAATGACTCAAAAATGGCAAAAATAAAATCAGACGCACCCAAGAATCCCGTCCGAGCGTCGCTCGTCTGTCTCCTCGGCAGTGGCAGTGTGGATGTGGCGTAGAGCTCTGGACCCTTCAGCACATTAAGAGCAATGGGAGAGCTGGACACTGCATGATGGGCCGTGGACAGGACAGGTGTGAGTGCGCGGGACATAGGGGCGCTGTGGGGGAGCGGAGGGCTGTGGGGGGCCGTTAGGGGTGGAGTCAGGCCCTGCAGGGAACCGTGGGAGGATGTGGAGGTGTGGCTAACCGAGAGAGAAGACTGTAACCCGGCCACGCTCACCGCTGGCTGGGACTGGGTAAGGCTAGTGGAAGAACTGGAGTGGGCATTTCCATTCTGCTGAGACGTGTTGCTGGGTGAAAGGCCAATGAGAGACTGGGAGAGAACGTCAGACTGGGACGACCGCTGCTGTTGCTGAGAACGGCTGCTGCTGTCCCCGTTCAACAGAGGTGGGACTTCCTGAATAGACAGCCTCTGAGAGAGGAGAGGGACATGAAGCATCATTAGTAATATATCTTGATTAATTACAGGGGAATTCAGTGGATTCATGATTTGTGTGGGAATATTTATGTTGAAAATGTTGATGTTTTAAATCACCAATGTAGCAATAAGGTTATAAGAAATGCTCTTTGTTCTGTCCTTTTTCTTGCAAGATTTATTTATTTATTTAGTAATATCTATTGTAAGAAAACATGGAAAATTCTAAACAAATTTAGTTTAAATAACAAAATTAATAGGAGTGTCCTAAAAATACCACATAGGATTTTTCCAATTAAAGCATGTTTTGTAAAGATTTAAGCAGAAAATGTAATATACCTGTGAATTTTGCGGACTGGAAAAAGATACAATGTTGCATTTGTTTAATTATTATATTTACTCAAGATTATTTTGGAAGGATTTATAAACTTATATTAGGGTATTATGGTATGATAGAAATCAGTGTATTTGATATTTGGATTTGATTATTTTCAGAATTACATTTTGAAAAGTAAACAATATATTTACTGTATTAGAAAAATACCATATACATAAAAAGAAGTGGGCACTCTGCAAACCATTTTTTAACATCTTATAAATGAGATTAAATTAAACATAAACCCTTTGGAACTAACTAAAAACAAAAAAGTTTTTTTTCCCTTTCTTTTTTTTTTCCTACCAGCTAATGTTATTTAAAATGTGACTTTATAATACGCTGGTTACTGGCGCAATCGTGGTTCTTTGAATAGTGGAAGATCACCAGAGACTGTCAGTACATGGTGGAAGGAGTTGTGTCTCGCTCATCACATCAAGAATCTCGTATTGATTCAGTCACACGTGACTTTAACCAATGACGTGTCGGAAGCGATATCAGTTCTAACTACGTCATGGTCGATCTCCTAGTCATTTTCAATCCAAGTGACCAGAGATTCCAGCATTCATATAACCACGGTTCTGCCAGTAACCACCGTTCTATTTCACTGTTCCAGACCACCAGAGATGGTCAGTCGATGGTGGAAGATCAATACAGCCAAGTCACATGGGTGTCACAGGATATGATAGCTTAAACGCTATCTGGCAGCACATTGGAGCTAATCAAAGGAATAGGAGCCATATTAAGCCTATAAAACCTTGTATCATATCTCCGAAAGGGGCACAGCACGCAATACTGCCCAAGAAGGGGCCACCACCCGAATCAAATGAGCAACCATTGTACGGCCTGTCGAACGATATGCCTCAACAATAGTGTCCACCACCCAGTGAGCGAGTCTTTGTATCGACAAGGGTGCACTTCTTCTGCCGGCCCAAAACAGACGAATAGCTGGTCTGTGGTACGACATGAGGCAGTCCTTACCACATACTGCCTCAATGCACAAACTGGACATAGGGCTGCTTGGAAAGCCTTGTCCGCCTTCCTAAATGCCGCCAGCTGAATAGGCTGATTTGTGAACTGAGCTGACAATACCTTGGGCTGGAAAGCTGGGTTCGGCCAAAGTGTAACCTAATTGCTCTCTGGCCCCCACCTAAGACACTGCAGACTGAGACAGCATGTAACTCGCTGACCCTTCTGGCTGATGTTATGGCTAAAAAGAAAGAAGTGTTCATGAAAAGATTCCTAATATCTGCTTGCTCCATCTGCTCATGGGCCAGACACACAGTTTCAACCGTCCAGAGAAGGATGACACTGTGGCCCCGTCCATCTGTGCCAGCAGATCTTTCCGAACTGGCAGTGGCTGAGGTGGACAGGTTGTGAGAGTTAATAGGAGAACTAAGGGATCACTGGCCAACAGGGGGCCACTAGAATACATCTGAGATGCTTTTCTTGTACCCACCTCAGGCCGGACCAGAGGAGCGTAATGGAGGGAAAGGCAAAGAGAAGGAGGTCTGGTCATTCGTGGCCAGAGCATCCTGGCCTAGCGAACCTTTTTCCTCTTGCACCGAGAACCACAACGGGCAAAGAGGCTTCTGTTCCATAAATCCTTCGGCCCCGTATGGGTAAGATAGTCCACACTGTTGCAGCAACTTGGGATGTGTGCTCTGACTAACAGGAAGTGTTTGTTTGCCCACAATAGAAGCACTTTTGCCAAATGGATACAGGGTAGGGACCTCATGCCTAACTGGTGGTTGTTTAAAAATACCACTGTGGTATTGTCTATCCTTACCAGAATCTGTCCCCCTGAGAGTTCCTGCCTGAAATGTCTCAGGGTGAAGAGTACTGCCTAAAGGAGGTTGATATGAGATGCCCCCAACTGTGGGTGCCAACTGCCCCGTATACCATGGTGTTGCCAAAGTCCTACTGGGGGAAGTGTCAGTGGTTACTACCTCCCTGCGTGCTGGAGGCGGCTCAATTGGTACACCTCTTTGAAGAAATGTATCCCCCCTCCAGAGTCTCAGAGACGCAACACATCTGGTCATGACCCGAACCAGTGTGCGATGATTGTGAATCGGTGAAAGACGTCTGGCTATCAACCAGTGTTGGAACAGACAAAGCTATCCTGGCTGGATAACTGATGAGGCCGCTGTGAGAAGACCTGCCAGTCGTAGGAAGCTGATAACAAGCAGTTTGCAATGAACCTGGAACCGTGCTAAGGTCCTCTGCAATACCTCCATTCTGCAATCTGTGAGGGGTGGAATAGAGTCAAAACTCTATCCAGCTGGGAGCAATGGTTTCCTTCAACAGAGAAGAAGGACTTTGAGAGCAGAGTAAAGCAGTTAAAAGTACAAAATAATAGACTTGTTTCAAGAAACAGTTTGTTTATTACTGAACATAATGCTGAAAGAAATTCCTACTCCTACTCCTACTTCCTACTCCAGTGTGCATGGTATGGAACAGCAGTCAGAAATTTAAAGGAGTGAGCATGAATGATCTTCTTCTGAAGGGCCCAGATGTTCTTAATCCGATCAGAGCTGTCCTAAGGTTTAGGAGAGGAGTTTATGCAGTCCTAGGAGATATCAGGAAGATGTATAACTCTGTAAGGCTAGAGGAGAGAGAAATGCATTTACATAGGTTTCTGTGGAGAGACGATCAGAGTGAATAGGAGAATATGCAATCACCAGAGTTAACATTGGGTGCATTGCACAGCGGGAAACTGCAAAACTGACAAAGTTCTTTCATCTTCTTGAGGAGTGCAAAGTTATTGGAGAGGATAGATACGTAGATGATATTCTAACTTCCCACAATAATCATAAAAATCTGGAAAAAATAACCAAAGGTGTTAAGGAGATCCTAAGCTGAAGGGTTTTTCTTGAAGCACTGGGATCAGTCAGAACAAAGTTGGAAGCCTGGTGATGGTGAGCCAGTAGAGTCAACAGTAGAAGACAGAATCCTGAAACTTCCAAACCATTTGAGGGATAAAGACAATAAGGCTCTTAGAGTTGGGTATCTGGTGGAAGAGGATAAACTTTACATCATGACATCAATAATTTTTCCAAGTGGAAAAAGAAAATGAGAGTGGGACAAAACCTTCTTAAAGAGGTCATGGCTGAAATGTGTGGTGCAGTTTATGCAGCCAGGCTTAGAATATACATTGACCAATGGTTTCATCTGGTGGACAGGCAAACTTGTTGGGAGCTATTCAGCAGGCTAGCTGTGGCTACCAGTCCTTCATTGCAAATAGAATTAGAGAGATCCAGAGAATTACGCATGTTAAAGACTGGTGGTGGATCCCACGTAACTTAAAACATTGCAGATATTATCACAAGGGGAGGTAGTCCAGATCCAGAAGGCCTAAAAGAAGATTCTGCATGGCAGAGAGGGCCAGTGTTCTTGAAGTGGCCAATGGAGGATTGGCCAATACAGTCAGCAGCTGAGGAAAGCATTCTCTGCAGTACTAACTAGAGGTTTGGCTAAGAAAAAGCAAGACTCAGTCCTCAGAAGAAACTTAAAGTGAGAGTTCATGAGGATGGAGGAATACGCAAGTCCAAACTCTCTAATGGGATGTACTGGAAAAAGAGGGGATCAAGAAAGTTTTGAGTTTGAAGGCTATCCATAAAAATTAAAAAAAAAATCATCCAGGAAGAAGTCAACAAGTTCTGGAGAAGATGGTGTCAGCTGGCAGGTCCTAACCTGTTTGTGAGAAACCAACCTGTATATCTAGCCCTCATGCTCCCAATGTCTCTCGTCTAGCTTTGTTCATGTAACATGCTGTTGGTAAAGTGTTGTCAGGTCTATGTCAAGTCTGCTCAAGTCAAGTTTAAATTTTTGGTTTTGTTTATTTGTATTTGATTTCTAAATTAACATCGGCTGAGATTTTGTATCATCTATCATCAGGAGAAAAAATTATGCTGGGATGTAATCTTGTCCAATGATTTTATGCCTGATCACAGGATAAATCATCAAAATATGACATTATGATACTCAAAAATGTAGAAACACTTAATATTTCATTTTTTTCATCAGAGAGAATATCAGAAAAATCGAGAAATGTCCATGTTATTTCACCTAAAATCAAAAGGTAGGAAAATATTTTTTTACATAAAGTAAATTAATCCTGTTTTTAAGACCATTACGTTTACATTTTTTTAATCATTGTGACATTTTTATGACAATTAAGCCCCTGTAATGTGGGAGTATTTGTCCCTCACTTGTTCTCCAGGTTGAGAGATTCCCAGTTTCGCGTTCCGCAGGACCTCCGCCAGTCCAGCTCCTCCAGAGCTCTGGGGGGCAGTGTGACGCAACAGGTTCAGGGCTCGTTCGGGTAGTTTGGTTGGCTGAGCACATGACTGTTGCCATGATGCCAGCTTCTGAGACAACAGCTCTCTCACCTATCAAACAACATTTCTGTCAAATGCTATATACACAGCAAATTTTCATAACTACACTCTTGTTTCTTGTTTTAAAGTTAAGATAAAAACACATTTGCTAAAATATGCTATTTTAAGGGTGCATGCTTGGCCATAATCAATGTAGCGTGTGCACAACGCGCATACACTTTGCTTATCTCATCTACACAGAAGCAGCAGTTTTCATTTTTGCAAATCATACATTATTACAAGGAAAAATATTAACACACGAGGGAAATCATTGTTGTGTCCATGAAGATGTGAAAAATAGGCATAAATCTAGCTTACACATTTACCCAAATTATTATACGCCTGTTTAACCGAAGCTAATTTGGTTGGGTTTCTCCCATCCCCAATGTCACTTCTCTGTGTTTTACGGCCCTGACGAGAACGTCGTCTCCTCGGCTGTGAACTGCTCCTGGCGTGCGCCTGGCAAATCCGCCGTTATAATAGCAATCCGCCATGGAACAAGCGCGCCTGCTCTTAAAGGGAATGTGAGATGACGCTCTGATTGGTTTATTTCACGTTACGCCCAAACCACACCTATGAGTAATGTAGCTACTTCAGACCAACCCCTTTTAGATTTGCGTCGGGCGCAAGAGTCATTTATCCCGCCGGTATAATAGCAACAGCGCCCGAGACCTGCCCACAAAGTTACTTGCGTTTAGGCCTGTCGCGATAGTCGATAATTCGATTAATCGCACGATAAAAAAAAATGAGCTCGATAATTTTTCCGGCCGCGATAATTCCATTTGCATGCTTGTTTGTTTTCCTCGTCTCTCTCTCTCTCTACCAAAGAGACTGGATGACCACTCTCGCTCGGTTCTTTAGCGTATAGGAGGAGTGAACCCTCTTTGTTGTCAGTTGCATGGTCTTTGTGTGGGGAGGCGGCGGCGCGGCGCTTGTCAGTCACATGCTCTTTGTATGGGAAAGCGCCGGCGGGACTGTTTGCGGCTACTGCCGGGAGAGAGAGAAGACGCTAGTTGTGAGTTGCGACAGCGAGCCCGATCACATGAAAATGCGTATCTATACCACGAATGTTATTTCTCGTGCCATTTATACGCCAAAAATAGTTTTTGCATGCATATGATACGCTCTTTATGGCGTGTAGGCTAATACGCACGCACTCCTCACCCCTAATCCTAACCAAGTATTTTCAGTGCATACACGCAATAAAGTGCGTCTCCGTCTTCCCGACAGTACACAATCACTTGACAAAGTAACAGGAGGACAAAGTAACAGGAGTAACAGTGCAAAATTGTGCGATATGGCTTGTTGAGGCTTTTTTTTATTTGTTTACAAAGGTCCTAACTGTCAGTTTTGCCTGTTATGGAATGTATCACTATTTAAGCCTAATGTCTAAAGCCTAATGTTTAATATTTTTTGAAGTGCAATTTTGTTTACATCCATTTTATTTATTAACAGACATTTATTTTGTTAACAGACACTACACCGGACGCGCAGCGCCACGTCTTTTAAATTCGAACACATTATTCTCTATGAGAGTACATACACCGGCGGCGCCTTTCGGCGTCTGTCCGCGGTGCCCAACAACGGCTCAGGACCGTGTTCAAAATCCTGCCGCGCCACAGAGCGCCATTTACATAGTTTTATATAAAATGTACATTTATGTGTCTCAAATCGTACTTAATGTATATATCGACTTAATCCTGTGCTGCAATATACATTTAGTTTTATATTTATTTACAGAAATCAGAAAATTGCTGACGTTATCGGATTTTCAGGTGACAGTTGTCCTAGACGCGGCGCGGCGCTGAGCTGCGCGTCCGGTGTGCGACCCGCTTAATAGTCTATTGCTTTCATTGTTTTTGGTTGTTTTGTTAATTTTTTTGGATATTTAAAATGTTTTCCGTTTTCAATGTTTAATATTCTTTAGAAATAAAAGTTTATAGATCGTTGAAAAGGTGTACCTGCATTATTATGCCATTATAATTATATTAAATGAAAATGGTCTCAGATAATTTCTTGGACAATTTATCGTCCAGCAAAATTTGTTATCGTGACAGGCCTACTTGCATTTCGCGCTTGATACTTGCGTTTCAGATCGTTAAAATAGGGCCCTAAGTGTTTTGAGGTCATAAAATAGTAATGCGTAAGGAACCGCACAAAAATAAGATAACCTGCCTCATTATCATTATTTGTGTGAAAAGACATTAAAGTTGTTGGTGTTTTACTGACTCTAGTGTTCATTTTAGCAGGAAACTAAACTAAACTGGAAGTGAATTACATGTATAGATTTTCAGATTATGTTTATTTTTATTATGTTTTTGGAGTAAAAAACAAAAATTAGGTAGAGACTTGTTTTTCCAGTGAACCTGTAATGTTTGCTAGTCCTCTACAGCCTGAGTTAGTTGGTTAAAGCTTCATTGTGAGCTCATATCTGTAGTGTTACCTTGCAGTGGTAGTTGACGAGGATCTTGGTGACTGAACACTGACGGTCCACCAGAAAGCAATAGCGCCGCCTTTCTTCTGTCAGAGCAGAGCGGTAACCAACCGCAACTAAAGAGTCCAACTCTCCCTGCCGGCGACTCATCAGCTCCACATACTGTTTCAGAGAGAGACTTTTAATTCATTCATCTTTACATAGAATATGACAAATGTACACCAATACTGGCATTTAAGGCAAACAACTAAAGTTCAGAATCCTTAAAGCAGGGGATTTACATTGATGAACATCTTTGATTTTAATGAGAAGAACCTAGAGCCTCTGACACGCTTAACAAAGTCTACCACCAGACCATAAGAGCACACAAGAAGTTAAAGCAGATTTATGTATTTATTAATTGATGTGAAGAATCTTGGGACTAACAACATATTTGTATTTTAGTAAATTTTATTTTTAAGAATGAAACTATCACGTTAAACATGACTTATATGTGGATAAATTAAACTCAATTGAAATTGAACATTAATTATTGTACATGATAGCATTGATATATAGCATTGTATTTACCCCCCCCACCACACACACACACACACACACACACACACACACACACAAACACTCCTGTCCCATCCACCTTTTAAAACAAAGTTATGCCACGAGTTAATTAAACCGCAGCCTTTGATTATTGCACAGCCATTCATTATATCGCACACATTTATTTATTTTAATGTAAATTCAATTTAATTAAATATTAGCTTTCATCAACCCCCGTTTGGAAAACCCAGTCTTAAAGGACCAGTTCACCCAAAAATGAAAACGCTGTCACCATCGTGTTGTTCTAAACGTTCTTTTAAGTGACATGTTCATTTTAATAATATCTCTGAATTTTCCTTTCCTTTCCTCATCTTTCAAACTGTGGTCCTGTTTTACTTCATCATTTCCCCTCTCTCGTTCCTTTGTTTTTTCTCTGTCCCATTGCTTTGTTTTTTTCTGGCCTCAAGTCAGTTGTTCCGGATATCTGCTTAATCTTAAACTAAATGACTTGTTCTTCTTTCTGATCCAAAATCACGCTTAGAGTAATGCTTCTGATAGCATAGCTCAGGCCTACACAAACAAAGATAGACCCACTCCTGAAAAAACACGTGCTGGAGGATACACATGCTCAAATAAACAAACACTTGTCCACACACGGATAAAAAGTCTTCCACTCACAAATCAGCTTTAATATGTAGGACACTGGCTCGCACAAACGGCCCTCATTGAGCTCAATTGGTCATTATGAGTCACACAAACTACAAATGACTGGCAGTACATGACATTCTACACTAAGCCTTCAGTAATGAACACAGCAAGTCAAAGAACTGGCAAACAACACAATTACTCAGTTCTTTAGCAGGCGCTTTAATCAAAAGTGACTTACTGTTCATTTACTGCAGTGCCAATCACTCTGAAGTGAATGTGGCTTCAGAGCTTCGCTGGAAGGTGATTGTGACCAAGTGGGATCAAATTAACTGCTTTTAAGTTGAGGCACATTACAAAATATTATTGCTATTTAAAAGAACATTTTGCATGCCAAATCAAATATCACGGTGTTACAAACAACTTGCAGGAATATGCATTTTGTTGTCGTGTAACAAGAAAACCATAAACAGGAACTTACTTATACTCAGAGCCGGATTAACGCAAAGGCAAACTAGGCACGTGCAGGGCCCGATTGGCGGGATGGGGCCCAGACAGAGGGACAAAAAAAACAAAAAAAATGTACAAATGTCCTATCTACAATTTATTTCAAAATGTATTAATTAACTAAAAATAGTGACGATGTTTATCTTAACCATAGACTGTTACATTACGTCACATTAACGCCAGCCCATGACTGTATATATAGAGGCGCCAGCCAGTTAAGTCCGAGGGGACGTCAGCGGCGGTCAGAGGCGGTCAACGAACGCATCCATCAGGTGCTACGAGTGCGAAGCAAAAGCCTAAATAGGCACGCAAAGAAGCACAGCTCGAAATGCAGGTCATCGATTTTGGAGTGATTGCAATGTATTTTAAATATAAACGTGTGGGCTACTGTAGATCAGCGTATTTCTGGAAAAATCATTCACCGCTTTGTTTGTCTAGTCTACGAGTTTAAAAGAGCGCGAGCGTCTAACGTGCCCAGACGCGACGCTTTGAATTTGCGCGTACAACGAATAACATCGCGTTGGGAGCTGACTAGTAAAAAGCTACAAAAGTAAAAGACAAGACGTTTGTATTCAAAGTTAAAAAACCAACACACTGCAACATTTTTAAATGTTTCAAATAAAGGATCTCATATCTATGGGTCTATCTTCTATATTCTGATGCTGATGATTAGATAATACCCTGACATCATAGCCTATACGAATATTAGATTAGAATTTTTTTCCTGCTCAGTAGCGATCGTATCTTTCTCTTCCACTTGATTTGTGTATAGCATATTTAAGGTAGCAATGCAATACATAATATCATATTACTGATATTAATAATATGACAATATCTGCAGATATTGATTAAATGGGAGGGAAAAATCCTGCCCATAACGCAGCTATGAAAACAATTATAAAAGCAGGTTCATGTTCATCTACTGAAGTGGGATTCTGGAACTGTGAATAAACTGAATAAAACAGCTAAAAATAACAACAAGAACAATAACATCTTCATTAAACAAAAAAGAGATTACCTTAGATAAATTTTGATGTAGTAGCTACCAGTAAAAAGTCTGGACCCATTACTATCTTTAATGTTTTTGAAAGAAGTTTCTTATTATGCTCTACAAGCCTGCATTTATTTGATCAAAATACAGAAAAAACCAGGAATATTCAGCGAGGATGTGTTAAATATATAAAAGTGATAGTGAAAACTTTTTTAAAACAACTTTTTAATAATCAAAAAATCCTGAAAAAAGTATCACATGTTATAAAATAAAAATTAAGCACCATTTCTAACATTTGATAATAAATCAGAATATTATAAAGTTTTCTAAAGGATCACGTGACACTAAATTCAGCTTTGAATCGCAGAAATATATTTTAAAGTATAGTAAAATAGAAAACCATTATTTTAAATTGTAATAATATTTCACTATATTATTTTTCTGTATTTTTGATCAAATAAATCCAGGCTTGATGAGCATAAGAGACTTCTTTCAAAAACATTAAAAATAGTAATTTGTCCAAACTTATTTACTGTGTAAGTAAAAATATACTAAATTTAAAATTAAATGTTGTATAAATAAAAAGGTTAGGAATCATATTTGTTTCAAGTGTTTTTTATTGGGGGTGGGGGGCCTCCAACATGAATTTTGCCTAGGGCCTCCAAATGTCTAGAACCGGCCCTGCTTATACTGTATGTAGGCCTACTGTTTTTGTGAAGGAAAAGTAAATAATTTTGGGTGTATAGCACACGAGGCAAACTTTGGCACAACCTACCACATCATAATTACACTCTGTTGCATAGTTATGTCTGTCACCATAAACCGGCCTGTCAATCTTTCTGTCACAGTTAGAATCCTCACATACACGCTCTATAATTAATTCAGTTTATACAACTAAAACAATTCTTCCCACAGTATTGGAGAGAAAACAAGTATGCAGAGAACTATGATAATGTTATTTACAGTTTTTTACGATTGCTATGACAGATTTTTCAATACATTTAACAATTTTCCAAAACTCTTAACACAGTTAGCACTACATCCGTCTGTGTAAGCTATACTATTAACACATTTCTTGTTGCTTTAACACAAAATGCATACAGTTAACACAATTTTAAAATGCTTGAACTTCTTTTACACACAAGCTCAAACAAGACCAAAACAATGGATTTTTACTGCCAAATTTACCAATGCTTTAACACTGTATGTCAGAACAGATAACACCATGTTCTAAACCTAACCTTACAGGCTGAAGTCAAGGTAAACCGCTGTTTATATTGTGAACTGAAACACAAATATATCCCCTGTATTTTATTCTATTCTTACTGAGAAACAGCTGATTGAATTATGCAAATAATTAGAAGATGACTCTTTTTTTTTTTTTTTCCTTCTGGTGCTTTTTCTGTTCGTATATTTTGTATTTTCACATTATTCCATTGCTAGTGAGAAACAGCTGATTGAAGTTATGCAAATATGGGACAATGTGGCATTCCACCATTCCCGTCTAGTCACAGCCTGGTTTGACGCCCATCAGAGGATGATGTCCATTTTCCTTGCCCCTTACTTCCCTTTCCTCAACCCCATTGAGGAGTTTCCTCAGCCTGGAGATGAAGAAAGGTTTTTGACCATAGTCCACAGGACCAAATGTCCCTCCTATATGCAAAAGATTCTGCATACCAAGACATCACAGCTGAACACTGCCAGGATAAGGCAAGCCAAAAGATTCTTCCCAAGATGCCTTGCTAGGGAAGATATCAGGTGTGATGTGGATGAGAACGTGGACAAATGCAGAAGACCGTGCAGAAAGATGGCTTTTTCTGTTTGTATATTTTGTATTGTCACATACAGTAATACTGTAAATGGCAGCTATATTGCATATTTTTGTTATCTTGCAGAAATGTCCTGTTGCAAATAAAGCCGTTACTGCAGCAAATCTGTCTCAGTCTTCTTTTTTTCACAAACCATACATTCTATAAAGCTACTCTAAGAAGGGTCATTTATTTTGTTGTATTGAATTTCTGCTGCAAAAAAAACAACAAAATGCATGCATTTACATTACAAACTAAACCAAAATATAGAGACTTCCAAAAAAAAAAAACTGCAGTGCAAAACACAATCTATGATCAATACAATATACTGTCTGTTGTATAAGGGCATACCTGACACATATAAAATAATGCAGTTTCTGTAATTTCAGCAGATGATAGTGTTTTTTTTGTCATTGTGTTATGATTGACTAAATGTTCCTGTTGGAAGAGAACATATGTTAGTGTTTTGAATAATTATTTGATTTTGAAACATGTTTGCAGTGTTTTGTTAGACATAGTGTATTGTGTTAGTGTATTATTGTATTTTGAAAATTAGTTTTGGAGTTTAGTTTACAATGTGTGATTTTGAGCATGAAATTAACCGTTTTGCCAAATGTGTGTTTTGGGTGTGTTGGTGGGTTAAGAGTAGGGATGCACCGATGCATCGGCTGAACATCGGTAACGGCCGATATTTGCCTCGTTAACTGCCATCGGCCATCGGGAAATAAAAATGACATTCGCCGATGTCACATGGGCGTCAGTTTGGTTTGATATGCTGGGGACAGAGACGCATTCGGAAGTGCATTTTCAGAAGTGCTGGGTACAATGACGCATTTATTTATTTATTTTTCTATGAGAAAACTCCTTTTCTCGAGAAAAGAACGACCATGGTGTGTAGCAGAAGAAGCGGCGGAGTATGCACGATCCGCGAGTGCTGAAGACGTTCTGCACGGCTTTGATGGGTGCGCAGGAGGACACAAATGGGCGGCGACCGCTTCTTCCAGTGGCGGGAGCTTTTCCCTCAGCGCCGTCAACAGATAGAGCGTTAACTGTACACACCGCCGCCGACTTGAGCTGCAAAGAAGCTCTGGCCTCCCTGTCAAGGACGCTTGTCAAAAAGTACGGGGAAG
Organism: Scardinius erythrophthalmus; assembly: GCF_964197995.2. Taxonomy (NCBI): domain Eukaryota; kingdom Metazoa; phylum Chordata; class Actinopteri; order Cypriniformes; family Leuciscidae; genus Scardinius; species Scardinius erythrophthalmus. The sequence continues at coordinate 34,987,369 of NC_138236.1, forward strand.
CTTGACCGCTCTGAATAGTGAGTGAGAGCGCGCGCGCGGTCGGGGCTCTCTCTCTCTCTCGCAGAAGAGCGCGTGCGCGTTTAAAATTTAATATGAACATTCACCCGTGTTTTTTCCCTCATAAATGCGAACACGAAAAATAAAATGAATATTATAATGTTTTTTTTGTTGGGTCAGACAATGATTACCAAATTTCTCTCTCATATTGCTCCTCATAACAACTGAAAAAGAACTTATAAATAAGGTTATAACTGTCAACCAGAAAGTGACATTAAAGGTTTTTTTTGTTTCATAAATTGCTTGGTCTGATTGAATTTGTGCTCATTCTAGGATAGTGTGATCAAGAGCCGAAAGACTTGTATGTTTCAGTGGCACAAAAGAAGGAATAAATAACAAAAAGAAAAAACATCGGCATCGGCCATCGGCCAAGTTGTTATGTTAAACATCGGTATCGGTATCGGCCCAGAATTTCCCAATCGGTGCATCCCTAGTTAAGAGTTTAGGAAACTTGTTAAATGTATTGAAAAAACTGTCATAGTGATTGTAAAAAACTGTAAAGTCCCCCTGCAGTCAATAATTTTATCCCATAAAACTTGTCTTTGATCACCAAAATGACATATTTAAACGTTTTTCTTTGAAAAAAATATTCTTCCTGTCTTAAAATATCTTGAATGTACTCGACACCCTTGCCTCATTTAGTATGCGCGGTTCTATGAATGTGCAAATGAGCCCCGCCTCCACTCACTCACTCAGCTCAGAGATCCACTTGCTGACGATCACACGTTGATCTGATTGGTTACAAGGTAGATTGTGACGTCAGAAACACCAGCGATTTCAAAGCGTGTTTTTGAGACTGTCTTTGGTTCACTGCAGTTTTAAGGAGAAAATACTCAGCAATGGTGTCGACTTATGAATTTGCACATGGTTTGTCTTAAACCATATTAAAAACACCACATAGACATATAAATGACATTAAAAACTTGATTTTCACCACAGGGGGACTTTAAATTATGATGTATTTAATAGTAGCCAAACGTATCTGTTTTGCTATTGTGCTGTATCTTATTAAAGTTCACAATGTTGTTGCAGATGTATTATAACACTGATAACATGAAATAAATATTTTTTCATCAGGCTAGATATTGATTGTGAATAAATCAAACCACTTTCAGGGCTTTTATCATTGGTCTCACACACATCCACCATTTTTGTAGTTCTAATGTAAATAAATGTAAATCAATCAATGAGGTCTTTTTTTGAACAGTATATCAAATACTTACACAAAATGCTAAAAAATTTTAGTTGTCACTCTATATCTCCCAATAATATGTCTTAGTAAGATGATATTTTAATGCTTAGTTTTATGATCAAAGCTCTGCAGTTTTAAACATATAATGCAATGCAATACAGTGATGATTGAGAGATGAACAACAAATAAACATTCCTCAAAATCCTGATGGATCATATTTGATGCTCACATTTTAACATGATTTTTCTAAAAAAAAAATATATATATATATATATATATATATATTCAAGTAAACCTAAGCTGCTTCAGTCCAGTAAGTGTTCATCTTGAAATATTACTAACAATATAAAAGTTATTCATACATTTACTTTTTAAAAATCAGTAAAGATTTCACAGCAAAAAGACACGTGAACCATGAGCTGAAGGTGGAAAGTTTTACAATTACTAAAAGGCTTTTAACATATAAACTGTCGATCAGACGACAGAAGGCATGTAGTAGATTGTGTGCAACAGCGTTTTCAGCAGTTTTGGTAACATTGATCACTTAGAGGCCTTAGAAATTAGATTTTTCATCATCATCATTTATTGGACCTAATTTGTCCTTATTGGTCGCTGAATCATTAACATACTCTTGCTACAACCATTACTCCAACAAACACAGTCCAGCTAATAAACATACAATGAGTTGGTTTCAGTTCAATTATTTTTAGCTTGGGCTCATTGCATACTGATTAAAGTCTCAAGATTGTCACATGTCGTGCCATACATGTAAAGCAGTGAATTATATGCAAGGTACCTGCATCTCTCTGTCTCCATACTTGTTGGGATGGCGACTAGCTTGACTCTTCCTCCGCAGTTTCTTGAGCTGTGATTGGCAGCGCTCGATGGACTCCACCTTTGACTTCCTCTCACTCTGGTACTTCTTCAGCGTTGACTGGAAAAAGTTTTCATACAGTATATTATGTGTCTGGTACAATAGTGACAGTTCAGGATGAGGAGTTAATTTCCATATAAATCTTTTGTATCCCTCCTCAAAAGCAGCAAAAGCATTTGCAATACAACATGAACATGTTTTTTATGTAAGTACATACAGTATTAGATAAAGACACCTAATATAAAGTGTGTCTGACAACCCCTGTGTTGATTTGTTTGAGCTCCCTAATTTAGTCATTTTAGTATGTTGTTTAGTTAAATAGTCATTTACACTCACGGTGAGATATTTGATGTCCAACTCCAGTTTCTGCTCCAGTTGAGACAGCAGCTCTGAATGAAACAGCTTCAGCTGCAGACAGACAGAAAATGTATAGCATTCAGTCAAATACAGTGATTATGGAAGCTCACCGGTCTTAGATTAACAGTGTCTACAAAGACTATGGATATAGAAAGACGGTTCACTCCTATTACTTATGAATGGGAGAAACTGCAACGCGCAATATGGCGGAATACTCCCTTTTCCCATCACAAATCAAATCAGAAAGGAATTTATTTTCAATAAAAAATGAAGAAAATATTAGAAAAGGGGAAATAAAGTGTCTAACGTGTTTAATAATAAAGTGTTTATTGGTTAGGGGTACGTGTAGGACTGGCTTTATTGTCCTAATAAGGCGGAATCCATTTAATAATTTTAATAAATATAATCCTTTATGCTCTATGTTATTATTGCATACCGTTATATTTACCCACTATTTACTATATCACTATATACTATGCTGTATAAATGGCATCTAACTGCTATTTACACTTATTGCAAAGAAAATACTGCTATTTTTACATAGTATAAATAGAATCTATTGCTATTTGCACTTAGTGCCAAGATTATTCACTGCAGCCTCTAAAAATGGCACTAAACTAAAATGGAGACGGTTTTAGGAATGTGTTCTTATTGGCACTTTAAAATGATTTCTTAGTTCTCAAATTTGTTCTGTATGACTATCATTCCTTTTCACACTCTGATGTTTTATCTCACGTTCTTAAAACTAAAGGTTCTTTATTAAAGGCACACTATGCAGTTTCCGTTTTTCTCAAACAGCGACCCCTAGAGTCGCTGTGGAGTGCTTGTATTTAACGTTACTGACGTAAATACCACTCACGCAGAGCCGTCTCTGCACTCTTCCGACCGCGCTTTCTTCGTTTTCTTCGTCGACTCTGTCATGATTTACGTCTGAAATGCGTGCTAGTGTCTTCCATAGAGGCTGCTTCATATGTTGTTGATGTGACGTCGTGCCGTAAAGCAAGTCGTGATTCTCGCGAGATTTGTCGGGGCGCCACCTCTCAAACCTGGATTGCTGGTTTTGCCAGCGGCGTCCCCCCCTGCTTTGCTATCGGGATGATTCGCCCTACTACGAGTTTGTTTACCATCAAAATGACTTTGAAGCTGTTATATTAAGGTACAAATCTTGCATAGTGTGCCTTTAAAGTTTCCATGAAGAACTTTTAGCATCTATGGAATATTTCCAATGCACAAGGTTCTTTATAGTGGAAGAAGGTGCTTCAGATTATTAAAATGTTCATCACACAAAGAAAAACATGGTTCTTTAAAGAACTGTTCACTGAAAGTTTCTTTAGGGCAGAGTTTCTCAACTGGCAGGTCATGGAGACCGTTTTAAGTGGGTTGTGGAGTATGTAGTCGCGACAACAAACTAATGTAATTGAAAATGTTGTTCTGATGCACGAGACTTTTCTTTTTGAAAGACATGCATGAAAGCTGATGACCCTTCCGCAAAGACTTTGCTCTTCTGTCATACAGAACTCGCTTTCCCATTCCACTGCTCTACTTCGCCTTTGTTTCTGTGGTGAACTGCACATTCCAGGGCCCAGTTTATGGCCGGGCCCCTCTCTTACTGCAACAGTGGAGAAGGGTTTGCAACATTTTGATTGGATCATGGTGGACTAACACAAACAAATGTCCAACACCATTAGATAAGGATGCTAGCACAACTGATAGACACCTTAAGCATGAGAAGGACAGGACTTCTCATTGGTCCACAGGCAGTTTCTGCCCTAATCCCTAAGGTTTAAGACAACCACCATAAAAAGTCTTTAGGACTTTATGGATGCAAGAGCAATGGCTGCAACAAAAGGAGGCCACAATGATCCACCCAAATCCATTCATTACTATGTTTGGGAACCTTAAAACTGATGAAAACTAAACACATCCATTTCATACTTATTCAGAGAAATAAACAAGTTTTCTCGGTGACAGCTATTTGTAATGCAACATCTTACACAAATTCAGCTGTTTATATACAAATGAAGATCATGATGCATGACAGTTCAATCTTTTCCCATCTTGTTTGGACTCTATTTGTTTAAAATATTGCCAAAAGTATTCTGGTGGTGGTTATGGAAAGTGAGAAATGCATCGGTAAAAGAAACTTTAAAGGGTTCTAACTGTGTGCTTTATGCAAATGAGTTCCATAGGGAAAATAAAGGTGTTTCACTGTGTCAGCAGCCAATCACAGCACTAAAGTGGAGAAGCGCCACACTGCAGTCTCCTTATTGGAAAGGGATAAAGGTGTCTGAGTCTACAGCTTGTGAGGCAGTAACAGATATGACCCCGTTCTGAGCCTCCAGTCTGTGAGGAAAGAGACAGTAACAAACACATTCAGAGTCCTCGTCCAGCAGGACAGCAATGACAGCACGTTCCAAGTCTCCATGCCAGAGAGACAAAAGCGGATTGACCAAGTATCTGGCCCAAAGAGGCAGAAGACAAACAGATATTTGCACCAAGGTTAAGCTCAGGAGAGCAAACCTGCACTTTAAGGTACGTTCCTCTGCGTGTTCCAGATTAAGGGCCTTCTGCACCAACTTCAGGGCCTCATCTGCGTGTTCCAGAGTTTAGGACCCTTTGGTGCTCCAGGAGATCAGCATCCCACAGAGCTTCGTGTTCAAGGCTGTTGAAACGGATTCTGACTCCTTTCCCCACTGCGTCACCGCCATCATGAGGAACGTAAATATCACTTTACCAAACCTCTTTCCAGAGACCTTGGTATTGTTGTATAATATCAGTATATGTGACCCTGGATCACAAAACCAGTCGCACGGTATATTTGTGGAAATAGCCAAAAATACATTATATGGGTCAAAATTTTAGATTTTACTTTTATGCCAAAAATCATTAGGATATTAAGTAAAGATCATGTTCCATGAAGATATTTTGTAAATTTCCTACTGTAAATATATAAAACATTTATTTTTGTGAGTGAATGCAGCGAAATCGCTACCATAAATTGATGCATAATAAGGTTCTTCACCTTCTTAGTTTCAGAGAAGATAAACAACAGTTTATCTTTCCATAAGATAATAACACTCTTCCATATAGCCACACTCAACTTAATCACTTGTATTTTATGACAGCACCCGCCGCGGTGATGTTTGGCTTGTTGTATGCTGTCTGTCAGCATCCGCCGTGGTGCTTTTTTCAATTTGAGAGATGGCCTGTTTGCACGGTTAGGTGAATGTGCTTTGTGCATGTGTTCAATGATGTATCTGTCCGTATTTGCTGTAGATGGATGGTTAAACAATGTCATACTGCAGGCTCTCATTTGCAAGTGCACTGATTGCGTGCCAGTCTCCAATAGGCTATACCTGGCATTTATTCAGTTGATTGCTCTTGTAAGTGCGCCAGATTGGTGCCAATTATTGTCATGTCTGCATTGTAATGCACAACTTTGCCTCTCCTTGTTGTAAAACAACGTGCATTGTTGCTTTACGAATACTATAGCATATCGGATTATAAAAAATTGTTAAGTGTGTGCGTGTTGTCATGTAGGCTATAGACTGATTGTCTTGGCTTGCATTCATGAAATATTGTGATGCTATAGGCCTACTGCATATTGAGAAAATTTAGATCGGTATTGCGCAACAATCGGGAGATGGGGACCCCCATGAATATTGATGGGTATTTCGCACACTGGCGATGCCACTTTGTAAAGAAACACTACGCGTCTATAGACTGAACACATAACATGCATGTGCATGACGTCACTGTTTTCCCAAATGTGCGTTTTTTTGTAGTTTACATGGAGAAACCGTTTTTTAAAAGTTTGCGTTTTCAGACCCCTAAAACGCCATTGTCATGTAAATGAATAGTCAAAACGCATAAAAATTTTTTTGTTGAAAACAGTCATGAAATTAAGTAACAATAAATTGCGTAACTAGTATGTAGCTTTGAGGGATTCGCATGCAGGTATGATGTTCATTCTATTCATCAGGATCAGTGTCCATATGATTTATTAACAGTACATGTTAGTATTGTGTATTTACCATCGTAACTGTAGTTCCCGTAACCTTTAGCACTACCTGCTACAGGAATTATTACTTGTCATACTGCATATTAAATGTTATTTTGGTATGTATGAAAGAATGTTCAAGAAAAACTGAATTATTTTGCAGAAGACCACCACGTCCTCTACTTACCACATCCTCTAGTTGGACCTGGATCTGCCGATGAACCTCTGCCATCTGGAATAATGTGTCACCTGAATCAGTAGGAAATAAAGAGAAGACGTGTCAAAGACTTTGTGCACAATCAGAAAAACTCAAATCACGAGATCTATATCAAGAGTATTATCAAACACACAACCTGATAATGACATCTAATATTCATCTCACTCACATCGACCCTGACTACATTAAGGTCACATTTGCTCATTTTAAGGCTAGATTTTAAAGGGATAGTTCACCCAAAAATAATGTCATCATTTACTCACCTTCAAGTTGTTCTTAACCTGTATGAGTTTCATTGATCTGAATAACTTAGAAATTTTTAAGAATGTGGGTAACCAAACAGTTTCTGGTCCCCTTTTACTTCCATAGTTTTTTTTTAGTAAGTCAATGGGTTCCAGCAACTGTTTGGCAGTGGCGGATTTAGCAAATCGGGGGCCCAAGGCGAAGGTAGGCTATGGGCCCCTACCCATCCAATCTTTAAAAGAGAACGAGAAAAAAATGTACCGACTGAATGGTGGATAGGCAGGTAAAGCTATACGGGGAAGTAAAGGTTAGAGAGGAGAAAAAAACGTCCCCTTTAAACCCTGCATACTTCTTTACTCCTAAACAGAAACATGTTACAATGTTTACATGGTACAATTTCTGGTAAGCTATGTGTTTTTTTTGTTTTGTTTTTTTTGCTTGGCAAATTTCACCATTTCGATTCAATTCTTGTGATTTGATTCAATATTGACTAATTTGGATAAATATTAGGTAACGTTTCACAAGACAGGCGTTACTTTTTCTCAAGAAAATAAAAAAAGCCCTATCAGCTGGTATAATTTAAGGTTAAAATAAGTAATATAGTACACATATTTAGCCAAATACTCTCTATAGCTCTTTTTTTTCTAGCCAATTAAATGGCTTTCCTGAGGTAAATGTTATGTGGCTATTGTTCTCCAGCTGTTTTACCTCTTTCCGCAGTTGAAAAACACTTATTGATCGATATTATGAATGAGAAATATACATTTCGGTAAGTTATACGGTATCTTTCAACATTGTTAATTTGTGTTTATTTACTATTAGGTAGTTTTTAGAATTAGATCAGTTCACATGCCGCTATAGGAATCTGTCACGTCACATTAAAACGGCAAAACGGTATTTATTGTTTAAATTTCGTAATAGAATTGACAGAATCTGAGAGCTGAGATTTTTTTAAATATCATGATTCATAAACTGCTCAGTTTTGTCTGTCGATCTCCGTGTCCTCTTTGCTTCACGATTTTTGCGTTGGACGTTGTTGTTCCTGATCTGTATCCCCAACAATATCCATAAAAAGTTTGTCATCTTTGGCAGCGTTCCCAAATAGCCTACTTATTATCTGCGTCTTTTAACTTTTTTTCTTTTATTTGAGCCGCTTGGGTAACTTCGAAACTTTAAATTTTCGCGTTTAGACTCGTCTTGCTCTGGGGATCAATTGCTCTATTTCCCAGTCCCCCTGTTACTGCGTGTTGTTTATCTTTCGCGCCGCGCACTTTTTTGGACTTTTTGCTTTCCTCCCGCTTCCTCCTTTTTTCAGCACCGCTTGGGTAGCTAGCTTCGCTTCATTTTTACTCTGTCTACTACTCTGTACACTCTGTCTGTCAATCACTTATTTTTCTCCGTCAGTTTTTTTGGCACAGCCTTGTCACTTTCGCAGATGCGCAGTAAAAGTGAGATAATGGAATAGTCCAATGTAGTGAGGCGGGGGGGCCCCCTCCTGTCTGCGACACTATGATTGATGCCATTTTTCGCAAATGGAGTTTTAGAAATATATAATTTGACAAAAAAAAAAAAAAAAAACTTAAGCATAAGTTAATAGGGCATTTTGGGGGCCCCTAGGTAGCTCGGGGCCCAAGGCAATTGCCGACCTTTGCCTAATGGTAAAGTCCGCCCCTGCTGTTTGGTTACCCACATCTAAGTTCAGCAGAAGAAAGAAACTCATACAGGTTTGGAGGGCGAGTAAATGATGACAGAATGTTCATGTTTGGGTGAACGATCCCTCTAATGTAATGTAACAACTTCATGCTATTGGATGAGAAGAAACCTTGAACTAAATTGCACTGAATGACGACACTATTGCCTTGTGTAGAGATGCTTATAGCTGAATCAAATTTGTTTCATAATTTGATCAACTTGATCAAACTAAACTGAATGAACCCTGAACGGCCTTGAGCTCAATAATGATCTTGTGTAGAGCGGCTGTATAGTTGAACTGAGTTCACTTCATAACTTTGCGACTTTGACACAATCAATTAACTAAATTTAATCAACATTGAACTAAACTGAGCTGAATAATGACACTATTAAATAGGGCTAATTTACAGATGAAATTGTATTTGTTTCATAATTGAAGAACTTAATTAATAGTTTATTACTGTGAAGCTGCTTTGAAACGATCTGTATTGTACAAAGCGCTTTACTAATAAATGTGACTTGCCTCTCTGACCTATTCAGTAAACAGATGCTGTAAATGCACCATTATGCAGGTAAATAGCCTGTTTCTCCTTTGACAGCCAATTCAAATGCAGACATGCACATTTTTTACAGAGATTTTATCATATTATAGCAGATGTGTTCATCACCGGTGCCTGATTTAAACAGCATGTTTTCTCTTTTTCTTTTCAGGGGGAAAGCTCTTGGAAAGCTAACAGACTGCTTTCTCCAGCTATACCTGTCAAAACATCTTCATATGTTGGAATGATCTTGAAATTCCATAAACTATAGGATCATAAAAAAAAACTAAAGTTCTTTATTGGCATCAATGGTTCCATGAAGAAACTTTAACATCTACAGAACATTTCCATTCCACAAAAGGTTCTTCATAGTGGAAAAACATTATTTGGCTTATTAAAATGTTCTTCACGCTAAAAAATTGGTTCTTTCAAGAACTATTGATATGTTATTTGGCATCGCCCCTTTTGAAACCTTTATCTTTAAGAAAACTTTTGTCAGAACAGAATTGAAGAGAGTAATTTCTTCCTTTAGAGGATGTGATACTCGTGGCAATGTCTGTCCATTCTTAAGTTTCATTGAAGGTGAAAATTTGTGTCGTGTTTTGTTGTTGGTTCCAGTGGGCCGAGCTGTGGATGTTGGCCTTCTTTATCCCCTACTGAGCAACTGTGTGTGTGAAACTTGGCATCTCTCCTTCGCTGCCTCCCTCCCTCCCTCTCATCCACCCCCGCTGTGTTCAGCAGTACAATGAGATCATGTGGTGTTGTTAATCTTTCAACAAAGGCCCCTCTCTCTCTCTTTTGCCCCTCTCTCGCTTTCTCTTAGTTTCTTCATCTCCATTTTATTGTACAGGCTTGCCTCTTCATTTTCTTCTGCTGCAGTCATTTGTTTCCACGCTTTCGTTTCCTGTAAACTCTGATGTACCGTGAACTTAAAACAATGTAGTTATATTTACTTACATATTCACAATCAGTTCTCACCACTGACTTTACTCTGCTGGACATGTCCCTCCAGAAACAGATCTGAATAGCCCTGATCTAAAAAGGGTTACTAAAGTTAACTAAAAACTATAACTTTAAAATAAAAAATAAATAAAAATAATAATAATGATGTTAATTGAAACAAAATATAAAAAATTTATAATAAAAACTATATAGAAATATTTATAGAAAACCAAAAACTACTAAAACTGACAAAAACACAATAAAATTATCAAAACTACAGTAACTGAAATTAAAACGAAAACAGAAAATATTAAAATGAAATCTAATTCAAAATATTAATACAAACTATAAAGGTATCTCAGTGATACTAAAATAACCCTGGATCTAAATCATGGGGACTGGCGTAATTTAGAATCAATTGCTCTATGTATTTTTTAGGCAATTATTAATGATGAAGTGATGCAACTAGTTCACAGAAGAACAGACTTTGTTATTATAAAATTAGATTTAGGTCATATAACATAATAATCCAATAACGTAATATATTTCAACACTATTTTCTCTTTTATTGAAACAACAGTCTTAATAGCAGCTTGTTTCTGATTACAAACTCTGCTCCTGAAGGCCACGGTCTTACAGATTTTAGCTCCAAAACACCTGCCTAGAAGTTCCCAGTGATCCTGAAGACTTGGGCTGTGTCCGAAATCGCCCTTTATATCCTTATTTGAGGGGACATTTGTAGTGGTGTCCGAAACCAGAGTGGACATTATCTTGTGCACTCATTTAATCCCACAATGCACTGCAATAGCAAGTGTACAACTGATGTACACTTGCTATTGCAGTGCATTGTGGGATTAAATGAGTGCAATAGCAAGTGTACAACTGATGTACACTCAATGGCTAGAGAATACCCATAATGCACTGTGATGGTCGTGCTGAATGAAATCCCGCGTCTCACCAAAAGATTCCGGCATCCATCCATCGATTTTCCAAACCGCTGGTCCAATGTGGATACAGCGTAATATCATACAAGTATAAATTCCATTAGAATTGATTATTAAATTTTTTAATTAAGGTTTATACATGCCATAGAGTTCAAGATAAATCTTTTCATTACTACTAGAGCTGCCAGTTTGCTAAGTCTCAAATTATTATTGAACCGCAAGCACAAACTATGTAAAAGCGACAGCAGCTTCTGGCGTCAATTTACTCACTCGTTTTCATTCACTCCTTCAAGTGGACTGTATTAGTATATTAGACTAGTATATTAGACTATATTATGCAGTAATGTAGGAAAAGCTATTTTGGACACAGCCCTTGATTCAGGGGTGTTAAATTAGTGATGGAGGAAATCTCCGCAGGACAGCGGCCCTCCAGGAACTGAGTTTTGGCGCTTTTCCACTGCATGGTACATGCTTCGGCTCGCTTTAAATGGTACCACCTCTGTTGAGGTTCCAAGCGTACTGTACGATACTAAAATGTGACGTGAAAACACTGCAGATCACTGATTGGTCAGACAGAATCATCTCTACCAGCGTCATTGTATTTACAACACGAGACACTAAACCCGCTAGATTTAAATAGCCAGTAGACAACAGCCAACCTGTTTTAAAAGTATTTGCTTCAAAAAAACAGTATAAACTTCAAAAAAAGAAATGGCTGAATCGTGGTCAGTGGACGAGGTGCAGACGTTCCTCTCGTCAGTTGCCGAGTGGATGGGGAAACACGGAATAAAAAATTTGCATTTAATAAGATGTCATGGTAGTAGAGACGGCAACTATATAACGATCAGTCCCACCCACTTTGAAGCGGTACTAACTGCAGTGGAAAAGCAAACGAGCTTTACGTTACGACAAAACAAGCTTTGCGTTACGACAAAATAATGCCAAGATTTTCCTATTTACATGTTGTGATTTGTATAGTCACAGCGTGTACAAATAACAAGGTCACATGAGACACAGCCATCTTCTAACCGTATACATACTGGGAACTATATTCTCAGAAGGCGAAGTGCTGCTACTTGGGCGATTGCCAATGTTTCATTGTATTATGACAGATGTGTAATTGACATTACAGATCAGGATTGTGACTAGTGAAGAACTGAGACTGTGCTTTCATCAGCCAATATGTGTTTTAAAGGGATACTTCACCGATTAGCATTAAGCTGTGTATCAGTAGAAACCCGGTAGTATTTTCGAATGACCGTGCTTCCCTCCCTCATGTCCCCCTGAGACGAGAGATTTCTGTATTGTGTGTCTGGAAAAAACCTCCGATGACACAAAAATCGTCATTTAGAGTCATTGGAGGCTCTTCTGTCCAGAGGCGAGAGACTACAGCCAGTAGGAGGAGCTCGTCCCGCACGTCTTCAACCCGCCCATAGGGGGATCTCACCATAAAACGGCGCCTGTTCAGTTTCGAGTCGACTAGTAGCCTAGTTGTGTCATTTCTCCCGATACTGCCCTCTGTAACCGGTAGGCGTGGCTTGGGAGTGTCCTCGTAGGGCAGCGAAGCAAGTGCATTCTGGGAGTTGTTGTCTTTCATCCACATGAGCCAAAAATACATTTTCTGGCTTTTCTCAGTCTAGAAGGCACCAACTTCTAAAATAATTTCACATTTCTACTACATAAATGACCCAATTTAAATACACATTCATCTTTCCAGCGGTGAAATATCCCTTTAAGTGGAAATAGTTTAATTGTAAATGTACTGTAAATATACGGCTCTTGCATTCACTTACCCAGTTCTTTTGAGCCCTGGCTGTCACTGGCCAGCTCTCCTAGTTTGACCAGAGCGTCAAAGTATCCTTTAGCTGCGACTGTGACGCCTGTAAAGCAGTCAGAGAGACAGAGACAGAGAGTCAGGGATTTCAGTCCGTGACACTGATTTCCTGTGGACTTTAGCCCACAAAAAAGTGAACTATTGAAGTGTCTGACCCGTCAGAGCCTTTTCATAGTGTTTCCCCATCGTGACAAAATTCTTCAGACTGGGGTTGAACTGGTCCAGAATGCCCTGAACACAGAATCAGCAATAACTGACATTAGGACACAACTGTACACATTTTGATCTGTAATTAATTATATTACTGAAACAGAAGGATGCAAGAAACGGTCCATTTTGGCCACACTGAAAAAATGGTAGCCTAAAAAATTAGTTTCATGTGTTTCACCATCTAAATGAATTGATTTTATTCAAAAGAAAATTATTTAACATTATAGAATCAAACTAAATATACTAGGTTACACCAACAAAACCAAATTTAAGGGATTAAATTACTAATAATTTAATTTAACAAAATGTTGTACAGTGTCATAATAGGATAAAGTAATACATGAAGAGGGATATTGGAAAACCATCTGTGTAAGTGTCAATGTTGTGAAGCAAATTTTTTGTTCAAAGCTGGTTTATTTAAAATTGTCATATAAAAATACAATTCATACAGACAAAGACTGGAATATGCATTTTGAATTAATGTTTTGTGGCATTTAAAGGTAAAAATGTCTACCCAGCTAAAAAAAATATGTTCTAAGAATATTTTACAAACGTTCCTGTGAAAAAAGTTCTCAGAACATTCAAAACATCCAGTTATTTAGATGTAATAAAATGTATTTTTCTTGGTTATGTGAACATTAGATAAAACGTAAAGTTTTGTCTTTTTTATTATTTTGCAAATATTATGGGAATACTACTCTTTCTGAACCATCTTCAGAGAAGTAGTAAGTTTTAATGTTTAAAAAACCTTTGACTAATGTCCAACTAAAATGTTTCCAAAAAAAGTGTCCCATGAATGATGTATAAATAACATTTATGTGCTAATGCTAACGTTATTAAAGACTATAACTGAGTGAACGTTTTATTAATGTAACTGGAAGAACGTTTCGAACCTTTGGCATTATATATGTTTTTTTTTTTTATCAAAAAAATACAACAAATAAAAGATTACATTTCTATGAACTTGGCACGTGTTTAACACTAGATTTTTTTTATAGATATCTCCTATTATCGTCTTCAATAGTCTTTTCATTGTCTCCTTTAGTCTTACCTTGTAGACATTTTCTGTCATCTTGTTGACCTCATCTGAGCGTGACATTGTGCTTCTCTCTCCAGCTTCAGTTCACCTTTCTTTTACACGTAAATCACAGAACAAATGGCTACATGGAGAGAAGGAGAGCAAGAAAGTGAGATGAATCGGGATCATTTCATTTGCTTTTTTATTTGCAGAGATCGGCCTTAAATTTGGGATGGTATGAGCCCATCAAAAGGAAACATCATAATGATTTCAACCACAGTATACACTATTCATCAATAATAACTGGTAACAAATTCTAATGGAAAACTAAGCAATTGTAACTAGAAAATTTAGATGTCCTAAAACACTGTAATTATTGTGAAGTTGAGATAACAACCCAGACGTCTGAGGAATGCGTCTGAGGAACATTGCTGAAGGGATTTGCTTCTATTCAATCACAAGAGCATTAGAGAGGTCAGGCATTGTGTGATTGTGTGTTTAGTCCAGGCTCGCAGTCACTGGCCCAGTTTGGACTCGGTCAAGATCCTGCAAAACTGTTTTGGCATGGATGTGCACCGAGATATTGACGTTCAAAAACAGGAAACCAGTGTCACAATCTTGGAAGAAAATCGTCTAAAATATCACCGTGTCACCAAAAGACCCAACCCATATAAAAGCCCCAGATATTTAAACCAAACCATCAACAGGAAGGAAATTTTATGCAGGAATATGACTGTCATGTTTAAGCAAAAATGCATTAGGCGTGCATAAGCATAAAAGGGCCAAATTGCTTTTATCAAGTCAAATCTAGTACTTTTCACAATACATATTGTTTCAAAGCAGCTTTACAAAAAAACAAGAAGTTATTGGTTTTATCTTAATATCTTCATGCCTTATTGTTGCATTTAACAGATTAGAGCTGTGCAATATTATAGTTTACATTTTGAGACGATACAAGCAATTAAGCTGTTGAGATTTGCTATATATAGCATGTACCGCTCTACGCATGTATACTGATAAAGTTGGACATACTTGTGTATTCAACTTTATACAAAGAGCTGCGTGATAATATAATATAGTTCAGTTCAGTTGAGATTTTCTGTAGGCTATATTTGGCTTCATGTGAGTGTACTGTTTGTTTGCAGGTAAAATAATAGGATGTCCTTTATATACATCTTTTAATATATCGCTTTTTTTAAACCATCACTACATATTAACCCTTTAACTGTCAACTACCAGGACACTTGGCACTCTTTTTTTATTGTCTTTGTTTTTTCCATCACATATTTTGAGACTCAAGTTTCCATATTTGGCGACAGAAGTGATACTGTTAAAGAAAATTATTAATTTGTCACAGTAAAACTCATAAAAAAGCAATGGAATGTGTGTGTCACCCGGTGGCTATTTATGGTATTATGCTTAAACAAACCTAAATTTTTGTGATATCAACTTCAAATTTGGAACACAACTTGATTAGACATATGTCTTTGATTTAATAGTAATTTTATAGTAAAAATTATTTAGTCAAATATATATTTTCTATCAAATAAAAAATGTTTAGTACAGTAAAAAATTTTTACAGTAAACTTAAACTTCTATAACTTTTTTACACTTTCATTTTTTGAAGTGTATGTCTGCAATAATCTTCTTGAGTGTCTTCTTGAAAAGGGAGACCAACCTGAGGTCTGTATTCCAAAGCATGAATTACATCCATTTAAAAAATGAAAATTCTGTCAGTAATTACTCACCCTCATGTTGTTCCAACCGCGTAAGACCTTCGTTCATCTTCGGAACACAAATTAAGATATTTTTGATGAAATCTGAGCCATGTCTCACTCCTCCATAGGCTGCTATGTGACCGAAACTTGCTGGCCCAGAAAAGTTATTAAAGAGATCGTTAATATAGTCCAAGTGACTCCAGTGGCTCAATCTTAAGTTTATAAAGCGACGAAAATACTTTTTGTGCGCAAAAACAAACAAAAATAACGACTTTATTCCACTATTCATTTCCTTCTCTCTCGACCTCTAGTTGGTTCGCGTAGTGTTTTTGCGCTGCGCGTCTGTGTTGCACGTCATCACGCATCACACACATGACCGGCGTCGGCCAATAGTGAGCCTACGTGGTGACGTGTACACAGACGCGCTGCGCAAAAACACTACGCGAACCAACTAGAGGTCGAGAGAGAAGGAAATGAATAGTGGAATAAAGTCGTTATTTTTGTTTGTTTTTGCGCACAAAAAGTATTTTCGTCGCTTTATAAACTTAAGATTGAGCCACTGGAGTCACTTGGACTATATTAACGATCTCTTTAATAACTTTTCTGGGCCAGCAAGTTTCGGTCACATAGAAGCCTATGGAGGATTCAGACATGGCTCAGATTTCATCAAAAATATCTTAATTTGTGTTCCGAAGATGAACGAAGGTCTTACGCGGTTGGAACAACATGAGGGTGAGTAATTACTGACAGAATTTTCATTTTTGGGTGAACTAACCCTTTAAGTTTGGATGGTGCATTTTCACATTTTTGCTCAAAAAGGGGGTTAAAATGTGTTTTAATGAACACATTTTCATTAAAACATTATTTTATTAATGAAATTAATGAAACTGCATCCTTCTGCAAGAAGATCTAATCTCTGATATACAGAACATACCCCCAAAAATGATTTACTGTCTGAAACCTGAAGTAGTCCGGTTGACTTATGTCATAATATTTCTACCTGAATAATTATGTTAGATGGCACCACATGACGCATGTTTTAGGTTATTTGACATCTCATGGAACTGTTACCTTGTAAGTATTTTTTATTTTGTGAATTTCAAAATAAAGACCACCCCTGTCAGTGAACCTCAAGAGATTTCATTGTCTGAGTCTGGCCAGAGCCACCCTAAGACACTGTTATTGCATGTCTTAAGTTCATGAAATTGAGTCTGATATGCCATAGTGCCCTGGAGGAGAGCAATTCTTCCCCAGTCCAAGTGCAAGAGTCACGCCGCTGAACAAACACTGCGCTTTCCCTTTCTGGAAAGATCCCGAATAAAAGATTCCAGTCAGGATTACCCATCACATAAAGTTTCAGCTCTGAAGGCCAGTGTTTACACCAGGTCAGCGCTCTCATGCGTGTTATTAGAGAAAGATTAGGAGGAAGAATTTGACCTAAATGATCAAGTGAGACAAAAAAATAACATTCTCATCATATGACACTTCCAATTCCCATCTTCTCTTTCTCGTTTTTCTTTGATTCACACTAGATCTGTTTCCATCCGAAGTTAGCAAAACTGGAATATCACATAAATAATGTGCCAATAAAGCACCATTTCGATTCCATGTGTTCAAGAAAACAATATTGTGTGACTTCCTGGGAAATTGGCGCAAAATAACTGATCAGTCGGGGAAGCCAATGTGTCTCTTTTTTACTACATCCAAAATTCCCATAAAAATAGCTGGATGGAAACAAAGCTAGAGCAGACGATTGACTAATAGTTCAGTGATTCACCCACAATTCACTGCATCCATGTTGTACTTTTATGCCTGCTACAGACTGTGTGATTTCAGCAATCCTATAAGATCATTACAAATCACACTGTCCGACATGGATCTTTTAAACTTGGGTACGACATGTATGAAGATTGTATGATGATGACACTTATTGAATCGTAGGCTATGTTAGTATAGAAGAATAAAACGTCATCAGCATGTGCTAGTGGTGAACAAACAGAGCAAGATGAATCGACCTTTGGCAGTTGTGGTTTTTATGTGTGCTCAAAGAAAGATGTGGAAGTGAAAGAGGAGAATATGGACGCAGTCATGGCTTGGGAGAAGAGGCCAACTTGGCATGCAAATCTTGCAAATGGAGCTGAGGGTAAGTAGTTTTAAGTTTAGCGCCATATCACATTGATCAATACACCATTTCATGTTGCATTTTGATTGGCTAGTCAGTGGACGTGGGTCGTAGCAGCAAACACACTGTGAGATGATCATGCTAAAGATCTGACACTGTCAGAAAATGATCGCAGGCTATCTTTGGGTCGTCTTTGAACCTCTCTCACTGTACGACGAAGGACCACCTTTTAGGAGCCACGACTACAGAAATCACAACGATTCTTTCATCTTTCGTCTGGGACAGGCCAAAATTTTACAATGTGTACTGGGCATTAGGGGTACAACAGCTCGTCACTAGGGCAGTTCCCTTGAAGGGACAACTTTGTGCCTTATATTTACCCAAAAAAGTACATTAAAGTAGTAATATGTACCCATAAGGCATTACTATGAACCTTTTAGGGTAAATAAGATACAAAGATGTCACTTTGAGGGTATTGCCCCAGTGACAAACTGCTAAAGAGTAAAGGGCTCATCCCTTTTTGTAAAGAGTCAATAAGTTTTAGTTTACATTACGGCCATGAACCATGATTTGCTATTTGAAATTCAGTTAAAAGCAAGTAGTTTTGGGGGAGGGACATTCTTGCATTTGAATGGACAAAAATGTGTAAGCAGTCATGAGTGCAACAAGAGTCATCCGTATTTCTGTCCACTTCCCTTTAAAGAGAAAGACTGTGCATTTTAAGTGAATTCATATGCTCAAAGTAAATTTTCTCAGTGTTTACGAGAACATTAGCAGATATCTTCAAAACTAACACACATAGATTTAGGAAAATGAATCTTTAGGACTAACACCACACAAAAACAGATTGTATTTCTGCTTAAACTTTAGTCTTCACTGAATATATAATTGTGTCACTGCATATTTCTGTATAGTGCCACATTTCATAATAGCATAATAGCTTTCATTTTTATAACGAAAATTTGTATGTAGCCTAGACATAAAAATGGTTGTCAATGTTTTCACATATTTCATATAGGGTACTTCTCTCGTTGTTGACACCTGTTCCCTAATAGGGCTGATTAAAGTTATGTAATTGCGATATTATACTCAGATGTAATAAATGAGGTAAAAATGACGAGTAGATTCTGCTAATTTAACACACAGTGAAAGGCTGTAAGGAAAACATGTAACGTTATGAGCTGATATTAAAGTGATATTTTAGTAGAGCATTGCTGCTTCTTAATGCAATAATTCACAGGGCTGGAAAAATATTCATAGAAGAAAAAAGCAATGCAACTTTCTCAGCTCGTTGCGATTTACAATGCTAATCACGTTGACTAAACATTCGCATTTTTAATATTTGTTCAAATGGCACTTGTTGCACTGAGAGTCATTTAGCAGATTGTTCGTTTAATTAGTTGAAAGAACTACAGTGTTAGTGGCTATTCAGAGGTTTCGTATAGTAATTTTCCTACCTTTTCAGTGTTCATCGTTTCCTCACCGCTTTGTCTGGTGTTTTTTTCTTCTCGTCACTTTTCCTTCTATGACTTTCCGTTCAGTGGTGGGGGTAGTTTAGTTAGTTTGACCCAGTAAATCCCTCTTCCACCCCTCACCCCTCACCCTGTCTCTCCCAAACTCCTCACTGAATCCAGGTCAGAACACATTCAGTGCTCATTGTTCTTCAGATCACATGCACTCATGCTCACATCAAACTTTAATCTTCATTCCGCCTAAAATGTCCATTTGCTGTCGGTATGTAGATCTCGAGCGGCTCGTTCGTCGCTGTCTCTGTCTCTGTCTCTGTCCCGGACAATGTCGGTCTTCTTACTCTCTGTCAGTCTCTCTCACTGGGACTGAATGTCAATGAGGTAACGGGACTGAGATGTGAATAGAGCCTCCGCTCATTACAGGACCAACACACACACACACACACACACACACACACACACACACACACGCAGAGACAGAGAGAGAAATCCCACTCTCATTCATAACCCGTTCTGTGTCCACGAACACTTTTAATTCCATAAGTAAAATAGCCTATTAAAAGTGGAATGTGCAAAAATGTGGTTAAAATTAGGCCTACATGGGGCAGAATAGGCTTTAAGAAACCTCATAATTCTTAGCCTAAATGTAATTAGCATTTAGCCTACTTTAAACTTATCAACAGAATTGTGGTTTGTCAAAGTGTTGCTAAGCCAATAAGCCAATTAAATGGTCTGACATAGCCTATTTTGACTATTTGATCAGCTTATCGCAATATCTAAACTATACTCAACGGGTCATTCTGAGGAAGCATGAAAAGTTGCATGGAATTCATAGGGAACGCTATAGGCTAACTAAAAATTTGTCACAAGTTATTCCCCAGATGGCAGTAGTGTCGGCCCAGATCCGGCCCACATCTGGCACGCTTGGAATCCACATGTGGCCCAGATCTGTGCCGACACTACGTTGCTGTCTGGGTCAGCCGCTAATAAATTGCATTGTGAATGACTTATGAAGGTAAAACAGTAGCAAAACTCGAGAGCATGTAAATGTGAATTTGAGAACTTGTACAATAAATATTCGTACTTGTACATGAACATTTACACTCACAGCTCCAATGTGAAAACCTGTAAAATAAAAATCTGAAGTTGAATGTTGAAATTTGCACTCGCAAACAATAGTCACAAACCTGTATTCTGAATCTGAAGCTGCAGACAAGTAGACACAAATGTGTAAAATGCCATTCACAGAAATACAACGACAGACACAAACTTGTAATATATATTTTGCGTTTAATCTTACGTTCACATTCGCGGTACTTCCTCAATTAAGCACTTGCAGCTTCTCAAATCTGTCACTGCAATTTCAAATTTCGCGCCTTGACTTTTGCTACTCTTTTCGCGATATATCAGGTGCAAAACTAACTTGTGCACTTGAAACTCAGAGGCGGTGAGAGGGAAAGGGGGGCGGGAGAAGGGGGGGTCAAAGGAGCCGTTTTATTGGTTGGCACCTAGCCAATGAAATGGGAGTTCGATGATGTCACGAAACCCGCGTGCACTGAAACACTAACATGGCTTAATGCATTAGACTGATATTAAAATAAATAAACGAAATTATCAAACTCAGTAGGCACAATGCTAATGCATACTACAGAAAAGCAGATGAGCACAGAATATGACGTAAAACATATGACGTATGCCATATATATATATATATGCCCTATATATGGTATATATACCATATAGACTGTAAAAGAGTTTTGTGTGTCCAACAGTTAGGCTAGGGTGAATATTTAAAACATTTACATTTTTCCAAAGCGACTTACATTGCATATTAAGGTATACATTTTACATTCTTATCAGATAATTTAGGTGCATTTTCATATTGCAATGGAATTGGCACACACACACACACACACACACACACACACACACACACACACACACACACACACACACACACACATATATATATATATATGTATATATATATATATATATATATATAGGCTATATATATATATATATATATATATATATATATATATGAAGAGTTCAGATGCAAAAGCCTCTAAATGCCATTTGAAATTTTCTTATAGAATGATCATTTTTATCAAGCTTGTATATTTAAGTTCAGTAATTTCACTTAAATGATAATTAATAGGTAATCTTCACTGCCATTTAAGTGAAATTATTGAATTTAAATATATGAGCATCTGAACTCTTCATTTATATATATATATATATATATATATATATATATATATATAAGCAAATGTGTGTTCAGTGCAAATAAACTTGCTGCCTAGTGTTTTATTAATAAAGTAACAAATTATGTGTTTTTTTTATTGTTTTTAATTTTTATTTTATAACTGTTAGTCCATTAAGCCTCATTAAGCGTTTTCTTGGGTTTCGAGGAAAACGTACAATTAAACGCGTTGCGTTCATATTCTGTGCTCAATTTTTTTCTGTATAGGCTATGCTTTATGGTGTTTCCTGTTTGGTCTTTTAATACCACTGTCTCAATTAAACGCGTTGCGTTCATATTCTGTTCATTGGTGAGGCATCGACCAATAAAATGACTTCATTCCGACCCCAGCCCCGCCCCCGACTCTGCTCTCGCAAGTCTGCATTTACAAGTGCACGAGTGAGTTTTGCTACAGGCATATCGCAAAAAGAGTAGCAAAAGTCAAAGCGCTAGGATTTGAAGTTGTACTGCCAGATATGAGAGGTTGTGAGTGCCGACTTGTGGTTGTACAACGAAACTGAACTAAAGCACAAAGATAAATGTGTAGTACACAATTGTGCCTGTCATTTTGTTTATGTAAATGACACTTTACACATTTGTAACTATTAATCTGCAACTTCGAATTCAAAACACAGGTGTTCTGAGTATTGTCTGTGTGTGCAAATCGATAGATGCAGCTTTTCACATCAGAGCTGCAAGTATAAATTTCAACTTACAAATACAAATATTAATTTTACAAGTTCTCACATTCAAATTAGCAAGCTCTCGAGTTTTGCTACTGTTTTACCTTCATAATGACTGATTGTTATGCATAGGCTATTACAGTTTTTATGAATTGCTGAACCAAATTCTCAGTAGCCTAAACCACTTTGTCGAATAAATCCCTCTTTCTGTAAAGCCTTAAACAAGTTCAGGCAGTTAGACACCAACTCCAAATCTCATTCACTCTTTTTTTGCCAATCTCTAAACACATTCTCACTCACTAAAACACATTTTGCACTGTGATGCACTTGTTTCAAAACGCTAAACAGGCAGGCAAAAGTAAAACACAACTACAACACAGTTGCTATCATTTACACACAACGACTCAAAATTGTTATTTCTTACAGTTTTTTTTTTTTTTCAAATTGCTTGCACACTAAAGTGGAACTTGAGGCTCAGTCTGTGAAACCATTCACTCATGTACCTAATCTTCAGATCAAGTCTGCAAAACTGCAAGCACATTATACGCTTTACACTCAAATTGAAATTGAAAAATCAAAATTGTCTGAAATTGGAAAACAAACTTTTTGCAAAACTTGGAACACAGTTCTCTACATGCCACACTCATTTACTGATGACCTACACCCAATGATCATAAATTGATCACATAGAAATCTAATCTGTTTATAGTTCTGTTTATAGTGTAAATATATATGTATATATATTTACATATATGTACACTGAAGGGGGTGGATTGGAATCTACTGCTGCTTCAATGTATATGTAATGAGTGATTATAATCAAGGTATTACAGTTTTTCTCGATTGCTTAAACACTATAACCAGGCTTTTGAACTAAAATTTCAAAACCATAATGCCATTTATCAAAAAGCACACCCATTTCACTAAACTATAAACACTATTCCCTGTTTTGACACATGAGTCAGATTGGTTGAACTGTCACTGCAAAACTTTACACACAAATCCCTTCATTTCTCATTGCTTAGACCATGTTGTCATATAGAAAGCACTAGCATTCAAAATTGTTCACTCAATCAGCACAGCTTCAGCTCAGTTAGCACACAATTACCCAAGTGGAAACACTAAGAGTCAAAATTGAACACACATCAATCAGAACCTTCAATAGATATATAAAAGGGCCCAAATCAGTTTATTGCGTTTTGGAACAATGGATCCAGAAAGACATGAAGGAAGAGATCGAGGAGGGATAAGAATGAGGAGGAGGAAGGGCAAGGATAAGAAGACAAGCAGTCTCAGATGAAATTCAAGCCACTCTAGTTGCCCATGTGTTAGTCAATGTTATGACTATGAGGGAGGCTGGGCTACGAGTAAGGCCAAATTTGAGTCACTTTACCGTCGCCTTGAGAGCCTTCAGGGAGGTGTGGTGACAAACAAAATTCTATCACTGAGAGACAAACATTTCCAATAGTCTTTGATGAGGTTTATTTTCTTGCAAGAAAAGGCCAGCAGTCGTACAGTCACACAGAGTGTGACAGTGAAGGGAGGGCATCCTTTCTCCTTTATAGTCTGGACACCCAGAATGTTATCTTTCTAGATTTCAACCATATGTGGAACATTCTTAGACGTGTTCATCATATTGTATCCTTGAGTGGAGGCCCTCCTGTTACGTCCCAACACTCTTTACCATTCCAATACAATTCGAATTCCATATAAGAATATGGTTTGTGTGTGCTCTTTTACTGTCATATGTTGGTCACACACATCTTACTGTAAGTAAATATAAAAAAAAAAAAAATTTGAGGAGAGAGTAAAAAAAAAGAAGAGTAAAACAGGGAAAAAAATATTTTTGTGTGTGTGTGTGTTTTCTGTGTATGAATAAAAATGTGCCAATGTATCCACTGGTTGTGTCTTTTGTGCTCATCATGTGAAAAGGTTTGTGAGGGGGGAACCACAAGCAACATAACTTACCAGTTTTGGAAATGTTGTTTTGAATTTATTGCACCATTGTCTTAGACTATGTTGTAGTGTGTGTGATTTTGATGGCTTGTGTGTCCTGTCTGAGGGCAAAGTTTGGTTTTTCAGCGAGAGTGAATGGTTTTGAGTGTAGAGCTTCATTTTGACCTGAAAATAGGATGTTTGGGGAATTGGGTTGAGACGTTATGGATTTGTGTTTATAGTTTTGAGAATACGAGGCATAGTTTCAAGAAATGTGTTTAAGCAATAGAGAAAAACTGTAATCAATATTTTTCCTTCTAAATATCAAATGAGTTGAATGACTTCTCTGGAGATTTTACGTTGTTATAATATAAGTTACCAGTGTGATCACTGAAATGTTCTTTTCATGTATATTCTTTAATGTCAGTGTTTGATATCTGAATGCAGTAACAGTGCTTGCTTATTTAGCCCGGCTTCCAGAAATGAAATAGGGACAGGTTTTGAGTTTGAGAAAGGTCTTCAACGTGTTAAAACAAATAGGGGTCAATGAAGTCTATAGTTTAAGGGACCATTTCTCAGTTAAAGCCTATATTTTCCATTTAGACTAAAGTTTCCTATCCTTGAGAGAAAGAGCTTGTTATCTTGATGTTTTGAGATGAGACTCCTGTTTATAGTTAGAGCCTGGCCAAATCCAACCTTGGAAAAGCTGTGTGTCAGTGTGTGTGTTAGTCTTCCTGGTTACAGGTTAAGGAACCACTGGCATTATTGGAGATTGACTGAGTTGTTGCTCTGGACAGGCTGGCGCCCGGCAACCAAAATCTGCGACCAGGAAGGTCATGACGTGCCTAACTTCAGGGTCCGAGTGTCAGCTGCATAATCGATGGAGATATGCTTCAGTCTATCTGTATATGTGTGGAAAATACTATGTTTATCTATTTCTAAACCAATGAGAATCATTCAACCTGTAAGCAATGATGTAGCTTAGACCTTGGTGAAAGGGTATAAGTGCTGTGTGTGTGTGTGTGTGTGTGTGTGTGTGTGTGTGTGTGTGTGTGTGTGTGTGTGTGTGCGTGTGTGCGTGTGTGCGTGTGTGTGTGTGTGTGTGTGTGTGTGTGTGTGTGTGTGTGTGGTTGTGTGTGTGTGTGGCCTATGAACTCCTGTGTGAGTCTTGAAGCTGAACTTCTGCTGATGAAACTGCAAACTATCTTCAGTAAATCTTACCAAAGAGGTGGTAGACGAGGAGGAAGAGGATGAAGACGAGAAAGAGCAAGGTGTGGACAGAGTTGTCAAGACCGGAGGGTTTTTTCCTTTGCCTGGCAAGAGACAACATTGCCTGTGATGTGGACAGAGTCCTCAGGCTGACCAACATGAAGACGTCACGCTGAGGCAGAATCAATCTCTTGTTGACCTTGATTTTGCAGCTGCACAACTTACAGTATTTGAGTGTACTCTAACATGCTTTTTATTTAGAGTGTTTATTTATTTATTTATTTATTTTTGGCTTTTGCAGTTGAGTTACTGTATTTTTTACAGTATATTTAAGTGCTGAATACAGACATTCAATAGGCCTATACAATATTCAGTACAATACTATACTTGCAGTACAGTGTACAATTTATTTACCTTACTACTGCAAAATGGGATTACTATAATGTGGTGTAAGCATGCTTTGGATGCTGTGTTCTCCATTTTTTTATGTAGTGTCTAATGAATGATCTGTGTTTATAATATTGACTCATGTGTGTCTGATGTGAAAGCATTGTTTGAGCACAGATAAAATGGTTTTGAGGGAAATGTTTGATATTGCCAGAAGAGTCAGAGGTTCTCTGAATGTTGTCTGCAGATTTGGTTTTATCTATCTATCTATCTATCTATCTATCTATCTATCTATCTATCTATCTATCTATCTATCTATCTATCTATCTATCTATCTATCTATCTATCTATCTATCTATCTATCTATCTATCTATCTATCTATCTATCTATCTATCTATCTATCTATCTATCTATCTATCTATCTATCTATCTATCTAAATCATTCTTACAGTTTTTTTCAATTGCTTACACACTAAAATTAGAACTTTCCCACAATTAGCAAAACTTTACACTCAAGGAGCAAAACACCGGCCTAGATTTGCACAACTGTAAGCACATTGTCAACTTCACACTTTTTGCAAAACATTACACACAGTGATTTGCAAAACACTAAACACACTTGTATGCATTTGACACAGAAATTTATCATGATGTCATTTCCTTGCAATTTCAAAGCAAAGGCTTTCAAATGAGCACACCCATGAACCAATTGGTTAAACACAGGCACCAGGTGTGCACACACACTGGTGCTTAATTGTAGACACACCAATCAGGTTAAAGCACTATAAAAAGGCAACAGGTAAGTTCACCTGTCTTCAACAAAAATGGATGGTGTCAGAGGAAGAGGGAGAGTGCGGATGAGAGGGGGAATCCAGAGAGTACCAGGTGGAGGAAGAGGAAGAGGAAGAGGGAGAGGGAGAGGGAGAGGGAGAGGGAGAGGAAGAGGAAGAGGGAGAGGAAGACCTGGAGGAGGGGTAGGACATGCACAAAGAAGAAGACAACCAAATCTGTGTAATGAAATTCGTGCTACAATTGTGGACCATGTAATAAACCACGGACTAACACTGAGGGAGGCTGGATTGAGAGTACAGCCTAACCTAAGCAGGTACACAGTGGCATCAATAGTTCGGACATTTCGTCAAGAGCACAGGTGAGAAACTTCTCTTCAGTCAACAGAAAATCCATTGCTTACTGCATGTACTATATCAACAGTACTGTATATGTACTCTATATTTTGGTACTGTATATATTCCTGTGTATCATTTTACAGTAAGCTGTGTATTTTGTTTGGCCAACATAGGATTGAACGTCGTGAACACCAAGGAGGAAGGGGCCCCATATTCACACAGGAGCAAGAGAGAGAGATCATAAACCTCGTTTTGGCCAATAATGCAATCAGACTTCGAGAAATTCAAGCCCATATTGTCAATGATCACCTAATTTTCAATAATGTCCAACAGGTCTCTCTGTCAACAATAGCCCGTATCCTTAAAAAACACCAAGTTGTGATGAAACAACTGTATAAAGTGCCATTTGAAAGAAATTCAGACAGGGTGAAAGTCCTGCGGCGTGAATATGTGGTGGTACGTTTTGTTCACTGACTGTAGTATTGTGTACTGCACACATAACCTTTTTACTGTACATGTAATTTTACTGTATAGCAGACCTACAGTATACTGATCTACACAATGTGATCTTTTGCTGTATTTCAGAGAGTTTTGCAAATGGATGCGGAGGAAGTCCCACATGAGTTTATATACAGTGATGAGGCTGGATTTAACCTGACAACAGTACGAAGAAGGGGAAGAAACATCATCGGCCACAGGGCTATTGTCAATGTACCAGGGCAACGTGGGGGTAACATTACCCTTTGTGCTGCCATTACACAGAATGGGGTCCTCCACCGCCATGCCAACTTGGGTCCTTACAACACTGAACTCATTCTTACATTTTTAGACAGATTACACAATATCATCACAGCAGCAAACCAAAGGGACCAGATGCAATACATTGTCATCTGGGACAATGTAGCTTTCCATCGTTCTGCTCTGGTCCAAAACTGGTTTCAACAACACCCACAATTCACAGTTCAATACCTACCACCATACTCCCCCTTCCTGAACCCCATCGAGGAGTTCTTCTCAACATGGCGGTGGAAGGTTTATGATCTCCGGCCCTATGTCCAGATGCCCCTCATTCAAGCTATGGAGGAAGCATGTGATCAAATTGAACCAGCATCCATACAAGGGTGGATTCGTCACTCAAAAAGATTCTTCCCACGTTGCCTTGCAAATGAAAATATAGCCTGTGATGTTGACGAAGCCCTGTGGCCAGATCCAGCTAGGCGGAGAGATGTTTAGTTTTTTTTTTGTTTTTTTTTTTTTTCGGTACTGAACTGGATATGTAATTTGTTACAGTATTACTGTAAGCTTAGAGTACAATGGTATGTTCAGTAATAATATATGAAAACTGGAAAATGTTTTATGAATATTTGTTCAGTATTGACTGACTTGAGTACATGAAAATAAATTATTTTCATCAGTCTGCACAATTGGTGTCATGTGGTGTTGGTGAATTTATTTTTACACTTTCTGTGTAAATGCTAAAAGTGTTTTAGGTTGAGCACAGGAGTGTTAAACTGATTCAAACAGAGTCAGACCATATGATGGTTGTGTTTATGTTATGACAACAAAATAAGGTTTTTATAAGACATTGTATAGTTTTGACAAAAGTGTTTCATTTTGCAAATGATCTGAGGTGTTGTGCTACTTTGGTGTAGTGTTGTGCTAATTGTGTGAAGGGTTTTGAAAAACCGGGCCCTGTTTTCAAAATTGTGCTTAAGCAATTGAAAAAAACTGTATTTAAAACCATCCTGTTTGTCTTCACACAAAATTTGGTATCCATAATTTTGAGAGGCTACTCGTAACAAAAAGTAAATCAATGAACATTAATTTAATCGTTAAATTACATATGGATAATTTGGTATCAGATATTATAGGATCTGGTCCATAATGAATAATTGGCTTATTTCTTGTAAATACAAATGTCCATAGGCTACTTCAAAAATAAAATAAAAAAATTGTGCACGTGACTCGAATAACAGGACAATCTGAGGAAACATTCAAAAGTCATAAATGAATGATGCTGGCGGATTACGTGTATGATCAGCCGTTTATATCAGTGTAAATGACAGAAGGAAGCTGTAATACTTGTTCACTTGTAATACTAGGGCCACTAGACACAGGATAAAAACTTTTCTCATACAAGTTTTTATAGATCTTATAGGCATCAGTGTAAATGGTTCAATAGCTTCACATGTACAGTAACAAATGCATATATTCATTTAAAAAAAACAAGGTACACTTACAGTACCTCCTGAGACAAAAAAAAAAAAATGATCTCCAAAATGCTTATTGATCCATAATAATTACCTTCATTCATAAATATCTTTATGATATTAAATATATATTTATCAGTTGTCAGACAAGACCTTTATTTGGACGCTGATGATGGCTGTATGTGGCTATATTTTTTGTTGTTGTTGAAGTGGTGTTACAGTTTTTCTCAGTCGCTTTGGTGCATTTCTCACATCACTATTTACATTTGCACAACAGTTAGTTCAACCTCCACAACATTTAGTCATTTGTGCACATCATAGTAGCAGTTTCTCATTCCTTCCAACAAATTGCAAATGCTTTTGGACATGCATCAATTGCTTTCATACAACTCTCTGCTGTTTTATAACATTATCATTTGCTTATGTCATGTCAGTCAAAATTAACTATACTTGTGAATGCTGAATAGTCATTCCATATAAAACTAATAGTCCTCATTTCATTGCTTGAGTCATCACATACAAAAATGTTGAACAAGTTGTCAAAATCTGTCAAGCAAATTTTACACATTTTTTTAAATCTTTTTTTTTGAAAATGTCTCCTAAATTGAACAATTTCTCTCAGGTGAACCTCAGCTTTCACTGATGAGGAACGTCTGGATGTGCATGAATGATTACAGTACTATGTATGCTGTATGTTCAGTTCCAATATGTACTGCAATATTGTTTACAGTTGTGCACAGCTCTACCCAAAGGGAGTTTATGTTTGTTGTAAATGTTTGTTGTGGGTGTATTTTTTCTTTTGCACAATGCTGTGAACAAATTAGAATTGCAAAGAGCATATGCAGTAAAAATGTGAAACATACATATTCAGTGTCTTGTACTCAGTTACCTCACTAAATACAGTAATGTGTAACTTTACTGTATTTTTCAAATGGCTGTGCAAATAGTATATAGTGCTGTCTTGAGCATGTTCAGGTAGTGTCACCAAGATCTGACTTTTTTGCAATGGAAAACATTTACAGAATAAACTGTCATAATGAAAACATAACCAAGCCATTTGACTATCTTGTTCATAAACAATGGTGTCAGGACTTTTTATCTTGATGACAATGACACTTTCATTGACATGAATACTTGCTTTTGAGGAATGGGCTTTCCATTTTGATCAAGTGACACGCTTTTGCAGGTTATCAACTAGGTTTTGCAGTTTGTACTAATTGTTTTGAGAACTGCATTAACTGTTGTGCAAATGTAAATAGTGATGTGAGAAATGCACCAAAGCGACTGAGAAAAACTGTAATAGTATTTACAGTTTTTCTCAGTCGCTTTGGTGCATTTCTCATAACACTATTTACATTTGCACAACAGTTAATGCAGTTCTCAAAACAATTAGTACAAACTGCAAAACCTAGTTGATAACCTGCAAAAGCGTGTCACTTGATCAAAATGGAAAGCCCATTCCTCAAAAGCAAGTATTTATGTCAATGAATGTGTCAGTGTCATCAAAATAAAAAGTCCTGACACCATCGTTTATGAACAAGATAGTCAAATGGCTTAGTCATGTTTTCATTACGACAGTTTACTCTGTAAATGTTTTCCAATGATAAAAGTCAAATCTTGGTGACACAGTGACTACCTGAAAATGCTCAATACAGCACTAAATACTATTTGCACAGCCATTTGAAAAATACAGTAAAGTTACACATTACTGTATGTATGAGGTAACTGAGTACAAGACACTGAATGTGTATGTTTCACATTTTTACTGCATATGCTCTTTGCAATTCTAATTTGTTCACAGCATTGTGCAAAAGAAAAAATACACCATTATTTCCAACAAACATAAACTCCCTTTGGGTAGAGCTGTGCACAACTTTTGCAGTAGGCCTATATACTGTATTGGAACTGAACATACAACATACATAGGACTGTAATCATTCATACACATCCAGACGTTCCTCTCTGTCTGGTCACATAATTTAATCTACATCCCAGCGAATATCATCTCTTGCTCAATTGCAAATTGTTCAATTTAGGAGACTTTTTCAGCATTTTTTGTTGTTGTTTTATTTTTTAAATTACAGATTTTGACAACTAGTTCAACATTTTTGTATGTAATGACTCAAGCAATGAAATGAGGACTATTAGTTTTATATGGAATGACTATTCATCATTTACAAGTATAGTTAATTTTGACTGACATGACATAAGCAAATGATAATGTTATAAAACAGCAGAGAGTTGTATGAAAGCAATTGATGCATGTCCAAAAGCATTTGCAATTTGTTGGAAGGAATGAGAAACTGCTACTATGATGTGCACAAATGACTAAATGTTGTGGAGGTTGAACTAACTGTTGTGCAAATGTAAATAGTGATGTGAGAAATGCACCAAAGCGACTGAGAAAAACTGTAAAAAGCAATTTTGTTGACAGAGTTGACAGAAAAACAATGCTCTGCTGCCCTCTTGCGTTTGGAAACAAACTTTCAGCCTAAATATTTTTAATGCGATTAGCTTGGAAGTTGGCCAAGTTGAAAGTTGACGTGAAAAATTACAGAACAGAAACCGCTGATGCAAACTGTTTTACCTGTGCTGTAAATATGTAAATATATAAAATAACCACTAACTTATGTTTAAATTAATTTTACTAATAAATAAATAAATAAATAAATAAATAAATAAATAAATAAATAAATATATATATATATATATATATATATATATATATATATATATATATATAGGTATATATATATATATATATATATATATATAGGTATATATATATATATATATATATATATATATATATATATATATATATATATATATATATATATATATATATATATATATATGTGTATATGTACAGTACCAGTCAAAAGTTTGGAAACGTTACTATTTTTAATGTTTTTGAAAGAAGTCTCTTATGCTCATCAAGCCTACAGTTAAAAAAAAAAAAAAAAAAAAAAACTGTAATATTATGAAATATTATTACAATTTAAAATAATGGTTCTCTTTTATAATATACTTTAAAATGTAATTTTTTTTTGTGATGCAAAGCTGAATTTGCATCAGCAAGTACTCCAGTCTTTGGTGTCTTATCCTTCAGAAATCATTCTAATATGATGATTTATGATCAATGTTGGAAACAGTTGTGCTGCTTAATATTTTTTTTATAACCTGAGATACTTTTTTCAGGATTATTTGATGAATAAAAAGTTAAAAAGAACTGTATTTATTTAGAATAGAAATCTTTTGTAACAATATACACTACCGTTCAAAAGTTTGGGAACAATAACTATTTTTTTTAAAGAAATTAGTACTTTAATTCAACAAGGATGCGTTAAATTGATAAAAGGTGATGGTAACGATTTATATTGTTAGAAATGTTTTTATGCTGTTTTTATGAATAAATGCTGTTAACGTTTTACTCAATGAATCCTGAAAAAAAGTATTCCAAAAAAATATATTAAACAGCACAACTGTTTCCATCATTGATAATAACTGAGTATCAAATCATCATATTAGAATGATTTCTGAAGGATCATAAGACACCAAAGACTGGAGTACTTGCTGATGAAAATTCAGCTTTGCATCACAAAAATAAATTACATTTTAAAGTATATTAAAAAAGAGAACCATTATTTTAAATTGTAATAATATTTCATAATATTACTGTTTTTTTTTTTAACTGCAGGCTTGATGAGCATAAGAGACTTCTTTCAAAAACATTAAAAATAGTAATGTTTCCAAACTTTTGACTGGTACTGTATATATATATATATATATATATATATATATATATATATAAACTTTAATATTGATCTTCTCTGTTATTTGTTGTGCATGACTCTTCCAGTGGCGCAAACAAATTGAATTAATGCAGGACTGCATGTAGGCTAATTGTTAAATAACCATTTAACAGTGATAATAATGTATCATTAGCCTTCTGCTTAGCTAAAAATGGAACATTCTGCATTTAAAGCATGTCATAAGGTAGGGCTGCGCAATAGCCAATTGCCAAAGAAATCTGATTTTTTTGGCTAAATGGCGATGAATGGTATAATCTCAGTATTTAATTTTTTTTTTCTATTTGAATAATAAAAAAAAAACCTGTATTTAATAAAAAAAAAAAATGTTATTTCATATCTTGATCAATGTTGTCCTACAAACAATGTTCATATTGAAGGCTATGAAAACAAACATTGTGAATGTAACCTTGCAGTCTATCTACCTTGCAGTCTGTCTATCCAAAAAAAGGGGTCAAATCACATTACATTCTAACATTGCAACATTACAATCTAAAAAAAAAAATAATGTAAAAAAATAAATAAAATAAAGTAGTTAAATTACTAAACTTAAAATGAAAATAAATAAAAACAAAACTGATATCATAAAAATACACTTGTAGGTTTGAAATTCTTTAGCGCATTTATGTTCACCAACAACAACAAATATTCAACAACAAATATTTTAACAAAATATATTTATAATTTAGTGTTAATGTATGCGCTCCGTCTGTTCGGCGCGCATGCACGTGGCGGCGCTCGTTCACGGAAGTTTAGGCTCGTCCACTCATGACAGCAAAATGGAAATATTTGCTTGACTTTCTAACATTTACAGATGGAGAATATGTCCGTGGAATGTAAGTTATGCACTGAGGAAATTATTGGATGTCACTTCAGTTTAAAGGGAACTGAAACGAACAAAATATATTTCGATAACATGTTGGTTATTAAAATTGTAAACAAATTAATTAAAAAATAATATTAAAAACAAAAGATATATGAAGTTTTTCCCAATACTGAAATTTACATTTGTTGTTAGAGCGCAGCCGTGTTCGATGACGTCACTGGCATGGTACCACTGTAGGCTACTAATGTTATGTCAGGCTACTCTACTATGGGATCAATATCCCGTCTAAAGTATTGCAGCCATGGATCAAAAAATAATAAGCGTGAATCAAAAATTTACAAACACAATTTTTTTTTTTTTTTTTTTTTTTTTTTTTTTAAATGCAAAATGATCAGAATAGCAAACAACGTGGTCACAGATCAAAATATAATAAGCGTGAATCAAGAAATAACAAGCATGAATAAAAACTTTAAACGGAGTAAAAGTTATTTTGCACAAAACTTGAGTCAAGCTCTCCGGGATACCCCGTCTCTGAGATCTGGGCCGAGTGGTTCACTGTCAGCATCGCAGTCCCTCGGGTTGGATGCCTTACCTAAAGGCAAGTGTCCAGGGGCTCTTCGGACAGACAGGAAGTTGGCCAGGCTGAAGTGTCCAATGTAAATGGCGTCTCACTGTCAGAAAAAAAGGTACAAAAGTTGTCACTGGGACAGTACCCTTCAAAAGGGTTCTAATATCGATCATTTAGGTACTAATATGTACACTTTTGGAACTAAAATGCACACTTTTGGTAGCCTGGCAAGCCAGACCTACATCAAGATGTTAGGTCTGGCAACTCACCATAGACACGGCTCAATCCCAGGGGCGGGATAAACGGCTGTCCTTCAGATTCCCTCTGCACGCAATAGGACAGCGCTTCAACCAACCAGAGCGTTTTCCCAACAGCCGAGCTAGTTGATAGATTCAACTTTTGCCATATCTGGCCGGCAAAACTACGAACACATCTTCCTTTTTTTAAGAATGACTTAAGTGCCGTTCTTTGCTCTTTTCTCAAAGAAGAACTTAACTCCAAGTCCTCCAGAGTCGCGGCCAAATCCGATTCGAAAGACTGTTCTCCAGCAGCCGTCATTCTTTGTTTTCAAGTAGCAGCAGGTAACCGTCGCAACTCTGTCGTCATATGTTAAGCCCGCCCCACCTACTCTATACGCGACGTGATTGGCCTGACCCAATTTAGGTTTTTGCAGCTCGAAAGTCTATGGAGAGTTGCTAGACTGCCCTGGCTGCAAAATACATTTTGCTGCCGCTAGGGTGCGTCTAGATTGCACTTTTGGAACTAATATGTACACTTTTGGTACCAATTGGTGTACCTTTTGAAAAGGTACTGCCACAGTGACAGCTTTCGTACCTTTTTTTTTCTGAGAGTGCAGGTCAGGCCTTCCTGGTGGCATTTCAGGTGAGTATGTTCCCCTGAATAGTGATTGGCTGGGGTTCCTTCGGGTTCTCTAGCCAAATTCCCTAGAAGGGACCCCTTCTAAATTTGAAGCTGTGGTGCTAGACCCTTGAGCAGGCCCAGGTAGGCCTTTCATGAAACAAAGTTTATGAAGGTTTCCTGTGGAATGTATAGCTGTCACTGACAGCCCAGTGTGACCTGAGGGTGAGTGGTTCTGGCATTTCATTTGAATTTGCTGGTTTTGACAGTTGTCACTGCCAATGCATGCACTCCCCTTAGCATGGTGGTATTGGTATATCGTTCCCCTTAGCGTCAATCGACGCAGTGCGAGTTCCCTTTCGAAAGGGAACGTCTAGGTTACGACTGTAACCTCTGTTCCCTGAGAACGTGTCTTTTCGCCATGCCTCGGGGCCTGCCTACCAAACAGTCCCTTCAGACGAAAAGGTGATTATCATGTTTGCAAGGCACCCTTATATACTTTCAGGTCGCACGTTAAAGTCCAACTGAAATCAAAATTGACCCTATTTACTTTGTTAGCGCATATTACTAGTCTTGTGGTGAACAATTAATCCGTGCAAGTTAATACACAGAAAAAAAATGTTTGCCGTCGTAATCTTTAATCAAAGTCTGAAAAGTTACTTCCGGTCTGGAATGGCGTTCCTTCTCTGATGATGTAGGTTTGACGGCTTGGTTTGGGAAACGCTTAACCACTCCCCTCAAACCGTTAGTCTGCTATGAGCGAGAGATGGAGAGGAGGAGCGCTGGAGTAAAACCCTGCCCTCTGTTCAATATTCCGTTTCACTGGGAAATACGTCACAACACTGGAGAAAAGTCGTTTGCAACTTCCGGTTCACGCGGACTTTAATGATTCATGGGCTGTCGTCGGTCGTAGCATTACCGTGATTTGATTGTGATTTCAGACACCTGTCACGCCTGAGGCGTTCCCCTTAGCGTCAATCGACGCAGTGTGAGTTCCCTGTTCTCAGGTAACAGAGGTTACAGTCGTAACCTAGACGTTTCTGTGCATGACTCTCTCCATCTACATGCCACTGTTTGAGCCACAAAGGTAAATGTGAAAGAAGAGTCATGTGACAGCACTGAAATAAGGTAATGGACCCTTTTCACATTTCCGGGGTTCTCGGAAGCACAAGTCATCAGAGTTGAGTAAACTTCTAAAGTGGTGAACAAAATACTACAAATAGCTATATTTTGTGTTCTCATTTGTTTCAATAGAAAAAAAAAAGCATTTGACTTTCCAAAAGAGACAAAGATGTCAAATTTGCCATCAGTCCCTCATCCATTCTGTTTCGTAGCAACGTTGACTCGTTTGCTGTAATTTAATTTTCTGTAATTTAATAAGTTAGGAGAACACAAAGTATATAGTCTTATGTACTACTACATTTAGTGCTTTACCACAGGCGCTTTGTGGTCTTTGAATTATGTGTGCAACTAGGACATACAGGGTATCTTTCTTTCTATGTTTGAAAATATCTTTAAAAATACACAAATACATAACAAATTATTAACTCATGGTGAAATATCACAAAATCATTATTTAAAAACATCACTCTAACACTGGCTTTCTCTTCCATGATGTGACTCTTTTCATCTACATGTCATTGTTTGAAACGCCACAATGGTAAATGTAAGTCATCATGTGACAATGTTAAATTAACATGATAAGTTCAGTCAGCTCCATTTTTAAAAAGTAAAATCAGAAGAATGTGTTTCATTTGAATACATTAGAAAATCCCTTTATTTCTGATACTGGTCTTCTGATTCTTTCCATGCTTGACTCTCTTCATAATACATGCCACTGTCTGAGGAAATGGCAAGGAGAGTCATGTGACAACATTCAATTGACAAGGTATACCAACTTTTCACATGCACTTTTCAACAATATAGACCTCAGTCTTGTCCAAACCATGCATATATTATGCCATGAATATATTATGAGTGAATGTAGGGGTTCAGTAGGTTTCATAGGTTCAGTGTGTGTTTGCTCCAGTGGTCCGTCAATCAGTGTCTGTGTATTTAAATGTAAGCTTGTTGTGCGTGTGTTTTTATTTTGGGCCCTCTGCTTCCGTTCACCTCACTGACGCACAGAGATAAAGCGATACAGGAACTCCAGGCCTGGCCCAGTAACCGGATGACTCACCCGTCTCTCTCTCTCTCTCTCTCTCTCTCTCTCTCTCTCTCTCTCTCTCTCTCTCTCTCTCTCTCTCTCTCTCTCTCTCTCTCTCTCTCTCTCTCTCTCTCTCTCTCTCTCTCTCTCTCTCTCTCTCTCTCTCTCTCTCTCTCTCTCTCTCTCTCTCTCTCTCTCTCTCTCTCTCTCTCTCTCTCTCTCTCTCTCTCTCTCTCTCTCTCTCTCTCTCCTGTATCAGACGTCATCTTTCTCAGAACTCAGCAGAACTGAGCTCCTGAATGTCTGCACTGCTGTCGCTCTAGTTGGCGTCCTGCCTGAGATTAAAAGTTTTTCCTAAACATTCCTAGACAACTAATTTAGTCTCACCTACAACATCACAGCTGAAAAGACTGCTTTTAAATGTACAGTAAAGTATCCTTCACTTGAAAAAGTTGTTAGATCAGGGGCAATATATCTCAGTAACAACAAAATGTGTCAAATTTCAATTACAAAAAATGCTTGTGTTCTAATTGAATATGTATTTAAATGTAATTTATTCCTGTGATCAAAGCTGAATTTTCAGCATCATTACTCCAGTCTTCAGTGTCACATGATCCTTCAGAAATCACTCTAATATGATGATTTGCTGGATTCATCAAAGAATCCTGGAAAAAATGTATCATGGTTTCCAAAACTGTTTTCAACTGTTCAACACACGCACACACACACACACACACACACACACACACACACACACACACACACACACACACACACACACACACACACACACACACACACTGTGAGTCTGTGTGAATGTGTGTCAGTGTGTGTGATGGTCATTATTGTAACCTATATGTGAGGTGACTGCTTGATCCCTGTGTGTGTGTCTGTTTGGTGGGTCGTTGTTAAAGAAACATGCATGTTTATAGCGCAGACATCTGACATTTATGTACACTACAGTTCAAATGTTTGCAGTCAAAAATTGTTTTAAGAAATGATAACACTGTATTTTGATGGTCCACTTTAGACATTCTACTATCAAAAAGTACCATATCAATGCGAGCGCGAGTCCGATGACAAGTAACAAGTGCATGTCCATCAACAAACCGATTATTTTACTTGTACTAATTTATTTACAGAGTATTTTTCTAATATATTGCAGTGAACACGTGGAAACTGTATCAATAAAAGTGCTAATATAACCATAAACGTTGGTAAAACAAATCTTGCTCCATGCTTAATCTTTCCTCAAAGTAGTGAGAATGACAGACAACCTGCATTAATAGACACAGTTATAGGTAATGTAATTTGGTGGGTCGTTGTTAAAGAAACATGCATGTTTACAGCGCAGACATCTGACATTTATGTACACTACAGTTCAAATGTTTGCAGTCAAAAAATTTTTTAAGAAATGATAACACTGTATTTTGATGGTCCACTTTAGACATTCTACTATCAAAAAGTAACTTTGCCACTACATGTCAACTTATTCTACTAACCCATCAGTCTACTAATACTCGAATGAGAGTTAGTTGACATGCAGTTGCAGTTACTTATAGTTAGTAGAATTTCTAAAGTGGACCATTGAAGTAAAGTGTTACCAAAGAAATATATCCTTTCATTCAGGAAGGTTGCATTAAAGGGCCCCTATTATGGATTTTTGAAAATGACCTTTCATGTAGTGTGTAACAGCTCTAAGTGAATGAAAACATCCTGCAAAGTTTTAAATCTGAAAGTGCACCATATATAAAGTTAGTGTCTTTCAAAAGTAAGAGTCGACTCTGAGTCAATGAAATGAATCGTTTTTCAAATGAGTCATAAGTCGTTTCGTTGTGACGTCAAGAAGAAACATTAGTATATTGCCCGCCGACTTATTGCGCGCGCAGACACCAGGGAAAACTTGAACCTCAAACCTGCAGCGGATTCCTGTGGATACTGGACAGCATCATGTCGAGAAGACGCTGTGCTCTACAATGTGAAGGTAAAGCCAGTTTGCACATCATCACATTTTCAATGACTCTCAAATGACTCGTCAGTCGTCAGATGAATCAATCTCTCTAAATCCCTCCTCTCCGCGAGCTACTCTGTGATTGGTCTACATTCCCATTGCCATAACAACATCAGCTGTGCTTGTCCTGAGGCTTCCTACACCGTAAAATAACACAGTAACGAACAATGACTTCGATTTTACCATATCAATGCGAGCGCGAGTCCGATGACAAGTAACAAGTGCATGTCCATCAACAAACCGATTATTTTACTTGTACTAATTTATTTACAGAGTATTTTTCTAATATATTGCAGTGAACACGTGGAAACTGTATCAATAAAAGTGCTAATATAACCATAAACGTTGGTAAAACAAATCTTGCTCCATGCTTAATCTTTCCTCAAAGTAGTGAGAATGACAGACAACCTGCATTAATAGACACAGTTATAGGTAATAGTGGTCCACAACTGATTAGCAGAAGTATTTAAGACAGTGATAACGTGAGTTAGCCAGTTAGCAGGAGACCTACACAATATAAAACTCAAAACAAAGTATTTTGAACACCATCGTTCAAGAGTAAAACGGTTTGCGAATCCTGCATTGAACTCAGAGATTTGAGAAGCAGTCGTCAGTAAAATGAGGGGAACACAGCAAAAGTTTAGGATTATACTGCTGGTATCATGGTAAAGATGAATTTTAACCACTGATTCTTCACATGCTCGTCCTTGGGCAGTGAAAAAAATGTATACTATTATGAGGAAATAAAAAAAGTTTTTTGACCTTTGATGCATGTAAACGTTTTAGGAGACTCCAAAACAACATTAGGAAACTTTAAAATAGCATACCGGTAATAGGGGCACTTTAAAGTGATCTAAAGTGACAATAACCACTTTTACATTTTTACAAAAAAATATATTTCAAACTTTCTATTCATCAAAGAATCCTCAGAAAAAAAGTATCACAGTTTACACAAGAATATAAAGCATCACAACTGTTTTCAACATTGATCATAATAATAAATGTTTATTGAGCATCAAATCAGCATATTAGAGTGATTTCTGAAGGATCATGTGACACTGAAGACTGGAGTAATGATGTAAAATTCAGCTTTGATCACAGGAATAAATTACATTTTAAAATATATTACAACAGAAAACAGTTATTTTATATTGTAAAAATATTTCACAATTTTACTGTACTTTTTATCAAATAAAATGCAGCCTGGGTGAGCAGAAGAGACTTCGCTATTAATCATTAGTTAAGCTTTAGTAAGCAGTTAATTCATCATTTATAAAGCATTAATAGACTTTAATATGCAGTTTATAAATACAGCTATAAATGCTTTATTCTTAATTTAAGAGCATATTTATAATTTGATTAATAATTGTATTTGATACTGTATTAATGATCAGTTTATCATTTCTAAATTAAGTACTGCATTACTTACAAACCAGTTATTTAGGAGTTGTCAGTGGTTAAATAATGCTATACTTCATTTAGAAATGATAACTTGAATAAAGCATTTATAGCTGTATTTATAAACTGCTTATTAATGCCTATTAATGCTTTATAAATTATGAATTAACTGTTTATTAATGCTTAACTAATGATTAATAGCGTGCCGTTATTATATATATGTATATATATATATATATATATATATATATATATATATATATATATATATATATATATATATATATATATATATATATATATATATATTATTATAAAGTATTACAGAGAGTTCTTTAATAACATAATACACATTGTAGAACAAACAGAGATCATTTATACACTGCGCAAATGTTAAATTTATGGTAAAACCTGTGTTTGTCATCATCAAATGATCCATAAATGATAAAATGATTAAATGAAATGTTAATTTACCAAATTACTTGAACTGCACAAATCTGTGTAATACCTTAAAATATACGGACAACCATCAGAATAATATAATAACTCAAATAAAATGTCACAGTGTTAATAATAATAGTAATAATAATAAAGTAACATACAGTTATTTACCGTAAAAATATGTGTATGGTCTTGCTACTTCTAAAGTAAGTTGAGTAAGGTAACTTGTAGTTAACAAAGTTAAATATGATGTTAATATTAATATTTTGTATTATGTTTGTTTTCTCCAACTAAAAATATTACAGATGTTTTGGCTGAGAATTCAGAAAGCTTCAAAATAATTCCACTGAAAAAACTAACCTGTGTAACTAATGGAGTGTCCCTTTCAATGAATACTAATGAATTAAATGAAATAAATACAAGTTGTTGGTTACACTTTATTTTACAGTACATGTACTAACAGTGTTCTTGTAGTGTACTTACCCAAGAAAATACTGTAATATAAGGTAACTACATAGGTTCAGGTTAGGTTTAGGAGGAGATTCACGGTTAGTACTAGTTATTACCCAGTTATTGCGATTACTGTAATAAGTACATAGTATGTACATGGGGAACAGGACTGTAAAATAAAGTGAGTCAACATGCACCAATGCTATATATTCTAAATGTCATAATCATTTGTTATCAAACAAGTATTCATTACTTCAATGAGCTCATTGTATCTGCATTCAATTATTACATTCTTTAAATTAATACATTTTTAGCTAACTGTGACTTTGTATATGTACATTTCTGAAATACTTAGACATTTAGCTCTGAAAACAGAACACTCGAAATTGTAATGTGGACTCATGCACTTTCTGTAAAGCTGCTTTGAAATGATGTATTGTGAAAAGCGCTATACAAATAAACGTGAATTGAATTGAATTGAAAGTATCTCTTGGACAGGTGAGCTGACCTTTGACCCCTGGCTGTGTGCCGAGCAGATTTCTTTATTCCTGGAAACTGTGGAGCTGACACACATACAGCAACAGATAAGTGAACTGACCTGACTAGAACAATGATGACGATACTTATCTTATGTCATAATTTCATGTTATTCGAATGTACATTTTGTCTACTGGGGTAGCTAATCTGTTTCTGAGAGTTTTCAGTTGCTAATGTTAGGTTTTGATAGTCCACTCTAGACATTCTACTAATTATAAGTAACTTTTGCGTACAAGGTTGACATGAAACAGAAGTAGCGATAGTCTTTTCTTCCCTATTGTGATGCATATCCAAGTGAAGCTGCATCTCAAACAAGAACAAATGTAGTTGATTGGATGGTTGTGGATTGCTATTGGTGGATCTCATGTGAGTGACAGGTTGCCCCGCCCTCGTCATCAGAGAAGAGATGAGATGTCGATACAAGAGGGAGGGGAAGTTATTTTGATTAAAAATCAGATTAATAAAATAAAAAAAGAGGTGCGTAGATAAATAATTTACAAAAAATACTGCAATATTCCACACACACACAAAAAAACAAAACGTCCATTTAGTTTTTATGGTGACTTTATATATTTGATGATGTGATTTCCCACATTGCTGATATCTCTCGTATCATCCTTTCTTCGCAATTAGACAACACTCAAATCAATATCTCATGGTTCTCATGAGTTCTTTCTTTCTTTCTTTCTTTCTTTCTTTCTTTCTTTCTTTCTTTCTTTCTTTCTTTCTTTCTTTCTTTCTTTCTTTCTTTCTTTCTTTCTTTCTTTCTTTCTTTCTTTCTTTCTTGTTTTGTTCAGTCACAGTTACATTTCTGTTCTTTTAAATAGATAGACAAATAGGCATCATATTTTTTATCTAACTTTGTAAAGTAAACCAGTTTTTATCCTTCAACATGCTTGTTATAGACACAGAATGAAGGAGGTGATTATGAATGATCACATAGTGTGCATTGCCATATTTTAGTTAATGCTCAATGATCTTCCGAACTGTCTGTTACATTGTTAGAGCGATGGTAATTAATGAGTCGCTGCCTTGAGCCAAAGTCCGAGCCGATCACCTTTCTCTCAGTCTTTCTGCTTTGTGCATAAGCATAGCCTATTCCCCCTGACCTCAATACGTGTCCATCTGTCTCTGTGGCTGCTGTGCTGGATTTCTCTCAGACTTTAATCAGGCTGGTTATCTTGTTAAGACCTATGACAGCTTGTGGCTCAACATGGCCTCCTATTGTCACAGTCCGAGGAGTTTCCTGCGCGCACACGTGCAAACGAACAAAGAGAAGTAAACACTATCAAAACTTTGCTGAAAAACCTGTTGCACACAATCTGCCACCTTCCTTCTGTCATCTGATTGATATTTATAGCCGACTTTTTAAAAAAAGTTAAAAGCCTTTTAGTATAATTGTAAAAACGTGTGTTTTTGCTGTGAAATCTTTACTGATTTTTAACTGAAGAATAACTTATATATTGTTATTAATATTTCAAGAGCAAAACTTACTGGACTGAAACAACCTAATTTGATTATCCATACATCATTTAAAAAAGAAAAGAAAAATCATGTTAAAATGTGAGTGTCAAATAGGATCCATCAGGCTTTTGAGGAACGTTTATTTGTTCATCTCTCAATCATTATTGTACAGCATTATGTTTCGAAACTACAGAGATTTTATCATAAAACTTACTAAGATATATTATTGTAACGATGCATGCAGGGAAGCTGAAGACTCACAAAACACTAATATGTTTAATTCATACTCAAAAAGCAAGCAAACAGGCAGTGCAAACACATCTAAACATAACAGAGACTGGGCCAAGAGTGAAGGCAAGGGTGAGGCTTAAATGACAAACTGAAACGAGCTAATAAATGACACACAGCTGAAACCAATGAACTAATAATGAGGGTAACCATGGAAACTGAACAAAGGCGGGAAACTGAACAAAGGAACAGGTGAAACTCAGACAGATCAAAAACAAACATAACCCTGACAATTATTGGGCGATATAGAGAGACAACTGATACTTGTATGATTTTATGCAAGTAGTCTGCTATACTGTTCTAAAGATCTTTTGTCTTTTTGATCATATAGGCCCATATATTATTTTTTCTTTTGAATAATACTGAGCTATTTTTCCTCCTGGAGTAGGAGCTCCATATTCTTACTGTGTCATACTATATGAGCCATAAAAGCCTGATGTATCAAATATGACACTCAATAAAAAAACACATATGCAAACTTTTTTTGCCTAAAGGTTCAATACACTGTAAATGTAATTAAATAAAATGTAATTAACAATCTAATTCCTGACTATTATTTAATATG
Organism: Scardinius erythrophthalmus; assembly: GCF_964197995.2. Taxonomy (NCBI): domain Eukaryota; kingdom Metazoa; phylum Chordata; class Actinopteri; order Cypriniformes; family Leuciscidae; genus Scardinius; species Scardinius erythrophthalmus. Next base: position 35,031,958 of record NC_138236.1, read on the forward strand.
TCAGGATTTACAGGGTTAAAGCAAAATATTTTTTTAAACTCATGTCAATTTCGCAATTAAACTCTTCACTGAAATTGTCATGATGATAATGTAATTTTTTATGAAAAAAAAAGAGAGATTCTGCTGTAGGCTATATATCAGATAGAAACCGTCAACAAGACAACAGCACTTGTCAAATCTAAAGGTCTTGGTAGCACATCCCAAACATTTCACTGAAACGGTCATGAATTGCTAACTGCAGGTTCTTGAGGCCTTTAGGTTGTTAATGAGCACAGGACCAGAAGAAAGGAAGTGGAGGTGGAAGAAAAGAGGAGGAGGAGGGGAAAAACGGAGGGGAGGCGGGGGTTAAAGAGACTCTTCAGGATTAAGTCCCTTACAAGCTGTTTGGTGACTGAGTTTGACTAGTGACAGGACGAACAGACAGAGACCTGCAGGAGTCCACACATCCAGACCAATGAGCTGACAGCATCTGTACCGTTACGGTAAGTCTCCGTTTGTTGAGTGTTTATGGATGTCATAAATCTAGATAATAAATCTAGTGTGAATGACATTGATGGACATGTTCCAGTTCTCTGTGTGTCTGTTTATATTACACTCTATATTTCATGAGCAGTGTCTGTGTAGGGTTGCTATAAGGCTGGCATTATTTATCACATCCATTTCTTTGAGAACTTCAATTTGTCCTTTTCTTCTTTGCAGATTTGATTGTTTGGCTGCTTATTTTCAGCGAGTTCATGATTCATTCATTTGATGTTTTGTGTGTTAAAACTCTTCAGCTGTTTTCTATATGAATTGTGCTTTTGTGCAGTTGTTTTGGTTGAGGTTATGATTGAGGAGTTATTGATTACAAACATTTGGGTTACTGACACAGATATCAATGTTTGTCCATATAAGCAATTGCCATGATAGTCATAACTGTAATACTGGCTTTTGTTGTTAATGTTAATATGGGATCTCCTTCAAACAGTTTACAGGATCTTTCTGTATTTTTGTTAAGTTTCTATTTTTTTGACAGTGTAAGTAACCACAGTTTTGTTGGTGGATATTGAGAATAACACTGTGTTTAAGGACTGGAATACCCTTGTGAAAAAGAAGTGCGCTTAATTGTACTGAATATGCACTTGTAGTGTACTTCAAATCTTAAAAGTATATATATCTTTTTAAATTTGTACTTAAAAAAACTGCAGATAAAATAAAATGAATGAAATATAAGGCCACTTAAGTGCACTACTCAGAACTTAAATGTATAATTACACTGTAACAAAGACACATTAAAATAAAGTGTAAACATACATTTTCATCTTATTGTAATTAACATGTAATTAAGTATCCGAAAACATCACATTCAGTTTGCACTTTATATTGTTTTAAAGTATATTATTTGTGGAATAAGTGCTCTTTTTAAACCTAAGCTAAAGTGTACTTCTTTTTCAAAGGGATGATTGTCTTTTTGCCATAATTCTGAATGTATCGTAGCATTGTATGTGCTTTGAAATATCTGAGCAATACTTCAGTGATATTTAAATGAAAGATTACATATTTCACAGTAAATATGTCATTTTTAAATGTTGTGTTACTAAATGACTAAAACGGTCACTGTTTTGCTCAGCCAGTTGTTCCGGATGAAGATCCAGATGGTTCTTTACTAGACTAGAGGTGGTTGTTAAATACTATTTCATGGATTCAGCAGACGGCACATTCAATTTGAATGGTGTCTCTCTGGCTTAAAGTTCTGCCTTCCTTCGAAACTGACAATCAGGCTAATCAAGTGGATTTAGACTGGAAGATAAACCGAGATGAAGTGAGGATTGAGAGAGACTGGGGGAAACGGCTTCACGCTGTTCTCAACTGCTACCATCTGTCTTGCTTTCTAAGCTCGTGACACGCATGATCTTACCGCACACACATGTTCACGCAAGCACACGACCTGTGTGAGAGGGGTCTAAAACTCAATGTCATTTAAAGGCACACTACGCAAGATTTGTACCTTAATGTAACAGCTTTGAAATCATTTCGATGGTAAACGAACTCGTAGTAGGGCGAATCATCCCGCCGCTGGCAAAACCAGCAATGCAGGTTTGAGAGGTGGCGCCCCGACAAATCTCGCGAGAATCACGACTTGCTTTACGGCACGACATCACATCAACAACATACGAAGCAGCCTCTATGGAAGACACTAGCACGCATTTCAGACGTGAATCATGGCAGAGTCGACGAAGAAAACGAAGAAAGCGCGGTCGGAAGAGTGCAGAGACGGCTCTGCGTGAGTGGTGTTTACGACAGTAACGTTAAATACAAGCACTCCACAGCGACTCTAGGGGTCGCTGTTTGAGAAAAATGCCTAAAAAAACTAAAACTGCATAGTGTGCCTTTAATTAGTAAGATATCCTTGCTGTATGTGGGTGGGTAAAGCCGAATGAACAGTTATTATTTATATTGTTTAGTATTGAGGTCAAAGGAACTTTGGTTTCTTGCTGGTTTCATCAAGGTTGTCTGTCTGACAGCAAAATCCAACACAAACCCATTGGCACATGAAGCAACAGACACACTGACCCGACAGACTCCACCCTCAGGAAAAAACACTGCTGCTCTAGTCAAACCACAGGCAAAATCCACAAAAGCTTTAAGCGAGTTGTCTGGTAACTGGAAAGATGTGCATCCTGGTTAGCAGTGAAAATGATGGTATCTGCTGATTGGACAAAATGCACTGTTAGACTGTGGGGATGGACAGTCCAGTTGTATTGTTTGATACAGAATATATATGTCATTCAGGGTTCAAAATTCAGAACTGAAGAATTGGTTCCCTTTTAAATTTTCAAGAAGGAATTGATTTGATTTGAATTGGCCACACTCAACATGATGTTAGGAATTGGATTAGGGATTGGAATGACAGTAAGACGAATTTACTCAATTGCAATTCAAAGACTTGCAAGACTAATTGTAATATAAATGAAATACAGCAGTTTAAAACATTGATTATTAATATAATATGATGTTTCTAGAATTTCCCCATGTGTTTTGTATCATCAACATATTTAGGGCCAGATATACTAACAGTTTGCGCCAGCGCAAACCCTCTTTTGGCATAAAAAACTACTGTCAGGATTTACTAAAGGCACTCAGAGACAAATTAGCTCTGAAAAGGCGTGGACAGGGATATTTTTGCAGCTGACCTTATTGCACATGTATTTGTAGGAGTTTCCCTTTCAGACACAACATTTATGGGAGGAGAGTATTTTTGAAACATGCAAGGTGATTTACTAAGGTTCGCACTCGTTAATTTACTAAGGTTTACTGGTATATGCACCATTATTTATCGCCCAAGAAAAGCATGTCTTAAACCAGATGCAAATTTGTGATGCTCTTGGTAGATTCTGTTGGTCATTATGGAAATTATCCAGCTGGATAAAAAAATAAAAAGGCTCTCTACGTTTGATTTTAAATTGGATATATGCACTGAACATTGCATTAAATTCATTAGTGAAGCTCAAGCTCCCTTCAAGCTGTGTTCTTCTTGAAGTTCTGGACAGTATGAAACTCAGTCCAGCCTCCTTCCTGCCAGCTATCAGCCCAAGCACTTAATTAATCCAATTAATGGCAAAGTTCAGCAAGTAGAAGAGACAGTATACGGAGACTCTCTCAATTTACAGACACGATCACATGCTAATCCTCTGTAGACCCTTGATGACGACTCTTTTCTTGACTTATCTTCATTATGAGGGATTCTGACGCACAGACATCCACTTGTGCGGGCGGAAATGTTTGCCCTGTATTAATTCAGCAGCTTCAAACCACTTAAACTGATCATCCCAAACATCCCAAACGAAACGTTCTTCAGTGGTTTTTTGCAGCACTCAAATGTTATCCTTGAAACTTTCTTTGGAGATTATAAAAGCTCTTGATGTTACATTATAGGTTCTTCTAATCAGTCTATACGTTTCTGGGGTTCTTTGAAGCCATCTAACCATCCAGCCCGACTACTATTTTCATCATAAAAATAAAGGCACCAGCTACTGTATAAATGAAAGGGTTTGACAGCCTGATGCCACAAGCAATCCATTATGAGATCCTCAAAAAACGTTTTATTCGTTAGTTCTTCTAAAAAAAATCACCATACTGGAGCTTCAAAGAACCCCAGAAACTTATAGACTGATTAGAAGACCCTATAATGTAACATCAAGAGCCTTTATAATCTCCAAAGAAAGTTTCAAGGATAACATTTGAGTGCTGCAAAAAACCACTGAAGAACGTTTCGTTTGGGATGTTTGGGATGATCAGTTTAAGTGGTTTGAAGCTGCTGAATTAATACAGGGCAAACATTTCCGCCCGCACAAGTGGATGTCTGTGCGGCAGAATCCCTCATAATGAAGATAAGTCAAGAAAACAGTCGTCATCAAGGGTCTACAGAGGATTAGCATGTGATTGTGTCTGTAAATTGAGAGAGTCTCCGTATACTGTCTCTTCTACTTGCTGAACTTTGCCATTAATTGGATTAATTAAGTGCCATGGTAGGAAATGTTGCTGTGCCATTTATAACATTGTTCCTTGTAGTTAACAAAACAGTAAATTGTGTTATTGGTCATAAAGGTCATAACCCTTGTGAAAAAAATGCACTTAATTGTATTGAAGTGTATTGCACTTGAAGTGTCCTTCAAATCTTAAAAGTATAAAAACTGTACTTGCAGATAATAATAATGAAATAAAGGCGACTTAAATGTGCTTAAAGACAGTACACTTTAATGTTTCTTAACACACTTAAGTACAATTTAAAAAAATGCACTGTAATAATACTAAATTAAAGTTTTTCTAATGTTCTAACAATCTTCTGTCATGCTTTAAAGTACACTTGCTTTGATGTGTTGACAAACATATTAAAGCACATGTGAAGTACATTTATATTTCAAGTTAATATATTTTAAATGTCCTAAATGCAGCTTAATCATTGCAAATCTGTAATTACAAATATATTTAAACACATACAAGTGACATACAAGACATACAAGTTTCAATAACAATTTATTAATGTATTGAACTGCAGACAAAGTCGTGCATTTTTCTTTTTTTAAAGGATGGCCAATCAGTTCCATAGAACAGAAAATGAGATTTTAGATTTCAAGGTTAAAAGAAAAAAGATCCTGTTTTCCGAAAACTTAGAAACTCATCAGGAATAACAAGAGTTTTGTTTGTTTTCTTTCCCCAGGCTTTAGATGAGCTGCTCTGAAGAGACAAGAGAAGGATCATTGGGCGGATTACTTGTAAATACACATGGTCTCTGAACGGCTGATGACCTTGGAGAGGAAGAGGCTTGGAAAGACACAGTAAGCAGTAAGAGACCGTTTTACAGCATTTAGACGACGAGGACGGATACAAGTGCAATCCTGTTAAGGATAAAGACTTTATTTTAATTGTACTGCTGTGCAAAACAACGGAATTTTGTTGGTATCCCACATTCTTAAACATTTCATTCAACAAATATGCTTCCAACAAGCTCCACAGTAGGACTCAGGATGGGTGAACGTATTTTCCTGTTCTTCTTCTATGCCATCTGTCTTTCCGTATGCGCTGGGACTGGAATGCCAGGTTCGGACTACAACCCTCATCCTCGTTTCATTTGTACCCCCATTCCCGCTGACGCCGATCCCGGGTGTTTCCCCACGACGGGCGGCCCAGGTGGCCCCAGTCCCGGACACCACAGCGGACCTAACGGGAACAGCAACAGCTGGTGGGGAATGTCCGAGGAGGCAAAAGCGACAATCCTGCACCTGCGGGAGAGTTTGGTGCAGCAGAAAGAAACCATCCTGGACCAGAGGGAGACTATCCGAGAGCTCACCGCCAAACTGAACCTGTGTGAGGGCTTCAACCGCGGCATGGGCAGCCATGACGACCATCCGCACCACAAACCTACACACCTGGCTCACCACGCCCACCATGCCTACCCGACAGCACCCGACACAGCACACTTTGGGTGGGCGCCGCCCGATAGTCACCACGGCAGTCACGGAATGGAGCTGGGTCACTATGGGGACGGGGTCGGAGGACATCATCGCGGGAAAGCCTCACTAAGTGAGAAGCATGTCACAGGGGATATCCCTTCACCCTCGTCTACGCCGGAGCAGATGACCAGGATGCTTCAGTCCCTAAAGGAGCGGCTAGAGAACCTGCAGGTAGACTCACATTTATTTATACAGTGCTTAATCAATACAGATTGTTTCAAAGCAGCCTCACAGTAATAAACAGCAAAATAGCATAAAATGTATGAATTCTGAAACAAAGAAAATTTCAGCTGTAAAGCAACTCTACAGAAGATCAGGCAGAAGTGTCATTATTCAGCTTAAATTAGTTCAATGTTTCAATTAATCAATAGATGTTGGAAAGGGTATCAGTTATAAAGCATTAAATTCAGCTATAAATCAGCTTTACAGCAGACAATAATTCAGCTCAATTTAGCTTTGTCTCATCCAATAGTGTAAGAGCAGTCAAATCAATAATATTTTTTGAATATTAATCATGAATATACAGGGCCGGAGTGGGGCCACATTTCAGCCCGGGAGTTTCAGGCCCAAGACCGGCCCACTTTTTCCATGGTGGAATTCCAAATGAGCACTTTCTTAAAATTGGATAAATGAAGCAACAGTTCAGCTCGTACTATTGTGTAGTTAGTATTAATACCATGGGTTAACAAATAATGTAAAGGTTAAATAATAATTCACTTAGACTTTATAAGAAGCATAAGAAGCAATTGCAACTTTTTCACACAATTCTGACGTTATATTTCGCAATTCTGACTTTATATTTCGCAATTCTGACATTATAACACGCAATTGCTACTTTATATCACACAATTCTGACTTTATATCTTGCAGTTCTGACTTTATAAGCAATTGCGACTTTATTTCACACAATTCTGACTTTATAATTTGCAATTCTGACTTTATAACACGTTTTATGATTTTATATCACACAATTCTGACTCTATATCTGGCAGTTCTGACTTTATAAGCAATTGCGACTTTATATCACACAATTCTGACTTTATATTTCGCAATTGTGACTTTATAACACGTTTTTGACTTTATATCACACAATTATGACTCTATATCTTGCAGTTCTGACTTTATAAGCAATTGCGACTTTATTTCCTGCAGTTCTGATTTTATATCTTGCAATTCTGACTTTATAAGAAGCAATTGCGACTTTATACCACGCAATTTCTGACTCTATATCTCACAATTCTTTATAACACGCAATTGCAACTTTATTTCAGGCAATTCTGACTTTATATCTCACAATTCTGACTTTTTAACACGCAATTGCGACTTTATTTCAGGCAATTCTGACTTTATATCTCGCAATTCTGAGAAAAAAAGTCAGAATTGCGAGATGTAAACTCGAGATAAAAAGTCGCAATTATCTTTTAAAATGTTTTATTCTGTGGCGGAAACAAGGCTTCCATAGCCTACCTCCTGGCCTCTTCCTCCCATCCATCCTCCCTGACGCGTACCGTTACGGCCGGCCCAGCTATCAGTAGGCGCCGGCGGAGCCGCGTCTTTTGAACGTTTTCAAAAGACGGGCTATGGACACAACCATTTCTATAGGAGGGGAGGGGAGAACTCCCTCACATGGTACAACCCATGCTGAGTTGCGCGCTGTGGTGGCAGAATGCGGAACGTGTGTATCCTAATGTAACTAATGTGACATTGAAATGTAAAAAAAAAAAAAAAAAAAAAAAAATTCCTCGACCGGCCCAAAAGTGAAGCGGCCCACCGGGAATACTCCCGATTCTCCCGATTACCCACTCCGGGCCTGTGAATATATAATTAATTACTAATATATATATATATATATATATATATATATATATATATATATATATATATATATATATATATATATATATATATATATATATATATATATATATATATATATACTGCAGGGCTGTTGAATGCTTGATTCTGTTAGTTAATTTTGAGAAATGGAGCAACCTTGAAACCTTTGGAGATTATAAAAGGTCTTGATGTTACATTACAGGCTCTTCAGATCAGTCTATGGGTTTCTGGGGTTCTTTTAATCTTCAGTATGGTGATTTTTTTTTTTAGAAGAATTAGAGAATAAAAAGTTCTTTGAGGATCTTTTAAGGTATTTCCTGAGGTATCTTGTAAAATTCATAATCTCGTTTAGAGAACTGATGCCCAACTGAGCCTGGTTTCTGCCAAGGTTTTTATCTCCATTTCACATTTGATGATCTTTACACAGTTATTGAATGGAACTGAATCAACACTGAACTGACCTCAGCTGAACCATGACACTATTTTCCTTTAAGAGAAAATAGTGTTATTGCTCATCTGCTGCAGTGTGGATGAGGGAGAAGGAATCTCCCCCGTGACGTGGTCCTCACTCAGCTAGGCTTTCCCGCAATGATGTCCTCTGATGATGTCTTAAACTTTGAAAAATAGTAGTTGGATAATATCTAAGTATCCAAATGTATAACTTTTAAACATAAAATCAAGAATTTTTATGCTTCAGACTGGTAGGTTTATGTTTGCATTTTCTGGTTTTCTGTGTGCCTTTGTTCCCTATTTACCTGCTTTCCACTTGTTTTATGGTTACTCATTAGTTGATTGATTAGTCCACACCTGTGCCTTGTTTTCCACCTCAGTTACCCTCTGTATTTATAGAACTCAGTTTTAGTAATTATTTGTCCATTCTCCAGACAAAAATATGGATCTAGCTGCAGTCCCTTACCCCAAATCCTTCTCCTCTACCTTGCTCAAGATGGCCATCCCCTAAAATACTATTTGGAGGAGTTCAGCTCAGCCACCTAGTGTCCTGGAGCGACCTTGAAGAGAACTTTCTTGAGTGGGCTGGATGACCATCTTTTCCAACTGCTGCCAGCGAGAGCTACCACCTTAGCCACAGCCTACCCAGCCCACTTCCATCATCCAGTCACCACCTATCCTTGTTCCAGTGAGCCCACCTGCCTCGGAATTCCTCCCTAGTCCTTCCCCACTCCTCCACACGCCTGACACACAAACCCAGAGCCACTACCAATGCCACTACCAAGGACCTAATGCCTGAGCCTAACACAGACCCAAAAAGCAAGCCAAGTCTGACCAGGTGTGTAAGCCGGCCCCAATGTTCATCCATGAGCCTAGCCACTGTTTATTCCGGAGCCCGAACCAGCACTCCCAACCTTCAGCGAACCAGAGCCCACTGCAGACCCAGAGCCTGTCAAGTCTGACCAGGTGTGTGAGCTGGTATCCATGTTCATCTCTGAGGGAGTGCTGGTTGAGATGGATATTGTGAAGAGTTCCATTAATCATCCTCCCAGCCCCTTCTCATGTGAACCCCTGGATACCCTGATCCCAGCATACTTTCAAGCCCAGTCTCTGCTGCTGGTCCCACCCAGCTCCAAATCTCCTTCATCAGCCAGCCTCAAGTCTCCTTTGTCGCCGCTGGTCCCTCCCAGCCTCAAGTCTCCTTTGTCGCCGCTGGTCCCGCCCAGCCTCCCACTGCCTCTTCCTCTGACAACTCCATCCAGTTCCTTGGCCCCACCTTCACTAACTCCCTTCAGCCCCTCTGCTGCTCCATTGGTGGCACCACACAGCTACTTGGATCCACTTTTGGCTCCCTGGTCCTCAGCTTCACCTCAGTGTAAGGATCCTTTGGCTACACCTCAGGTCTCCGAGCCCTGGACTCCACCTCTGCCTGACGACCCATTGGCTTCACCTTGACTCCACGCTCCCTCGGCTGCACCGTGGTCCAGCATCCCCCAAGCTCTGCCGGGCTTCCTCATCCTCCAGCTCTGCCTTGGCTAGTCATCTCCCTTGTTGTACCACAGACTTCTAGGCCTCTGGCTATGCCTCGTTCCTCCACCCCTTCAGCTCCACTGGACTCTTTTCCTTCCCTCCGGCTCCACCATTGTCCTCACTCCCATCAGGTCTGCTGAGCCCGTCTCTCCCATGGTTCTGCAAGCCTGTGTTCTGCCTCGGCCCTCCAGTCCATTGGTGACACCCTGGGTCTTTCTCTCCTTGGCTTCACCTGGGTCTCTTCCTCTCCCGGCTCCACCTCAGTTGGCCAAGCTCCTGGCTCCTCTCTCCATCTTTTTTTCTGTGTGCTTTTGTTCCCTATGTTCCCACTTTGCATTTGTTGTCATGGTTACACATTAGTTGATTGATTAGTCCCCACCTCTGTCTTGCTTTCCTCCTCAGTTACCCTGTGTATTTATAGCCCTCTTTGTTCTTTGTTTGTTCTCCTTGTTAATAATATGGTTTGCTTCATCTCCTACATTTCCTGTTTCTCTGGCCTGTTTTTGATTTATTGTTATTAAAAGATGCTGCACCTAGATCCTGCCTCTACTAATCCTTGCTTTAACCCTTGTTGACGCAGACATCTACTGGTCATTATTATCATAACATGATTTTTATGGTAAAATTAAGAAATGTACATGTAAATAAGATCCAAATAACCTACATCTTAAAATAAGTATTTAACGTTATTGTTACTACTTTAAATTAGTGTAATATTTCATTAAAAAATATAATGCTACACCTTCAATAGTCTCGCGTAGCCCGACCTTCAGACTGACGGCAGAAGGTCTGGACTCCATCGCAGCTTTCATGGCCAAGGACCGCCCAAGAGGATGTTTGACTGACATGTAACGCAACCAATCACAGTTAGTTTTGTTCCGTGTCATGTTTAGGGGCGTGAAAATATAAAGTTGATGTCCCTACGATAACAGACCTTATTGGACGGCGTGCATCTAATAAATGATTCATTCAAGAACGTTGTGCAAGTTGCACTCTATCATTAAACAGCAAAACACTCTTACTGTTCCCAGTCTAAAATGACAGCAAACAATCAATGTGTGACCATTTTTAACTGCCTGTCAAAGTGAAATGAAACTGATGGGACACTGTTTGTCTCGCTTTTAAACATTGCTGTGGGAGCGTGTTACATTAGGGTGATGAAAGTCATCCTATCAATTTAAATATTATACGAATTGAGGTGTTTTGAGCAGTTACCAACATCAGCAGCATATAGTACAGCACTGTGCAGGCCTTTGCTTAGACTGCTGTGATTGTGTTTGCAGACAAGAAACACTTCCACCAGCTACGCGAGTTCACTGAAAGATCTCCTGCAGAGGAAGATCAACGCTCTAGAACAACAGATGCAACACCATTCTGCATCACTTACCAGTGCCAGTCACAGTGACCATGAGGGTGATGATGATGATGGTCACCATGTCGACGATCACGACAACAGCCATCATGAGAACAGCCATGACGACAGAGACCATGACAGCCACGACGATCACGATGGTCCTCACGATGAGAGCCACCACAGTGATCACCATGATGACAACAGCCATGACAATGGACACCAAGACAATGAGGTTTCTGAACATGGCTTCGAGAGGTTGTCTTATAACCTACAAGGTCACAGAGAAGCACAGGTTGGAGTGCACAGCAAACTGGACACAGTTCTGAGTCAACTGCAGCACAGGCTTACTGATACTGGTAAGAGCGCGGTAAAAGAATGCTCTAGTTACTTCTGATCTTTGAGCATTTAGATTACCCTGCTGGAGAATCCAGCTAAATGCAACTTAATCTTGGCCAGTTTTGGTCCTTAGCTGTTCTAGATTGTTCATCAGCTGGATGATGGACCTGAAAAAACACCTTGATTAAGATGATTAGGATTGGTAGACCACCTTTGATGGCCAGTCAGTTACCATGTTCTAAGCTGAAATTACCTGTTTTTACGTCTAATCAGGGTGCGAAAAAATCAGGGGGAATATTTGAATGTCATTATTGAAAGTTTTATGTAGATATTTAGACGTAATTTATTTAAAATTAATGTTACAAATACCATTGCTCAAAATGAATGAACTTAATTGCATTTGTTACAATTAAATGATTGACTATAAATGTATTTATACAGTTTACAGGCCCCATGAGGTAATACGATAAAATGTCAAACATTTTGAACACATTTAAATATTTAAATATATCCTGACAAATCTGTTTTATTTTCATTCCATCTTAATCCATTGGCTGGTTGCATAAACTGGTTAGACAAGCCTTAAATTTGTCATCTAATTTTTTCTTAAAGACTGGTTGCAACTTTTTAAAATTAGCTACATAAAAAGTTATCTTAAGATAATTTGAATCTGAAAAGTAAGACTTGACTAACTACTACTTTGGCAAACCGATGATACAAATGGGATTACAAGAGAATCCTCTAAAATTCAAATAAGATCCTACTGGATAAACTGAAATTCCAATCTTTTAAGTTGTAGTGTCCTGCATGTTTTACTACGCTGCTTGCAACGTTGAAAATAAAATCTGTAAAACAAGATAAAATTAAAACCTGTTTTGGTCTCAGCGACTGCATTGCGTTGACTATGGCTGAGTCCGAAAGCTTAGGCGAATGAAGGTACCTCACGAAACTGACTTTTCAGGCAGCATAACGGTTTAATGATATACAGCAAAATAGAGAAAGCTTTGGTGATAGCTAAGTTAATATATTTAATTACTACAACAGTAGTTTCTCACTAGAAATGACATCAAAAGTGCAACAACACACATTTACACACTAACTGATCACCAACCGCAACTTTCAGACACCATCTTTATTTAGCACATCTTTCTCAGAATGGAAAGCACAGGATTGTGTGATATTAAATGGCAGTGAAGGATACATCTATGCTGCCTTCAAAAATCGATCAGATGAAAGTATCTCAGGAGATAGGAAGTGAAGCTAACATTGGATTCGGACGTGTCTTGATGCCTTCCTACCTTGGAATCCTCCTAAGGCAGCATTTTTCAGTTTTCGGTTGCAGCCAATGTCGAGGACAACAATAGCTAGTAAAACTGTTGACCTGCAATGTATAATCATTAGACTTAAAATCATAACAGTATCAATCCAATTACAAGCAGTTTAGTTGTAGCAGTTTAGCATCTACTGTCCGAAATTGAAAATGCATCCCGTCTGACCAGAAGAGGGGATTAAAAAAAATCCCCCTTGACAAATCAATCACACTCTGCCTCAATGCAAAACTTGACACTGATTATCAATTCCACAGGTTCTAGAAAGACCAGCAAATCCACTGAAGCTTTCCAGGTCGGCTTCCCCATGCGAACCAACTACATGTACGGTCGTGTGAAGCGCACTCTGCTGCACGAGGTCTTCTCCTTCACGCTGTGTTTGTGGATGAAGGCTGGAATCATGCCTGGACTCGGAACGCCCTTCTCCTACTCTGTTCCAGGCCAGGCCAACGAGCTGGTGCTCATCGAGTGGGGCAACAACCCGATGGAGCTGCTAATCGATGACAAAGTGAGTGAAAGAGAGCGACACGAGAATGAGATGAAGGAGATCTGAAGGAATGTGCACATAATTCCATCAGTCCCTTATGCTCACCAATGCAGTAAAAACAGTAATATTATGATTATATAGAATTATTATTAAAATAGCTGTTTTCTATTTGAATTTATTGTAAAATGTAATTTATTCCTGTGATCAAAGCTGAATTTTCAGCATCATTACTCCAGTCTTCAGTGTCACATGATCCTTCAGAAATCATTCTATGATGATTTGCTGCTCAAGAAACATTTCAGATTATTATCAGTTGAAAACAGTTTTTTTTGTGTGTGTGTGTGTGTGTGTGTGTGTGTGTGTGTGTGTGTGTGTGTGTGTGTGTGGAAACGGTGACATTTTCTGAATTCTTTGATGAACAGAAAGTTCAAAAGAACAGCATTTATTAGAAATAGAAATATTTTGTAACATTATAAATGTCTTTACTGACACCTTTGAACAAAATCTAAATTGAAGCTAATTTCTTTCATGAAAAACTCACTCACCCCAATCTTTTGGACGTAGTATAACATAAAACTTTATAACATTTTATTTCATAGAAACCACAGTTTCACAGTTCATAAGTTTTGAGAATTACAACCACATAAAAATTGTGAGTTCACTGCTTTAAAAAAGAAACATGGATACTGAAAGTTCAACCTGTTTGGTGAAGCTGTGCTTATTTAAAATAAAGTATTAGTGACCAAAAAAAAAAAAGTATTAATATCTTGCAACAGTTAGGGATAAGGAATAGTTCCCCCAAAAATTAAAATTGTGTCATCATTTACTCACCCTCAAGTTGTTCCAAACCTGTATGAATTTCTTTCTTCTGTTGAACACAAAAGAAGATATTTTGAATAATGTTGGAAACCAATCAGTTGATGGACCCCACTGACTTCCATAGTATTTTTTTTTTTTTTTTGTACTATGGAAGTCAGTGGGGTCCATCAACTTTTTGGTTTCCAACGTTCTTCAAAATATCTTCTTTTGTGTTCAACAGAAGAAAGAAATTTGGATTTGGAACAACTTGAGGGCGAGTAAATGATTTAAATGTTTGGGTGAACTATCGATTTAACAACTAGTTTTGTCAATACTGGAGTTAATTCAGTTGTCAAATGTGGTTGTAACTCTGTGTGCTCAGAAGAGTGTTTAGCTGCATTGGGATGTGAATATAGTTGCAAATATGACTAGTGTGATGACCAAACAAATTGAAAAAAAATATTTTGGGGTTTTAAAATTCCTTCAGCTCTCCTGTGATTTCCATTAACTGTCCAGTTAGACGGCCCAGTTAAATATTATTCTTTAATATCTAGGTATTAAATAAGAATCAGAAAATCCTGTAGGAATTTCAGTTTATCCATTCGGATTTTATTTGAATCTTAGAGGATTCTCTTGTAATCCCATTTTTATCATTGGGGCTTAATTATGAAATAAATTCCAAAAAGGACCCCAATTTCACATTTCTTTAGGATTTTTAAAACAGACAAATGAAGGACATATGGTAAAATCAGTAGTGGCCTTTGCTATGTTTCACTTGAAACGGGCCTCGCAACAGAAGGGGCCTCGGCTTGAAAAAGAGACCCGCCATCATGGAAATTAACGGGGGCTTGGGGCAAAAAGGCCACCAAAATGAATAAAAATGCCCCTAAAATTCAAGATATATGGGGCAAATATTTACTTGTATGATTCTTGTTTTTAATATTTATGACAGGATATAGAGTGCTGTTTTCCCAAATATCAGCACAATTGCAAATGTAATAGTCCATTGATTTCATAACAGTTCAATAAAGTTAGGTGATTTTCATTTTAGACTTAGAACATTGTCTTTTTTAAACGGGCCTCCGAATTGCAAAGGCTCTGGGTGAAATAGAGGAGCACAACAGAAAATAAAGTGTTTATTAAGAGAATTCTGTGTTTAATAGAGGACATTATCTTGCCTCGGGTTCACAGGCTGTTACTTTACCCCTCTCGCTGAGTGATGGTAAATGGCACCATGTGTGTGTGACGTGGTCAACACGAGACGGCCTGTGGGAGGCCTATCAGGATGGAGTGAAGAGAGGGTCAGGAGAAAACCTCTCCCCCTGGCATCCCATCAAACCTGGCGGGGTCTTCATACTGGGGCAGGAGCAGGTAACATGAGACAAGCACAACATACAATCAGCTAAACTCATATTTCTCCTTTGACTTGAGCCATTGCCAAACACCAGGAACACATTAGCAACTGCATAGCAACACCCTGGCAACCATCCACAACACTATAGCACTGTGGCAAAAGAATTGACACTTAATTTAACTCCTGTGAGAAAAAAGTGCACTTAATTGTATTGAAAGCACACTTAAAGTGTGATTAAAATCTTAGTAAATTTTTTAAAACTTGAACTTGCAGATAATATGATATGAATTAAATAAAGGCCACTTAAGTACACTTTTAGGACTATGCTTCTTAGCACACTAGAAATTGCACTTTGTAATAATGTAAAATATATAGTTTGGTTACACTTCATTTTACAGTGTCGTTGTTAGAGTGTAATTATTTAATAATAGTAGTACCTACATTTAAGTACTGAATAATATTAATTAACTAATAATTTGGGTTAGGGTTTGATGTATAGAGTTAGTTGCTTTGGTAACACTTTATTTTAATGTCTTTGTTACATGTACTTACCATAGGAATAACAGTAAATTATGCATAATTACATGCAACTAACCCTCAACCAAACCCCAATCCTAACCCTATAGTAAATACATGTAGTTAATTATTATATAATCATTAAAATATACACTTTACTGTATACAAAGATGTACTTAAGTCCTACTTAAGTGGGTCAAAAATGCACTCTAAAATTAAGCTAATTGCATTTAATATAAATTTACATAATACATTTTCATTAAGTTGCTATTAAAATGCAGTTAAGTGTCAGAAAACATAACATTCAGTTCATACTTAAGTATATTCTGTAAAGTGTATTATTACTCATTTTAAAAGTATGTGAACTTAAGCCAATGAAGTTGTATTCATGAAGTTGACTTTACAAATAAAGAGCTAAGAAGTCAAAGTAAGATGAAGCATCTGGTTAGTGTTGCTAAAATAATATCACCAAATCTTCCATCCATGTTTTCCCAGGACACATTGGGTGGTCGCTTTGATGCGACGCAGGCGTTTGTTGGAGAAATCTCAGACGTGCAGATGTGGTCTCATGTTCTCACGCCACATGACGTCTACAGCCTGGCTTCATGTGGTGGTCATATGACCGGTGACATCATCGCCTGGTCAGAGTCAGTGGTGGAGCTGCACGGTGGGGTCACCAAATACCCCTTTGACCCCTGTCATTAAAGAGTATCACCGGGCAAAAGGACAATCCATTTACAAATCTCAGTGTGCAAAATGTCTGAAATAAGCTTGTTTTGAAGCATTCTGATGATTTGTCACCTGGTTGCAATGCAAAATTCATCCATTATCACTTCAAAAACATTGCCTTCTGTTTACATAAGAAAATTGGATGATCCCATGACCTCCAGGATTTACGATAGGGACCCTTTTTTTGTATTTATAACGTTTTCTTACTGAACTTTTTTCATTTGTATTCTATAAATGGCACTTAAGTGTCATTCAATGTTTGATGCAAGTATATGACATATTGTCATAACTTGGATAGAAATCCATAGAGGACACTAAAAATGTAGATGTTCGTGCAAAAAATAGAAAAGCGGCTCAACCTGAGCAGTGAGTTGAAGTTGAAAGATTCATTTTCTTGTACTGTAAGAAGAATCTAAAGATACAGCCATACCAAAGAGAAGAGTTACACACCGCTGCAGAGACAGCATTTGATCAGGCCACGTGCACTGTTGTTGTGTTTGTAAATTGTTTTTACTGTACATGTCCAGATGCTACTGTACTTTACTGTACTGTACTTTACCGTATTGTACATGTCCAAATGCTACTGTACTTTACCATCCAGATGCTACTGTACTTTACTGTACTGTACTTGTCCAGATGCTACTGTGCTTTACCGTCCAGATGCTACTGTACTTTACCGTACTGTACTTGTCCAGATGCTACTGTGCTTTACCGTACTGTACTTGTCCAGATGTTTGGTGTTTTGAGCTTCACATTAAGTGTAGTAGTTTGTTTTATTAATTTATTAATCTACTGTAAATGTGTTATTGATTCAAAAAAATATACTTTTCCACTGTAATGTTTGTGCATCTGAATTTTTTATGCATTTACAGTTTGTTTAGGCCTTACTTGTTTTCATTTGTTTAGAGATTTGGAAGCTGAAATGCAATAAAAGGGACTGATTTTTGGGGATTTTTCTTTAATAGCAATTTCATGGCTTCTGACTAATATAATTGAAAAAAAAATTATAGGATTTTAAATGAGGTTGATTTTCATTGTATTTCTAAACTAATTTCCTCAGTCCTGCAGTATTGATCGGCACAAGCCTCTCAGTGAAATAGCAGACCTGTCTTATGTTAGTCTTCATTGCTATTATTAGAAACTAGGCTAATTAGGCATGAAGTGTTTGATAAGGCCCTGCAGAAAATACTCTTGTATTAGACTGTAGTGTATAGATTCACAACAAGCTATCATCACTTACAGCATCTATACCAAAAATTGAGGACCAGAATGGATCCACTTTTGCCTTCAGAGCCTTAATTCTTAATGGCACAGATTCAACAATGTGCTGGAATCATTCCTCAGAGACTTTGGTCCATATTGTCATGATAGCATCACACAGTTGCTGCAGGTTTGTCGGCTGCACATCCTTGATGTGAATCTCCTGTTCCAGCAAATCCTAAAGCTGCTCTACTGGATCGAGATCTGGAGACTGTGGAGGCGGTTGAGTTTAGAGAACTCATCGTCATGTTCAAGAAACCAGTTTGAGATGATTTGAGCTTTTGTGATCTGCATTATCCTGCTGGAAGAAGCCATCAGAAGATGGTTCACCGTGGTCGTAAAGGGATGGACGTGGTCAGCAACAGTACTCAGGTGTGCTGTGGTGCTCAGTTGATAGTAAGTTGGCACTCAGTTGGCCCAAAGTGTGCCAAGAAAATATCCTCTACACCATTTACACCACCAGCAGCCTGAACCGTTGATTATAGACAGGATGGATCCACACTTTCATGTTGTTTACACCAAATTCTGACCCTTCTATCTGAATATATATATATATATATATATATATATATATATATAGCTGTGGTTTGCTGAAGCACAAAATAACAAGATTAAGCAGCACTAATCGTTCTAGTTCTCAGTCAGGAAATGAGCTAACAAGCTAAAGCAGTGTAGGATGGAAAAACAACACACTTATAGAAGTGTGTCCACCAACGGAAGACTGCGTTGAGGCATTTGTGTTAATCAAAAGTAGATTTTTACTTTTTTTAATAAAAATAAATAAAAAAATATTCTGGGTATGTGTCTCCCTCTGCAAAATCAGCTGCCATGATCCTCATCACACATTGAGGTGGTGATGCAAGTCAGGCTCTGTTTACTCCTGGTATTAAGATGCGTTTTGGTCGATCGGATCACAAGCAGACGAGGGCGACACATTCCCGTTCACACCTGGTGTTTTAATCCGTCTCTTTTGTCCACTTTTAAACACTTCTGTCCTGATTTCTTCAAGGGGAGGGTCTTTGGGCGGATAAATGTAGAATGTAGATTTTATTCAAAATAAGCACATGCAATTTACTTGACCAGAGACGATGGAAAAACATACGGAGCGCATCAGCTTTAGTTTCTGCTCTGACAGCCGCAAGATCAGCCGAACGCTGTGAGTGTGTGTTAGAAATCAGGAATGGTGAGAGAACATTGTGCTTGGTACATTTTTCATCTTCAAACCAAACTTGGGTCTTCGGCCGACAGTTTAAATCCCCTCTTCCAATAATGTTTACGCATCAGGTCAGTAGACGGTGAGTAGATGGTCTTTTGTGGCTGTTTGAACACATTCGACCACATGAGCATCTACTCTAACAAAGCAATCCGGTCGAATGGGTTTTCTACCTCTGGAAGTGGTCGAAAGTGGACAAACTCAAAACATTTTACATCCAGTTTACACCTGTATTTAGTGCCGTCCACTTGTGATCTGATCAACCGAAACGTATCTTAATACCAGGTGTAAACAGAGCATCTGTGGAGTAATCTTTAACCCTATAAAGCCCACTGTATCATATTTGATACAATAATTTCTCTAAATGATCAACATGACAAATAGTAAAAAATAAAATAAAAAATAAACTATTGCACACAATTTACTACATGCCTTCTGTCGTCTGATGACTGATAGTTTAGACTTTTTAACAAGTTAAAAGCCTTTTAGTAGATTTGTAAAACCATCCCCCTTCAGGTCATGGTTCATGTGTCTTTTTGCTGTGAAATCTTTACAGATTTTTATAAAGTAAATGGAAGAGCAACTTAGGTTTATCCAGGTTTTATTATCCACAATTTTTTTTTGTTGTAAAATCATATAAAATGTGAGTATCTGATCCATCAGGCTTTTGAGGAAGGTTTATTTGTTCATCTCTTAATCATCACTGTATTGCATTGCATTATGTGTTTAAAAAACTACAGAGATTTTATCATAAAACTAAGCATTTAAATATCTTACTTAGACATATAATTGGCAGATATAGAATGACAACCACTGACATTAAAATGCATTTTATGTAATTAGTCTGCTTTAAAGATCTCAAAGCCATCAAAATTTCATTTTTACTCTAAAAGGTACTTAATGCATTTTTGTAAATGGCATGTTCATGCAAATACTTGTTTGCCAGCCCTTATATTGCAACAGCCTCATGACAATTCATAATAATTTTGGCAAATTTATATGAATTTGTTAATGCTTACTTTTTTTCTATGAATCCCACTATGAATTTGTACAAAATATGTGAGATAGAGGTTGAATATTAATTTCTTCCATTTTGTAGGTTTAACGAGACAAATATTTCCAAGTACACCTTGTTGAGAACAATAGGATTCACCAGTTATTAATAAACACACACACACACAATGTAAATGTCTTTTTAAAATCTTTTTGTTTATTAGAGTTGATTGGCACCAGTGTACCATAACTGAGTTTTCATTTTGCTACATGAATTTCTCAACAATCTGTACCATTCTGTGGCCAATCAGAAACAGGGAGGGGGGGGGGGGGGAAGAAAGAAGAGGAGGAAACGCTTTCATTTGTCCTATCGTATTCACAGACTAGCTGAAAGGTTTTGGCACCTTCGCACTTCTCATCAAGAATGCCCCGATTTAGAGTCTCCAAAACGTATTCAAGTCATCAGAGTCGTTCTACAGTCTTCGTCAGACCACGTCATGCCCAAACTATCCGTTTAAACACATAGCTTATATCAAGGAATGTACTGTTGCAGTCAGCAGTTTAATGCCATTTAACACTTGGAGTCTCTTGAGATCTCTCGCAGTCATATATACGCGTACGGCCTGTGGGTTAACATACAATACAATGTGAAGCAGGTTCACCTCAAATGATCTGATGTGGATGCTGTATACTGGCATCCGTTCTGTGTGCAGCAAGGCTTAAACCAGTTAAGAACTGCAGTGTAATTACATACTCATAGAGGGCACTAGAGAGTAAATCAGGCTGTCGTTTAGTCGAAACTGTGCTGAACTCTATTAAAGTGCCATAAATATGGATTCTAACTCCAAACTATTAAATATGTCTTAAAGTCAAAGACATCGATTACTATAGCCAAGCTTTATATTAATCGGGAAAAATCACAAAAGTCAAGCAAAATGCACTGCTAAACAATTCTCAGTATTAACCATTTCATAATTAGTATATTTAAATAGCGTGGTTATTATTATTTTAGACTCCAGACGCTATTAGTGTTCCGTATAAATCGGCTTTAAAAACATTGATAGACCGTTCCTTATCGCTTTGTTTTGATCAAGTACACATTTTAATAGTTACTAGATGCTTTTTGAACTGCAATGCCAAATTTGCAGACTTGCTCGCTCACGTGAGGTTTAGAAATACAGAACGCTAATAGCCGCCGTAGACGTGCCCAAAACACGGGCATCAGATTCACCCTTTACAAAAGATGCTTCAATTCAGTACAACATGCAACCCCCGATCCTTGTTTCTCAAAAAAAGAACGATTTGGAAAAACAATAAATAAAAATGCTAGCAATGCGTGTAGTAAACAAAGATAACAACATGTATTTACAAACAGAAAAAAGGCAAAATATAATGTACATTGGAAAAAAGCTGCCATGGACTCCTTCAAACTGAACAGAACTGAGTAAGAGGGAGCAACTAGTGTTTCACACAAATAACAATACAAGTACGTCTGGCACATATTTTAGGATCAGGAATTATATTAAACCATCTTTTTCCATGCATTAAGCAGCAGACACAGCAGTCTTTCTCTGCTTTGGCAAACACACATTCTGAAAGGCCAATCGAGACGGTTTGCTTGTAATGAATCTCACCAAACCTGTCAAGATCATCATGTCAAATTTCATCCCAAATTCTAAAGAAATTAGGGTAACACTTTACAATAAGGTCTCATTTGTTATTAGTTAACACTAATTAACATCGCATTTATTAATCTTAGTTAATATATACTGACATTATTTAATGCTCTGTGAACCAACACAAACTACTGTATTTAAAATAAAATAAACAAATGCTTTAAAAATACGTTGTTCATTGTTAGTTCATATTAATGCAAAAATTAATGCTAACAAAAGGCTTAGTTCAGCCAAATATTAAAAGAATATCATTATTTACTCTCCCTCGTGTCGTTCCAAACCCGTAAGACTTTCGCTCATCTTCAGAACACAAATGAAGATCTTTTTGATGAAATCTGAGAGATTTTCCATCCATTGACAGCTACGCAACTACCACTTCACGCTTCAAAAAGTTCATAAAGAGATCCAAAACTAATCCATATGAATTGATCGGTTTAGTCCAAATATTCTGAAGAGACTCGATCACTTTATATGATGAACAGAAGCTCAACCGTACATAATTAACACGCAAAAATGAACCTCATTAGTTCTTGCACATAAAGCAAACATGCTTGAGTTGTGAGTTGATCAGTGTTTATATGTGAATAAAAGACTAAATGAAATCTGTTCATCATATAAAGTGATCAATTCATATGGATTAGTTTTACGATCTCTTTATGAACTTTTTGAATCGTCAAAGTTTCAGTTGTGTAGCTGTCAATGGCAGGGACGAAATCTCTCAGATTTCATCAAAAATATCTTCATTTGTGTTCTGAAGACGAACGAAAGTCTTACGGGTGTGGAACGACACGAGTGTGAGTAAATAACTGCAGAATTTTCATTTTTGGGTGAACAAAACCCTTAACAATATAACCCTTTAACAAATGTGACCCGATTGTAAAATGTTACCAAAATTAGATTTAATTCCGCCAAACATCTGGATGCATTTGGAGGGAAATGTGCTTTAGTTAAGGGCAAATAAATTAAAAAAAAAAAAAAAACAGTTAATTTCTTTTTGCAAAATCTATTTTTCTTCTTAGTGTACAATATAATCCGGAGATATTTTCATGAGATTCCCCCAAGAACAGTTTTGCAGCACCAGTGGTTGAGTTATCAGTTTAAACCCAGTTGGTTTAGTTGAAACACTAGTAAGAACATTCAGAAACAGGGCTGTGGGGACTTTTAAGGCTCTTTTCTCAAAGGTGGAGGAGCTTATTTAAGGACTCGCATACAATGAGATGTGTTTCTACAGATGCTTTGATGGGTCAATGAAGTTCAATATAGTTGTGCACTGGAAATGACATCACCGGCAGGTTTATCACGTGGCCTATACCATTATTATTCTATGTATATACCAATATTAGTCTAAAAATAACTGATTGGATATGCTTGACTCAGTCTTGATATGTAGTGTGAACAGCAATGACCTTCATTTACATCTTCATTAAATAACATGTAAATAAACTCAAATGAGTAAGAGATAAATAGTGTCAGTTTAGATAAATTAACTAAGACAGGTAGCAGATAGACCCAGTAAACCAATAACAAAAGCCTTCAGTGCGAACGAAACTTCCTGCTCATTTCTGCTAAAGGCTCGGTTGAATCTGTCCCTGATGGTGGAGGTGATGATGAATACATCAGGCTGGTTGGTCATCTACCCTGTATGTGTAAGAACTTCACAGTAAAATGCTGGAAATAGCAGTAATGGTGGTCAGAAGCCACCGAATGTGAGAGCGCTGTCAGTGACGAGGTGAATTATGCAGATTTATGAGTGTTATGTTTGTCGGTGAAGGTCTATGGAATGTCAGCGTAATATAGTGTGGGACTACAAACTAGAGTGATGGTGAATAACACTGTGTAGTGTACGAGTGTAGTAGAAGTTATAACATAAGAGATGGGCAATTGTGCAGTCCAGACCACCTAAATCCAAACCAAAGATGATGACGTTCAGGTTTCCCCAACGACATCCATCTCTCCATAAAACCAGCATTATGGATTCTTCTGATGAGAGGACAAGAGCTACCTTAATGAAGTATCATTGGTTTCTCAGAGAATGGATGGAGTGTTTGGAAGGATGGAGGAGAAAAGGAGGATTTCTAGGGTTGCTCCTCCTTCTTCTTTAGGGAAATGCGTTTCTTCCTGGCTGCAAGCATCTCGTAGAAGGGGTCGACGCTCACAGCAGATCTGCACCAAAAACAGAAGATCGGGTCACGTTCCATGCTCTTATTTGCAGAGTTGGCATAGATTTCCTATTTGACCCTATAATGCCTACTCTATCATTTTATACACATTTCAAATGATAAAAAAAAAACCTGCATGTCTTCTGTCGTCTTGATTGATAGTTTATACTTTATAAAAATCAGTAAAGATTTCACAGCACAAAGTATAGCTTTTATATTGTTAGTAAAATTTCAAGATGAACACTTACTGGACTGAAATAACTTAGGTTTACTTGATTATCCATACATCATTTTTTATAAAAATCAACAAAATCATCTTACCACCAAGACACATTATTGGCAGATATAGAGTGAAAACTGGTATGATTTTATGTAAGTATCTGCCATACTGTTATAAAGATCTCATTGATTTACAGTACAAGCTATCAGAATTTCATCTTAACCATAAAAATATATCTGCATCTGCAACAAATTTCACATTTTTGGGCCTCTGAATAAAACTGAGCTGGTTTTCCTCCTCTAGTATGAGCTCCATATTCTCACTCAATCAAACTATATGAGCCATAAAAGCCTGGCGCATTATGATACTAAGCAAAGACATTTAAAAAAAAAAGCTTTTTCTGACTATTGTTTCATGTAAGACAGGCTAAACATGTTGGGGAGGGACATATTGAAAGGCTTAGGAGCGCAAAATTTACATTTCAAATATTTGTATCAGTTATTTTTGTGCCCTGAGGAGTATACTAGCATATACACTGCTATTCCTCTCAGGAAATGCAAATATACTTCAGATAAGTATGCAAATATTTGTCAGAGGCTGATAAAAACTTGCACTGCCATCAGTGTGAATATTTTTACAGCATTTGAGCCCCTTGGTGTAAATAGTTCTTCACTCTTTCGAATGCCTTGTCCTCTGAGATCTTCAGCGCTTTACTCACTTGATGCTGTGTATCCATTCGTCCTTTTCCTCTGGGGTGGGAGCTGAGATCCGGTACACCATGTGGTTCCCCTCCACCACACGTCCATCAGCCTCGGTCTTGCACGCTTTAATCAGCTGCCCGCGGTTATTAGGGATGTACAGTTCAAAACAGTTCTGCACACAAAAAACAACACCATGAACAAACAGCACACAAACCCTTTTTGATATACTTGCCCAGCCCTAATGGCAAATAAAATAATCTGTCGTTGATATATGAAAATTATCATGGAAATTGTTCTATTTGATTAGGTGCATTTGGCTTACTGGCTTTCTGGGATCTTCGACCTCTCGAATGCTCAGGTTCTCCAATGGTATGATGCCTCTGGGCTCCTTGTCCTAAACACACACAAACACTCAGTAAATCAGTCAGAACTTCCCATCGGGTCAATTCAATCAAAGCTGAATTTTCAGCATCTTTACTCCAGTCTTCAGTGTCACATGATCCTTCAGAAATCATTCTAATATGCTGATTTGTGGCTCAAGAAACATTTCTTATTATTATCAATGTTAAAACAGTTGTGCTGCTTTATATTTTTGGGGAAACTGTGATGCATTTTTTCAAGATTCTTTGATAAATAGAAAGTTCAAAATGTTATTTATTTGAAATATAAATCTTTTGTCACAAATGTCTTTACTATCACTTTTGATCAATTTAATGCTAATAATATGCAGTACAAACAATTATTACAAGGCTCTCTAGAATATTTGATTCTGATTGGTCAACTGCAGCATTCTCGGGTCAAATTATTTTGTACAATGAACTATAATTGACTGTCCAATTCATTATCCTGCTTAATAAGATATATACATTTACTTGTTATATACAGCCATTACACAAAATTATTTTATACAAAGAGCTGTGTAATAAGATGAAATATTGCTATTTTGATTGACTTACTGTTGTGTACTCGAAGTAATAGAGGCAGTTATCTGTCAGAATGAACCACCGTCTCTTCCATGTTTTCACACGACCTCCTGAGAATGATCATTACACTGGATTAACGATGTAAGACAGGCTTTTTAAACATAACATTTCCTCTGTGTCAGCCTGCGAATGAAACTGCACAGACACAGCAAGAAATCTCTACACATTATATTATTAGTAGAGTGAAAACCTTGAAAAACCCAACTAAATTCCTACTAAACTAACTTTACAAGATTTTTACATCTTCTGCAGATTGGTAAGTGATGTTCTCTTACGAGAGGTTCTCTCGTATTGCGTAAGCTCTGCTTACGCAGCGGGAAAAGCCTTCTTTTCTCGAGATACTGAAACCAAAAATTATCCTTAATTTCATATATTGTCAACGCAGTGCGGCTGCAGGCAGCTGAGCTAGAGCGGCATACTGCGCGCTCATTGGCTGCCGCGCGGCAACTGCTTAAGCCTACCAGTGAGCCTGGCGTGACGTCACGCCCAATGAGGGCGCGCACGACCTTGCGCGTCATAGCCCGCCAGAATGGGCGGCGTCAGAGCGTATATAAGGAAGGCTCGTAGGCTATATTCTCTGATTTCTGTCTTTTCAGCGAAGCACTCGCATCGCTGGTCTCTGAGAGGAAACCGTCGCCGTGGCCTTCTTGGATCAAGCTAACGAGCCAGCTTAGGACAGCCTGAGGAAGCCGGACGATCTCTTCGCCGCCTTCAGCCTGCCGTGCCAGCTCAGCTATCCGGCGATACATATCCTTCCGTGTTAAGCTCTTTGTGTGTATTGCTTTTCTCCGCAGCACTCTAAAAGAGCACGAGGCGTTGTTTCAAATGCCTCGCACCACGTGCGGCTCATGCCGCTCACCGCTCAGCGACGGAGACCGCCATCTTCTCTGCGCTCTCTGCCTGGGACGGGATCATGCAGCCGTCGCGTTTTCCTCGGGCGGCTGCGAATGCTGTGAAGAGCTGCAGATGTCGACCCTGCGGGCTCGACTCGCCCTCTTTTCAGACGCCGCTCCTGCCGTTGCTGGGCCGCGTAAGAAAAAACGCCGCTCACAACGCCCACCGGAGCCTGAGACACGAGCCAAGGCCTCGCCGGAGCCTCTCCCGCGAGCCTCGCTCTCTCCCTCTCCGCCCCCGCTCCCCGACGCGCAGCCGACGGCTCTCGCCCTCGATGCCGTCGACACAGCGGATGAAGCGGACGACAACGATCGGCTGGACACATGCTCCTTGTTAGCGTCGGACAGCGAGGCGTGGTCCGGCTCCGCCCGATCCACCTCCTCCACCAGAGCTTCCAGCAGGGCTCCCGCCGGAGTGGAGGCCGAGCTTCTCCACCTCCTCACTATGGCGGTCGAGCGTTTGGGCCTCGAGTGGTCTGCACCGGAGGTACCCCCGCCTAACAGGCTTGATGGATGCTTCCTGACCACCGGTCGCCAGGCTCCAGCGTCTAGACCGGCGCCGTTTCTGCCTGAGCTCCACGACGAGCTTTCTAAATCCTGGAACGCTCCAGTTTCGGCCAGACTCCGCTCTCCGGCCTCATCGACTCTCTCCCGCGTGGACGGAGCTACGGAGAAGGGGTATGACCGGATTCCACCGGTCGAACAGGCGGTTGCAGCGCATCTTTGCCCCCCATCCGCGAGATGGCGCTCAAAGGTTGCCCTCCCGTCCAAAGCCTGCAGGACTACTTCGGCGTTCGCCAGCCGCGCTTTCTCCGCCGCTGGGCAAGCCGCCTCAGCCCAGCACACTATGGCGGTCCTTCAAGTTCTCCAGGCGGACCTCCTCCGCCAGCTTGACGAGGGAGAACTGGACAGATCGGCCCTAACCAACCTGCGCAGTGCGACGGACCTTTCCCTTCGCACGACCAAGACAGCAGCCCAAGCGATCGGACGATCCATGGCTTCGCTGACCGTCATCGAGCGCCACCTTTGATTAACTCTCGCCGATATGGGGGAACAAGAGCGATCCGTCTTCCTGAACGCCCCGCTCTCGCCTACTGGTCTCTTCGGCCCGGCAGTGAGCGGCCTCGTGGACCGTTTTTCTGAGGTACAGAAAGCGTCACAGGCCATGAACCTCTTCCTGCCCCGCCGCTCGAGCTCCGCTGCAGGCCGCTCTAGCCAGCCTCCTGCACGCAGCTCCGCACAGCGGCCGTCTCGACCCCCAGACTCTAAGCAGCGCCAGCGCGGCCGCCCCAGGTCCCGCTCCACCAGCCAGCACAGGCCGCCGCCCCCGCGTGGGCCTCGGCCTAAGGTAACGCTGAAGCCCGAGCCTGCTAAGTCCTCCTAGCACCCGTCGGGAGGAAAAGACGGGCGGCTCCCGCCGCGGCCGGACCACCGTCGAAACTAAGATGTATCCCTCTGCCAGTCCCCTTGTCAAAGGCTACTGCAGTAGTGCCCACAGCAGCCAACGAGCCAGTTTCGCAACTCTCTCGCCTGCACACAAACGCCGTTTTTACGGCGACCCAGATAAATCGAATAAAGAGCGTAATGTCTGGTCAGACGGCTCACGCCGTCAGTGTTATGAGTGTAGTAAACATGCCCACTTCCCAGTGCTCATCACTACACACAAGCACAAATTCCCCTGTGTACCCCACAGAGTGCACTCACATAAGGCGCGCTACGGCCGCTCGAGTGATAACTGTAGGTCACGTGCCCACACTTCAGTGCTCACACCTACACAGTGCTCGCTCTGTCCCACACGCTTGGGTAACGGAACATTCTGCCACTGGCCGCGTGTTAATACAGAGCCCTGTGCCCGCTACACAGCACGCACACTCTCAGCTAAACATGTACGAGCCAGCCACCGGCTGTGTGTTAATAAAGAGCCCTGTGCCCGCTACACAGCACGCACACTCTCAACTAAACATGCACGAGCCACCGACGGTGTGCTAATAAAGAGCCCTGTGCCCGCTACACAGCGCGCGCACCCTCATGTAAACACGCACAAGTCAGCCACCGGCTGTGTAATAATAAAGAGCTCTGTGCCCGCTTTACAGCACGCACACTCTCCGATAAACATCCACGAGCCCGCCCCGCTTCTGCGCCGCGAGCCGTCTCACAAAGCGCTCTCTCACAGCGCTGTTCAGCCGGCTGCCGCCATCTGCGAACCCCCGTTCCCCCTCACTGCCACTGCGCGATTCGCGCTTACACCGCCACAGATTCCCCGTCCCGCGCTGCGCGACGAGCGAGAGTCAGAGGCGATTCGACCCCTAGCTATGAGTGCGAATGCATGGAAAGCTATCCAGGGTGTGTCGAAGTGGGTACTGAACACAGTGATAAAGGGCTATTCGCTTCAATTCGCTCGCCGCCCTCCGCGCTATCGCGCTCGGGCCGAGACTACAGTGAAAGCGGATGCAGCGCATCTGCTTCACACAGAAATAGCGAATTTGCTGCGCAAAGGGGCGATAGAACGGGTTCTCCCTCCGGGTTCCGAGGCAGGCGTATACAGCCGCTATTTCCTCGTACCCAAGAAGGGCGGAGCACTCAGACCTATATTGGATCTGAGATATTTGAACAAAACGCTTATGAAACGGCCGTTCAAAATGCTCACAACCAGTCAAATCCTCGCGCAGATTCGCCCGGGGGACTGGTTCATATCTCTCGACCTGAAAGACGCGTACTTTCAGATTCAGATTATACCCCGTCACAGGCCATTCTTGAGATTCGCCTTCGACGGCCAGGTATATCAGTACACTGTCCTGCCGTTCGGCCTATCCCTGGCACCCCGTACATTTACGAAGTGCATGGATGCGGCTCTCGCACCCCTGAGATCGAGGGGAATGCGAATCCTGAACTATCTGGACGATTGGCTGATTATAGCGCACTCGGCGGAGGAACTAGTTTCCCACAGAGAAGCGCTTCTCGGTCACCTGCAAAGCTTGGGTCTTTCCGTGAACTGGGACAAGAGCTCTTTAGCCCCCAGCCAGTCTATCACTTTTCTGGGTATAGACCTGGACTCGGCGGCAATGACAGCCAGACTGTCCGCACAGCGCGCGCGCTGTGTTCGACACCTCGCCGCCTCCTTTCAGGAGGGAAAAGTTTTTCCATTGAAAACTTTTCAGAGGTTGCTGGGCCACATGGCATCAGCAGCAGCTGTCCTGCAGCTGGGTTTACTCCGAATGCGTCCGCTTCAACGCTGGCTAAAAACGGAAACGCCCCGCAAAGCATGGATTTCAGGCCGTACTCCAATCAGAGTGACTCAGCGCTGTGTTACAGCCCTGCAGCCCTGGCTGACGGCCGAATGGTATCAGCGGGGAGTGTCGATGGGAACCATCGCACACCGCAAAGTGATCTCGACAGACGCGTCCAACATGGGTTGGGGAGCGACTCACGAAGGCAGTCCGATTTGCGGCCCGTGGTCGAATACGGAGAAAGACCTTCACATAAACTGTCTAGAGATGCTGGCGGTCGAGAGAGCGTTGAAGCACTTTCTACCGCTTATACGGGGACACCATGTGCTAGTTCGCTCGGACAACATGTCAGTGGTGTCGTACGTGAACCGCCAGGGTGGAATCAAATCCAGAACCCTGTGCGCGCTCGCAGAGCGCCTCCTATCCTGGGCTCAGGGCCCGTTGCGCTCCCTAAGGGCAGCTCATGTACCCGGTCGTTTGAACGACGGCCCGGACAGACTGTCCAGGGACAACGTTCCCCCAGGGGAATGGTCTCTACACCGCCAGACGATACAGACGCTTTGGCGTCGTTTCGGCGAAGCGAAAATCGACCTCTTCGCCACGAGCGAGAACGCTCAGTGCCAGAGGTTCTTCTCGAAACGGGAAGACGCGCTGGCCCAGACCTGGCCCAGCGCCCCGCTGTACGCGTTCCCACCGATCTCGATGCTAACTCAAGTGCTAGCGAGGATCAGGAGTTTGAACTGCGCAGTGCTCCTCATAGCCCCGCGTTGGGAAAACCAACCATGGTTCCCCGAGCTAATGAGACTGGCAGACACAGCCCCATGGCCGATTCCGGTGAGGAGAGATCTCCTCTCTCAAGCCCGAGGCTCGATTCTGCATCCCCATCCAGAGCACTGGTCTCTGCATGCGTGGATAATCAACGATTACTCGTTGGCTTGCCAGAAGGGGTAATTAACACGATCACGCAGTCCAGAGCCCCCTCGACGAGGCGGCTCTATGCGTCTAAATGGTCAGTGTTTAACAAGTGGTGTGTGAATAAGGGTTCTAATGCTCGAACCTGTGGAGTTCCACAGGTACTGAAATTTCTCCAAGAGATGTTGGACGCGGGCAGGTCCCCCTCCACGCTCAAGGTTTATGTCGCGGCCATAGCAGCGTTCGCTGAGTCGGCGCGCGGCCGTGCACTGGGCAGAAATGAACTCATTACCCGCTTTCTACGCGGGGCCAGGAGAAAGAACCCTCCACGGCCCCCGACGGTTCCTATTTGGGACCTGTCCCTGGTCCTGGAGTCCTTAAAAGCGCATCCCTTTGAGCCTTTGGACTCAGTGGAGTTGAAATACTTGACGCTTAAGACCGTTTTTCTGCTAGCTCTGGCTTCAGTTAAACGTGTGGGAGATTTACACGCGCTGTCCATCAGCGCGTCGTGCCTCGAGTTTGGACCTAACGACTCGTTAGCCATTCTCAAACCGAAGCACGGCTATGTCCCCAAAGTGTTAGGCACTCCCTTCAGGACTCAGGTCGTTACCCTATCGGCTCTGCCGTCCTCCAGCAGTGAGGAAGGGGTCAACTGCCTTTGCCCGGTCAGGGCGTTAAGGTGTTATGTGACGCGCTCTGCAGCCTTCAGGTTCTCAGAGCAGCTTTTCGTTTCGTTTGTCGGGCGCACCAAGGGTCGCGCCGCTTCGAAACAGACACTGTCCAGATGGATAGTAGACGCTATTGCAGCAGCTTATGCGTCAAAAGACCTGCAATGTCCGTTAGGCATACGGGCTCATTCCACCAGAGGCATGGCCTCATCGTGGGCATGGTCCAGTGGGATTTCCATTGATGACATTTGTAAGGCGGCGGGCTGGGCGTCCCCCTCCACATTTGTTAGGTTTTATAACCTGGAAGTTCCCGCTATGCAGGCTAAACTTCTGTAAGTCTAGTCGTGATTCGTGTCCTGCCCAAGGGTCAGGCTGTATTTCCGATTAGCTTGTCTGTTGAGCTGCACGCTCAGGGTATCAGTTAACATGAACCGGCAGTGCCGTTCTGTGTTTTTTCCCTATGTGTGCTTATGAACATGTGTTGGCCCGCACCGCTGGCCACCTGTTAATCACCTCTATGTTTTTCTATGAGTCATATGTGATTGTTAGGCTCGCACGGCGTGGACAAAGGGTTCCCGCTGCGTAAGCAGAGCTTACGCAATACGAGAGAACCTCTCGTAAGAGAACGATACTTGGTTACTCACGTAACCTCGGTTCTCTCTAGAGAGGGAACGAGTATTGCGTTCCCTGACCGTGCTGAGCCTATCGCTCGCGTCGCTTCAGTCGACAGAAAACAGAGAATATAGCCTACGAGCCTTCCTTATATACGCTCTGACGCCGCCCATTCTGGCGGGCTAT
This sequence comes from Scardinius erythrophthalmus, assembly GCF_964197995.2. NCBI lineage: Eukaryota > Metazoa > Chordata > Actinopteri > Cypriniformes > Leuciscidae > Scardinius > Scardinius erythrophthalmus. Next base: position 35,064,372 of record NC_138236.1, read on the forward strand.
GACGCGCAAGGTCGTGCGCGCCCTCATTGGGCGTGACGTCACGCCAGGCTCACTGGTAGGCTTAAGCAGTTGCCGCGCGGCAGCCAATGAGCGCGCAGTATGCCGCTCTAGCTCAGCTGCCTGCAGCCGCACTGCGTTGACAATATATGAAATTAAGGATAATTTTTGGTTTCAGTATCTCGAGAAAAGAAGGCTTTTCCCGCTGCGTAAGCAGAGCTTACGCAATACTCGTTCCCTCTCTAGAGAGAACCGAGGTTACGTGAGTAACCAAGTATCGTTTTCTAGTGCAACATCAAGATGCCAGTGTATTGGGAGTGGTTGACTGAGTACAATTACACTTTTGTGTTCTGTTTGGTTGCTAGGTGGTTGTGTAGAGGTAAAAGCTCACAGCCCCAAACCTCTATGAGAATATACACTATATTCTATATGGAGTTTTGGGACACCTGACCATTACACCAACAGGGACTATAATGACACTGCATTCTAAATTCTAAAAGGATTTGGTCCTCCCTTTGCAGTTATAACAGTTTCCACTCTTCTGGGAAGGCTTTCCAGAAGATTTTTGAGTGTTCCTGTGGAAATGTTTTGCCCATTCATCCAGTAGAGCATGTGTGAGGTCAGGCACTGATGTTGGACGAGAAGGCCAGGCTTGCAATGTCCACTCCAGTTCATCCCAAAGGTGTTCAATTGGGTTGAGGTCAGGGCTCTGTGTGGGCCAGTCAAGTTCCTCCACACCAAACTCATCCAACCATGCCTTTATGAACCTTGCTTTGTGCACTGGTGCATAGTCATGCTGGGATAGAAAAGGGCCTTCCCTGAACTCTTCCAACAAAGTTGGAAGCGTTGCATTGTCTAAAATGCCTTGGTATGCTGAAGCATTATGTTTTCCCTTCACTGGAAGTAAGTGGCTTAGCCCAAACACTGAAAAACAGCCTCATACCATTATCCCTCGTCCACCAAACATCACAGCTGACGCATTTCAGTCAGGCAGGCATCCGCCAAACCCAGACTCGCCCATCATACTTCCAAACAGAGAAGTGTGATTCGTCACTCCAGAGAATATGTTTCCACTGCTCCAGAGTCTAGATGTGGTGTGCTTTACACCACTGCATACAACGCTTGACATTGTACTTGGTGATGTTACCTTGCATGAAGCTGCTCGGGCATGGAAACTCATTCCACGAAGCTCCCGCCGCACAGTTTTTGTGCTGGTATTAATGGATGTTTGGAACTCTTCAGCTATGGAATCAGCAGAGCGTCGGAGACTTGTACACACCATGAGCCTCAGCACTCGGTGACATTACATGGTCTTCCGCTTCGTGGCTTAGTTGCTGTTGTTCCTAAACACTTCCACTTTCCAAAAATACTACTTACAGTTGACCGTAGTAAAATAGGAGGCTCCGAGTGATACTAAATGAAAAGCCATTTGGGAGCCGAGCCAAAAGAGCCAATCTTTGAAAAGAGCCGGACTTCCCATCACTAGTTGACCGTGGAATATCTAGCGGGGATGACATTTCATGAACGGACTAATTGCAAAAGTGGCATCCTATCACAGTACCACACTTGAATTCACGGAGCTCTTTAGAACGACATTTTTCCACAAATGATTGTAAATGCAGACTGTGTGGCTAGGTGCTTCATTTTAAACACCTGTGGCAATGGGTCCGTTTGAAGCACCTGAATTTAATAATTAAGAAGTGTCCCCCAATACATTTGTCCATATAGTGTATGTGAGAGGTAGGTCACTTTTCAGGTCTATGAGGGTTTTTCCCCTTATTTTATGGTCTGGTCATTAGTGATAGTACAAGTAAGCTTTTCGAAACGCCCACATGCTGATGACTCCTGCAGGTCAGAATTGTGTAAATGCAACGTTAACACAACCCAAACAAGCATGCACTTTTTACAAACCAACTGCAAATGTTCTATTGAAAGTGTGTTATTTTATGAATTCGTATGGCTTGTTTTGTTTGTTTAATGGAGAGCTTGGTTAATCAATAAGAAACTACAACTCTTCCTTTTTTTTATTATAAACTAAGCCATTGAAAATTTCTACAGAATTATAACACTCACTGATCAGAGGTAAAAACTATAGACACTGGTTCATGGTTCTCAGAGATCGACCCAAGTGGCGAACCATTGGAATTCCGTACAATTTCTTGTTTACTGAAATCACGGCACTTTGCCAGTTTGACACATGCTCCGAATCACTGGTTTGAAACAAATGATTCGCAATGTTTCGAAGCTTCATGAAGCAGTGCTTCGAAATTACCCATCACTACTGGCACCAGTTGCATAAACTTAGCCACTATGTTAAGACTGTGTCTTAAAGGGATATTTCACCGCTGGAAAGATGAATGTGTATTTAAATTGGGTCATTTATGCAGTAGGAATGTGAAAATAGTTTTGAAGTTGGTGCCTTCTAGACTGAGAAAAGCCAGAAAATGTATTTTTGGCTCATGTGGATGAAAGACAACAACTCCCAGAATGCACTTGCTTCGCTGTCCTACGAGGACACTCCCAAGCCACGCCTACCGGTTACAGAGGGCAGTATCGGGAGAAATGACACAACTAGGCTACTAGTCGACTCGAAACTGAACAGACGGCGCTTTATGGTGAGATCCCCCTATGGGCGGGTTGAAGACATGCGGGACGAGCTCCTCCTACTGGCTGGAATCTCTCGCCTCTGGACAGAAAAGCCTCAGATGACGATCGGTGAAGTATCCATTTAAGAACTAATTTGGCCAACTAGAAATTAGTCAAGAGGTAATCAGTCTTACTTTTCTAATTCAAATTAGACCGATCTACCCTTTTAAGCAACTTTAAAAAGTTAGCACCAGTCTTGAAGGAAAAAATTAGATGACTTAACTTTTAAGACTAGTCTAAGCAGTTTATGCAACCGGTCATGATTACATAGTAAAGTAACAGCAGTGCTAACATGACTAATAAGATCATTGTGTCCTAATCTAAGTGGTCCTTCTCTACGAGTTGTTCTAGTAAGGCTGTACGTACCTCCTGAAGGGTGAACAGCCCCAGCAACGGCAGAGAAATCACAGGTCAAGCAGAGCAGGAGCCAGAAGAGATCGGAAAAAGGGAACGGGGGGACGGATCACAGGAAACAGAAAGACAGAGGAGAGGGAGACACAGGGAGAGGGAAAAAGATTCAAAAGCCTTTAGTGCTTGAGAGATCACAGAGCTCGCCATGCAGAAAGAAAGTAAATCTTCGAAATCAGAAGTGATGTTTCTCTTGGGTTTTTTAAGGAGAAAAAAAAGTGCAAAGCGCTGCAATGAAGTAGAATATCATGCAATGGCAACGATAGAGACCCTTCCAACGACTTTGGTTAAACAGAACCTCTCCTGGCGCACATCAGGAGGGACTCACCCAGCTTGAGGAGCCAGCCTTCTCTGTCAGGGTTGAAGAAAGTGTGCGTCAGGTCATTCCCATCATCCTCTGGGATCTTAAAAGGCTCGTTCTTAATGCTGTCATACAGATTCTGAAGAGAGCACTCACATTGTTTATAAAAGCATTCAATGTGAATAGTTATTATTAAAAAGGCCTTGAAACACTCAAGGGTTGTTCACACTGACAGCACTTTGAAGCAACATAGAGAGAAGTAGAGGCCTAAGAAATGGTTGATTAAAAATGTAGTAATTTTTAGTAATAAAAAAGCAGGTCTAATGTATTGAGTTTGTGAAACCTACATAATTTAACAATTTATTAAAAGACATTCTTAGGGCCCTATGAAATCCATTTTATTTCCACTCCCAAATTCTGTTTTATTATTTCTTCATTTTTGTTTTCCGTTTTAACTTTTTATTTTATTTTATGGCTTGATAAAATTTTAATAAATCAAAAAGCATGTCTAAACAATTGAATAAATAAAACTTAAACATTTAATAAAAATGTTACAATAATGTGCCCCATTTTTCAGAAAACCTGTGTTGCCTATTTAAATTTAGCTGGACTTATGAAAAATGAACCAAAAAAAAGTGGTAATCAAATGAAAGCATAAAGCATTAATGAATCTTTTAAAAAGTAATCAATAGAAAATGAACCATTTCTTTTATAATTTGACAAATAAAATGCTGCACAAAAGAGGCTTACTGTTAAAATTGTGATATTCCATACAATAAAGTTTGAATAATTTTAATAATACTATTATTATTACTTTGAGAAGTACATTCACACAGTGTCCCACAGAGACCCATAGAACATGCAGACTTCAACAGCAGTCTTTTTTCTATTTAATATTCACACACTGGTCCGTATCAAGATTTGAATAACTGTACCGCCTTATGCAATTCATCAAAAAGTCAACAATATTTGTAATATAAAATACTAGGCTTATTTGACAAACTACATCAGAAAAAAACTAGAGAAGAGAAATGCAGAGAAGACTTTTGATTTATTAATCTAATTTGTCAAATTCCACAAAATTACATTAAATTCTATTTTTATGACTGGATTCCATAGGGCTCTGCTAAAGTCATTCATTTTCATTATTTTATAGCAGAAAAAACACACAGTTCACCTTTTAAAATCAATAATGTTGATGTATTTATGTAACAGCATTTTTATCACAATATACCAATCAGCCAAGTCATGATGACATGTTCACACTCACTCTGAGCAGATCCTCAGGTAAATCTCCCCCGTCATTGATGCCTCTGTTCATGGTGATGAAGCGCTCCACTGTGGGCTTGTCCCGCACATTGGGGTTGTGCAGACTAGTGTTCAACATGATGATGGAAAACGACAGCACGTAGCAGGTGTCTGCGGGGACAAGACAGAGTTTAAGGACTGAGAGATGGAGTGGTGTTCTTGATTCTCAGCGTGTGGATGTTTTTCACTGCAAGACGAAGACGTTTGTTTGTTCGGGTTCGGCGTCTTGTGACGCAAATCCAATGACGCTGGTAGTGACGATTCCCTCTGACCAATCAGTGATCTGCAGTGTTTACACGTCACATTTCAGTATCGGTTCGGCTCGCTTGGACCCTCTACAGAGGTGGTGCTATTTAAGTGAGCCGTACCATGCAGTGGAAAAGACCCATAACCATAACCAGACGCACTTACTCAATTATGACTATTCTGAGAATCTTAGAATCAAAATTATGAAATAACACATATGTTGTGATCAAAAGCATGTGAAACAGCTAGTGTACATGTTGATGAAAGCCTCAGGAGCTGTGTGTGTGTGTGTGTGTGTGTGTGTGTGTGTGTGCGTGTGTGTGACCTGTGCTCTGGAAGACTCCAGGATTGCAGTGACAGTATCTCTGTGCAAAGGCCTCCATCATCCTGTCGATTTTCTGAGCCTCGCCTGGCAAGCGGAAACTCCACAGAAACTGCCTGCATTGAGCACAAACAGACAGACGCACCATGAAGACAAGCACAACACGATAACACGTGAATACTTGAAACTGTTTTGCATACAAAAAGCCCCGATACAAAATGAACAAGATGTTCCTAGATCAGTCAAGGGTTATTTTCGTTAACTAAAAATGTTCACTGAAATAAAGCTGAAATAAAATAAAATGTAAATATTAGTTAAATTATTATTAGAAATGTTGTCTTGGCAAATAAACTGAAATAAGTTTAAGTGTATTTAAGTACTAACATTAATAACTGGAAATAAAACTAACTGAAAAGAGAATGAATTAAACCTAAAAAGCTTTAAAAAAAGGAAAAAGGGAGGAAAAAAAAGACAAAATAAAAGCTAATTCAAAATATTAATGAAACAAACAAAACTAAAAAAACACTGAGGAAAGTCACAAAGGTTAAAGTTGCTGATTTACCGAAGAGCTTGTACCAAGTTCAGATCTGTGAATTCGTGAAGATCAACAAAAGCCTGCAATACTTTAATATTGAAGTCATCTCTGAAAGAAAGAGAGAGAAATGTATTAACAACATTCACAAAATCTCTGTTTAAATCACTGATCTATTATATATTATGATAAATCTGTCATAATAATATTATTATATGCTCTATTATAATGCTATTATAAATCAGTAGTTTAAATAGGCTTGTTGCTTTAGCTGTTAGAGACCGTTTGCAAAGTTAAACGGTTAGTTCACGCAAAAATGAAAATGACCCCATGATTTACTCAAGCCATCCTAGGTGTGTATGACTCCATGAGTAAATTATGGGGTAATTTTCATTTTTGCGTGAACTATCCCTTTAAACCCTCTCAGAAAAGCTTCTTTAAATTCATCTCAAATGCAGCTCTGCTTTGAAACTGATTTGAAACAAAAATTTAATTTTGCACATGCTTAGCTTATATGTTATTGTACTTCTTTTTCTTAGAGTCACAAATAAATAAATAATAAATAAATCACTGATATAATGCAGTTGAACTGCAAAGTACCTTTCACCCAAATAGTCTCCTATTGCAGTTTTATTGAGTCCTTCTCCTTTGTACAGAAACTGAGCAATGTCCTCTGAAGTGTGTCTGAGAAGCTCATTCTCCACTAGGAATACAATGCCCTGCGAAAGAGGAAAACATGAGGAAAAATGAAGAAAAGATTCAAATGTAACAAAATGTTTAAAATTTCCCAAATCGTCCAGCCCACGTAATGTCCTTAAATTATTGTAGCAACATATTTATGTGCTTTCACAAAACGTTAACTCTTCTTTTAAACATACATTTAAACAAAATGAATGCTTTTATTCAGCAAGGATGTATTAAACTGATCAAAAAACTTCCAATTTCTATTTCAAATAAATGCTGTTCTTTTAAACATTCTATCAAAAAATCCAGATTTATTTTTAGCAGTTTCCACAAGAATATGAAGCACCACAAAGTTTTCAACACTGATAATAATCAGAAAGAGTATTTAAGCTTTGAAATCACAGGAAAAAATTGCATTTTTAAAATATATTTCAATGAAAAACAGTTCTTAGAAATTGTAGTAATATTTCATTATATGACTGTACCTCTGACCAGATAAACAAATGCAATGTTTTGTAAGCATAAGAGACTTCTTTCAAAGAATTTTAATGAACATAAAAAAAAGTGACTGATAATAATGCTGGAAAACAGTGGCAACATGAAACACGTGCATTTCTTCTTTCTGTTATCTTGAGCTGTATTACTTTATAACTTCACTTTTAGGATGGCTTACCTTTTTCGGGTCCATGTTGAATTTTTTCCTGCCCATGGCCACATGTCGACTCTTCTGTAACGTTTTACTATAAAATAAAAGACAGGAGATCAATATTGTTTTCCGGTGTGAAATACAACACCTCACTGTAGAGTGTTTAATGAACCTACTGAACACACAGCATGAAGAGAGTTCAAGTTCATGTCAATGACTGCACTGTTCACACAGAGATAACGTGTGTGTGTGCGCTTTTATTGAGTGTTATCTATCCGAGAAGGCAAATTGGAGAAAGAAAACAAATATACCAACCATTCTTGCATGAATTCCCAACAATACAACCTGAGACTTTTTCGCCAACACTTGATCCATTAATACTAACACTTCCTCTTCTATTCTATTATATATCTATTTTAGGGCTGTCAAAAGATTAATTATTACATATAATTTATATTATATATAAATATTTTATATATAAATAACACATTTTCTTAAATATATATATGCATGTGTGTGTATTTATATATAGAAAATAATTATACTCCGTACACAGACATAAATTATGTAAACACAAACTTTTATTTTGGATGCGATTAATCGCGATTAATCGTTTGACAGCCCTAATCTATTTATAAAAAATACATGTACTGCGTTAGACTAAACTGGGAAGGGTCATAGCACTTGCATATTGATGTCCTATTGTTAGTTTAACGGCTTCTACTGCTCTCATTTGTGGATAAAAGCATCTTCTAAAGGAATGCATGTAAATGTAAGCCTAACCTGCCCTCTGTGCTGGTCTCCAGCCCCTCCACCTCTATGATGGCTTCTCTCAGCTCCTCTTTCAGTCTCTGGATCTCCAGAATCAGCGCTCCTTTCCTGCGCCGGATCTCCTCCAGCTCGGAGCGCTCCTCTGGGCTCAGGTCCGCTGGGACTGTGAAGGGAAAGAAAGAAAGGAGGGCGAAATGAGGTCACAGGGACTTGGATAGGAAAGGAACTGAAAAGACGGTTCACTCCACCCAGGAGTCTTTAACACAACTCCTCTGGTCTGCGTCTAATATCACTCACTTTATAATGCGAGATGGAAGCGTGATCAGGAGTGATGCACGGGAGAGGTTTACGTTCAGGTTCTCTGTGGACTAACACACGACTCTTGCGACACCGGTGGGTGTTTGGAAGCTTTAGAGAGAGCAAGCCAGGACAAACCTGAGCCAAACCCGCAGAAGCTCAGAAAGCAACGCCTGCAGGCAGAGACTCGTACTCATTTTCACAATCTTCAGCTCCAACCCTCAAATGATTCACTTAAAAAAACACTATTAGCTTCTGCTTCACAATAGGGTCTAAAAGCTTCTTTTGTAATACATTTTTCCAAAACAAACTGTCTTTATCAGCATGACAATTTGATGTTAGATTTGAACATGAATTTAAACCTTAAATTCAAACCTTTCACCCAACTCAACCCCATTTCAAGTATTTTAATTATTTATAGCTTTTTTTTTCTAAAACAGCGGTAAGAAAAATTCTAAAAGGCTAACGATTAAAAAGCAGATTAGGCCCTATATCAGTTTTTCATCTGCTATTTGTACCTACATATTTTTTTTTTTCATTTGCAAATCCTAAATTTGTATTCACAGAAATATCCAAAAAATCATTAAAAATAAAAGAAAGTTGATTAAATAACATGAATCTCTCAATATTTGGGGTGTGTCTCTGATTGCAGTGACAGCAGGACTGGATCTACATGAGCTAAAGCTGATGATCATGTTCTCCAGCATGATCTGAGATGACCTAAAGAGCATCTTGAGCTTCAACAGAAGAGCATCTGACGCTCTGCAAAGAGTCACATGACCGTGACCGTCTCCATACCGATGTGATGACTCCGATCATAAACCAGAAAGAACTGGAGTGAATGTTTTGAATGTTCAGATTGCAATCTGACTTCTGACCTGTAACGCTGCCTGAATCATTATTAATCACACGGTGTTCGCTCGTTGGCCAGAGGAGAACTGGTCCCGACTGAGCCTGGTTTCTCACAAGGCTTTCTTCGCCATTCTGTCACTGATGGAGTTTGGGTTCCTTGCCACTGTTGCCTATGGCTTGCTTGGTTGGGGACATTTAATATTCATATATATTATGGATCTGCCTGCACTGACACCATTATATGAGAACTGAACAATGACATCGCTGTTTTTTTTGTCCAGAGCAACTATAGATAGAACTAGTAATGATTTCTACAATGGAAATGAATCAGCACTGAACTTAAACTGGACAATGACTTTCTTCTAAAGATGCTGTACAGCCAAAGCAATCTTAGTTGCATTATTTTCCTGTTGTCACTATAAAGCTGCTTTGAAACAATCTGTATTGTAAAAAAGCGCTATATAAATTTAGATGACTTGTCTTGAGATGAGATCCATGTACTTACTAAAACAAATATCACTTTTGGCCACGACTGTACATCTGGTTAGTTACACAGATTTTATGGCTTCATCAAAACGTTTCTTTGTTGTTTAAATCCTTAGATTTTCAATGTGGTCTCAAGACTTTTCTGTCTAACTGTACATAGGCCTCCAGCACATCTTCCAGTGAAGAATTAATTGTGCAACAGACTGATGATGACAGATGACAAGCATTTCACTCTGTGTGCCAATATTAAGTTTATAATTGACTAAAAATGAAGTTATGACAAATATGTGTGTGCTTAAGAATGACTCCTTAAAACCAGCAGACAGAAACACTGTTAAAATCCAATAACGCCACCCAAAAGATGTATGATGATGAATTTATGTACGTATGTATGTATTTTCTGTATGAATTTATTCAGCCTCTGATAAAAGCAAAGAGACACAGATGTCAACAACTGAAGGAGGCCGAACATGAATGAATCCAGAACAATGACTGACTGGAGATGGGCAGATTAATGATGTACTAAAGCTGCAGAGATGCTAGAGGTGACAACAAAATAATGACATTTGGTTTAAACCCTTTAAAATAGCAAAAACATCCTCCTACGTGAAGCATTTCTCAAGCTCATATAAAACAGTAGCTACGTGATGCGGCACTAAACACAACGCTAAAACAGCTTTACTTACTGTAGTCCAGGTCATCCATTTTGGGGGCTTTGCTTTTAGGCATATATGTGTCGGAATCGAATGTCATTCAATAACCGAGAGATAAGGATATATAAAAATATACCCCACAAACGAAAATGAAATAAATAAATAACTAGGCGGAGGACCGATCGGGCTCAGACAAAGGAGGAGTTGAGAGCGGAAGTTGCGCCAGTGTCAGACAGCCAGTGAAATTTACGACCCGGAAATGCGGCCATCTTGGTAAGGGCAGGTTCTGTTTGGTTCGTGAACAAAAAATGTGTTTCTAAAAGTTTAGACTTATTATTAGATAGTCAAGTACGTAATAGTAGGCGATAACTTTAGTTTTTAACACATGATGATGTTACAACCAACCGAGGTAACAGTAGGGTCGTTGTAACACCAACAGTAAACATGAATTAATAATTAATAACCACCATCAGCTCCTTCTTCTACTCCACCCCATTTCAAGTATTTTAATTCAAAGAGGTAACTTACAAAACTGAAGACACCGGCGCAAAATAGGATAGCCTTATTATTAATTTACGTCTAGTCTAGTTATTTCATACAATAAGGCATACAAAAAAAACCTAGATGTTCTCATGTAACAACTAATGTGCGCTAAAATAGTAGTAGTTCTAAAGAAGAAAACATTTAGGCCCTAATGAAAACTCAATAACAGGTTTTCTATTACAAGCGTGATCAGACGTTTTGCATCAGTAGGCTAGTTCAGAAAATATGATCAAGTGGCATTCTTTTCTTTTTCTTACAAATTATCATACAATAATAATTAATTAATTATAATAACATAACGTATAAAAATAAAAAACATAGCCAGCTGTTTTTTGTTTGTGAGTGTTTTTGTCCAAAATTTAACAAATGCATGTTGTCAGAGAAGGAAGGCTAAGATTTAAACGGTCTTGCTCTTTACAACTTTGGGAGTGTTTATGGGCCATTATCACTATTGGCTTGTTCACTTGGGTTTTCTAGTCAAGCTTCTTTTGGAGAAAATGTAATATAATAAGAGCTAGATGATTTATGGAAATGGACATTCATGGCACATTTGCTGATATGGTATGTTGGTACATGTATTTAGGCTCACTTTTCCTTAATAAACATTTTCATACATGCATATCAAAATTTCACATACTCTGAGGTTTACCAGTTTGAGAACCTCTGTACTAAAATGGTTTTCTATGATTTAAGTTTTAATAATGTGACAGACTTATATCAGTTAAACAAATATAAAATATTTCACAGAAATAACCACAACACAATTTACATAATTCTTAGAGAACAAAGATTTTTTTTTTTCCAAAACTAAAGTCTTGTAAAAAAAGAAAAAAGGATTGTCAAGGCCTTACATGTCTTAAAATCATAAATATTCTCCAATTCTTTAAAAAAACATGACCTCAGACTTCAATGAGATATTAAAAAATACCACATATCAAGTATAACATTTAAATATAACAAAAATGCAGTAATTGACAAGTTAAACTGTAACTGTAAGCGAGTGCCAGATATTACAGCAGATTATAAAGCTTGTTTTATCATGATGTAACAGTACTATGAACTAAATGACAACTAAAAGGAAAGATAGTTGTTGGAACAATAGAGAGCCTAAGTCCCTCCCCTTCCGGTCGACCACCATGGGACCTTATTTCGGAAAAATATTGTATGGTAGTCAATGGCGAGAGACAACAAATATTTTGATCTCGTTTGAATTGTGCCCTGATTTACACATATGATGTTTGTCAATTTAAAAGATGCATTTTAAAGTCAAGAAAGTCGCAGCTTGATGTAAAACTGTTGAGGTATAAGACTGTGAAAATACGTAATTACAAAGACTACAAACCCAGAAGGCGCACATGCGACATCATACCTTTTCTCTTAATGAATGAAGCTAACTTTACTAAAGCTAACGTCTGTCATTTTTTTCTATAGTCTTACTTTATAATCGTAACGTTATGCCGTCATGCCTGAGTGTTTTGAGCCAGAATACACACATACGAGCAACGGATCTTGTGACGTACATAGTGCGAGACGAGAGATGTAGTTCATTGAGCGATTTTCACATAAAACTAAACGTTACTCTTCTGTTTTATGACAAACTGCGACTTTCTTGACTTTCATAATTACCTTTTAAATTGACAAACATCATATGTGTAGTTCAGGGCACAGTTCAGACGGAATAAAAAGATAAGTTATCTCTCGCCATTGACTTCCATACATATTTTTTCCGAAATAAGGTCCCATGAGCCGGAAGCGGAGGGGCGGGACTTAGGCTCTCTATACAGTAGCTGGGATTTGTAAATGTAAAAAAAATAGACAATAGGTAATAGCCTAATGGAAAAATGTGTGTGGCCAAACATGTGTGTATTATTCAGCCTTGTGTTTTATTGATTCATTTTACTCTGAATCCATCAGAATAATGCTTGCTTTTATTGAGGACACTTGGTATTACAGGGATCTCCTGACTGGAAAAGTCCATAAACACTAACCAAAGGGAACATTGTCAGGGCACCTAACATAGAGCCCAGCTGCACCACAGCTCCACACCACACGAGGGCGCTGTGGCCTTCATCTCGCAGGATCACTCCAATAATCACCTTCACATAGGACAGAGTGAGGACAAATATGACCCAGGTTATGACCTAAAGAGAAAATAGAGATTATGTGATGCTGTTGCCCTCACATTACATTTGTGCTGAAATATGTAGTACTGTCACTAAAATATATAATGTCATTCACATATAGATCAGTGAGTACTGTGCACTGTAGTGTATATGATGCATTTCTAACAAATGTTGTAAGAGTCCTAACATACAATTAGATGCCCTTTTGAACTCCTTTAAACAAGGTAAATGCCAGTGCCAGTAAATTTACTTTACAGTCACATTTACAGGTCAAAACACGGAACAACTACCACCAATGGTGTGCATGTGTGTGTGAGAACCTTACAATGAGGGCTGCTCCGAGGTCATGATTGATCAGCAGAGGGCATGGGCTTAGTGCTGCCAAGGCCATTATATACGCCCCAAACCCTGTGCCCGTCACTGTCAGAACCGCCATCAGCACCAGAGACCTTGGACAGAGTTACGTAGTTGGATGAGTTTGTATAATAAAAGCATGTCAGCCAGTCAAACATTTCTTGGAAATAGAATAGTTGAATTTTAGGGCTGCACGATTAATCGCCATTAACATGAAATCTCTTATTGCGATTATTATTTTTATGCACAGCTTATGAGTGACGTGCAGATCTGTGATCAGTAGTAAATGCCGCGTCGGTTTTCATTTATACTTATGCAGAGGGAGCATGTGAAACCCGAGGGAGGGGATCTAGCAGACATTTTTGGAGAGGTTCACGTCAGGGTACGCGTGATACACACAGCCTACGACGTAGCGACGCCGTGAGTTCGACGCAAAAGTATAAATTGGGATTTAGCAAGTGAAGGGCATAAAAATTGGGAGTGGAACGCAGACTTAGTGAAGAGAGCGCCCTTTTTGAAAACGATAGTTTTTTCACACAGCATTTTTAGCCGTTTTTGCGAACCCGTGTGTTTTTCCGTATTTAGCACATCACTGTCGTGTAAACAAACCCTTAGTGCTTTACCATAGAGCAATTTTTAGGGCTGGGCAAAATGACGATATATAACAATGATGCAAGTGATCCTCCAGACTTTAGATCTATACTGTGTTTATAATGTCGTCTAGCATATAAATCAGTGGATCAGTGACTCATCAGCGTTCAAAGGCAATTAATAGATTTAAATACTGGTTGGTATTATATTAAGAGATTTAAATATTGGTCGGTTTCGTCATACATATGGAGTGTGATTCTCGAAGTATTAATGAAAATAAGATGTCGCAGGTGAAAAGTTAGATGCTCAGGCACATGCCGCGAAGAATAAAATAAGGTTTTAGATTTTTTAGTCAGCAAGAGTAAACAATTCTCAGTCAGCATCATTGAAGACTCAATCAGTTGTCTTAAGTGAAAACTTGCCAGTTATCAAAGAGACTGATGTGAGTTTAACATTTTTTGCAATTTAATTGAAGTCTTTTAAGTGACGATGTGAAATATAGGGTATGGCTTCAATTGTAATTAGTAGCATCTCTAATTTCAGACAGATTTACTATAGTGTGATTGTGTTTCTTACGGTGATGAATAATTATATTATGGTGAAGATCAGGCTACACTGCATTATTGCATGTATCCCCTAGGAGTCAAACTCATGATCTTGGTGTTGCTCGCACCATGCTCTACTGTTTGAGCTCCAGGAAGAGAATATTGACTTTATAATCAAAGTTAATTCTTTTTCCTCACCTGATTGGGACAAACAAGGCAATGAAGCATGCCACTGGATTCGCAACTGAGGACAAAGTGGCTGCAAGATGATAGGCTTGATTTCCATACGGCAAACATGAGTATGACTGGACTGAGGGCAGGACTGCATTGGTCAATGCATTGACCCAGGCCAGAACTACAAAAATGAACACCAGCTCTGTTCTGCTGTAGGTTCCTTTTCCAAACGAGCTGTGTGGCTTTATCACTGGGCCTTCTGGGAAATCCAGCATGGGTGTCTGTTCTGGAGTTTCACCGTTCGGGGATTGACTTATATCAATCTTCTCCACCCGCTGAGAATCATCAATATAACCTTTGCTCTTGTGTTCCCGTTCCACAGCTGGGTGGAAATTGAGTAACAGGAAAGCGCCCAGGCACACCATCATCATCGCACTGAGGAAAAGGAAGAAAACCTGAGCCGAGAAGTTGGCCGGCTGGTAGAGTGCCTCTAGTTCTCCTTCGAAGCCCGAGGATGAGTTCTCCATGCTAAAATTTGCAGTAGCACTTGCATTTTTACAGTGGACTATCCCTACACCTTGGATAAGAGCCACCAGCGCTGGGACCAGACCACTCAGACCTTCTCCAATGAAGTAGGTGGTGAGGTACCGAGGCTGCAGACGCATCATGAAGGGCAAAAAGGTGACGGATGAGGTGCAGTCCACAACAGACAGAAGGAAGCTAAGGGACAGTAAGGCAGCACTATGTTCACGATCTCCAATAGTAAGCGTGCGGTTCCAGAGGAAAGCCAGGAGTGAAGTGGCCACCACACCGACCGTCACAATCGTGTAGATAACGGGCCGCTCGTCCAGCACGCCCGGTCTGAAGTGGTGCATGAGCGTGATGAAGAGAGGGCCAATGTTGGCCATCTGGATAATTATTGTGAGATAGGAGGGCAGGAGCCAACCCTCAGGAATGGCATTGACAATCAGAGGTAGCTCCACCCACATCCCGTTAATGGCCACCCATGATCCAATGCCAAAAAGGCACGCCAAAACATGTGTGAACAGTGACATGATGAAGGCACTGATGTCCAAAAGGCAACTGGTTTTTAAAGGTTATCTGAAAGATGGGAGTACAGGTAAAGTGATTAGTTTTACAATAGCCCCATTTCAAGCACTGTTTTGATGTCAGAAGTCATAAATAAATTACAACAACTTATGCTTCACTTGGAATAACGGTCAATTTTATAATGGTTACTGAAATACCTCCAGAGGACGCAGCCTTTAAAATGAGACACAGTAAGACATTCGGAAGACCTTGATTAGCTGGTTGAGGTGTTTAACATTAATGACACAGACAGCAGCAGGAATATTAGACTCAATCAAGACTCTAATATACTGACACATGCTTTTTCTTCCTCAACTTTTTACGTTCGCTTAAGATATAACCAACCGTGTTTACGAGGATGCTCACCAAGACGAGCATTTTGACATTATTGTGTGTGTATTTGTCCGTTCAAGTGCAAGAAGATGCGAAAAAGTAGTCATTCATCAGCAGTCCTTATTGACGAGCCCTGCATAGACGTAAAGGGATAGTTCACCCTAAAATGAAAATTAAGTCATCATTTACTCACCCTGGTGTTGTTCTAATGGCGTACCGTACACCCTTCTTTCTTTTTTTTTTTTTTTAAATAGACGCAAAAGTATCACAGAATGATCCAGTGTCATATATTCCAAGAGCCCTGGGGGTATAAGATGAAAAACAAATAGAAATGTAATGTAATACTGTTACTTTAATGTATTATTTAACTAAATTCTTGACCTTGGCTGCTGGGCTTCTCCGTACGACGTGCACTCTCATTTTAGGGTGAACTATCCCTTTAGGTTTAACAAAAAATGCAATATTTAGTTAAATGTTACCAATGTTTTAAGGCTAAGTATGTTAAAACATACATTTTTATAATATGCAACAGCGGGGTTACTTCACAGTCTCTTAATTTTTACTAAGAGGTCTTGGGCTGAAAAACAATTGATGATATCTGGTATAGATGAAAAAAAATAATAATGAATTCTACTTGTGTTGGTCAAAAGTGTGTTGGTCAAAAGTACCAGCACTTGGCCAATACTAAAAACAAAACAATACCAGTCTTTCTACAGTATATTAAGTTCAAAGTACTGACATTTGAACTGCTGTCTGACAGAGAGGTGACTGCATTGTAACAATCAGCATGTGGTCTATGGAGAGTGTGTGTGGCATATGGTATGCGGCTGTGTGTGTGTGAACAGTCTTATGCAAATTCTCCTCTTGGTGGGATATTAATTAGGGCTGGATCTAAACTGCTGGAAAGTGAGCAAGATTAGACATCCCTGTTGTCATTGTGATGTTCGCCTAACCATGCACCACTAATTACACTGAAAATATAATATTTTCTAAAAATCTATTTACTTTGCTTTAGCAAGTCCCATTTTTTTGTGCAGTTATCTGATATTTCGGTCTTGTTATTATTTGAAATTACAATAACACTTTACAATAAGGTTCATTAGTTAATGTCTTAACTAACATGAACTAACCATGAGCAATTTGTTTACAATAGTTAATAAAAATACAGCTGTTCATTGTTAGTTCATGCTAGTTCACAGGGCATTAACTAATGTTAACAAGATTTTAATAAAGTATAAGTAAATGTTGAAATTAATATTAACAAAGATTAATAAAACCCTTATTGTAAAACCACAGTTTGCATCAGAGATGTCACATGACCTTTCCCATTCAAACTCAGTCTAAAGCCGAGCAGCAACACAGATTACTTATAAACTCACTCACTACACATAATACTACACCAACAGTTCCTGTAATCACTTCTGTGTATTCACTGTGATCTCCTTTCTTGTTTTATGACATAACTGGTTCCTTCTACCTGATTGTATAATCAATTAACCACATTCACAATAACCAGTTTGTGTTCATACCAGTGGCAATGAACTCTCCAATGCCCTTGAATCTTTTTCTGGTTCATTGGTTTACCAAAAACACACTCGTGTTTAAACACAAAGATACACACATACATCCCACCTGATTCTCCTGGGGTTTCAGTACATTCTGCCAGCAGTTTGAACAGCCTTCAGTGTGAGTTTGAGCTCTGTTTTTCTCGCTCCTTCTCCTTAGCTCTCTCTCTCTCTCTCTCTCTCTCTCTCTCACTCTTACTCTGATATTAACTCACCTGATGGGAATAAGACCGCGCATGCGCGAGCTGTGTGAACTTGGGGTCCTTTATCCCAGTGGGCAAACATTCCAGACCATGTGCTCAACTGACCGACGGAGAGAACAGGGAAGGAAGGCGCATAAGCATGATGCAACTAACCCCTCCTCTTCTCTCTCTCTCTCTCTCTCTCTCTCTCTCTCTCTCTCTCTCTCTCTCTCTCTCTCTCTCTCTCTCTCTCTCTCTCAACAACCTTGACGTTGATCGGAAACAGGAAGTGTATCTTATTACATGACAGAGGCTGAACTGCTATTGAAACGATTCTTTAACCCTTGCTGTAAACTCTAACAACAATTAAAAGGATTTTTATTTACTAAATACGGGTTAAACCCCATACAAGAACAGCTCACAATCTTTTATTATAACATGTATCATAGCAACAGTTTTGGGAGGAACACGTTTATAATTTGAGCTTGACAAAGCCACACAACCCTTGAGAAAAAGAAGTGCACTTAATTGCATCTGTAATGTAAATTGAATTGTAATGTGCACTTGTAGTGTAGGCTACTTCAGATTTTAAAACACTTCCATTGCTGTTTCTTAAAACACTGAAAAAAACGGTGTAATTTAACTATACACATTTTTAAATCAATAATCTTTCGCATGATTTAAAGTAGGCTACATGTGTTTTGATGTGTTGACTAACATACTAAATCACTTGCAAAGTACCTGATTAATTAACTGTAGTGTTTTTTTTGTTACATTTAAAGTTTATATATTATACTAAATTCCAACATCATCATTACAAATGTGTAATTACAACTATTAATTGCATGATATAAAGGATTATTACATTCAAGTATATTTTAGTTTACCATAAATGCTTTGAACCATATTTCAAAGACAACAGAACTATGAAATTACATATAAAGCAAAAAAGCACTTTTAAGTTCAGCTAATTGCATTTAATAAAAATTTAAACAATACATGTTTATTTAAATTGCAATCTCCATAATAAATACACTTTTCAAAAGTATGCTGAAGTGTAATTCTTCTTTCTCAAGGGCACACGGTCACTGCCTGCACCATTGCTAACTCTTTTTTTATTTGACATTTAATTTTTTCTTCGTTCTCAGTGAAGGACAAACTGCAACATCTCAAAATTGTTATAAATGTGTTAATGTGATAATTTTTCTCATTCTTGTTGAAATGCAGCTGCATTAAAATAAGATTTGTTTATGTTATTTGTACAACAAAAGCCATTCCATTAAATGCTGATGTTTTTTTGTTTTTTTTTCAGATGTATCATTATGTTGTATCATTACAGATCTAAATATGTATGGTCAGATACTGGCTTGAATACTGACACCTTTGGGATAACAGTGGTGAAAAGTCAATGTAGTTTAAAAATCGATGCCTTCTTAAAGCACTTCTAAAATAAATAAATAACACATCTCTGGTGGAATTAAATGCATTAAAATTTCATTTCACAATATCAAAATCTTGTCACTCAATCTGTCAACTTCTAATCTAAAATCTTCTGCTCCTGTCATAAACACAATAACTGTACACATAAGAGCTCTTTATATGTCTTTTAAACTACATATTTCATTATTTTTGATAGTTATGTTGATTGATTGCTGTGGGTTGCGGTTTAAACTGGCTCTTGTCATCATGTTACTCAAGTCAAGTGCCAAGTGAGGCTTTAAATACAGTTCACTTATTGTATGAAGCTTAATGAGATCCTGAAAGCCTTTATTGTCACACAGTGGGAACCTACACACATGTGAAGCACAATATTATTTAGAAGCTCTGAGAAACTCCTGGCATTTGGAAACAAAAATACCAAAGGGAAAAGAAAAGGCTTGGCTGTCATTCTAAGGTTTATGAAACAATTATGTTAGAGTAGAACTGCACTGATCACTGACTGGCGCTCTGTTACTCTTGAGGATAACTCATAAATGTTATATTATTCATTCGGAGGACAGAAAGCTTTTCTATAGAAAGCTACAATCCTTTTGCATTTTGCACTAGTCTGGTATGGTAGCACTACTTTTAATATAATTTCCTCGCTTTGCTTCTGCCTTATTTTCATATTTGTAACTTTATTCTTGTATTATTAAAAGTGAAAGAATAGCCTACACATAAATAAAGATCACAGCTGTAAAAAGTTCAATAGTGGCTAAAAGTGATATCTGGAGGGAAATTTGTTTTTAATGGCCCAATTTAACCAAATTTTAAAGTTCAATTTAACCATCAAAATATGAGGGAAATATATATATATATATATATGTATATATATATATATATATATATATATATATATATATATATATATATATATATATATATATATTTTTTTTTTTTTTTTTTTTTTTTTAAATATGAGGAAGGAACAAAACACTAAACTTGGTTAAGGTATTGATCTGACAACATTATTTGGCAAAAAAGGGCAAATAATTATTTTACTATGTAAAAATGTTTTATAGAAAAACAAAAAGCTCACAGGAAAAAGCATACATTGACTACAACATAATCAGTTATTAATATTTTGTTGGTTCTCTCTTGTTTTACATGTTCATAATTTCTTTGTATAACAACCAGGACAAAAATGATGGCGCACAATTCGGCATGTTTCATTGCGTTATCACAAATAAAACAATTGACTCCAAACACAACTACACAATATGCTAAATCTTTAACACATTTTTTACAATATTTAAAGAGAGCATGAAGATGTCAATTTTCCTAGACCGGACATCACTTTTTGCCACTACTGTACATTTCAAGAAATAAATAATACTCGATTTTTCTCAATACTTTCTCAAATCTGATACGTTGAAAACTGCAGTCTTAACCAACATGCTGACCTGAACTTTTAAGTTAAATTTTTAACAATTATGTAGATTTGTCTGAATGATTTCCAAGTAACTGAATAAAAATAATGAAATAACTTGACATTGTTTCTCTACAAAGCATTTGGTAAGTGAATAAGCCACAGAAATCTGCAAAGAGCTTTTCTACAACAGAAAATAACTAATGAAAAACGTGTCACATCAATGCAAACTATGGAGGATGAAATCATTCCTGACAGCGTACACTCACCCGTTATTTTAATTGCTGTATTCTTCAATCTATAAGACAGTGAGAGTCAACGCTCTGGATGAAGGGAAGAGCTGAATTGCTGCTATCAGATAGACGAGAGTAAGACGAGAGTAAAGCAGGAGGGAGTGTGTCAGACGCTTCGTTTCAAGAGGCAGGACTGAACGCTTTTTGTTAAACAGATTTCACAATGACAAAAGGAAAGTTTGGTTGAAGAAATAGTTCACTCAGTTTGAAAATCCTGTCATTTACTCACCTTCATATCATTCCAAACCCATATGACTTTCTGTCAACCCTTAATGCAAACTTTTTAATACAGTAGCAGTTCATCATAGTAACCATGTCTTGGACCAAAAACTAGTCTATCTCAGTAGTGTGCTCTACTGTATGTCATATCACCTGAAGGCATCTGGTGTAGCTCTATAATGTCAAACCCTGCATCATGTGTTAATTGGCCATTTTTAAATCTGAACACCATCACAAATGAGATCTGAGAACTTTGGCAGATGAAAAGGTTTTCAGTGAGCAAACGTTCAGTCTGTTCAATGCTATTGTATGACATATTAAGACTTGGAACTTAGTATAAGTCAAATTATATTTTAATGGTGTATTTGGAGCCTGATGGAAGTGGTCATTGTTTATGAAAGGCTGTTAGATTGAAGGTTCTTGAAAAACGCTTTTCATCATTTCAAATTTACCATGAAATCAAAATTGACCCCTTTTTATTGAATATTGCAGTATTTATTGTAAATGATTTTTCCGTTTATTTTTTTCAATCCATAATCTTGAATCAAAATAACTTAGAGTGACATCTCTTCTCTGATGATGAGGGGTAACCTCACTCACATGAGAGCCACCAATAGCAATCCACAACCATCCAATTAATTCCCAATTGACAAAATCAAGCCTGCCCTACATTTGTTCTTGTTTGAGAAGCCAAGAAAATGCCACAATAGGGAAGAAAATAATATCGCAACTTCTGTTTCATGTCAACTTTAACTTTTTTCCCCCAAAATTGTATGCACTGTATGTTGATTTCTTTTAATTATTCTGTTGATACATGGAAAGTTCCTTTACACTGATGTGTTCTGGCAGGGAACTATATTTCTGTGTTCACCTCTGCCAAGAGTCCAGCTCCATGGTCACTTGTTCAGATTGGCTTTTCCAAGGCCTCACAGCAAGAGTTGTCAGCATTTTTAATACCCTTGAATGGTGTCAAGTAGAAATCAATAGCCCGCAGTGTTTGGAGTATGTTAGAACACAAGGAATGTTGAGGCTGGAGAAGATAAGTTCAGAAGAAACAATTCCCAAAAACCTTAAACAGCCTTGTGTCAGACACAGCAGAATTAGTGCATAACTTTGGTGCGTAAATATTACAATGTCATTAAATGCATAAAAATGGTTCACTTTAAATAATGTAATGAACTAGACAGAAACATTAGCAATCTGTCAAACAGACAGCAGCTATTAATGGATTCAGTAAAGATAAAGGAAACATCTAGGTTACATATGGTAACCCTCGTTCCCTGAAGGAGGGAACGGAGACGCCATGTCGAGACCGACGAATAGGAATCTCGCTAGAGAGGTGAATGTACTTTGAGTGAAACTAAACGAGCCAATGCACATTGGCGTGCAATCATTTGCATCAGCTGTTCAGCCACAGAGTGCGGGTATATAATGAGCAGCAGGTGAGATTGCACTTCAGTTTTTGCTGAGGAGCCGAGCCAATAAGCTGACTGCCCCAGCAGGCCGCAGCAGATGTGGCGACGGGACGTGGTGTCTCCGTTCCCTCCTTGAGGGAATGAGGGTTACCATATGTAACCTAGACGTTTCTCTTCAGTCGGTTGGTCGATGCCACATTGAGAATGACGAATAGGAATCCCTACCAAAGGGCCACAGCTGCTGACCCCATCCAGTGCCCTGTGCAAGCCTCTTGCCCCTTCTTGCCTGGAAGGACGATAGGAGTTCACATCTGTAGTTCGGTTCATTTGGTCCGGACCAAGGGTGAAAAATTATACTTTGTAGCATTTTTCAGGCGTTTTGGTTCCTTTTCTCACCACGCTGATCGCTCTGGTCCAAATCAGTTTATGAGTTGATAAAATGAACCAAAATGCAGTCACGTGACAACATCCACATCACTCGATGGCTAAATGTGTCTTGAACGCATTCCATTACTCCATCGATTGGTCAGAATTAACGTGTGGGAAAATTCCAACAGAACTCCTGGAGGTAAGCAGAGGTGGAAAATCCGGTAGACAACACACCGCTATTTACTATGGATAGACGACTGCGTGGGCTGATTGTATCCCTGGTCATATTTTATTATATAGTTTGTCTACACCACTTTAGACAAACAATAATATTTGAGAATGAAGTGAGGATGCGGCTCGAAAATAATGTTTTTATGCACTGCACGTGGCGAAGGCGCATCGCAAGTCACTTCAGGAGGAGGTGTGCATTAATGTTGCTAAACAGTGACATGCTCATCATCCAAAAAAATTATAGTGGGTTTTTGACAGTTGGGACCTAATATGGTCATCAGACCAAATTTCTATCAGGCTCCACACCTCCTCAAGTTTGTCCGCGAGCTGCCATGCTTAAAGTGCAAACTGTCAAAAAACATTTCTCCTCATCCCATAATGCACAGCGCAGCTGACTATGGCAACTGGTTTAGTCAGTTGGTTCTGTTCGAGGTCGACAGTTCGAGGTCGAGCTCTTGTTTTGTGTTACAGTTGACTCTGCTCCTCTGCAGGAACGAAGCTCCTAGTTTGGTCCGCTTTTGGTGCGCACCTGAGTGCGATTGTCACATTCACACCTGCCCAAATGAACGGCACCAATGGGGAAAACGAACTCTAATGAGGCAGGTGTGAAAGCACCCTCAGTGCTTCTACCCATTTAGGGTGAGAACACGGAAGGAGAACGGCTCTACACGTAGGCTATAATATCTAGCGAACATGTTAGGTGTCTTCCAGCACGCAGTTCTACAGATATCTGTTAGCGAGGAGCCACATGTCAGCGCTCAGGAGGATGCAACGCCTCTCATGGAGTGAGCATGCAACCTGAGCAGGCAAGGGAACACGTGGTAAGCCAAGGCGATGGCATCCACTATCCAGTGGGCCATCCTCTGCTTGGAGACAGCCTTGAGACAAAGAGCTGGTCTGAGGTCCTGAGACTTTGAGTTCTGTCCACGTACAGACGCAGAGTGTGGACAGGACAGAGTAAGCCAGGGCTGGGTCTGCCTCCTCCAGGGGCAGTGCTTGCAGGTTCACCACCTGGTCCCTGAAGGGAGTGATAGGAACCTTGAGCACATAGCCAGGCCGGGGTCTCAGAACAACATGGTTGTCATCCGGCCTGAACTCTAGGCACGATTCGTCGACCGAAAATGCCTGCAGGTCCCCTACCCTCTTGATAGAGGCCAGTGCAGCCAGCAGCAAAGTCTTCATGGAGAGAAACTTTAATCCTGCTGATTGCAAAGGCTCAAAGGGAGCATCCTGGAATACTTGGAGCACCAGGGAAAGGTCCCAAGAGGGTATGGAGGGGGGTCGAGGAGGGTTTAACCGTCTCGCCTCCCTGAGGAACCTGACGACCAGGTTGGGCTTTTCTACTGTTTTGCCATCTATGTGGTCGTGATATGCTGAAATAGCGGCAGCATGTACTTTGAGGATGGAGGGAGACAGCCTTCGTTCCAACCCTTGCTGCAAGAAGGAAAGCATGCACCCTATCGAACATCTTCGGGGGGTCCTCTCGGCGAGAAGAACACCACTCGACGAACAGGTTTCACTTCAAGGCGTACGCACATCTCATAGACGGTGCCTGCGCTGAAGTGATGGTGTTAAGTACCTCTGCAGGGAAGTCACCTAGAACCTCCGCGTCCTGTCCAGGGACCACACATGGAGTTTCCAGAGGTCCAGACGCGGTAGCCATAGATGCCCCATCTCTGAGTCAGAAGGTCCTTCCTCCGAGGAATGGGAGAGGGAGGGACTGTCACGAGGAGTATGAGTTCGGGGAACCAGGTCCGGGTGGGCCAATAGGGAGCCACCAGATAGACCTGCTCGTCGTCCTTCCTGACTTTGAACAGGGTCTGTGCAAGTAGGCTCACTGGGGGAAATGCATATTTGCAGAGGCCCCGGGGCCGGTCTCTGAGGAGGCAAACAGATTTTAAGCGGCTCAGAGCGAGATGTACTGCTAGCAACGCCCATCCACACCCCTGAGACTGCATACCCGTTGTACGTGGCACCCCAGCCAGTGGCAGAGGCATCTGTGAACACCACAGCATACCTGGACACCTGTTCCTGCCTGCAGGAACGAGGGGTCTGACCACAGACTGAAGATCTGGTGGTGCACCGGCGTGATTATCACCCAGTGAGTGCCGTGATGCCACGCCCATCTCTGGACTCAGCCATGAAGCCAGTGCTGAAGCGGTCTCATATGGAGCAGCCCGAGTGGTGTTACTGATGCTGCCCCTGCCATATGCCCCAGGAGCCTCTGAAAGAGTTTCAGTGGGACCGCTGTCCTGCCTTTGAACGTATTCAGGCAGTTCAGCACCGACCGAGCGCGTTCCTCTGTGAGGCGCTGTCTGTGTGACCGAATCCAACTCCATACCGACAAAAGAGATCCTCTGTACGAGGGAGAGTTTGCTCTTTTCCCAGTTGACCTGAAGACCCAACTGGCTGAGGTGCCTGAGCACGAGGTCCCTGTGTTCGCATAACTGATCTCAAGAGTGTGCTAGTATGAGTCAGTCGTCAAGATAGTTGAGGATGCGAACGCCCTGTTCTCTCATGGGAACAAGGGCCCCCTCCGTGACATTTGTGAAGACACGGGGAGACAGGGACAGCTCGAAGGACAAGACCCTGTACTGATATGCTCGACCCTCGAATGCAAAGCACAGAAACGGCCTGTGTCGAGGGAGAATCGAGACATGAAAGTACGCATCCTTCAGGTCGATCGCTGCAAACCAATCTCTGTGGAGACTCCGATTCAAAACTCGCAGGTCCAAGATTTGGGAACACAAATAAAAGGGAACAAAAGATTTTCCACCCGGCCCTCTTCCAGGGGAGGGAACGGTGCGGTAACCTTCTCCTGGAGAGCAGTCCGATCCATCTCCAGGTCACCTGTCCTAGGGCTGCTTACCCCTGGCTTTGCCGCCCCTCTTGGCGGGGGCCTGGACGGGCTGGGCGGCCTGCCTGCAACTGGCTCCTCGGCGCCGCTTAGGTGGAGGCTTCTGCTGCGGCGCGGGAGCAAGAGCAGACGCAGGAGGATGCCCCCGGCGATGAGCAGACTGAGGGGCCGCAGGCGATGGGGTGGAGGCAGCAGCTGACCGTCACGGCAGGATGTGTTTAATTGCCTCAGTCTGCTTTTGTACAGCCGAGAACTGCTGGGCGAAGTTCTCGACCGCGTCGCCAAAGAGGCCGGTCTGGGACACGGGGGAGTTAAGGAACCTGACTTTGTCGGTCTCCCTCATGGCAGCCAGACACATCCAGAGATGGTGTTCCTGGACCACCATAGTGGATATCGCACGACCCACCAACCGCACGGTCACCTTCGTCGCACGAAGCGCAAGGTCCGTCGCGGCACGAAGTTCCTGAAGTGCCTTGGCCTGATGGACCTGCAACAACGCCATAGCGTGTATGGCAGAGGTGGCTTCCCCACAGGCTTTGTAAGCCTTGCCGGTTAACTCCGACGAGTACTTACAGGCCCGGGAAGGGAAACACGGCTCTCCACGCTAAGTGGAGTTAGGAGAGAGCTGCATTACAATGGCCCGCTCCACTGGTGGGATACGCGTGTACCCCTTAGCTGCCCCGCCATCAAGGGTGTTGAGGGAGGAGGAGCCACCGGGACGGTTTCTGGCAGTGATAGGTGGCGAATCATCATCCACAGAGAAGTCTGACCCACCCTCCAATGCAGCGACCAACGTCTGTTCATCGTGGGGAGCGCCGAAGGAAACGACTGGTACACACCTCGTGGATGGTCCAGCACGTTACGTCGGCGGCTCTACTGGCTGCGGAGCGTGGGAGGGATAAAGGTTCCTAGGGGGTTGGTTCCCTGAAGGAAGCGCACTCACCGTAATCCTCAGGTCACCCGCACCACTACCTGAAGCAACCCTCTGAGGAGGGTTAGATCGCGGCAGAAGCACAGGGACTCTGCCCCTTTGCAGTAACAAGAGTCTCGACCGAAGCTCCTGAGATTGTCACCTTCCCACAATGGGTACGTGACTCATCCAGGAATGCTGCTTCAGCATGTTCAATGCCCAGACACACGATGCTGCGTTCATGACCATCCCGCGATCCCAGGTGACGACCTATGGAAGAAATGTAATATGTTCTATATGTTTGCATAACCTATAAAGCATAGAATCTCAGAAAACATGACTTGACAATGAGAAATGTGTGACTGATGTATGACTGAGACAAAGGGCCTTTACTCAAGGGTAGTTGGATGCAACAATGTGTTAATTATGGGACATGTTGTTCATTTAGCCACTCTGATAACATAGAGGAAGTAACAACTATAGAAAAAGGAGGATGCAACAATGTGTTAGTTCACTCTGATGACATAGAGGGAGTCACAACTATAAAGGAGGAAGGATGTCCTCCATTCACTGTCACACTCTGCAGCCACTCTGTATGACTGTATGATTGCTGACCTTTCCTTGTAAGGGAATAAATAATCTTTAAAGACAATTGGCACGTTGTCTATTATTCAGTGATGTAAAATTGTTTGCCACTACAATTTGGTGTAGTCGGCAGGATAAGAGACAAACATGGAACATGGAACAAACATCCAGAAACACACAGGTAGAGTAACATCTTTAAAAAGATGCGCTCCACCCATATAAGCTCTTTCAAGGGTTCTGCTCTCCTTGGTGCTGAAGCACGCAAGAGGAACGATTGCCGCGAACACAGACAGGGAAGTGTGCAGCCTGTCGTGCACTGTCTCTCTCTCTCACAGCGATCTTACCAGACGTAAAAATGGCTTTTTAGCGCTCTTGGCGCACCATACCAGCTGTAAGAACAGCCTTTTTGTTTTGCTCAGTGACAAACACAAACACAAAAAGACAGAAGAGAGAGAGAGAGAGAGAGAGAGAGAGAGAGAGAGAGAGAGAGAGAGAGAGAGAGAGAGAGAGAGAGAGAGAGAGAGAGAGAGAGAGAGAGAGAGAGAGAAAAGTCGACCCTGCTGTGCTGTATTGCCCACACCAGACGTGAGAGATCCTCCTGGAGAGCTCGCTCATTTCATTTATAGACACTCACTAAAGAGAACAGCATCAAAACGCTCAGCTCCGAAGCAAGAAGCTGAAGTGCAATCACACCTGCTGCTCATTATATACCCGCGCTGCGTGGCTGAACAGCTGATGCAAATGATTGCATGCCAATGTGCATTGGCTCATTTAGTTTCACTCTAAGTAGATTGGCCTCTCTAGCGAGATTCCTATTCCTCTGTCTCGACGTGGCGCCGACTGACCGACTGAAGAGGAACTTGCAACCCTAGTTGTCAACCCAGCTAACAAAAATATGTTCTGTTTTGCTAATGTTCCCATTAAGACATATGTATGTTTCTCTGAACATTTAAAATGTCTGTTTTTACTTGTTTTGAAAACATTTTATTTGATCATTTCGCAAACATTATGAATGTTGAAGAATGTTCAGAGAACATACAAAAGTAACCAAAAGTAAACATTTAAAAAGCATTAGATGAACGTCCAAGACATTTAAAGAAAAAAAAAATGTTCAATGAATAACGTTAAATAATGTTTTTGTGCTAACATTTTGAGAACACTTTAAGAAAATGTTCTGTTAATGTTACTTAAAGAATGTTTTTTTCATAACTTTGAGAGAACCTTGCCAGAACATTCCCTGTGAGGTGGGTAAACACATCTGAATAATGTGTATCTTCATGTAATTTCTTCATTTCACCTTTCTAATTTCACTTCATTTTCTTTTCTTTTTTCATATTTAGAGAGATAAATGTATCAATAACCTTCCTTAAAGGGATAGTTCACCCCAAAATTAAAATTCTGTCATCATTTACTCGCCCTCAAGTTGATCCAAACCTGTATAAGTTTCCTTCTTCTGCTGAACACAAAAGAAGATATTTTGAAGAATGTCGGTAACCAAAAATACTATGAAAGTCAATGGGGTCCATCAACTGGTTACTGACATTCTTCAAAATATCTTCTTTTGTGTTCAGCAGAAGAAATTCATACAGGTTTGAAACAACTTGAGGGCGAGTAAATGATGACAGAATTTTCATTTTTATTTGAACTATTCCTTTAAATGTATAATTACACAATTACAAGGACATGTTAAAATAAAATGTAACAAACGTTTCTTTGAGTGCTGCATTTTGCAAAAATGTACAAAGCAGTTTATAGACATTTTATACACAACATTCTATAAAACATTTTATTTGAACAGATTTGTAATCACAAGAAATGTCATAATTAGTGTCACTCCACAACTAGGCCCTAAAAGTAATGCAGTGCTGAACACAAATTCTACAGTATGTAACCTTATTTTACAAGATCAGAAACGTACAGAAAATAAGCAATAATGCTACCATTATTTACAGGCTCAGAGATGTACAGTACAATAATAGCAGGTGCATAGCAGAAGAGGATCTCTTTCTAGTGTTCAAGAAATGGATTATATAAACCAGCATTTATAAGCTGAACATGAATAATAAAGGAAATGAAATGGATTTTGAGTGTCAAATGGATTTTGCATAGATAATAATCAATCACTGCCAGGTTAGACATGGCAATAAAACACTGTCATTTCACCTGCCAAGAAATAACTCAAATGCTGTAATCCTGAACTCTCAAAACCCATTTTAACTCTCCGAAATTAAGAGAACCAAACTGCATATGCACAAAATTAAAAGACACACATATTTGATATGTAATTTGAATCAAATGCTACATCCGTAACACTTGGTACAATGGTACAAGAATTCAACCCATGACAATTCACAAATAGGTTTAAGGCAAATAATGAATACAGCAGACTTTGCCCTGAGCAGGACACAATAGAAAAGCAGGTCATATCAATGTGGTTTTGTTTGGCTCAAATAAAAGTAAAAAATAAGCCGGCACTGATAAAGGAGCATTTGCGGTAGGGTTTTATGTCATGTAATCTCATTGAGACCTACACTTTCATATCCACAAAGGAAGTTATTACAACTGGTAACATGATAGTACAAAACCAAAAAAGAAATTTTTAGGGGAGAACAAAATAAAAAACAAATACTCTATAGGTGTATATATACTGGAAATACACTAATATACATTTTACAGACACTGGGACGTGAAATATGTGGTAAACACAATCAAATGCTAAAGGACATTCCTAAACAGACTCAAAGCTCACAATAGAAATAATCAAGTATTTAAAGACCTCATGAAATGACTCAACGAGTGCAGTTTTTTTTCATTTGTTGCATTCAAGTCATGTTGGAATGATTGTATTTACACCACCAAGTCATAATTATCAGTAGGAAACTCTGGATTTTCGACCAATTGGATCCGATCGACCAAAACGCATCTTAATACCAGTTGTAAACAGAGCCTAGGTATCATACACTAAATCACTGAGGATCACTAGCAGATTTTTACACAGAAACTTTCATGCGTTTCATTGCAAGGAGAGGCGTGACAAATGAAAACAACGTGTGTTCTAAAACCAGCTCAAAACATGTTTGATATCCTCCGAATGGACGAAATCAAAGACTGAATCTGAGTCTGTGCCCATCATACACAACGCGATTTTCTGATTTTCAAACATCTGGATAAAAGTACTAGTATTAAAGCCTTTAGTTAAAGAATCAAGGCAGTTTTTATTTTTTTCAAATATAATATAATAAGAATATTGACTGTAAAAATTTAGTTTAAACACATTTTGAGTAGCATTAATGAAGACTGTCCCAGGAGGACTTGCAGCAATAGTTTCTATTAAAACAGGAGCTTCAGGCAGGACATATTGATGGGCTCTTCGCCTTTTAAAAATAAAAAATCCAATAGCCTCATTCACCACCGTGAACTATTATTTACTTGCTGTTGCTTATGGTGTCAGGTGATATTAGAGGGGCATATGAGTATATTTCATGTGGTCTTTAAATTCATGCTCTAGACCCTTAAGTATTCTAGCACTTGAAACCTGAGGATATAATAGCCACAGTTACACAGAACAATAACATCGACCCCCAAAGCAGTGCTTATCATAAAGCCTAAACCATAAGACAACAGACATCTGTTTGTTTTTGGTTTGTATTTTGCATAACTGTGGGGTGTCTTTATGTGAAACTAATAAAAAGGCAGTGGTTTTACTCTTGAGGATGCAGGGTAAGATTAAGCATTTGCCCCAACAGCGAGCAACTACAGCAAATAAAGACCTCAGCACATGTATGTTGTGTAAAGCACTACACAAGCTATTGCTCTCAGAGACTATGGACATCGTGCTGTTCAAAACCCATGCAAAACATTCTAGCAGTCTCTCATTACACTCAAAGCAGTGTCACAAGTCGCGACAAAGGAGGAGACAACACGTTGGACAGCAGGGAGTTCATTTTGTAAAAACAAAGTCTGTGAAGGTAACAAATCAAGGCATGTTATGATAGGAAACTGATGGTGTAACACACCTCAGAGCACTAGTGCAGAGGAGCTCATGTGATGAGCAAACTGTCCTAATGTGTTCACTGATCTGAGGCCTGCTGGGGTCTGTCCATCCTGGGGTTCAGAACAGTAAGGAACGCCTGCCTGTCTGTCTGTGGTTGATCTCATGGTGTGGGACAAGATGTGGTCATGTTGGCGGTCTTTCTGCCTCTTCTACAGAAAAACAAATCACAAAATTATTCATAATGTAATAATAAGAGGATAAAAATAAATAGGCAGGTCGCAGACGTTTACAAGCTGAAAATAACATTTAGACAGTAAAAACAGGATTCACACTGAAAGGAAATCCAATGGACCCTTTTCATAGACTGTCAACATCGCAAATGTAATAAAGTTTTACATGTGTTTTTTAATTTGTAACGCTATACTTTGTGTAATATTTTCTTGGCAGTACATACCAAAAACAAATTAACACTGATGTGTGAGTGTTTCTAATGGGAGTGACAGCAAATTTCACATCATTCTCTCTTCTGACTGCTGTTATCTATCTCTCTATATTTCATCCCTCTTCTGAAAAGTTGTGGTTTATTTTTCCTTTTGCTTCCACTTCCACTTCTGAGAACCTCGGAAATGTAAAAAGGGCCCATTCTTAATGAGCAATGACTAATATTTTCCATATTAGAATGATTTCTGAAGGATCATGTGACACTGAAGACTTGAGTAATAATGCTGAAAATTCAGCTTTGATCACAGGAATAATATACATTTTAAAATATATTCACATAAAACTCTTTTAAATTGTGATAATATTGCACAATATTACTGTTTTTACAAAAAAAAATTGAACAAATAAATGCAGCCTTGGTGAGCAGAAGAGAATTCTTTCAAAAATATCAAAACAATATTACTGAGTGACCACCAGTGTTGGGTGTAATTAATCACGAAGTAATCTGATTACTTTTCCATTGACAAAGTAAAGGATTACTCTTAATTTTTCTGTTATTTAATTACAGTTACGTCTGCTGTAATTTCATTAAGTACTGTGTAGAATAAATAAATATTATATAAACAGAATAGTGGATTTAACATCAAAATCTAATGTTAAAATATATGTTTTTAATACAACCTTCTCCATTTACACACTTTGGTGAGTTCAAAAATAATTTATGTAACTGTACATTGTTTATTTGAAAGAGGTTGAGTTTCATGTCTATCATTGTATTGTTCAACTGGTCGAGGTTTATCTGGGGTTTATAAAGTAATTACTAACTAATAAGTAATCCAATACATTTTAGTAGAGAGTAATTAGTACAGTACTCTAATTAAACTGTTGAAGATGTAATTATTTACTTACCGAACACTACTGACCACTAATGAATGGTAGTGTATTTTTTCAGTGGTTTTGAACTGTATTTTCTTACCAGATTTCTTAAAGCATAATCCAAAACAAGCCTTAATATTTTGCATTTAGGTATTTATACTGGTAAACAAATGCATACTGTATGGCAAACACACACTGCGACAGAGCTGAGTTTAAACCCGACTTTAACCTGAATGTGAAGGTGAGTCGATGTCGGCACAGAAGTGGTCGCTCCCCAGTGCAGCAATAGAGCTCCTGGGTCGAATACACCTCTCGCCAGAGAAACTTCTGCGTAGCAATGCCTGTGTCAGGACAAAAACAGAGTGACTTTAGAAAAATAAGTCTTGCCAATGACATTAGGATCCCTACAATGTTTTAGTATTGTTGCCGAGAATGCAGTCAGTTAGCGGTTGTCTGGTGTACCTTGCGTGTCAGTGGGCTGCTGGGAGCCGAAGCGCTGCTGTATAAACTCAGGCTGGAGTTGGATCTGCTGACAGTCAGGCCTTTAGCACTCCCTCTGCGACCCGATGCCTCGAACGCGTCTGGAGAGAGATACTTCTCCTTGATCTTCAGGTTTGTGCGTCCCTTTACTGTATGAGAAGAACCGGGGAAATGATGCGTGTCAGTGTTTCTGTCAGAAGCTGATAGTGATGCTGATTTATTTCAGAGATTTGGCCATATGTTTTTGAATTACTCATTTGTGGTGGTTGATATGGGTTCTTCAATTGGCAGTGCCAATAAATCCAATACCATTCAAAAGTTTGGTGTCAATAAGATTCAGTTTTCTGAAAGAAATCAATACTT
This sequence comes from Scardinius erythrophthalmus, assembly GCF_964197995.2. Lineage (NCBI taxonomy): Eukaryota > Metazoa > Chordata > Actinopteri > Cypriniformes > Leuciscidae > Scardinius > Scardinius erythrophthalmus. Next base: position 35,097,901 of record NC_138236.1, read on the forward strand.
CTGTAGCAAGAATGCATTCTATTTACTGTATCAGTAGTGTCAGTAAAGATTTATACATAATTACAAAAATAAAATAAAATCTATTTCAAATAAATGCTGTTTATTGAACTTTCTATTCATTAAAGAATCATGAAAATGTGACATGGTTTCAATGTTTTCAACATTCATAATAATGAGAAATGTTTCTTGAGCAGCAAATCATCCTATTAGAATGATTTCTGAAGGATCATGTGACACTGAAGACTGGAGTAATGATGCTGAAAATTCAGCTTTGATCAAAGGAATAAATTACATTTTAAAATATATTCAACTAGAAAACAGTTATTTTAAATAGTATTAATATTTCACAATATTACTGTACTTTTGATCAACTAAATGTAGCCTCGGTGAGCAGAAGAGACTTCTTTTACCAACCCCAAACGTTTGAATGGTACTGTATATGCTTTAGTTTGTTTTATAGTAGCAACTTCTCCTTGTTTTTCTTCACTAATATTATTAAAAAAGTAAACACTGAAGAAAGTAGTGACGGAAAAGTCTGTGCCCCAACAAAAGCATGGGAAAAAGTAATTATACAGTACACAATGAATATGAGGTCCCACTTTATATTAAGTGGCTTTAAGTACTACGTACTTACATTGAAATTAATAATTTGATACAATGTACTTATTGTGTAACTACATGTTTTTATATTGTACTTACATTTTAAAAATTCCTGCATGTAATTACAGCTGAAATTAATTTATGTAATTACATTTGTAATTACACAGTTGACCCTTCCCTTATACCTTAACTCACCCTTAAACCTACCCAATCCACCACAACTGTCCCTAACCTTACCCGTATCACACCTCAATAGCAGCAAAAGTGTTTTACAATACAACATGAACACAATAAGTACATTGTACTTATTTTCTGATGTAAGTACATAGTACTTAACGCCACTTAATATAAAGTGGGACCAAATATGATATTAATAGCGAACAATTACTTATTACATCATTTGAAATCTAAGAAAATAGACTTTTCAGAATGCTTGGGTCTCATTGGCTGATCATCACACAACATTCACGAGTTAGAGATGGACAGGTTTGTAATTAGCCAAAGCAACCAAACGGGAGATGATATCAGCCAGTGCTGTTAAGAATATTGTCTTGGCCATATATAGGTTGTTGTGGAATTACAAATTTAAGAATGTTTTAAGGATCTTACATCCTTACATAACATCACATGAAAAACTAAGGGGAAGTACATTGTGTTAAGCATTTAGGGTAAAGATGATGACATCAGAAGAATTATTCGGTTAAGCAATGCTTTCAGCAAGAGGTTCCTGCTAGTCCTGTTCTCTTTATTGTACGTCAAATGAGTCAGATTACTGAAACTCTCTTGGAGCCACTGTCCCATTCTTTGAATAGTTTTGCTGATTGGATAAGGATTGGTAACACTCGAGAGTCTAGGGCAGGTTCCTATACCTGGATACTTCATTTGCATGCTTTGTTTAAGGTCGTCACCCAGATGCTTTGTGTCCATTTCTAAACACGGCCTCCTAAAATCTATCTGAAACTACAATGTACACTGCCTTAGTTAGACTTGATGACTGCAGCTATACCAACAGTGCGTTTTCAATAAAGAATCCTGCTGAAGATACAACCGAATCTCCAGGTCTTCACTTCTGAGTTTCCTACATTGTCCTCTACTGATTTGATCTATGATAAGCAGATTTTGAATTAATGCAAGTTATTTACCTCTACAGGGGTCATTCTTCACCAGAAACTCATCTAATGCCGTCCATCCACCACCAACTCGAACCATCAGACTGCTTCGGAGAATACGAACCATCCGCAACTGCTGAGAGTCTCCAAACTAGTAAAAAAACAGATTTGAATGAAAATCACATGTCAAGCATGTAGCTGTGAATATGTAGTTGTGCTGCCCCATTTACACCTGGTATCTGTTTTGCCACTAAATACAGTGTAAACAGTGACCATACAATTTAATATAGTAAGTGATGTATGTAGTCATGAAATCAGAGATCCGTCCCTCAAGTGGCCACAGAAGACACTTTTGAGACACGTTACCATCAGGTGTAATTGGATCATCCAAGATTATGGGCCCTATTTAAGTGTATGGTCTAAAGAGCACGGCGCAAGTGCACTGAGGGCGTGTCCGAAACCACTTTTGCTAGTTTAACGACGGGAAAAAAGGTCGGTGCTCCCGGCGCATGGTCTAAAAAAGGTTGCCCCTATTGTCTTAATTAGTAATGGGTGTGTTTTGGGCGTAACGTGAAATAAACCAATCATAGTCTCATCTCCCATTCCCTTTAAAAGCCAGTTGTGCTCGCGCCATGGTGGATTCGCTATTTACATGATGGAGTTTGCAAGCGGAAAAACTGAACGATTCTCCAGAGAGGAAACAGATCTGCTCGTGCGCGAAGTTAAAGCGCAAGCAGACCATCTACGGGACAAAGTGTACACGCATGGGCGCTATGGGCGAACAAATGGGCGCCAATGTATTTGCTATTTAAACAACTTGACACAGGACATGAAAATGATAACTGCACTGGACTGAAACTAGCAAAAAACTATAAACGATTTCTACTCACCCTATAGCGGTTTGCGCTAATTTGCTCCACTTGAAATCTCTTTGGACAGTTGCACTGAGAGACCTGACGACTCACCTGCAAAATTATGTTTTTGTTAGTCATATTACAGAAAAACTCAATGTAGATGATAAGAATGCACTGAAAAAAAAAAATATTTTCATACATTAAATCAAGATACATTTACTTGAGATAGTAAGTCTTGTTTGATAATTAAAATGTAAACTGAGTTTACGCTTAAAACAAGAAAAATGTCTGTCAGTGTTGTAAGAAAAATAAACTTATAGTTCACCAAAAATTACCCTCATGTCGTTCCAAACCTGTAAGACTTTTGTTCATATTTGAAACACCCTCCATTGTCAGTCAAAGCAACTACCACTGTGACCCTTCATAAAGTTCATTAATAGATAGTAAAACTAATCCATATGAATTGAGCAGTTTAGTCAAAATTTAGAGACTTGATTGCTTTATATGATGAACAGACTGAATTTATTATTTTTTAACCACATAAACATTCATCATCAGATCTGGTAAACGGAAGCTCGAGCATGTTCGTTTGACGTGCGAGAACCAATGAGGTTCATCCTTATTTGTTACGCAGCAACATGTTCACTCTTGTGCGTTACACAGCACGCTTGAGCTTCCGCTAACGGTTTGTTCTTGCGCGTCAAGCAGGTTCGGTTGAGCTTCTGTTTATGTTCTCTGATCAATGTTCTTTATGTGAATAAATGCCTAAATTAAACCTGTTCATCATATAAAGCGATTGAGTCTCTTCTAAAGTGCTCAATTCATATGGATTAGTTTTACGATCTCTTTATGAACTTTTTGAAGCGTCAAAGTGGTAGTTGTGTAGCTTTCAATGGAGGGACAGAAATCTCTCAGATTTAATTTAAGAGATCTTCATTTGTATCGAAGTTGAACGAAAGTCTTATTGGGTTGGAATGACATAAGAGTGAGTAATATATTTTGTTTTACCTTTTTGGGTGAACTAAACCGTTAATTCAATTGAAAAAAACGAACGATTTTTTTATTCTTTTTTTAAGCATAAACTCACTTAATTTTGATATTATTATTTTTTTAGAAACCAAGACTTATATCTTAAGTAATTTTCCATCTCAAGTAAATGTATCTTGATTTAAGAAATTTTAGATATCAAAAACAAAAATTCTAAGTAAGATTTTGCAGTGTGTATATGAAAGATGAAACAGAACTACACATACCTCCTCATTGATTTGGTCTACATCTATTGCTTTTCTGTAAGGGTCTCGGCTTGGGTGGAGGGCACTCACAAATTCATAGTAGTCAATGAATCCATCACCGTTTACATCAAATATGTTAGCAACAGCCGTCATTTCCAGGGAGTTGGTGGGAAATTCTGTCCATATGCAAAGGCAAATATTGTGAAGTTACATGCATATCAAACACCTCGATGCAAAACATGAGCAACCAAGAGTGTTAAAACTGCGCTTACTAGAGGCCAGAACATTGTCGATTAACTCCTTGTGAGTTATTCGGCCATCCTGATCTCGATCAATGCTACGAAAAACATCCAAAATCCTGGATTTGAGGTGACTTATCCACTGCATGTATCTTTTCCGCCAGATGTTAAAGTCAAAATTAGCAAACTCCTCCAACTGCATGTGCCAAAGAGAAGGTTCTTAGACCAACCGTATAGATTCAAACACAAACATGTTCTTTTATCAAAGCTACAGCACAGTCATGATCACCTCTTTTAGCCTCTGTAGATGTTCCTCTAGTCTGCTCTGCCTGCCGTGTGCCAGGAGCCAGAGCTTCTGCCAATGACTCACCAGCTGACACATCAAGGGGGTTTGAGGGTCCAGTTTATCCAGTGGGAGAGGCACTGATTGCGGAGGCTTTGCCATGCCTCTTCTCTCTATTCATGCAATGCAATCCACAGAGATTACAGTTGAATGCATACACACAATAATCACAGTAATGAATCGCACTGATTCTCTACTCACTTGAAGGTGCCTTGCGACTGGGGGAAACCTGCTGCTTGGGAACCAGCTTGTGTTTACAGGATTTCGTGGCATTTTCAACTTCTGGTATCTTCCCTTTAATCTCATCCATAAAATCCTGCAAAAGCATCATTTTCTGAATTTAAACCTTATTTAAATGAGGATTAAATGCTGTGATGTCATCATTATCTTGTTTTGATTTGAACTTTTTCGATTTTTAGAACTTTTTAAATTGTTGCTCTATGTACGTCAGTTTTATTTTAGTATCATTGAGATACTATTGTAGTTTTTATTAATAGTTTGAATTGTTTTTTATCTTCCCAATTTTTATTAAAAATGTTCCTTACATTTTTAGTATTCTTTGATTTATTTATTTAAAAGGGACAACGCACATTAATCAACATGAGGACGAAGTCCAAAATGTAAATGTGCCAGATTCTTGTTGTTTTTTTTTGTCATTTTTATTATTATTATTTTTAAATATGTCTATATAGTTTTTATTAAGTTATTTTAGTACATCAAGTTAATATAATAACCGAAATTAGTTTTTTATTATTATTTTATTACATTATTTTAATTCAGGTAACAACAAATGTGTTATTTATTGTTTTAGTTTTACTTAACTTTAACACATTTTTAAGACTAAAAGCAAGTAATTGGTTTTGATTTTTCTAAGACAAGACAAAACAGGATTTTAAAAAATAAAAGCTTAGATCAAAAGTTAACATCATATAATACAGGTAATATATAATTCATTCATTTTTGACAAATAAATATAAGCACAGTTATCTAAAATTATAAAAACAACCATAAATCTAATCATTAAAGGTGAATTAAAGCTCAAAGAAGGTGAAATATGGAAAGAGGACCTGACTTTGATTTTGCCTAATAAAGGTTATTAAAGTATATGCACAAGTGTGAAATTTTATAAAAAAAGTGTATTAAAGTGAACTTTTTCCTTCTGTCAGTAATGATTGTAGTAAAGACATACAGTAGTGTCCAAAAGGGATGTCTGGACTAGGAAAATTGACCTTTCCCTTTCGTTGTCACTCCGAGTTACGTCGGATGACGACGAATGGGGTTTCGCTTAGAAATCCTATCATCTTCGAGTATTAAAACACGAGCCAATGGCAAAGAAATGCCATGGGTCTGCGGAATTTGCATAGCGTACCTCCGCCCCACCCTGGGGGTATATAAGGAAGTCGCTGGCAACATGCAGATATGTTTTCGCTTCGGAGCCAAGTTCAGTACTTCACTCCACAAGCCTTTTGAGTGTCATCTCAAATCTCTTCGAGACGAGCGGCTCTTCAGTGTGTTGGTGTGACGGCGCTTCCAGCGAGATCGCATTTCCTGCTGCTGATTTGTGCAGTAATCTGCCGACAGTGAGTGTGTTTCTCCCTGGGTGCTTCAGCACTCTGCTGAGCTTTTCCACTCTCTAAAAGAGCTGCACGCGGCACGTCTTTTTCAAGACGGTTCGCCCGTGTATTTTCTGGATGTGTGTGCGTCAGTCATCTGCCTAACGGTCGCGAGCGCTGTTTTGCGTGTTGGGCTTAATCACGCTTGGCAGCGCTCGTTGATGAGTCATGTTTTCATTGCGGGAACATGACCATCGCGATGTTTATAGATCAAGACTCAATGATCTCCATGTGAGTAGAGTCCCCTCTGCCACACCCCAATTTATCTCTTCCTCGAGAAGGGATACTTTGGCTGGTGGCCAGGGTGATCTGAGGGTTTGGTGTGGCACAACAACCGACGAGTCAATTCCTCGGGCCACACCCCCCTCCACATCGCAGACCATGCACTCACAGCATCACAAGGCGGGCTTGATTCCTCTGGAAATGAAGTTTCGACTGCGTTGCCTCCCACGGGAGTGCCATCGTTGCCGGGACCGATCCAGAGCTGTCAGCCATGCTTTCCCGGGCAGCTGAAAGCATCGGCTGGAGTGGCCCCGCCCTCCCCCCGAGCGCTGTAAGCTTCTCCCGGACGTGCATCAGGACGCCTGCGCTGCGCGAAACTCCACGTGACTTTCGCGGCCCGCGGGTGTCCTCCGCCTTCGCTGCTTCGATCGCATGGCGATCATGGTCTGTATGTTCCCTGTCACTATAGTGGCACGGTCATGCAGTGCTGTGTGTCGCCTGCGCCTTCGATGCAGTGCTGTCCCGGGAGTTCTGTCGAACCGGCCGCAGTGGAACGCTAGTCCTTCCCTGGCCAACCCTGGCAGAACGCGGAAATTCTAACCACGCCCCTATGCTGGGACGCTGTGCCTCCCATGCCCGGCCTGGTTGTTCCGCCACGCACACTACTGACCTCGCTCTCGGGCGACATCGGTACCTGCGTGATCCTGGGTCAGGTGATGTCCACTATGTGGTCCAGACATGGGCCTAGCCAGGTTGATGTGGCAGGGTCTGAGAATTCTTTTTCTCAGCTCCCCCATGTCCCAGGCTGAGCTCTTTGGCGGGGTGGCTTCGACCACCTGAAGCAGACTCGGGTCCGGCACCGATGGTCATCCATCCGTGCGGCCTCCTCAGTCTGCTTCCCGCCAAGCCCCCCTCCATGCGGCTGCTCCCCTCTGGCCTGCAAACGGACCTGAGCAGGAGGAAGCCGCAGGAGGGCGGCGCTGCCCGTCTCCGCCCCTTAGACTGCCACGCCAGTCTAAACAGCACCTTGAGGCGGGCAGCCTGGTCGGCGGGGTGGTTGAGGACTGCGCCCAACAGTCTTCGATCAATCCACAAGCAGACTGAGGCTTCTGCACTGACGGTCATCCGTCGGTGTGGTCTGCTTAGTCTGCTTCCCGCCGACGCCGCCTCCTTGCGGCTCCTTCCCTCGAGCCTTCACTGGCCTGAGCACAAGGGGGTCGCTGGAGGCTGGCACCGCCTGTCTCTGCCCCTTAGCCGGCTAACACCTGGCTGAGCAGCACAAACCTGAGACAGGCAGCTTGGAGTTAGGGCTCAGTTCTTCAGGAGCTGGTAGCAGGACCACTCCTTCCCCCGCTTGAGGGCTGGGTGAAGATCTCTACAAAAGAACTTATGCTCTTTCTCTGAGCCCCAAGAGGCTGTGGATGACAGCACGCGCCGCCCACGGGCCACGCTCCTCTCATCCCCCTCTGTCGCCAGACCCCTGCCAGAGCACGCCCCCGTGGGACGCTGGTCCTCCCCTGGCCTCCTCTGGCAGGACGCGGCTAATGACCGTGCCCCCGCACTGGGCCGCTATGCCACCCACGCCTGGGCCGGTCATTCCGCCTCGCTGCACCCCCGACGGAACGTCTGTGGTCCGTATGACCCCGCTGGTGCACTTTCTGGAAGCCTGGCTAGAGCTTCCCAGACTGTCCCGCTGGGTCGCGAGAACCATCAGGCTCGGCTACGCGATTCAGTTCGCGCGATCTCCTCCCCGCTACAGCGGAGTCCGCTTCACTATGGTCGGTGGCAATGCCCCTGTCATGAGAGCGGAGGTCACCGCCCTACTGGCGAAGGGTGCGATCGAGATTGTCCCTCCAGCCGAAATGAGGTCCGGCTTCTACAGCCCTTACTTCATTGTTCCGAAGAAATCGGGTGGGTTACGACCGATCCTGGACCTGCGCGTCCTGAACCGCTCCCTCCACAGGCTGCCGTTCAAGATGCTCACGGCCAAACGCATTTTCGAGTGTGTGCGGCCACAGGATTGGTTTGCAGCGATCGACCTGAAGGACGCCTACTTCCATGTCTCCATTTTACCTCGACACAGACCGTTTCTAGGTTTGCTTTCGAGGGGCAGGCATACCAGTACGCGGTTCTCCCTTTCGGGCTAGCCCTGTCTCCTCGCGTCTTTACGAAGGTCGTCGAGGCAGCCCTTGTTCCCCTCCGGGAACACGGGGTTCGCATCCTGAACTATCTCGACGACTGGCTGATCCTAGCTCACTCTCGAGACCAGGTTTGCGAACACAGGGATCTTGTGCTCCGGCACCTAGCTCGTCTGGGCCTTCGGGTCAACTGGGAGAAGAGCAAACTCTGCCCAGTGCAGAGGATCTCTTTTCTCGGTATGGAAATCGACTCGGTCGCCATGTGCGCGCAGCTTACGAGCGAGCGCGCGCAGTCACTGCTGACTTGTCTTCGCCAGTTCGAGGGCAAGAGTGCGGTCCCACTGAAACTTTTTCAGAGGCTCCTGGGGCATATGGCATCCGCAGCCGCAGTAACGCCGCTCGGATTGCTTCATATGAGACCGCTTCAGCTTTGGCTTCGCGATCGAGTCCCGAGGTGGGCATGGCAACACGGCAAGCTCCGGGTCCCAGTGACTCCGGCCTGCCGTCAGACCTTCACCCCGTGGTCGAACCTCAGCTTTCTACGGGCCGGAGTGCCCCTGGAACGAGTTTCCCGGCATGTTGTTGTCTCAACAGATGCCTCCACCACGGGCTGGGGCGCCATGTGCAATGGACATGCTGCCGCGGGCTCCTGGACAGGACCCCAGCGCCTTTGGCATGTCAATTGCCTCGAGTTGCTGGCTGTACGTCTCGCCCTGCACCGTTTCCATGCGTTGCTCAGGGGTCAGCACGTACTAATCCGATCAGACAATACCGCAACAGTAGCGTACATCAACCATCAAGGTGGTCTACGCTCCCGCCGTATGTCGCAACTCGCCCGCCACCTCCTCATATGGAGTCAGAAGCATCTGAGGTCGCTTCGAGCCATTTATATCCCGGGACACCTGAACCAGGCGGCCGACGAGCTGTCTCGAGTTCAGCCTCTCGCTGGAGAATGGCGACTCCATCCCCGGACGGTTCAGCTGATTTGGGATCAGTTCGGCGACGCACAGGTAGACCTGTTTGCCTCCCACGACTCGTCCCATTGCGACCTGTTTTATTCCCTGACCGAGGGCACGCTCGGCACGGATGCACTGGCGCACAGCTGGCCGCGGGGCCTACGCAAGTATGCGTTTCCCCCAGTGAGCCTTCTTGCGCGGACCCTGCGCAAGATCAGGGAGGACAAGGAGCAGGTTATATTGGTTGCCCCATACTGGCCCAGCCACACCTGGTTCTCAGAACTCATACTCCTTGCGACAGCACCTCCCTGACCAATTCCTCTGAGGAAGGACCTCCTTTCTCAGGGACGGGGCACCCTTTGGCACCCTCGTCCCGGTCTTTGGAACCTCCACGTGTGGCTTCTGGACGGGACGAGGCAGGTTTGAGTACCCTACCACCAGCGGTGGTGGCTACCATCACTTCCGCTAGAGCATCGTCCACGAGACATGCCTATGCGTTGAAGTGGAACCTCTTCGTCAACTGGTGTTCTTCTAAACAGCAAGAACCCACGAAATGCCCGATCAGTGTCGTGCTTTCCTTCCTGCAAGAAGGGTTGGAGCGAAGGCTGTCTCCCTCCACCCTGAAAGTGTATGTTGCCGCCATTGCCGCACATCACGATGCAGTTGAAGGTAAGTCTCTGGGGAAGCATGACCTGATCATCAGGTTCCTGAGGGGAGCGAGGAGACTAAATCCTCCTCGCCCTCCCCTCGTACCCTCTTGGGACCTCTCAGTGGTTCTGACTGCCCTGCAGAGTGCTCCATTTGAGCCTTTGCAATCAGTGGAGCTTAAGTTCCTGTCAATGAAGACAGCGCTCCTGGTTGCATTGGCCTCCATCAAGAGGGTAGGGGACCTGCAGGCATTTTCGGTTGACGAAGCGTGCCTGGAATTCGGGCCGGCTAACTCTCACGTGATCCTGAGACCCCGGCTTGGATATGTGCCCAAGGTTCCTACCACACCCTTTCGAGATCAGGTAGTGAACCTGCAAGCGCTGCCCTTGGAGGAGGCAGACCCAGCCTTGGCACTGCTCTGTCCAGTACGCGCCCTTCGTGCTTACGTAGACAGAACGCAGTGTTTCAGGACCTCAGACCAGCTCTTTGTCTGTCATGGTGGGAAGCTGAAGGGAAAGGCTCTCTCCAAACAAAGGTTGTCTCACTGGATAGTGGACGCCATTGCTTTGGCTTACCAGCAGCAAGGTCGACCGTGCCCCCTTGGTGTGACGGCCCACTCCACTCGGAGTGTGGCAGCCTCTTGGGCTCTAGCGCATGGCGCCTCGCTAACAGACATCTGCAGAGCTGCAGGCTGGGCGACACCTAACACATTTGCGAGATTTTACAATCTCCGAGTAGAGCCAGTTTCTTCTCATGTACTCGCTTCAACTAGCCGGTACTAGATTCTGCTCAGGTGTCTTCGCTTGCTCGCCATTCCTCTCCACGGACGGGATACGTGCGATATTTCCTCAGGTGAGCCTCATAAGCCCTGAGTCTCCTCCAGCACTGATGACGTCAACGCCAGAGTTATGCCACGGGCAGCTTTCGCGCTTGGCTAGGTGCCACCATGTGCATGGTTCCCTTCGGGCGACCCCCACATGTGTATTCCACTGTAAGCCTCTTTGAGCATGTGTCTTTCCCTTGGCAAGCCACCTTGCCACCCCTGGGGTTGAAATATTCCACCTGCGGCTGGACACCCCAGTGTTACTCCGTATGCAGCCCTTCGGGGTCATATGTGTATTCCAAGTCCCCCCCTTCGGGTTGGGCATGATTGCATATTTCCACTGGATATGCTTCCCAGTGTACCTTGGTATTCCTGTGTTAAGTAGGACTCCTTCGTCCGTGCTAGTTTCACGACAGGGAGCTCAGACTTACGCAGGGCACTGGTAGACAGTCGAGAGGTGGCGTGATTATACGGGAACCCCATTCGTCGTCATCCGACGTAACTCGGAGTGACAACGAAAGGGAACGTCTCGGTTACGTATGTAACCCTCGTTCCCTGAGTAGGGAACGGAGACGTTACGTCTCCCTGCCACTTCCGCTGTACCGCTGGAACGCCTGAGTTCAGTCTCGGCTCCTCAGCGAAGACATATCTGCATGTTGCCAGCGACTTCCTTATATACCCCCAGGGTGGGGCGGAGGTACGCTATGCAAATTCCGCAGACCCATGGCATTTCTTTGCCATTGGCTCGTGTTTTAATACTCGAAGATGATAGGATTTCTAAGCGAAACCCCATTCGTCGTCATCCGACGTAACGTCTCCGTTCCCTACTCAGGGAACGAGGGTTACATACGTAACCGAGACGTTATCCTTTATTCAAATATTACTAAAAATTGTTTTTAAAAAATGGTGGTGTCACACCGCATGGATTTGTTTGTGTTTTCTCGCTCCTTGTCAGTTGGCATGGTTATTCATTTGATTTCACCATTATGTTCAGGCGTGTGTGTCTCGTTATCACCCCTATTTAACTTCCGTTCAGTTTGTGAGTGTTTGTCGGGTCTTGTCAATGTGTACATTGTGTTAAGTTGGTTGTTCCTGATTTTGTTCCTGTTCCCGAGATTCTGTTTTGTGAAGATTTTAGTTTATTTCTAAATAAAGACTGCTGCACTTAGATCCTGTTTTATCTCTTCTGCAACCAATGCTGACAGAAGAACTGAACTAAACATGGATCTAGCAGCAGTGAAGATTCTCCTCCTCTCCCAGGGGGATCTGTCCCTGGAGGTCCACACACAGAGCTATTTGGATCTGGTTCCTTTCGTCCATTATGATGACACCAGCCTCTGTGTTTTTTTTCCGGGCAGTTTTCCCGAAGACGGGCCTCGCGGGAGCTTCCATGTGGAGTTGGTGCTTGTTCACAATGGATCCCCGATTACCATCGTGGAGAGTGAGGAGAAAACCAGCATGCCAGCCACAGCCCCCTTTCCAATGAGGAAAATTCCCAAGTCTATTCCAGTGAGAGAAATTCCTGAGTCTGTTCCAGTGAGAGAAATTCCTGAGTCTGTTCCGGTGAGAGAAATTCACCAGTCCAGAGCCCGTTCAAGCCCCAGAGTCTGCTCCTGAGAATACAGCGCTGACCATTATGGTCATGGCCATTTTGTGTGTGTGGGCTGGACACACATGGGCTCCAGCCCCTGACCGCAGTCCAATGACGTCACCAGACCCACTTCAAACCCAGTGCCCAGCCAATACACATCGGTTGGAATAAAGCAGTTTTAGCCCACTGCAGACGTCGAGCCCTTCTCTGCCGCGAACTGCGAGCCCTCTGGTTGGCGAGCCCAACATCGCGGCAGAGCCTGATATGTACGAGTCTGACCAGGTGTTGTCGGCTGTACCTCACTTGTTTTCATTCACCTCTTCAAGTGGAGTAATGTAAAGAATAGTGAATGAGAGTATAGGGGGTGATTTTGAACACAGCCCTTGTTCTTTGTCAGTTCATGGTTCAGTGTCGGATTTGGATTACATGGGTTTTAATTCCCTAAGTGTTCTAAGAATCTTTGTAAAAGTCGGTTTGTTTTGCTATTTTGTCTTCGGGTGCTTTAATACAGCCACCAACTTTTACAGTTGTAGTCAATGTATGCTTTTTTGTGAGCTTTTTTTTTTTTCCTATGCAGTTTTTTTTTGGCAAATAATTTTTTTTATTAAAAAAATTATTCCCTTAACTAAGACGAGTTGATACATACCTCTCTCGTCTCAGTGCGTGCACTCAATCGCTCTGGTGCACGGTGACAAGGGAATAACTAGTTAAGGGAATAACATAGTTTAATATGAAAAAACGGTGGAGTATCCCTTTAACCAAGTTCAGTGTTTTTGTCTTCCCTCATATTTAAATTTTAAAAAATTCAAATATATTTTTAAATATTTTCGATGGTTTCGTCAGACTTGTAGTAACATAAAAAAATATATATATATTCCCTCTGAGCATCACTTTTGGCCACTACTGCATGTACAATATGTATCTGCTTTTCTAAAAGGGTTAGTTCACCCAAAAAAGAAAATGCTGTCATCATTTACTCACCCTCATGTTCTTCAAAACTGTATGACCTTATTTCTAAAGTGGAACATAAAAGAAAGTTCTTTCTCAACAGAAGAAAGAAGTCATACACGTGTGTACTGACTTGAGGGTGAGTTAATGTGGACAGCATTATAATTTTTGGGTGTTTAATATGAATAGTTTATTATTGGGTATTAGTACCGCATGCTGAGTGATGAGCTCTGCGGTGATCTCTAAGTCTTCAGGCAATGGCTCCTGCTCCTTTAGACTGAGAGACTCTTCAGTGGAAGAGATCCAGTCCAGTAACCGCTGTACCTCCTCTCTCTCTGCCTCTAAAGCAGTCAGTGTGGTCTGGATCCTCTCGGCCTGCTGCTTCGCCCACATCTGGACCTGATGCGTGAAATCACACATGTACATATAACACACTTATACCTCTACAGAACAGTCAAAAATAAACAACACAACAGTGACCACCAAAAGTTCTTCATGCACATTAAAAATTCTAAGCCTGCACTCTCAGAAAAGTCCAATATATTTCTTATAATCTCACTGTCTATAGTTTTATAGTACCACCACCAGTAAGTAGGAAACTGACTGATTATATAATTTACATCATATCATTCCACTTACAGGGTGACAAAGACTCTGATTGGCGGAGCTCGCTTCAGGGTTATAATCAGTGTAATTCATTAGCAGGAGTTCAGCAATTATGTGATTTTTCAAAACCTAATTTGAAATCACTTTTACAGAACCATATTTCATCACTTAGCTGCGACCTCAGAGCTCATGGTAGGTCTGCCTTGAAAGTTTACACTGCATGTTATTGGTAAAAGTCCATTGATCTATAGAATTAGATTTTCTGTTGCACTCTAATTGTCAACAGATTGCAACTGTTAATGGCCTGCTCATCCTCTAACTTGACTCACCTCCTCATAGCGAGTCTTTGTGATACTGATCCATGACTTGATGGTGATGACAGAGTCAGGGTGACAGGAGGACAGAATCTCTTCACCCAGTTTGCGAATGTTCTCTAGCTCCATCTGCTGATCGTTCAAGGAACTCGTTGACTCCTGCAGATCACAGACACAATCATGCAACTCATATTGGGAGCAGCTAAGCGTACTATTTGGGAGCATACATTGGGAGCAGCTAAGCGTACTATTTGCACTATTTGTAAATAGTTGTTAGATGCTATTTATACTTAGTGCAAAGAGTGGCAGACACTATTTGCACCTTAGTGTATTGTAGTATATTATAAAAAAGTATCCAATAATAAAAACGTATTCAGTGTATATGGTTATATTTATTAAAATCATAAATGCATGCTGCCTTATTAGGTCATCCTTACCCAATAAACACTTTATTCCCACTATTAAATACCCATAAGGCACTTTATTTCCACTTTTCCAATATTTTCTTAATTTCTATTTAAAAATAAACACCTGTCTAAGCTGATGTGAAATGAAAAGGGAGAAGAATGAGTTCGGAAAAAGGCGGATTCGAACTCAGATTGGTCGCATCAAAAGCCAACACCACCCACCTTACTCTCCATGCCACTGCTCCTGTTATCAGCAGGATTTCTTTTATTTCTTGTCATTTTTTGTAATTTCGTCTGGCTTAACCAGACAATGGTGGATGGAGTTAGTTTAAAGAGCCTGTGCCAACAAGGCGGGCTATAGACACTCTGTATACATTTCTGGAGTAATAAGTGGGTCCATGTCCATCATACCCGATGACATGTACGAAATGCCAGAAGAGCCTCCTCTTCCTCAGGCAGCACTCCGTACTTCAGAACCCTCTCAACATCTGAAAGATGATCCAGGAACGAATGAACCATCACATCAAACTCTTCCGCCTGAGAACGACAGAGGTACAAAGTGTGCAAAATGTTGGGATTATCAATAGGCCTGATTGTACACTACTAATTTGAATCAATGTACTGTACAAAAGTTGAAAGAAATGGATGCATTAAACTGATCAGAAGAGACAGTAGACAATTATAGCCTAAAGATGTCTATTTAAAATAAATGCTGTTCTTTTGAACTTTCCATTCATCAAAGAATCCTGAAAAATAAAATATCACAGTTTCCACAAAAATCTGAAGCAGCACAACACTTTTCTACATTGATAATAATAATAAATGTTTCTTGAGCAGCAAATCATCATATTAGAGTGATTTCTGAAGGATCATGTGACACTGAAGACTGGAGTAATGATGCTGAAAATTCAGCTTTGATCACAGGAATAAATTACATTTGAAAATATATTCAAATAGAAAACAGTTTGTAAATAGAATGTCACAATATTACAGTTTGTACTGTATTTTTTATCAAATACATCTTGGTGAGCATACGAGACATTAAAGACAGAGATATAAAAAAAAACTTAATGTACTTAACAAATAACAACAGTTTGGAAACATTCATCGCATTCAAGGGAAAAAAGACTATACTTTTTTATTAATATTATAAAGTCTAAGTAATTTTTTGCATGTTTTTGTCAATTTTATTGGTTTCTTTTAAAAATGCCTATTTGGTTTTTATTCATTTTTATGGTAACTTTATTTCGATGGTCCACTTTAGACATAATAATTATGTTACTTTGCAAATCCATGTCAACTAACTATCATTAGAGTATTAGTAGACTGTCTATTAATATCATCTAACACTTTATATTAATGCTCCCAAAAGACATTCAACTGACTATAAGTAACTTTGCAACAACTACTAACCCGAACCCAAACCTAACAGTCTACTAATACTCTAATGAGAGTTAGTTGACATATAGTTAAAAAGTTTCTTATTGTTAGTAGAATGTCTAAAGTGGACCATTGAAGTAAAGTGTAACCATTTTTATATTATTTTTAGAAATTCAACTTAACTTATTTTGTTTCAGATAGTTATAAAGGCAAAATTTCTCATTTTCTTTTCGTTTAAGGTGCAGTTTATCTATTTTATTTCTGTCAGCGTTTATTTTATTTCAGTTTTTTTTTTTTTTTTTTTTAATGATAACACTACAGTACCTTGAATATAATGTAAGTGCTCTGAATAAAAGTATCAGCCAAATGCACAGTGTAAATATAACTCCACGATTATCATACAACGCAGTGGAGTGTGATGGTACCTGCTGAAGGGCCGCCTCTAGTCGAGCCTGTCTGGACACCGAGAGCTGGCACACGGCCTCCCAGCGGCCCTCCAGCTCCTCCATCTGCTCCTGCAACCAGTGGGCATCAGCCATGCTGCTCCGTGTCAGATCCCTGACCGAACGCTTCAGAGTCCGGATACAGCTGGCACGCTTCCCGAGCTCACGCTGGAACACCTGCAGTCACAGAGAAGGTGTACGGGTCACCTAGCAGCTTAGACTCTAAGAAGCAAAGGTTTAGTGGGGTTCTATATAGAACCACAGGGTTCTTGACTCAGTTTGAAAGAATCCTTTATGTCAAAAGGCTAATATATAAAGACAATCGTCTTAAATGATTGCATGACACTTTCATGTTAAATGGGTTATTTCAATTTTTTTTTTTCTAATGATAAAGTATGTTTACGAGCTGTTTAATTCAAAACATTTATGAATTAAAATAAAATGAATGAATTAAAACTAAATCCATATATGATCCCATGATGGGAACCCAAAGATTCTATATGAAGTGTCTCACAGAACCCTTTAAGGTTCTATATAGAAACTTTTCTTCTAATAGTGTATGCAATTTAAACCCGAACCCTCCAAATAATGAACTGGTTTGAGTAAGGTAAACTTAAATTAACAAATTATTTCAATCAAATTAACTTTTATGAGTATATAGAACTTTTTTTTTTTTTTTTGAGTTCACAAAATGTTTTTTTTTTTTTTTTTTTTTTTATGTAACCTGAATTGTTTCTTTGTTTTGAGTTAGACAAACTTAAAATGAACTGAAACATGGGCTGGAATTTCTATTTCCCAGCATGCTTTGCCATGACACTCAAAAGGTAGTGTAAATGCTAAAATGAAGTGTTATTTAATGTTTTTTTGTGCAAAATGAATGGGTATAACACTTTATAATGACTGCACGCTATTAATCATTAGCATTAAAGTGCCCCTATTATGCTATTTTAAAGTTTCCTAATGTTGTTTTGGAGTCTCCTACAACAGGTTTACATGCATCAGAGGTCAAGTAAACTGTTTAATTTCCTCATAATATACATTTGCACATCACCACATTTTCAATGATTCTCAAACAACTCGTCAGATGAATCAATCTCTCTAAATCCCGCCTTTCCGCAAGCTACTTTGCTCTGATTGGCCAGACAAACAAAAATGCCCATTGCCATAACAACATCAGCTGTCCTGAGGCTTCCTACACCGTAAACTAAAGACATTTTACCATATCAATCCGAGCACGAGTCCAATGATGAAACATTGGAAGAACTAGTTATTCAACTCGAACCTCCATCGCAAGGACAACTTTAGCAGGACGTTTCAGTGATACACTACTCACTACTCACGTACATTATGAGATGTTGCAACTGTAATTCCTCACCATCAGCATGAACAAGTGCATGTCCATCAACAAACTGATTATTTTACTTATACTTATTTATTTACCAAGTATTTTTCTAATTTATTGCGGTGAACATGTGGAAACTGTATCAATAACAGTGCATACATTAGCCGAGCTCTAGCGTGAATGACTGTAACATAAAGGTTGGTAAAACAAATCTTGCTCCATGCTTAATCTTTACTCAAAGTAGTGAGAATGACAGACGAAGTGAAAAAATCTGCCAGTTCTGCTTACTTAAACTTAAAAATTTGATGTAAATGATTACATTTTGGGGGTTTGCCAACTTATTGGTTTTACAGTGTAATATATGCAGAGATGTACCTTGTGCTTGTCAATCAGATTGTTGACCAGGTCTTTTTCACCACAGACAGGCACATCTTCGGCCAGCTGTGGCTCTGCCCTGTACAGCCAGTCATTAAGAGCCTGGAGAGCGTCAGTGAATCTCCCGGAAAACAGCAGAGCCTCTTCCAGCTTGTGTTGCCTTGGGGGACAAAACACAACTTAGAGCTCAGAGAATATTCTCAAATCACTACCGATCAGATGGTACAGCTCACATCAGACTCACCTCTCACTGGACTTCCCGCTGATGGTGTCCCATGAATCTCTGAGCTCGGACACCATGTTCTCCAGGTGCTGTGTGTCTTCTGGGCCCTGCGCTTTCTCCTGGAGTGAGCGGCCACTCTTCAGACAAGCCTCATACATGGGCCGCTTCGAGCGGAGAACTTTCTGGAACTCCTGAAGATATACAGTATAAATACACATCATAAATGAGCCATTGTGAAGACTTTATTTCTTTTGGGGTGACATTTCCAGTGTGGTTTATACATATTATACTATAGATTATTTACTTTCACTGTCCAGTTTATTTTTTTATTTTTTTACATCACATTTTTATGGGGCACCAAATGTAAAATAATGTAAAAGTAATTAATAATGTTTTTTGAGGATATTTTTCCTGCTTGCCAGTCGTGCCAGTAGTTCCAATTTTGGTAACATTTTATTTTGATAATCCACGTTCTCCTATAAGCAGTGTTGGGGGTAACGCATTACATGTAATGTGAGTTACGTAATCAGATTACTTTTTTTCAAATAACGAGTAAAGTAAATCATTAAAAAATATTGGAGTAAGTAATGCAAGTTGCACTGGCATATCTTAAAATTTGTCACTGCCATTGTTTTGTCTCAAGATGCACACCAGTAATGTTTTTAAAGGCATGTTTATAAAAGCTACTTAAATGTTCTAATTGAACTAAGGCCTAATCCTGGCTCAATCTAAGCCCTGTCTATTAAACATGTCTTTGCTGCTGACCTTTGATCCAATTAAAACATGCTAATAAAAAATGACTTTAGACAAACATCACATTTGTTTCTCTTTGTGTGTGTGTGTGTGTGTGTGTGTGTGTGTGTGTGTGTGTGTGTGTGTGTGTGTGTGTGTGTGTGAATTTGCCTTTTCTTAACCCTGATGCTTATTCACTTTTGGTGTGAAAGGGCCTTTATATTAGCACACAATCTACCCTTTTTTGTTATTAAAAAAACAAACTAGCAAGCCCAGCCCAGGTAAAAAAAAAAAAAAAAAGGTAATACAAAAGTAACGTAACACATTTTCCATAAAAAATAACTAACACAGTTGAGTAACACAATATTGTAACGCATTACTTTTAAAAGTAACTTTCCCCAACATTGACAATAAGTAAGTTTGCAACTATGTCAACTATCAGTATTAGTAGACTGTCTGCTTAATATCTGCCAACACTTTATTTTGATGCTCCCCTAACCGATGAGTTAGTCAACATACAGTTGCAAAGTTACTTATAGTTAGTCTAAAGTGGACTATTAAAATAAAGTTTAACCCCAATTTTTGCTTGGTATTATTAACATTTTTACTGGCCCCACCACAAAAGAATGATACATTTTTAACAATGCATTTTTGGGGGGATTTGCTAGAAATATTCATATTTTTAATTAAATGTGAAGATTTCCTTCCAAATTTTTTGGTTCGTTAAATATTTTTGCTTTATAAAAAGAACATTTCCTGGAAATTATACATTCTCCAAGCGCTGCAAGCGCTGCAACTGAAGAAGTTCACAACACAACCAAACACAGCACAGCGTCCATCAGCTGAATAGCTGTTCTTACGACAGAAATGTCTTATTATTACTGTTGCAAATAAATATACATTTTATACAAAAAAAGTTTTTAAAATATGCGTTATATATCTGTGTGTGAGCGTCTCAACCTTAAAACGTGCCTACTCATCTTTGGTCCCTACATTACCTAACATTTCTTATGAAACTTATTTAAACATAACATGACAAAATGTGTACAATGTAACTGATGTATAAATTAATATCTTACCCTCATGTTCCTCCCACTCATTGTTAACTCTTCTTTGTATTCTGATGACATTGAACATATGAATACATTTTGTATATTGTATACAAAGTTATGTGTCATAAACATGTCATCTCTGTATGTTTTGCCAAAAAAAAACAAAAAACATATTGTAGACTTTGAGCTACAGTATAAGCAGTCCCAGTCGGGTTTGTCACTTATTTGATTCCCCTGGAAACATTTCTGTTGAGGTCTATGCTATTTGCAGAGCGATTCTGTATTTGGTTGTGTTGTGAACTTTTGCAGCGTGTTTCTGTGTTTGGTTGAGTTGTGAGCATTTGGAGCCAACATGTGTTGTGAAACTGATGAAGATGTTTTCTTAATTTGCGGGTGTTTTTCAATTTGCATGGGGTTTCTTCAGTTGCAGCGCGTTGAGCTCTCTCGGCCACCGTATATACAGCTATATAGCTCCTTGAATTCATGAGCTCTTTTGCAATTGCAATACACTGTAAAGTGTTTTTTTTTTTTTTTTTTTTTTTACATTTGCAATGCAAAACATTATATTTAGTTTCCAACACATTCTTACTGATGCTTCCAAGACTACCAAGATGAAAAAATAAATTAAGGTAAACCAAACTTTGCATGGCAAAAAAAATTAAAACAAGACCAATGAATGTACATTTTTCTGTGGCAGTGCAGCACTAGCCCAAAAGGCCAAACTGTCAACTGACCCGAAACGCTCTGACATTGGCTTCAGACCCTCTTTGTTGAGACCTGAAATGTGAAGTACCTTTTGTTCAGTAAGCTGTTGTTTGATCTCTTCCTGTGACACAGCGATCTCTTTGTGTGTATCCAGTGTCTGTTCAACCTCCGTCATCCAGTCCACCAGTAAGTGCCATGATTCATTGAACTGTGGAAGTGAAAAGCACAAAAGTTTAGTAGTACTTGCCAAATGATTTCCTGGATACTTTGAACTAACTCTTTCTGTCTGTGTCGAAGTCCATATGAGAAGTGACAACCCGATCTCACGTTCTCAATTCGTACGAATTTTACGAGGTGGCTAATTCGTACGAATTAATATGACCTCACTCGTACGAATTCGCACGATTTTTGCTAAATCGCACATATTTTACGAGTTGCCCAATTCGTATGAATTCGTACGAATGACCTGCCCCTGACCCCGCCCCTAAACCTACCCATTACGTAGGTTTAGACAAATCGTACGAATTTGTACGAGTGAGGTCGTATGAATTAGCAACCTTTTTAATCACTCATACGAATTTGTATGAATTGGTCGTGATATAGTGTTGGAAGTGAATACCTGTTTAGCATGTCTTTTGACGTCCTCAAGCGTTTTCCCCCTCTCTGTAGTGTGTTGGAGGAGTTTCTTGAATCTGTCCTGAACGGTCATGATCAGGTTCTGCACAACATCGCAGTCTTCCTTCCTGCTTAGCTCAGACAGACGTGTAGCAGCGTTCTCCACGCTCGTCTTCCTCTCTCCATAAGACTGCACCTCACCTATCAGCATCTACACACAAGATGACAAAAATCACATAAACACGTACACTACCACAGACATACACAAGTCCATGTGCAGAAGCACATACCCTGTGCTCCTGAAGCTGTGAGGAGATGGTGTCCAGGATGAAGCTGGGCGCAGGTAGAGTGTTTATGGTCTCCTCACACTTGGCCATTTTGGTCAGCAGGTCTTGGACATTACTGTTAAACTCCTTTGCAAGACCAAGTCCCTCTGTTAACTTTGCCTAAAAAAAGAAAAAAAAAAGAATTGTTTTTTTAAAATAAAATGTGAAAATACGGAAATAAAAATTAATAAAAACTATTGACATATTTAATAAATAAAAAAAACATCAAAATGACATTAAAAGCCGCGGTGAAAACTTTTGAACAGGATGAAGACATCCAAATTACTTTTGTTTAAAAAAAAATAAAAAATCATTAAGTACTGCCCTTCGAAAGCAACAGAATATACTTACATGTTTCCTGGAAGACAAATTTAGTACAAATTACCTTGATCTTCAAATTCAAAAAGTTTTCAACCCTTGGATCTTAATGCATCATGTTTCCTTCTGGAGCATCAGTGAATGTTTGAACCTTTTTTAATAGTTGTGTTTGAGTCCCTCAGTTGGCCTCAGTATAAAAAGATGGATCCCAAAATGATACCGTTACTGCTGGAAAGGGTTCAATTATGCAAAAGATGCTAGAAAATGTCTTGGTATCATATGAAACCGTCATTCCCTAAAGGAGGGAACGGAGACGTTATGTCAGAACTGGGATCTTGCCTGAGAGCCCAATCACCTTCGAGTGTAAATTAAACGAGCCAATGCACATTGGTGTGCCGAGATTTGTATTGCACGCTCCACCGCACCCCGCATTTAGGTTTTTGCTGAGGAGCCGAGCCGGTGACCCGGCCGATCAGCGTTGGTACAGCAATTAAGGCGAAGAAACGTAAAGCCTCCATTCCCTCCTTCAGGAGACGAGGGTTACATACGTAACCAAGACGTTCCCTTTCATTTAGTCACGTTCACTATTGCTACCCCGTCCAACGCTCTGTGTCCAGCCACCTGATCCCCCCACACCTACTGGAGCGGCAGATGGGACAGGGCTTACGCAGAGATGGTCGATTACTGCTGTTTCGCTTGACCCATACTGTAAGACTATTGGATAACACTGGGAAAGCGTACCCTTTCCAAATGTAAAGGGACACTACGGAGGCCACATCCTGCCCATAGGGAGGTATCATGTGGAGATGTACACATATGTACACATATGGACAGGCCATTAGGCAGTGCAAGATATGGAAGGTATCTGAGGTAGCTCCGGCCTATTTAGGAGGAGTCAACACCAGCAGAGCGGGCTGTGCCAAGGGAAAGACACAGGCTCACCTGCAGGGGAAGCCGTACCATGGAAGAATACACATGGGATTACCGTAGGGATCACAACATATGGGCAACTAGCCTAGCACAGGTGTCAGGCAGCTCTACATATATCTGCCAGCGAGGTGCCGTGTGCCAGCGCCCAGGAGAAAGCAACACTCCTGGTAGAGTGACCTCTCAACCCAAGGGGGCAATATTTGGCCTAAAATACTTGCAGGTCCCCTACCCTCTTGATGGAAACCAGCACGGTCAGGAGCACCATCTTCAATGACAGAATTTTCAGCTCAGTTGACTGCAGTGGTTCGAAGGGGGTTCTCTGTAATGCTGTTAGCACCAATGAGAGATCCCAAGAGGGTACAGGGTGAGGGCGAGGAGGATTTAGCCTTCTCGCACCCCTCAGGAATCTGATGATCAGGTCATGCTTCCCAACGGATTTACCATCTACTGCATCGTGATGTGCGGAATAGTGCCAACATATACTTTCAGGGTGGAGGGAGACAGCCTTCGCCCCAACCCTTCCAGCAGGAAGGAAAGCACAGCTCTGATCGGGCATCTCTGGGGGTCTTCCCGGTGAGGAGAGCACCACTCAATGAACAGGTTACACTTCAAAGCGTAAGCACACCTCGTAGAGGGTGCTCTCGCCGAAGTGATAGTGTCTACCACCGCCTGGGGTAGATCACCTAAGTCCTCTGCCCCGGGCGCATCTGTGCCGAGGGTCCCCTCGGTCAGGGAGTAAAATAACTGGCAGTGAGACTTGTCCGGAGCAGCAAACAGGTCTACCTGTGCAGTCCCGAAGTGCCTCCAGATCAGCTGGACCACCTGTGGATAGAGTCTCCACTCTCCCGGAAGCATAGGCTGTCGTGATCTCTCAGCGAGATCCCAATTCGTCAGTTCAGTTCTGACGTAACGTAATTTTTGGGACCTGGAGGATGTATCTGAAGAACATTGGACAGTTTAACTGCTCAGGACAAATGAGGGACAACCATCCCAAAATAAAAAACAGTCGTGGATCATCCAGGTAACAACACACAATATTAAGAATCAAGGGTATGTAAACTTTTGAACGGGTCATTTTTATAAATGCAGCTATTTTTTGTCTTGTGGACTATATGTAAACATCTTTTTTGTAAAATATCTTATTCAGGACAGTATTAAATAAAAATGCACATAACATGCATTGTATGATCCCTCTCATTTTGTTAAAATAATTACCATTTTGCAGATTCTGCAAGACGTATGTAAACTTTTGAGCACAACTGTATATAATTAGGCAGAGTATACTGTCATCACCTTTCTTTCTTGCATTTTAGCGTAGACAGTGCTCCATTTCTGTTCCAGTATGCATAAGCTATGCTCCGTGCTGGAGCCCCGGGCCACCTCACTGCCCTCTAGCATCCTGTGGATGGCGTTGCGAACGTTTGTGTAGGCGTGCATTTTAGAATCCATCTCATTACACGACTCCTGTAAAACAAGAAAGAAACTGGTCAGGCTTCATTGTAAAATCATGTTTTATAAACACAGTTTGCAGGGTTGAGACTGCAAATTCAGTAAGCATAATTAAAGTCATTTTTACCAAATGAGTGTTTAGTCTCTCGCTGGCAGAGTCTGGCATACCCCACACTGTCTTAGTGGATGACAGCCTCAGGTCTGTGTGTTCCAGCCACTGCAGGAGATCCTGGATCTCCATGGTTACGTCTTGAACCTGAAATCCAGTTATAATTGTTGAGTTCTGCATGAACTTGAACTTATACATTAAGTGAATGTATGTATGCATGTATAAATATATATGTATAACCCTTAACAGTATATATACAGTTAAGGGTTATGTAAATTGAGAAAAGTGAAATGTAAATATATGAGCACAATGGGACTGAGACTGATTAAATTAAAGACATTGTTTTAAATAATTCTGTTTATTTGCTGGTGTTTGTGGTCACCTGACTGAGGTTATTTTCCAGCTCTAGCTGTCTGCGCTCTGTCTCGCAGCGCACAAATTCCCAGCGTTCATTCAGCTGTTCCAGGCGAGTCTGCAGGACATGTGAACTGTCTCCCGCCCCAGACTCCATCAGGTTTCTGCCGGCCTGGTTCAGAGAGTCTACCGTGCGCACATGGGACATCACATCATTCCGCAGAACCTAGATGCACACAACAACCATTACAGTGAGTCATTCAAAAATGTATACTATGAGTATGTTTGGAACTGCATATTACCTACAAAGAAAAAAGTATGCAGTATTTTTCATGTAGTAGCCACTATAGTAATGACATATTGGTCATATATATACTGGGGACAA
The DNA here is from genome assembly GCF_964197995.2 of Scardinius erythrophthalmus. NCBI lineage: Eukaryota > Metazoa > Chordata > Actinopteri > Cypriniformes > Leuciscidae > Scardinius > Scardinius erythrophthalmus. Next base: position 35,123,282 of record NC_138236.1, read on the forward strand.
TAATTAATATTTCTATAGTGGAGATGGAAACACATTTCCCAAATAAATTCCTCAATACACATCAAAAACACGACTCTGTAATGGGACGGCATAACTGGACCAACCAGCGGACCGATCTTTTTGCACATGCAGCCTCTGAAATGCTGGTCTGGTCATTCTGAAATGCCTGAGAAACATTTGTCAAGTGTTTCATATAATTACCTTTCAGAATAGTCTTACACGACTGTGTTCCCAAACGGCAGACATCTGTTTCAGAAAGCAAGTTAACATGACCGCGTTTATTGTGGTTCGTCTGCAAGCTGTGAGGAGTGATATATTATATACTGTATACGAACATTATTATACACAGTGGCTTCTCCTACTGCATCGACTTCCATTTTTCTTAGTGATATTTATCGCCAATTATGTCGTTTATCAGGAAGTGACTATTTTGTTCTCTTCGACTCGCTGTATTTTTTATGCGATATTCCAATTTTGCGCATAAGTTATATTCACAACTTTCGATGGAAACAAAGCTACTGTCTGTATGTGGTGGGCCACTTTAGCCAAAATACTGCAAACCTAATGTATTTTCCCGGCTGCCTTGTACTAGAGATTTCAAATGATAGAAAACCACAATAATTGCATAGATAGAGTTCTTCTTAAAATATTTCGAAAGCACATTTTTGTCCCATATTTGGTTAGTTTTTATTGTACTTTGTACATTTTATTTGTTGCACATTGTCACCACACATTTACGCAGGCTTTTTTAAATACTTTACGGTATAATTTGTTGCTGTTTTCACTTGATTGCACACACATTGAATTATCAGCAACTTGAGGTTGAAAGTTTAATTACTTGATAGTGTACGGCAGTTTGTGTCAATAAAATTAAACATTTGCATATTTGCAGATCATGCTTATTTAAAGGTGGTATCAGCGATTTCAGGCCCAAACATAAATGATCACATTCATCTAATATTTCGCTAGCTGCACGCCCCATAAGCATGCTGTCAAAAAAACGCGTCTCTCTAGGTAGCCTAGGCTCTGAGATCTGCACACAAAAACAGCTGTTTTCAGTCTGTTTGGCCAAACAATCAAAACCCAAACAGATAGTGTTCCAACCAATCACGACAGGGGCGGGTGTTGTGAGGTTTTCGCGTGCAGCCGTCATAGGCAGCCGTGCACGAGCGCAAAACCTCACAACACCCGCCCCTGTCGATGATTAGTTGGAACACTATTTATTTTGGTTTTGAGTGATGTTGATACCAACTGTTTTTGTGTGCAGATCTCAGAGCCTAGGCTACCTAGAGAGACGCGTTTTTTTGACAGCATGCTTATGGGGCGTGCAGCTAGCGAAATATTAGATGAATGTGATAATTTATGTTTGGGCCTGAAATCGCTGATACCACCTTTAATGTGTGCATCCACTGATAGTTCTTATTGATGAGTGCTGGCTAGTTGACGATAATGATCAATAATGATCATAAGAATGATCATAATAATGATCATAATAATGTGAAACTGAGCTATACCCTTTTCAAGCTCTGTGACTAAGCAGTGAATACAAATAAAATTTTCATTCTACAATTTTTACTCTATGCTGTACGATATTCTGTTTCACACAGTATTTTTTTTAAAGTAGTAGCCATGTAGATACGCAGTAAGCAGTACATTCTTATTTCATTCTGAAATTAGCATAAATTCCTGCAAAAGAGGGGACTCAACGTCTTCAACAATAAAACATGCCGCAGACACTTAGAGTGTGTGTTTGTACCTTGTGTTTGGCTAGCTCTATCTCACAGGTCTGCAGGTCAATGCTGATTGGCTGAGAGGCCTGCAGGAGGTCAGCCGTGTGGGAGAGCCAGGAGTGCAACTCATCAAGAGTGTTCTGGAACTGACCCAAGCCCAGCAGTGCACACTCCAACTGGTGCTGCTCAAAAACACATTTTTCCGTTGAAGTATCGCTATGATGAAACAATCATTTTAATCACTTAGCTGAGATCTTACCTGTCTGCTAACAGTCACGGACTCCAAGTCGTCCCACCGCTGACGGAAGTCGCACAGTGGAGAGATGGACCCAGGCCTCTCAGTACCCGGGGAAAGATGACACACAAAGCGATGGTTTAGACTCTCTATCTCAATCTTCTTCTGATAGAGCTCCCGCTTAAATTCCTGACAAGAGAGGTGATGACATCATTACAAAAGCTCTAATGAAATTGATAATTCATTTCATTCACACAATTTTTAGTTTCTGAAGGTAGGTTGTTTGTTGGTCTCACCTTTAGGTCACATAGCTGCTCTTTAACTGATCCCAGGTCAGATCCCACTGAGAACTCCTCAGTGGATTTTAACTCCACAGACTTCAGCCACTCAAAGAGTCCCTTGAAAAAAAGGTCTTATTTTTTAAAAACCCTTTTGTAAAGTTTTCTTTACCCACCCTAAAATAGATGTGAATATTTTTGAATGCACATTTTGTCAGGTTCTTTCACTGTCAACAAGAAAATTCAAGAAAACCAACAAGAAAATGTACTTAAACTGACTTTAATCTAAATTCTCTATTGCTAGTCTCTCTCGGAAGGGCATCCAATTGGCCATTCGGTCAGAGACTCATTACTATGACCACATGGAGGCATGAATACTGAAATACTACAACTGTAGACAGAGACCTACCACCAATGGAGGAGACAAGATAGAAATAGGGATGAACAGACAATCCTTTGTGATTGTTTAAATGTTGTCAGCAGCAAGTACAGCATGCATTATGACGTCTTGAAAAGAATTTAGACTTGTTTCTTGTGGCTAACTCACCTGCATGCTGTCCTGATAATGGAGAGCCATTCGTAGACATTCTTCTAACTTACTGTTGCACCCTGTCCAAATCTTACTGAGATTGTTCCATGTGCCGTAAAGCTGCGGAGAAAGACTGCTGGGTAGTGAAATTTGAATAATTAACTGTATGATGTACAACAATTATATAGGGATTAGTCTCCGTTCAGTTTCAAATACAAACCTCATCCAAGCATTTGGTGACCTCTGGTTTGTCTGTGTCACCACAGGCTGACATGAGTTCCATTCCCAGAATTCCTAGTGTGTCCAGGTCACCTTGTAGAGAATCAATGTCTTCCCTGAGAGTCTGAGAAGGCAGGATAAGAAAATATGGATGGTATGAGACTAAGAGTTTCTTCAAAACTCAGGAGACCCTTTTGGAAGCTAGTCCCAAGCATTATATGTACTTGCTAGCAAGATTACTTATTTCAGCTTTTCTGTTTCACCAGCTGGATCAGCACCAAACCAGCAAAGTCCAAGCTGTTTAAGCAGGGAAACATTGACTACAGTGTCATTTTTGTACCCTACCTGCATGGTCTCCAGGCTCTGTCGGATGGTTTCTGAATCTGATCGACTGGAATTGAGGTCCAGAACAGCTTGTTGTGCATCATTCAGTCCAGCTGTCATGTCACTCACGTCATTCCAGAACCTGACTGCCAGATCAAGGAGGTTGAGAAGCAACTTTTCTTTCTCTTGAGCCTGTCTTTGAGCCTCCTCCCATTGGCTTGTTAGACTGCAAACCCGCTCTTGAATAGCTGGAATTGGAAGGAGATTTACCAAGATTATCATAGCACTATGCATGCACTATGCATTTGAAAAAAATATGCTTAAAAATAAAATATTAGATGCTTTATAATGTGTATCATTTAATGCTGTATGTACAAGGAGATGAGGTACCTGCGCAAATGGAACTGTCCCCAACAGCCCCTGTGTTGGTCAGGAGCTCCTGAGCCTGTGTCCTCACACTGCTGAGGTCCAGATCCAATTTGGAGAGCTCAGACAGTGTGTGCTTGTTGTCCTGAAGCTGCTCATGAATTCGTGGGGTAAGGCCTTGAAGAGCAATTGAGGCCTCCAGATGACTACACAGACGCTCCAGTCTCTCTCCAATCAGAGTCATCCTCTCATTCAGCTGACAAGGGCATACAGAGAGTATGGAGTGAGCTAACATTTATATGGCTAAAATGTGGCAATAATGTCTTTCTATACCTCTATAGCAAAATGAAACATATGCCTTCTGGAAAACAGGTTATATTTGTTTAAGGTGGCGTTCCTGTAGCTCAAACAGTTGGGCACAGCACTAGCAATGTCATGGGTTTGAGTCTCAGGGTAAGCAAGCACTGAAACAATGTATACCTTGAGTCACTCTGGATAAAAGTGTCTGCCAAAATGCATGAATGTAGCTAACATAAAAGTCTTCATGTACAGGTATGTCACCTGTGTATAGCGGGGTAGAGACTCCTCCAGAACTCCAGCAGCTTCTCGAACCCTGTCTCTGATGGACAGATGCTGTTCTTCAGTGTTTCTGGCTTTCTGGCAGAACTCCTGTCCCTGAGCTGTATTCAGGTCTGATAGACGCTGGGCTAGCATGATCAGCCGTGCTATCAGTGGCTTATGCTCTGCTATGGACTCTCTGATGCCCTGTTTGGAAGTAATGGAGCACCATGACTAAATGTTGGTCTTTGTATTGCTTTATCTGAAACTACTTAATGAATGACTATTTATGAAGTCGAATAACATTACAAAGTTAAATCATTTTCAAATGAACTGTGTGAATTATTAAATACAAATGAGCTATTAAAATCTTTAGAGAATACTGCATACTGCACAACAATTATACATTTTCTGAAATAGTCCAATAGTCCAATGTGTTGTACTTGTAGCACATGTGACAGACTCAAAGGAGTTAATGCCTTGCTCTGAAGATGCAGGGTGTTTAGTACCTGCAAGAGGTCCTGTTGTTCTCGGAAAGCCTCGTAGCTGATGGTGTTCAGGGTAAACTGGCCAATAAGGGCTTCGGTTTCTTGTAACCATGGTAACACCTCAACATAGCCTTCTGAGAACTGAGACAAGAGCGACTGAGCATGCTCCAGTTGAAGCACAACGTGGGAATTAGTGGCAGTGGTAACCTGACACTGCTCCTGTAAAGTGCCTAGGGATGACTTTGGAGACAAAAAAAAGAGAAGATAGATGTTAACACAGAGTAGTATTTTGTTGGTCCTTGAGTAGGTCCTTGTGTTGAAATATTTCAAAAGTGGCATTATCTCCAGGACATTATCTTACCTGGAGTCTCTCTGTCTCCCCTTCCTCAGTGTATGTCTGCAGGAGTTCCAAAATCTTCACCATTTTCTCAATGTTAAACTTATGCTGCAGAATCTCTACAGCAAGTATCTGCAGAACAACATACATCATATAATTGATTTTGAAGAACTTTACAACATTTACAACAGTATATATATACACACAGAAAAAATCTTTGTAAATGTGCTAAAACTCACTTTCTGCTCATTGAGATGGGATGCAATGATATCTGGGTCTAGATTAATGACTCTGAGCTCCTCCAGTGCCAGTGAGGTGTCTCGAAACCAACCCAACTCTTTCTCAACAGCCTGTTCCAACTAAGAAAAACAGGTAATTTAGCAGCTGCTCTTATCCAAAGTGACTTACAGTAAAGTTCAGCATCCTGAATTTAGATGCCTTGCTCAGGAAGCCACTTCCTAAAACACTTTAGACCACTACACACAATGCTGCACTGCACTGGCCACAGCGGTCCACCAGAACAATATATTGTGTATGTGATTAGATTTTGACATGGCCAAATAAAGGACAAAGCAATTATCCATATGCCTCTTACCTTCTGCCTCTCCGCAGAACACAAGACTGCATCCCCAGTCTGACTCTGAGCAGCAGGAACTAGCAGCTCTCTCTCAATACGACCCAGCCACAGGTGGAGGTCTTCCTGACTGGAGGTACATCGACTAGACGCCTCTAGAGCCTGCTCCAGCCTCTGCAGGACATCAGCACTACCCAGACTCATCACTGAGTACCTGATACGCAGACTGTCTACCCGCTCCTGCACCAGCTGGGTTTCCTCCTCTTTAGAATAGCATGTGAAGGACCAAAACATGTTTGAAAAATGTTCTTGTGGGTATTGTACGAAGTTTAATTTAATCAATTAAATAAAAGTAGAAATGGAGGAAACACCACCTGAAATCGTTTCCATGAGCTCATGAGCACATTGTTGAAGTTTCCCCAGGTCGACACTCTTAGATTTGATTTCTTCCATGACTGACTAAATGGTGATAGAGAAATGTTATTTCTTTACACATTGACATGGTGCAATACGAACATTTATTAATGAAATTTTGCAATGTTTTGCTAACCTTGGCCTGTCCTGTGGCTTCTTGCAGATGGAGCATCCCTCTCTCGGCAGAGCGGAGCTCAGCTAAGTCCTGATCCACAGATATGAGCCATTGCTGAAGTCTGTCTGTCCTCTCCTGGAATAGCTGAGCCCTTGGCAGAATGACTTCCAGAATCCTGTGTCTGTCAAAAAACGTGTATTCCTTCACTGCTTTCTATATGTGGCAGTATTATTTAATGAGTTCACACTAACATCTAATGAGATAGAGTGAAGAGTATGCATATTTGGTGTGCTGTCCGAGAGGAGGGCTCCAAGTTCGGAATTTGGCCCGAACCCAGAGTTCTCCCCCCATATCCCTGAATGGGATAGGAACAATCTAGAGTGAGGAGTTGGGGTGGTGGAGTGATGCTCGAAAACTGTCGTGGGACAGAGGTATCTGAACGTGTTCTTCCAGAATTTTGTTAATAAAACATAATTTTGTAAGTGTAAATTTGCATTGAGAATATATATAATGGTGAATCGATGAGTCTCAAGCAATATATGAGTTTACCTGTGTATTATCTCTGCTGCCAGGGATATCAAGGGTTTCAGATTTACCCACCCAAAGCATAAAGATGCTCTGGTTGGTTGTTTTATATGTCAATCAGGCAGACCCATCTAAGTGGGTAGTTCTGGACCAAAGTAAGCAGCAGTGTGGACCAGACTGACCTGCTGTTTGCGCCTTCAAGTAGAGCCTCCCACTTGAGTTTGAGTTGTGAGAGCTGCACTTTGGTCGTTTCACTGTCATTTCCCTGTAGCCCTTCTGCCAGGTGTGGACCCTCCTGCATCATGGTCTCTATACTGGGTCTTCTGTCCTCTAGGAGGCGCTGTAAGAGCTGCAGGACAAGAAATGTTTTTGGACAAATTATGTTTCCTTCAAAGCCAAGGGCTTGCAAGCAAGTGTTTCTCAATCCTGGTCCCAGAGTACCTTAGCACTGGACATTGTTCACCCTTTGGCAATTTTGGACACATACAATTTTGGACTTTTTAAGTGGCTTGCTTTAATCTGTTGATCTTTGTAGAAGGCCTACTGAAGACTATTGAAGAAACTTGCAGAATTAACTTCCTAACATAATGTTGTAGACCATTTCCGTCTCTAAATCATTATTTTGTCTTTGAAGACGCTTTGTATGAGGAAGCAAACACACATTGTGTTTACAGAGGTATTGCTACTTCTGAAAATCGACAAGTTTTATAATGCACCTTGTTCTCTCTTTGTGGCACTTAAGCCAAATGCTTGTATCATGTATCAGAGGAGCATTGTGGACTTTCGGGTATGTTTCACTTCACACGCTAAGCTAACAAAGATGGCTATTTCAAATTACGAGGTGAATTACGATGGTTTTTCCCTCCCTTTCCTATAATATACACAAAGGCAGTTAGATGCTCATTACAAGTATCAACTTAGGCTTCTCAACTCAAGGAAGTGGACTTTCATGACAAGACTTTTAAAATAGGTAAATCTATTTTTACTATTCATTTGTATATATATTTATGTATTTATTGTTTGCTTGTTTGTTTCTATAGCAGTAACTGATTTTTGAACATACCTTCTGTTCTTGCAGTTGGGCTCTCACTACCTTGAACTCAGAGGATGGTGGTTTTTGATTGGCTGTCAACTCCTCAATATCACAGACCCAAGTCATCAGTGTTTCCAGATTTTGCTGGAATGTCAACGGATCCCTGAACTCTTCGTTCAGAGCCAAAGCACTTCTGCCATCCTTAACATAAGACAAAACAATATGCTAAAAATGTAACAAAAATTCATAAAGAAAGTACAATTTAAGAAAAGATAATTGAACTGTACCTTCCATTGATTTACACTTGATTCCTGGTCTGAGCTTGACTGACCATCACTCTGCAGCTGTGAATCACAACAATTTATTTGATTGGAAAATTAACAACTGGTGAACACAGTTGATACATTGACTCCAAAATCAGTTAAATGAAAATGGTAAATGATGGTTAAAAAGAAAAGAAAAACTCGATGAAGAACCGTAGTTTGATTTTTTTTTTAAAATCATTATTATAAATTGAATAACCTCTGCAAGTTCCTCAGCAGCTCCAGTAAGGACTCTAACAGTTCTGGTGACAACAGGGTCACCTCCTTTCCCCCCAGGAGGATACTCTGTCACCTCCACAATCTCTGTCACAATAGTCTCTGTCACCTCTGTGACTTCGGTAACCTCTCGAGTGTTCAGAGGTTTCCAGGACCAGGGACTTCCAGAATCTCTTCTTTGCAGGCTGGCTCTTCTGTCCATGGATCCATATTGACTAAGGGGGGATCTTCTGTACTCGGGAACGTTAGACCTTCTGGGCAAAGACCCATTTCGTGGTGTTTTAACTGGGGATGGGGTGCTTCTCCAAGCATTGTCCAGAGTGCTGGTAGTGGTGACAGTAGGGGCTGGGGAACTCCTCTGCTTGTCTGGTGTTGGAGTTTGTCGAAGAGCATCTTCCACATCCTCTTTCCTTTTCTCTTCTCTAGGAGGCTCTGGGAGCGGCCATTCTCTCCGTTGCTGGTAGCACTCTTTCAAGACGCTCTCATCTGACTTAACATGTTTGGACTTTTGTCCCAAACAGCTAGGTCTGCTAATGAGGTTACCCATGATTCTTCAACCCAAAGGTTAATCGGGTCCCTTTGTCATACATACAGCCGTCACCTAAACTACCTACAACACAAGGAAGGTCAAAGTGAGAAGATACTCTTCTTAAACAGTAAAAACACTTCTACCCCTTCAAGGAAATGGTATTAGTTTCCAGTTTCGTACTGCAGGTTCATCCAGGTCTGACGAAGACCACTGAGTTAAAATCTCAATTAGATTCCTTGTAGTCCTACAAAGGAGAGTCTTTTACCACTTTCACGCCAACAAACACCACCATCATTATTTATACGGCAGAAAGGGTAACACTTGACTGAGTCTCTGTCCTGATCAAGAGGGGCCAGATTACTGCTGGAGAACTACAACATGAACACAGAATTGCTAGTACTAGCCATACAAATGCAAGTGACAAGCCTGTTTATGAGGGCAGTCTCCTCCAGGATACCCACGGTTCCTCCTGGCAGACACAGCCACTGTTCTCTGCCAAGACTGTCCCCGGGATGGCCCTGGGAAACTATTTAGCTCCTGATCAAATATGACAGGCATGGAAATGCTGCTTCATTTCATTGCCACAAAAGAATGAACAGTGTTTTTTTAGTGCACGTGTTCATGGTTTACTGGGAGACACAGACCACAAGCCTGAGTAGCAGGACAGGGATGAACACGTAGACACAACCAGTCTACTCTGCACAGATACTATATGACACTATCGACACTATTTGATTGAGTAGATATTGAAACAATAGGAGACTATATAATTACTATGGTCTCTTTCTCAGGAAAAAAGCGAACAAACATTAAAACTAAATGATTCAAACCGTGTTCTATGTTTTATACATAACAAATTCATACTTTTTAAAGCTATACTATGTAACTTTTGGCCCTCTAACTGCAAGTTACTTGTGGAGGAACAGTGTTTTGGTCATTGCTTGAGTTGTGCTTTCGGCTCTGCTACTCTGTGCAGATGCATCTGATGGCTTGAGGTGCACCACTGTGCCCATGGTTACAAAAATCGCCTTGTCAGAATAAATGCCTCTAACAACACCTAAACTCTCCCAATAATGAAAGAAGGATATGTGGAAAATCAATTGGTTTTAAAACAACGTTAAAGTTTGGCATCGCTGACATTAGACATAATGATTGCTATTAATTTCAGGCAATGGTGGAAACTATAACTTGACAAGACTATTTATTGGCAAATAGACCAAATTAGGAACTGGTTTAGAGATTGGAATTGTTAAAAGCATTAACATTGTTTTTGTTTTTTTTATCTACTCAATGCAATGCACTGCAGTGCTCAATGCAAATGTGATGGTATGCAAACTGTGTTGATTCATGATTTATTACGGCAATGTTGCTTGCTTTTTTGCTTACATATTCTTTTCAGTTTTAGGTTCAAATGTTGTGGCTTCAAGCTACTTGTTCTGCATATAGTAGTAGTTTGACCCTCTTTCCTTTATTTACGGATATGTTTTTTTTTTATGATGTGCTTGCTCATTATTTAAATTTTGTTAATTTAAAACAAATAAAGAATGCAATGACATTTTGACCTTTTAGCTGGACATTCCAGGCACAATATTCTGGACAGTTTTGTTTGCGTAGGTAATACAGAGCTCTACTGAGTGAAGATAAGAGTGTATGTTAATTGGCACAGGTGAGCTGGGTCAGTCCAGGTCATTGTGGTTCACTGCATGCTAATGACGGGTGCTGAGGGAACTGGCTCCAGACACCAGACAGACTCAGTGTTTCTAGATCACTGGAGCAGAAGACTTAGCAGGGTGGATTAACTTGTATAATGTGTGAATTGACATTGCTAACACGTGACAGGAAATACTGTAATGATGAGTCTGATGCACTGGACATAGAATAAAAATTGATTGAGCTTTTATTTTCCTTTACTTCTTCCCCTACCTTGAACGTAGGGTGTGAGTAACTGAGTTTATGTTAATTTGGACGGGGGGAGGGATTTCATTTGAGACAATCTGTAATTTTTTCGATTCAATGAATGTACAGTTATGTTTTGTCTTGTCAAAAATTGATTGAGCGAAACAATTAAGATATTACTATTAACAAGAAACTCTGATTAACGAATTAGTAATTGATAGCACTCAAGTTGAATGCAGTAGTTCACTGTTAGCTAATCAGTAACCACTGTTTTGTCATACCTCCAAGAGGACTACTTATAACAACTATAACAGGTTCATAATTAACATGAATAATGCTTAATGTTTAATTAATTCGGTAACCCTTTAGTTTAGGGTCCAATTCTCACTATTTGCTTATTAGCATGCATATTACTAGGATATTGGCTGTTTATTAATACTTATAAAGCACGTACTAATGACTTATTCTGCATGACCATATTCTACATCCCTTAATCCACCCAATACCTGCATTTAACAACTACCTTATTTACTATTAATAAGCAGTAATTAGGAGTTTATTGAGGCAAAGTCATTAATAGTTAACAGTTAGTTAACAGTGAGAATTAGACCCTTATCTAAAGTGTGACCATTAATTCTAATGTGAAGATCATAGTAACCCACTAGTAATGACTCAAGCGTTACACCATTCTAAAGGAATTCGAAATTATTTGGAACAGTATTCTAAAGTGAAAGCATGCTAACTACCTAATAATGACAGAAGTCATTGCAAATATTAAATGTTTTTGTAAGGTTTTAGGTAACACTTGAGTCATTACTAGAGGGTTACAATGATCTTCACTTTAGAATACTGATCCAATTGAGTAGTTCCTTTAGAAGGACGTAGTAAAACTTGAGTCATTGCTATCCAAAACCTTACAAACACCTCAAAAGCTTACAATGACTTCAGTATTTACTAGAGAGTTATCATGTTTTTCACTTTAGAATACTGATCCAAATAAAAGGTTTTTTTTTTTCATCTGGAGGATTTGGTAATACTTGAGGTGTTACTAGTAGGTTATCATGATCTTCACATTAAAATAACTGTATATTATACATTATTTCCATTAATTCTGAACCTAGTAGTTCTTAGTAGTTTTCTGGAAGGTATAAACAAATGACTGATTAGTTAATATTGAACTACCTCATTCAACTGAGCACTGTTACTTACTAATTCGTTAATCAGAGTTTCCTATTAGTTAATAGTAGTTATGAGAATGTTTATTTTGCGTTACTCATTTGTTCCAGTGTAGTTATTAATTAATGACGGAACAGTACTCCAAAGTGTTACCCATTTTTCTTCATTCATGAGCACATAAAGCCATAAAATCTATATGCAGTTGTAACAATATCACTATTGACAAATGCTCTTCTTCAAATTAACTTTAATTAAATTAACTCATTCCATCCATCTCATGCCTAGCCTTGGTGGTTTACACAAGGAGGATGGGAGGGACAGTAGAAATAGTCATTAATGTAAGAGCAGTGACACCGCAGTCATTTGAATATAAAGATTTACAAGCATTATGGCATGGTGTCTAACACCTGTGATGGCCATTTCAATGGAGTTGGAGGTGACACAACATTCTACACCTCAGCACTGAACATCTCAATAGAGGTGATGCCATATTTTACATTTAATGAGGCAATTCCCTGTTTGCTCAAAAGGCCAGCAAGGTTTTTGTAATGATGCTGTTTGACCATGGAAGTCTTGCTGGTTAAACTTTGTTATAGCAGCACACTAACATCACTCAGTGAATGAAAGTAATTTTCTAAAGCTTGTGATAAATGATACCGATTGATTCTCCTTTGCATGTTTATCAAGGCTTATCTGAACCAACCTTCCACTTAACCTAACTCTGATTTCAGACCACCCCGTGTAGCCTCTTGATATTGATTTATGAGGCCCGTCTGTGACTGGCCTCCCAGTGAGTTAGATTAACCCCTGTGATGGACAGCTTTGTGTATCAACAATCCATAAAGCAAGATTAATTAAGTCTCAGCTCAAACGGAAAGATTCTTCTGTCATATTCTAACTAATGATATGCTAAATAAATAAAGGGGGCAGAAATGCTCCACTTTACCTATTAAACCAATGGGTGTGAGAGCACCCTGACAATACCCTTTCCTAATCTGACCTCAATATGGCAGACAGACGGTGTATACTGGTGTCCTTCTGCTGGTGGATTAACTCGTATCCAAAGCAGTGAGAGTGCTGGCTCTCTTGAAGTGTACTTATGTGTTTCCTAATAATCATAAATTAGCGCTCTCTGTCTAGGTGAGCTTGTGCGGTAATCATTATAGTGGTCTCTCTAATTAACGAGGAGAGCAGTGTGGTAACCCAATAGAAAGATAAGAGTGTTTGATGATAATTCATAGATACAAAGTCAATGCATAAATGCAAAATATGTATAAACTGTTTTTAGTCCAATTGATTGGTTGTATTTTATTTTACAGTACGTGCACTTACGTGTAATTACAGTGTACGTACCTAAGAAAGTACTTGTTAATATAAATAATAATATAAATAAACTACATGGGTTCAGGTTAGGTTCAGGGTTAGTACTTAGTTATTACCCAGTTATTGCGAGTACTATAATAAGTACATAGTATGTACATGGGAAACAGGACTGTAAAATAAAATGCTACCAATTGATTTTATACTTATATGATTATATGTTGATATAGAATCTAAAAGTTTATACTACAAAAGGGATGCATAACAAATTATACTTTTATTTAACTTTAGTAGAGGGTTTTAGTAATTGCCAATAAATATATAATATGAAAAAAAATAAAATAAATAGATACTTACAGTACAGTAGCAGCAGTCACAAACAGCAGCAAATGAACTAATTACAACCAAATCCTTGCAAGCTGTTTCTATCCATACCACATTTGTGCCAAAATCCCCTTCAGTGCATAGCATCACTGTCTCCCTGCATCCAAAAGCAGCTGGCGGTTTCAGTGAGAAAGTTTGAATGAGCCCACCATGAGCTGAAAGCGGTGGCGGTTGTGGCGGTTGGGGTCTCGGTGGTGCATACTTACCCCTGTTCATAGAGTAGGACAAACGGCTAACCGAACAATTCCACAAGTTCCTCCGTCATTATTCAAACAGGAGAACAAAAAACCTGTCTTCTCTCAGCATCCTTTGAGAGGCCTTCCTTTCCAGCGGGAGCGACGTATAAACATGCGAAACCTTCACATTCACTTGCTCAAACAGGACCTCACTTACTCACAAATCCCGGTTTAAACACACACACACTTTATGCAAGATGACCCATGCTTTTCCGTCGCCCACAGCCACAAGCAAACAATGTCCCTCTTTCCCTCCGGCTGCCCCCTCCCGTCAGCGGTATTCTCTCTCTCTTGCCTTTGTTGTGCACACTCCGATAGAGGAATTCCTTGGTGAAGCAAATGATGGGCCATTCAGCGGTTAAGAAAAGTTCCTTAAATCCTGTGTTTCCAGGTCCAGAATCCTACATATTCCCCATCTGGTGATTTTGGTAGAGTTAAGGCAGGTCCGTAAGTCGGCAGCCTGTTGTGTGAACTCTTGTGCCAGACATTTAGAAAGAGGAGCAGTCCCTTCACCTCCCTCTTTCCCTCCCAGCACTAGCCCCTCCCCCAGCTCCTCTTTTGGCTCACAAACTCCGCTTCTAATGAAAACGAGGTGGATAAAAAAGCTTTCTAAAGACCCCCAGGCTGCTCCCGAACATTCACATGTTAAGTGACAGCTGCCTCCAGCCCCTCGCTCTCGTTCTTCCCTCCCTCTCCGCAGCAAGTGCAGGGCAAACCGAGGCGGGCTACAAAAGGAGCCAACCATCCCGCACACAAAACCCCCATGACTATTCAAAGCCCCCGCCACAGCTACAAAGACGACTAATTACTGTAAGACATCTCTGATTACTTTTCAAGTCACTTTCAGTCCTGAAATTGCCAAACAAACAGAGAACAGCAGAGAAAGCAATAGAGTGGAGGACTCGTGGGAGTTTCCTGGGAGTTACGTGATGCTGAATCTCCACTTTCTGCTCCATTGCTGCTTGAGAATAGAAGCTCCTATCACCTCTACGTCTAGGTGTCAAATCTCAAATAATCCTTCTGATTGGTTCCCATGGGGGAAGAGAGGGAGAGTGAGGACAGGTGTGTGTATAGCAGGTGCAATGAGGACAGGGGAGGGGGGAGAGACTCAGGTGTGTAACAAACACACAGTTCACTCATTCTTTTGCCACACAAAAAGACTCTACCCAACACCTGCGCTCTTACTTGGCCTTATCCTTCATCTCACACAAAAAACACTCAATTGCTCAATAGTACAGGAAACTAACAAATGGGAGAGAAAATTGAAGTCCTTGTGATGCCACTGTCAATTTACACACTGTGCCCTCGAAACATATTTGGACACTTAAACCACACTTCAAAATGCATGATGTCATTGCAATAGATACAAAATGCCAAATCCAGTAGCATTTTAATCAAATACAATATAACAAGCCCAGCTTTCATGCAATTTTTTTAGACACACACACACACACACACACACACATGCACGTGCATGTTTTGTGGAGACTTTCCATAGACATATTGATTTTTATACTGTCCAAACTGTATATTCTCTCCCTGTAGACTAACCTTAAACCTACCCATCACAGAAAACTTTCTGCATTTTTACATTTTCAAAAAACATTAGTTAGTGATTTATAAGCTGTTTTCCACATGGGAACCAAAAATGTCCCCACAAGGCCATTCTTTGAGGGGACATTTTCCCCCATAATGTAAGATTTACCAGGCCAGGACCAGTAAAATGTCTTCACTAGTTGGTTGTCATAATATTTCACTATATAAGTGAGGACATTTGGACCTCACAATTATAGCCAAACCTACACACACAGACACACAAACAAACTTACAATGTGTTTCTACACCATTGATAATAATATGGGTAATGCTAGACAGTGAAAGGACTTGGATTGCTAATCTAGCAATTATAGCTAGGTATTATAGCACTGAGCAGAGTTCCTCCTGTTTACACCTGGTATTAAGATGTGTTTTGGTCGATTGGATCACACGGTAGACGACTGAGACAGATACCCATTTACACCTGGTGTTTTAATGCGTCTCTTTTGTCCACTTTCAAACACTTCTGTCCTAATTTCTTCCAGGGGAGGGTCTATGACCGGGTAAATTTATGGGCTTTTCAGATCTTTCAATCTAATAAGCTCACGCAATTTACACATGAACATGACCAGAGAAAACAGAAAATGATCACAGAATACAGTGTAAGAATGTGGGTCTTTGAGAATGCTTGACCTTGAGCATAAAGAGCTGGGGCGATGGTACGGTGTGGGTCATCAGAGTGGACCCCACCCACGTAGCAGGAGAACCAGACTCCACAGAACAGGGAAGTGGAATGGGGAAGAGTGGGAAATAAAGATGAAAGCTCGCAGAAGAGCGGCAGAGTGCACACATCCACTTTATGATGATGAATGAGTCCCTCTAATTCAGAGGGGACCTGAAGAAGAGGGGATGACACGGCCACTACACTAACCACAGCACTTAAATTATTAACCCCAGCCCATCCCCCTATTGAGACAGCCAGGAAAATAAATCAGACAAAAGGAGGAGACGAAGAAAAAAGAGGAGCAACAATGCCTGTCACCCTGACTGTCCTGGGAAAGGGAATTCAGTGGTGTGATCCCATGAGGTCAAGATGTTTAACCTGACCAGGCTCTTAAACAGAGACAGGGCATCAATGTCGGTCCTGAGTTATGGTCCTTAAACAGACCATTCTGAAATTCTTTTTGTGATGTATGTGAATTCACATGGCAAGAATTTTTTTTGGGTAGCAAATTGTTGGGTAGCAATGTGCAATCCTGCCCTGATCAATACAGTACTTATCTTATATGCTATGTGTAACATTAGACATGTATGACATCACAATATGTATTATTACATTCATGTACAAAATATTTATATTACAAATAATTGCTGTTCTTTTGAACTTTCTATTCATCATCAAAGAATCTTGGAAAATCATGGTTTGCACAAAAAATTCTACATCTCAACATTGCTAATAATGAGAAATATTTCTTGAGCAGCAAATCAGCATATTAGAATGATTTCTGAAGGATCATGTAACACTGAAGTACTCCAGTAATGATGCTGAAAATTCAAATGAACTATGTTATGAAATAAAGGAAGAATAAAGGGTCCCACTTTATATTAAGTGGTGTTAAGTACTATGTACTTACATCAAAAAATAAGTACAATGTACTTATTGTGTTCATGTTGTATTGTAAAACACTTTTGCTGCTATTGAGGTGTGATACGGGTAAGGTTAGGGACAGGTGTGGTGGATTGGGTAGGTTTAAGGTGTAAGGGAAGGGTCAACTGTGAACAATATACCCTTCAAATTACAAATGTAATTACATAAATTAATTACAGCTGTAATTACATGCAGGAATTTTTAAAATGTAAGTACAATTTAAAAACATGTAGTTACACAATAAGTACATTGTATCAAATTATTAATTTCAATGTAAGTACATAGTACTTAAAGCCACTTAATATAAAGTTGGACCGAATAAAGTAATACAGTATAAGAATAAAGTAAGCATGAAGGTTCCCCCCAACCTCGCCCCTAAAGCTATCCATCACTGGGGCATGTGCATATCGTACAAAAACATGCAAATGCGATTATACAAATTCATTCGAATTAGCCACCATTTCGCCAAAACTTAAAATAGTTACAAATTGCCTTGAGATTGTGTTGATAGACCCATCGATAAATGTATTATTGATCTATGTGAACAGATAATTCCAATGTAGTAATTCTGAGAAAGAACCAAAGAGAGAGTGACGTAAGCGTCGTGTCAACACTTGGCACTGCCGCCATTATATACCCAATCTGACACCTGATCCAGGCTCCCTGATCACTCAAAGGGAGAATCGAATTGTCCTCTCATTGACCATATCGTTTACCCAGTGTGTGAATCATATGATAACGTTGGTCAGGGAGTTGACTGTATTTAAGTTATTCACTCCTATGGCAATGTCAGTCTTACAATCTACAAACGAATGAATTCTGCAGTTCGCATGCTATGATGTATATAGCCTATTGTGCACAGTGGACTGTAAAGACAATATAAAATCTCTGATATGAGTAATAATTCACTTCAGATCTTTTGTCTGCCTGGCAGACTGCTGCACATGTGAAATGAATGAGGCTTGTATGTTAAGAGAGTAGCAGATGAATCAGCGTAATGCCAAATGGTTTGCAGATGTGCCCAAATTTGATCACAGGTCCCCTGTGTGTAAATACCCAGAGAGCCTTAAAGTGGATTAATCCAACAGACATGTTCTCCTCCCCCACCGTTCCTGCTTTCAAATCAAATAACACACAATGGCTCCTCCAGTATATAATTAGCACCTCAGCGGACATATCACACCCTGTTTTTGAGGCTGTCCGTGAGCCTGATGATCAATGGAAAACTACAGAAGGATCTCCTTTGGGCAGCAAAATCAAAGTGTCATTCCACAAACACAGTGATGTGTCACCAGAACGTTCACTTCCAAAAACAGACTGATGATGACCGGCTCAATGTGAAGAGCTTCCTTGCTGGGATATTGAAAATTAAACCATCACAGTGGATTAAAAACCAGGGGTGACAAAAGAAGGTGACAGAAAGAATGTTTGACATTTATTTAAAATAGTGAGTAAGACTAAAGTAATGCTACCCTTTTGAAAAGGGTAAGCCTCAAGCTACAAACAAAGATGCTACTGTCACGAAACGGTTGTAGTATAAAATGCATGAAGACAAGAAAATCACAGGAATTGTCTTTAATTCCAACTCACTTACAGGAATGCTCAGGGAAACTGAATCACAACCATATTACCATAGACAACAATGAACAAAGACAGGAACTCAGGATATCAATAGACAGGAACTAATGAGATAATTAACAAGACAACAGGTGAATGGAACGACTAATCAAACAAACTGCAAACTAGGTCAAACAGGCAATTAATGGAGACAGAACCAAAATACAAAGAAAACAGCCAAAACAGAACATAACTGTAACAGTAGCTCCCCCTCCCGGAAGGCGCGTCCTCACATCGTAAAGAGTCCATCTAAAGAGGGAGGGTGGGGGCTCTGGAGGAGGACGCAGAGCTGGCAGAGGATAGGGAACCAGGGATGATGACAGGAGACAAGACCAGGGTGGAGAAGATGGTGGGAGGAGCCAGGGTGGAGACAGGAGCGGAAGGAGTCCGGTGGAAATCCAGAGTCCAGCCAAGACGATGTCCCACAGCGGTGTCGAGGGAGGGAGCCATGGTGTAGAACTCCTTGTCAAGGCCATTGGGACTACGGATGGAGACAGAGCCGATGGAGAAGGAGCCCAGAGTGCAGACAGAGAGCCGATGGATAGGCACGAGACCACAGGATTCGGAGGCCACAACGGAACCTTAGCGACAACCCCCTGAGGTAGAACCAGGGTACCAGAGGGCTAAGGTGGAGCCGGAGGGACTGAAGGCCGAGGTGAAGCCGGAGGGAGAGTGGAGCCACACAGAGCCATAGGGGTGGAGAGATGGTGATCAGTGGATGGCTCGCAAGTCCGTGGCATAAGCTAGGCGACGTCCAAACAAGGTGGAGCTGGAGGGTCGAGGGAGCAAGGTGGAGCCATAAGGTCGATGGTCCAGGTGGAGCCAAAGTAAGGAGTCTAGACAATGGGCCGAAGGAACGGAGCTCATTATGACAACATTGTCATCTGTACGCAAAAAAACATTCAAAAAGAAAAAAACATTTCCATTTTTTGGACCACGTTGTCGTGTAAGCGTACCCTCAATCTTAACCTGCTATGATGAGAGGACAAAATTGTAAAACTACTTCAAATAACAGCATACTACATACGTCAACACCAAACAATTGTAGTTTGCATTAAAAGTACACATTTTCCTTAAAGGGATAGTTCACCTGAAAAAAAGAAAGAAAAAAAGAAAATTCTGTTTTTATTTACTCACCCTCATGTCCTTCGAAACATGTATGACTTTCTCTCTTCTGTGGAACACAAAAGAAGATATTTTGAAATGAGGGCCAGTAAATGATGACTGAATTTTCATTTTTAGATGAACTGTCCCTTTAAGGCATTGATTATTCATAGACAGATATTTCACACTGATGATATGCACTAATATGAATAATATAATAATTTCATAATGAACAAAGAAATTACGTTTTCTGTCAGAACTTCAAAATATGGTTTTATTTGTTAATATTAGTTCGGTCATAACAATTCTCTGAGTGTTTGGCATGGTAATGCTTGTGACAATGTTGATATGTTTGTTCTTGGCAGAATAGATCTCCTACACTGCTGCAGAGTAAGTACAGGACTTGCTACTGACAATACAGACATGATACACTGCAGTGAGCAAGTAAGACATGCTGCTGCTGTACAATATAACATACATGAATTACCTGTAGCAGATCTATACAGGTGGAGCTGGGGACGGTGGAGGGTTTCTGAAAGTGCACTGAAACTGCTACAGCAAAAGCTGACCAAGTATTTGAAGGTTGAGCATTAACCTTCAAATACTTGGTATTTGCGAGCTCATTGGCTACTGATACAGCAGGAACCAATCAGCTGTACCCTATGGAGAGCAGGGGCGTAGCCAGAATTTTATTTTTGGGGGGGCCCATCTTAAAATGAGGGGGCAACTAATATATATATATATATATATATATACACGACACACGACAGCATCAAACTTCTGTCACGCTGACACTTTGACCCCAGGGGATCTTTTGAAAAACTTTCAATTGTTTTACTCAAAGTCAACGAAAACCGAGCAGGACCAAGCCATTTTACAGCTGATCGCCGTCAAAAAAGTTCAGGAGGTATTTCTTAGCGATGGTGATTTAATGTCGGCTATTTTTAGTCCAGTGCCTGTAAGTTATATAAGATTAGTATTGGCCAAGTTCAGAGGCTGTCATATGTGGATCAACTTACTTTGTTGTGTATTTTCAACAGTTAAAATATGAAAAATAACTTTTATATTGATTCAATGGATTAATTGCATTTTGGAAAAAAAAGTGTCATGAATTTAGCCTTTTGCATTTTGGGGGGAAACTAATCCTTTTTTATAATAAATATTTGAAAATCAAAATCTGGTTTTAATTTTTTTTTATGTTATTATAACCTAAATATGCTATGTGAAAGTTTGAAACAAAAAATAGTGGTTTTCATCTTTCCACTCTCTTGGTAAAGAAAACACATTATTACTCAAATTAATCATAATGGATTTATCGCGTTTTGAAACCAAACTCTTCATATACAACAGATATAGGCTATACAGGAAATGTGGTCATCTCTGGTTGTGAAGGCGGTTCATCAATTGCAAACAAGTCATTGCGCATTGTGCCGATCTGAGTCGAAGTCTCACCGCTATTCCTGAAATATGTGCGTTTCTGTCTCCTAGCCGCTTCACTCGCTGTCGTCTTGTAGTAAGCTGAAACAAACTCAGATGTAGATGGCTTATTTTCTCCTTCTCGCTCATCTTTTCGTGCGTAATATTGTACTTTGCACAACGCTGCCATTCACCGCATGAACTCTCACGCGAAGATGACAGCGTAGGTTACGCACAACACGTCAAATTAAGTTTGAAAACAGTCGCATTTTACCGCGCAGTATTTTGATTGGTCAATCTATCAATTAGACTAACACATCAACAATTTCTTATTTTTATTATTTTAAGCAATCAGAAATCTGAGGGGGCCGGACATGTAAATGAGGGGGCCTAGGCCCACCCAGGCCCCCTCGTGGCTACGCCACTGATGGAGAGTAATGTGATTCCAAGAAGATTGAGTGAAAGGACCGATCAGCCTGAGTTTCACAACAGAACTTTGTATTTAACTACATTAGTTAAATTAAACTAGCAATCAAATATAGTTCAAAAACATTTATCAATCTTAGTTAATGTTAATTAATGTTTTTAATGTTTAATGTACATGAGTTGTATTTATATTGACTAACATTAACAAAGATGAATAAATAACAAATATATTGTTCATTGTTAGCTAATGTTAATTAAATGTATTTACTAGCGTTAACTAATCGGACCTTATTATAAAGTGTTACAAATTTTCTTTCAACAGTGTATGAATGTTAACATTGTTTGTGGACTTGTCCAAAGTAGTTTATGTAGTCAGTTTACAACAATACTTGAATTGCAAATTTCAATCAACCTGCATTTGAAAAATTCTTTATGCAAGTACAAGAGTGCTCTGCCTTCGGAAGTTCTAGATGAGCCAGTGTGTTTCTCAGAGGAGGAAGGGAAGTGATGTTAGCACGCTGTGATTAAGGGTACATCCGAGAAAAAGGAGACCACGCTGTGCTGTAACCCTTCACCCTGCTCCATCACGGCTCTGTTTGCAGGTTATGTGTGTGAGGCTCATTTGAGATGCAGAGCTAGCCACAGGCTCAGGATAAAGAGAGACACAGACACACAAAGACTTTAGCGTTAGCAGGAAGCAATGAATGAGACCCTGGGCAAGAATCAAACCAAAGGGGATGCATTTTTTGTAGTGATGCACCTTCTTTTTTTTACCGAAACACCAAAGTAAAATTTTCAATTTAGATGAAAAATAAAACCGAAAATAAAGTTTTGTAATTAAATTTGAGTGACTGGGTACCTGAACTCGTTATGCTCTTCAGCCTGTCGTGTACTCAGGTGATAAACTAAAACTTTCATTGTAAAAACTCAGGTGATAAACTCAAACTCAGGTGATAAACTAAAACTTTCATTGTAAAGTTCTTCGGCAAGCAAGATGCCTCTTGAATTTTCAACTGAACAAATTTTACATATTGCTATTTTAGCATCATTTTTGATCACTCATCTAAGATTTTGGTGCATCACTATTTTAACTAATTAAATTATTTTTTTTTAATTTGTAGTTAAATTGTAAAAAAAAATTAAAACATTTTTGAATTTAATTTAATTCTATTTTATTTATTTGCTTGCATACCCTGATTAATAATTGTGAAATTGCAGTGTAATTATGTGTTGTTTTATATATAGAAATGTAACAATCAAAGAAAAAAGATTCAGTAACACTTTATTTTGATAGTCTACTTCAGACATCCTACTAACTATAAGTAACTTTTCAATTACGTAAACTTATTCTACTAACCTGATCCCGAACCTAACAGTCTACTAATACTCTAATGAGAGTTACTTGACATGCAGTTGCAAAGTTACTTACTGTATAGTTAGTAGAACGTCTAAAGTGGACTATCAAAATAAAAGTTTAACCAACGATTCTTCACATTTATAGATCTCAGAATTGTGTTTCCTAAAACAAGTGTCATTATTACTATTATTCATACTCGTACCGACAGCTAAAACTTAAGGTAACTCCTTTAGGCAGCATTTGTGAATGATTCCTTAAATCATGTGTCTCATTAAGGAGAGATGAGCTGTTACTTTAATAAGTGATCAGACGCACCATTTTTACCTGCAAAGTAAAACAGGTAAAAATCCCAACAACATACTTGCAATAATCCCATAACTTACACTGAAGGAGGAACCTGAGTCATATCTAAAGATCAGAAGCAACTGCATAACATCATGCTAAAACCCAATCAGAACACCTTAGCAACTGCATAGCAACACCCTGGCAACCAGCATCATGGCAGCAAAGTTTGAAGGGGCGAGAAGAGAATAGTTAAAAAAAGAAACTTGTGTTCCTCTGTAGACATTAAGTATAAAAATAGACCAGAGGAATGGCAGTGGACGGCTCAATTACTGTTGATGTAAGTGAGACAGTGAAGAGATAAAACAGAGAGAAGTGTGTAACAACTTTTCTATTGTGGAAAGATAAGAGAACTCCCACGGTAAGATTCCTGTGTTTTTCTCCGGTTCGTCACTGTCTCATCTGAGTCTAATGTGCTTTCAGAGTGCTCTCTCATGTGTGCACGGGGCCCCAACACAAACCTGCGCCCCACTCTCCTCAACCAGCCTTAACACAAAAGAGCTCTCCTCTGAGGAGCTGCACCTCTCTCTCTCTCTCTCTCTCTCTCTCTCTCTCTCTCCTCGCCCGCAGGGATCTGGGATTTATGGCTATAGCTCAAGCATATTCTTTGAGCATATTTGATAGGGATTCTTACCCAAGCACCATGGGGACAGTGTGTTACAAGCATCAGATTACCGCCTTTGATCAGCTTTATTCTCATCACAGAGATTTTTCCATCAAAAAGGGCCCTTGCCCACTCAATTACCACTGAACAAAGAGGTCTGCCATATTCCGGATGTCCTCAGGAACAATGTTTTTTTTTTTTTTTTTGCAGGTGGTCATGTTACAGTATACAGGATGGAAGCTTGTTCCTGGAATAATAATTTTTTTAAAGGTTAATTGCGACTTTTTATCTCACAAATCTGACTTTTTTTTGCAATTGTGAGTTTATATCTTCTAATTTGGACTTTTTCTCGCAATTGTGAGGTTATAACTCGCAATTCTGACTCTTTTCTTTGAATTGTGAGATTCAGGTAGCATGGCATAAATGTCTCTCCACTTCACTGAACTTTATTGTCCAACCCGTACAGTATGATGTCATGAGAAATGAGATGCAATACTTCACAAGACAAAAGGGTGAAAACCCTGGGTGGAGACGATTAAAACGGGTCTCAATAGTGGCACAAAAGAAACTTGAGATTATTCAATATTCAAATAAAAATCTGTAGAATAACGCGGAACAGAAGAGAATGAAATAATGATCATGAAATGTGGGTAAATGGTGGACATAAACAGACATTTTTAGAATTTCATGAAGAAAAAAAAAATCCGAAATGTTATTTTTGGTTTTGCACTTAAATACAAGTGAATGAGTAACAGTGATCATGTGACTCAAGCACAAGATTTTATTTTTGAACATACTCAAATTTTGATCATCAGGTTTATTATCAGGAATGCAAATCGTTCACTTGAATTATAAAATCGTTTTCTATTCAATTATAAAATAATTCAAAATAGAAGCAATTTCAGAAGTGTTCTCAGATGTTCCTGACCCCAGTGTATGTGAGAAACTCACAGCAGGATCCAGTGGAGGCAGTCTCATCTCCATGGCCTTAAGCCAGTGTCGCAAGGCCCTGATCTGCCCTCTGAACTCACTCTGCCACTGACTCCACTCCTCTGAATCCATCCTGTGAGAGAAAATACGAGAACACATTTACACTTCACTTACACAGTGGAAAGTAGATAGATGAATGTTCAGAGTGAGCAGAGTTTAAATATAAGCTATGCGTTTCACATGTTTTGGTCACTACATCATTCCCAGACTTCCATTTGTGGTACTTCAGAGTATCCATTATTCTTAAATGTAAATATTAACCATAAAGAAGGAGTGGATGAGTCCCCGTGTTTGACTGGTAGTGTACAGTGTTTTTTTTTCTGTTTGTTTTTTTGGATATTTTTCTGCCTACTGTTGTCTGTTTTGTTGACTAGTGTCTGCACTTAATCAGTTCCTCTTATTACTCAGCACAGAATAAAACAAAATTTTGACAAGATGCTTGTTACTGTGTCATAATTAGAATAGAATACAATAGAATACAATAGAATATATAATTAAATGTACACTATGCAACAGTTTTTTGTTCAAAATTAACCAAATTTAAAGGGGACCTATTATGCCTATTATACTAAGATGTAATATAAGTCTCAGGTGTCCCCAGAATGTGTCTGTGAAGTTCAGCTCAAAATAGCCCAGAGATCATTTATTATACCATGTTGTAAATGCCAATTTTTGAGTGGAAGGGAAAACATGGCTTGTTGTTAAGAGTCACTCAAATTTTGGTTTTGCCAAACTGGTATACACCCACGGGATGGGCACTGGGAATGCCCTTCCTGTTATGGTATGCAGCATTTATTGTACGATATCGGAAACCCCTGTGCAGCGGCAATGGGGCTATCTTTGCAGGAAAGAGTGCAGAGAGACAGACATTCAACTGGTAGTAGCAAAGAAGTGACTCCCAATAGTTCCTTGGTGAATGAACATTCCCACAAACACAAGAGGAATCATACTCCTGATGATTCCCCATGTCCTGACATGCCTCAGAATAAACAGAAGAGGGCCACTGTAGTCCAAGAGCCCAAGGACAACACAAAGTTAAAAACTTTGGCAGCATTACATGACTGGTAAAGCTTGAAACAAGTAGTTCTCCAGTAAGCACACAACCATCTGCACTCCTTGCTGCACCCTCCCATAGAGATGAGTTTACATCATATCAGGGAGAGAGGGATGATTCATATCACTGGTTGCAAATAATTCCCTTTATGGCAGTGAGGGGAATGCCGAGTACGATGAGGAAGATCGTGGGCCTTGATACTCAGGAAGAAGCTACAGCTCCAGTCCCCACACAAAGTGTATGGGTGAGCATTTCCCATACACAGCCTTCTGTGCCTATACCTGTGGCTGAGAATTATTCACACATGCTAAGGAAAGCCTGGAATCATCCAAAAGCTGCACCCCGGTTTAATGCAAGTTATAGGCGGTTCGTTAAATTAAACTACGCCCTGAGAGCATTATGGGGAACATGCCTTCAGTGGAGCGAGAGATTGCAGCCTTAACCACTTTGGGGTCTGATAGGGTTAAGGACAACCCTCATTGTCCTGGTAAAAAGTGTCAGAAGACAGATCGGTTAATGTGCCAAGGGGCAGCCCAATTAGGAAATGCTTTGGTAATAGTTTTGGTTGCTTTGAGGAAAGTTGTCAATACAGAGCAGCGTGATGTTATGAATTTGATTGACACAGCACTCATCACGCACTCACAGCTTACCAGGGATATTGGAGCATCAATGTCTTCAGCAATTTTAGCCTGAAGACAGATCTGGTTAGCTCTGAGACTATTAGGGAGGAACTGACTGACGTAGTAGATCGACCTATTTGTGACTACCGAGACAACCCATTGCGATCTATGTTGTTCCCTGAACATCCAGGGAGGTCCTTTGGGGATAGATGTACTATATCAAGAATGGCCGGAAGAGTTATCGTTCACTTTTCCTCCCCTACCTTTGATTCCCCTGGTGCTCAGGAGGGTAGCATTGGGCCATCACAAAGTTTTACTTGTGGCCCTAAAGTGACCAAATTAACATTGGTTTCCAGCCCTTGTACGTTTGGTCCAAGGTCACCCTTGGCCATTACTGAAGAAAGTCAATCTCTCTTAAGTGGAGGGCCAAATCTGGCACCCGAGACCAGAGACTGTGGGTATGGCCTTTGCTCAGCCCCTCTCTAAAGACTTAGATGAAGCTGCATTGAGGACAATAATAGTTCTACGTGGAGTAATTACTCTAGCAAGTGGCGAATTAATTGCAACTCCAGTTTGTTTGTTTTTTGTTTTCTTCAATCATTGTTGGATTCAGGGATATCAGTTAATACCATAAAGGTCTACATTGCAGCCATCTCCCACTTTCACGCGTTAGTGGATAGTGTAAGTACTGGCAAACACCCTTTGGTGTCTCAATTCCTTAAGGGTGCACACCATTTACGCCCAGGGAGAGTTATGAGATCACCTGCTTGGGACCTTACTATTGTCTTACACTCACTGGCCAAAGCACCTTTTGAACCTTTGGAACAAGTCGATCTCAAGTTCTTGACATGTAAGACAATCTGCCTCCTGGCGATATGTTCAGCCAAGAGAGTTAGTGAATTGCACTCTTTATCAGTCAGTCAGTGAAGAGTGCTTGAGATGGGAGGCGGAAAAAACAGGGTTTTTCTCTGGCCAAATTCGTCATTCCTTCACAAGGTACAGTGTTGGATAATTCTTCTCTATGTCCTATTAGAGCATTGCACACATACATTGAGCGCACCAATTATCTCATTGGATAGTGGATACAATGTCACAAGTTTATTCCAATCAGAATCGACCTATCCCTGGTGATCTGGCTGCTCACTCTACCAGGAGCATGTCTACTTCCTGGGCGGCCCTCAAGGTGGTAGTACTCTCAGACATCTGTGCTGCAGCCTCTTGGAGTACTTTATAGGATTTTATAAGATTTTATAGGATTAATGTAACAAATCCAAATTCTTTGGGATCCGCTGTTTTATCTGTAGCTAAAGTGCCAGGAGAGGGAAAAGATACTAGTCCCTCGTGACCCTGCTGGTATAAGTCAGGACAAGACCGTGGTGATGGTCTAAGTGTGGTCGTAAGTTATGTCTATAACTATGGATTTATGAGACCAAACGATGACCGTCACCATTCCGTCACTCAGGATGAGTGTTCCAGGCAAGAGGAAGTGGTTGGTTCATCCAGATGTTATATAGCCAACCCCTAAGTCAGTTACCTGACATTGTTGATATTAGGTCTCGAGGATAGGCAGAAGCATGGTGTCATTCAGGATACTCTACATTCTCTATCATCATAAAAGTTTTTTTTATTTGCATGCATTTTAAAGCATTATCATTTTAAACTTCTCATGGTTTTCTGAGCACACACACCTGAAGCCCACACACAGAAAGCTGGCTGTCAGACAGCGTGTCCCGTGAGTATTAAACAAATTTCTCTTTCACGTCTTATTGCACTTAAACTGTCAAATACATACAAGGTAATGTCAAAAACACACAAAGTACACAAACACAGTCTGTTGTGTCTGTGAACGTAAACAGCAAGTAAAGAAATCACATGTGTATATTAGATCTGTGTATTAAAGCGACAGCAGTTTACAGAAGTACCTACTACTATATGCTGTTAATATGAATCAAACTACAATAGAAAAACAAAATCACTCACTGCTCTTGATTGAATAACTTTAATAAGAATACATCTCTTACTTGAATGCTGCTGTTAAATGCTCTGGCGAGGAGATAAACATGGCAGACATGTGGACAGCAAACTTAGGGGAGGAGCCAAGCTAATAGGGCAGATTTCGTGCCAGTCATAGGCGGGGCCTATTAAAATGTGATGTCACATTTGTAGCTCATTCCTGATAGGCTTAATTTGTCAGACACATAAATATGTTCAAAAACAATATAAAAGTGAATTTTACATTATAGGTCCCCTTTAAATAATGAGTCAATACATCATCAATCCTTCTTTCATAACGTGTGTGTTTTTTTTTTTCTAGACCTGTAGGGATGGTTTTTGCAGGAAATTGTGCGCATACATCACTCGCACGTGTCACGTCATATCCGTAAATAGAGAAATGTTGCTCATATGTCATAACAAATCGGGTCCTCCCTTAAAAATCGGGTCTCTATCAACTCTATCACTTAGTATTTGTAAAGTTTAAAATATGTATAGCTTACTATATAGTGCATAAAACAAATTAAACGTAATTTCTTTCTGATAAACTGTTCATTAATATTATTATTACTAATAATAGACTATTAAGTTGATAATTGAACATCATTACATTCTTTTTATAACTGAAATATTTGGACATTAAACACTTAACACGTTATTACATTAAAAATGATTTTGAATACATGTCCTGCATGGACAAAAAAAGAGAGAAAAAAGGCCAAGCCCAAAATGGCTAAACACTAACCTTTTAATTGCCAGAAATTGGTCAGGAAATTAGCAGTATTTAAGCAAATGTACTACTTAAATAGCCATTGCTGTCTCAGAAAAAAAACAAAAACAAAACATTAAATGCAGAATAACATTTTTGTCAGAACATGGGAAGTTATGTGTGGAATGATGACACAGGAGTTGCATGGTGATGCTCCAGAGCGTTGTCCTCAAAAATCTGCTGAGAAATATAATAATATGCATCTCTACCACAGTGAAGCATGGAGGAAGAGACTGTGTGTGAGAAGCCTTTTTAGCTGCTGATATTGGTGAGCTACTTCACTGTGAAAAGTCATTTAAAGCTTTGGAGTACAGGAGAATATTGCAGAATGGCTTGATTGCCACAAATGACATGTTATTACCTAAAGAGGAATGATCAGATGTTATTTTTCAACAAGACAAAGCTACTGCCAAAATTGCAAAGACAACCAAAAAGTGGTTTAAGAACACGACCATCAGGCTCAAGTTTTGGCCTGGTCAGAGTAATGATTTGAACCCTATAGTGACTATTTGGACGAACTGGGAGACATTTTTCAACTATGAACTGTTTGAAGCCATCAACATTGAGTGAAACAACACTTCTTCCTGTAAAAAGCTGTCTGCAAATTTAGCCACACGGCTTAAACATTTAAAGAAAACAAAGGGGAAGGCTATTCTGTGCTAAGTTACTTTATCTACAGCATTTGTGCAATTTCCTGACCCGTGATTTATGAAGACCACTAAATATTTTGCCATTTTTGGCCTAGCCCATTTTTCATAACTACTAAGTACTAATATTTAAATTAATAATTTGATACAATGCACATACTGTGTACATACATGTTTTTACATTGTACTATATATATATATATATATATATATATATATATATATATAATTTTTTTTATCCATAATATAATATAATATAATATAATATAATATAATATAATATAATATAATATAATATAATATAGACATGACCTAAAAATATATGGGGTTTATTATTAAATTAAAATATAAAATTGGAAATGAACATTGTGTTTAGTTTACCCATGTTGTCTGCCCTTCGGTGCAGCTGATTCCTGAAACAGATGGACACCAAACACACGCTTATTACAAGCACATTTTTATTATATTTACTTCACGAGTGTAATTCTACCTCTCTGTTGATCTGAAAACATACCGTAGAGCTGTCATCATGTGGAGAAAGGCACGGCACGGACACAGTTAATGCAGGGACACCAGAGAGGCTGTCGGTAGCATAATGGCAGAAAGGCAGTCCATCCATAAATGTGTCCCCCTCTGGGTTCGGTCTTTCAGCCTACAGATTTAACATAATGCCGTCTGAGCCTGTCATTCAACTTCCCTACCACCAGAGGACACCGTGCACGGAATACTGGCTGTTTCTCTAATCAGTTTCATCATCTGCATTATATTTCCTGCTTGTATGTTTTAGTTGAGTGATTATTCATCTTTGTTCTTCAATTGCTTGCTTTGTAAAAGTATTTTGATACATGATTACTTATAGATTACTTATTTAGCAGTTATTTGCTGGAATGTCATGGTGAATTATGACAATTAATGAAAACACAAACTCTACAAGACGAGAACTGATCTTTCCAAAATATATTTATTTACACTTAAGTCTTGTGTTATTTTTAAAAACTCATTTTATTATTACCAGTATCTCTTAAGGAAATAGTTCATCCACCAGTTACGTAGTATTTCATACATCTTTTACTCATATATAATCTTCCATATATTGGTAATAATTCAAAATTCTATTCTTCATCTTTTCAGAACATGTTTTATAGCAAGTTAGTGAAACATGCAAACATATTTTACATATACAACATCAACAAAAAAAGGAAGGAAAGAAAGAAATATAAAGAAAAAAAGTCAAGTACTTTCAAAAGTCACAACCGTATAATAATATAAAAACAAGCAAAGAAATACATGGGAGGCAACAAGTGACTTAAACAAATTTTTGTCACAGGAAATGTAAAAAACAAAAACAAATGAGCCTAAATACATTCAGTCAATCATGCAATCTGTATTTATCTGTATTATGTAAATGTGTAATCTTCTGGAGAGGTGCAACACAAGGGTATGTGTAGTGTATCTAATGCATTAAGTCAAGTGTTTTATTTTTAAAACATATTTTGGTGCTAGAAACAATGTAGGCAGTAGAACTTAGAGATTCTGCAAAAAAAGTCCACATTAATGGATCCAATTCTTTTGTTGTATTGAATTATTTTGTGTAAACTCCAAAGTCCAGCTCCCAGTGATATCCAAGGCAAACTTCAAGGTAGCCCTAGCCTCTAGTGTCTTCATGCAAATGGCAGATGCAATGGGAGAAGGAAACCCTCAGTAAGGATCTAAAAACATTAAAAATATACTATGAAGCAACAAAATGACAAAAAAACGCAACAAAATAGGTGAATGAAGGGAAACTAAAATATACTTGGTACAATGCAAAAACAAACCCTCATCGAGAGGTAGTGAATGTGAACGTATAATAAACTACCTGGATGTCTAAGGATGTGGGCTGCTGATGAGCATCATTTATCTTGTGATCCAAGACCAAATGTGTGGCATCATCAAGTCCATATCTAGTAACTGATGATCTCTGTGGGAGGAAAAAACATGACAAAACACAAACTATAAATGACACAAGCACAACTATTATATGGCTGAAAGCTGTCAATAAATCCTTAGGAAAAGCAATTCAGTTCATTAAAGCAGCAGCTCAAGATAGCAGAAAGATCATCTATCTGTTTAAAAAAGCACAGTGACAGAACAGAGTAAGAAAGGCTTTGAGACAATAAAAAGAATTTAGAAAAGTAAAAACAGTGGTCATTACGAGACGGCTGAAATAAATGCAAATTGAGTTCAACTTACAATACATTTCATCCAGATCTGTCCAGATGTTATGAGTGAGGAATGGATCAGACACCTGAGACATCTGAAATCTTCAATGGATAACACATCAGTGGAGGACTGACAGTGAATCTGGGCCTTGAGGACTCATTAACTGTCAGTCAGGAGTAATGACTTTGGAGAGGGACTGGATCCAGTAAATGAAAAATGGACTTTCATAACAGAAAGCTCCAGTTTTAGGGGACATGAATATTGGCTTGTGGCACAAGGTGATTGCTCCTCCTTTAGTGTTTATGCATAGGTATAGTGTTTTGTTTTTACATTCCATGAAACAAGCTGCAACTTTTATTTGCTCTAATATATCTCTTTTAAATCTATACAAATATGTAAAAAAAACCACACTCTTTGTTAATCTAATTTCTTTTTTGTAAAACTTGGTATATTTTCTGGTACATTATCCATAAACCGAAGTATTGAAAGAATTTTCTAAAATAATAAGTAGAAATATAGACTCAATATAAGCAACATTAAATACAGTCTAATCCAAGTTGGATTTTTAGAAAAATCTCCAAAATGCTGAAAGTAACTTTTAGTATGTTAACATCTCCTGAATTTAGATGCTGTATTTAAGTATAAAATAAGAACATAAAAATACCACTTTCAAAATACATAACATGTCTGTATAAACTGAAATATACCTAAATGAAATAACTTGAACTATGAATAAAGCTAACCAGGTAATTAATAGTTTGTAAGCATCCAAACTACATAAAATGGAAACTTAACCATTGCCAGAAAAAAAAAATGATACTGGTAGTTTTTGGAATGCATTTTCCTATACCAAACACATGCAAAGCGGAAAAAAAGTCATTCTTTTTTGTCTAATTAATCTCTGTGTATTATGTAACTGTAGTGTATAGAGTCAGCATTGATATGAAAGCTACAGGACCACGTGGGGTCCAGCTTTAAAATCTGCGGTTGTAATTGGAGGAAGTATATGATGATGATGAGAAGTTCAAGCTGAATCCAGAGCCAGTAGCATCAATGCTGCCTCTTCTTGAACCTGACCTAGAGCCTGTTCTGGACCCAGTCCGAGATCCAGAGGCAGATGCAGCACCACTGACATTGTAGGGACTGTAGAGACCTTTACTGGATGTTGATGAAGCTTCCAGAAGCCTAAGGCCAGATCCCTCTTCAACCATGCTTCTGTCCATGGCATCTTTGTAGGAGATCTTCAGTTTGGTTTTGGGACATGTAAGATATTTTGTGTAACCACTCACATCTCTGAGCTTTTGGGCTGTACGACCATCAATAGAACCTTTCCTGATTGCCTCTTCTAAGGAGATACGTGCCTCAGCCTCTGGCTCAATAAGGCCACCGGTAAGATACTGCACCTCCAGGAAACGCTGTCCTGCCTCATAATAAAGCCAGCCTTTCTTGAGAGCCTGAGCAGCAGACATTTTGACTTTAGTGCGAGGATCGTCAAATCCATGGAAAGCTTTCTGGGCTAAGTTGAGTCTGTCAACCATTATCTTATCTATAAGACCCTTCTCTGTCGCTTCAGCAACTGGGAATTTATCTCCAGTAGTTGGGTCTATTATGCCACCAGTACAAGCTTGTGCCTCCAACAGTCTCTGGCCAGTTATAGAATCCACTAAGTTCCTACGCATGGCTTCAGTGACTGAAACTTTTTCTAGGCTGTCTGTATCAAGTATTCCAGCCACAGGACCTGTTTCCTCAGATGGATCATTCCATACAGTTGCAGGAGTTTTGATGGTAGGTATGGGGCTCATTGGATAAGAGGAGGTGGATCCAAAGGAAGAGGATCGGGAACGGAAACCACTCATGTTTCCAGATAACATATCAGCAAATTCTGTGATAGAAAGGGTGCCGGAGCGGTACTGTTCGATTGCACTCTGGTCAATAAGGCCTCTTGCAATAGCGTCATCAATGTCATACTGTCGACCTGATCTTCGGTCAATGAGTATAGACTTTTCAACCCCTTCTGATGATGTCACTGTGATTTCTTCCCATTCACACTCTTGCTCTGAAAGTTCAAGGTAAGTCTGATGGTCAATTAGCCCTTTGCGGTAGGCTTCATACACAGACATCTCTTTGCCTGAATCGGGATCTACAATGACAACTCTGCGTTTGCGAACGGAGGATTTGGTAGAAGACTGTTTCTCGCGTTTCTTTTCTTTAAGAAGCAAGAGCACAAGACCTGTGTCTGGGTCTACAATACATCTTTCCATCAGCTGCAGGTAGGTCAGATTTTCTTCTGTGTTCGGGTCAAAGAAGCCCTTGGTGTCATCCCCTGGGTCACTGAGGATATCGTTCATTTCCTCATCGAAAAACCCTCGGTTGTAGGCAACTTCGACTGGCAAGCGGTGACTCTGCTCCGGGTCAATAATTCCTCCAGTAGCAATCTGGGCCTCAAGAAGACGAATTCCATGGTCTCTCAAAATCAGGCCCTTTTTCATTGCCTGGAACAGTGAGATCATTTTGCCTGTATAAGGATCTCTATAGCCAGTTACAGCCCTCTCAGCAGACAGGAGCTTGTCTTTGAACTCTGGGCCGACAATTCCCATCTTAACTGATTCATTTACTGTTAACTTGAGGTTCTTGATAGGGTCAATGATATAACCTGTGGCTGCTTGTGCTTCCAGCAACTCAAAAGCAGTACCTGGCCTGATCATGTTCTTTTTCATGGCTTGGTAGATAGATAGACGGTCTTTAGTAGACTCCACATGCACGCCAGCAATACAGCTTGAGCCCTCAAGATAATTCCGCAATCTTTTGCTCACCTCCTCCACTGATAGTAGCCCCTCATTAAGTTCGCTGACTGTTTGTTCATCAATGATTTTTGAGCGATATAACTCCTCTATTGTTATTTCTTTTCTGAGACCTTTGAAGAGCAGCCTTCTGTCTGCTAGAGACAACAGATATAGCCCATCTTTGTCAACCTTGCATCTTTTCAAAAGCTGAGCATATGAAAGCTTTTCATCAGTTAATGGATCAACGTATCCTTTAACCTCATCGGACAGCTTTTCATTTGTCTCTTTGTTAATATATCCACGTTGTGTGGCAATCTCTGTTGGCAGGTGGAAGTTATATTCTGGATCAATAATACCACCTGTTGCTGTTTGAGCTTCAAGTAGTCTTAGGGCATAGTCCTCGGACACAAGCTCCTTTTTCATTGCTTGGAAGAGGGAGACAACCTTTCCACTATATGGATCCTTATAGCCAGTGACTGCTCTCTCTGCAGACAAGAGCTTATCATGAATTTCTGGGCCCACTACACCTTTGCGCACTGCTTCATCTACAGTGAGCATTTCATTCCTGACAGGATCAATGATGAATCCAGTGGCTGCTTGAGCCTCCAAGAGACCAATTGCAATGTCTGGCTTCATCATCTCTCTCTTCATTGCTTGATAAATGCTGATTTTGGAATTTGAATCAGTCACCACACCAGAAACACTGCCAGTTCCATACAAGTACTGCTTAACACTTTGCATCTCCATGACATCGCGCATAGTCTTTTTCTCTTTCTTCAACAGGTTGTAGGTCTCAAGGTCAATGATGCGGGCATTGTAGAGATCTTCAATAGTAATTTGACGTCTTCTTGTGCTGCCCGTCTGGATGTTCCCCCCTTTAATAATTTCTCTCTGCTCCAGAATCTCAATTATAATGATTATCATCCGTTCCTTTGTTATGTTGCCAGAACGATATTCTTCCAGAAGCTGAGCCCTTTGCTCCTCAGGTAGTAGATTTGAATTCATGACATCCCAGAGAGACATAGAGCCCTGACCTTCAATGGGTAGATCAACCTGGGTAGTGGTTAGATCACTCTGAGTTTGTTCTTCACTGTAAAGGTATGTCTTCTCCACAACTGTTGGGGCCTGTGGTTTGGAGAGCTTTAGTAGATTTAAACCTGTGTCAGGATCTGCCATACACTTGTCTTTTAACTGTTTGTATGATATGTTCTCATCAGATGCAGGGTCAGAGAAGTACTTGCTTTCAGCAATGCTGCTGGCCAGCTGTTTGGTAACATAGCCACGTTGAATAGCAATTTCAACAGGAATACGATGACTGTTTACTGGATCAATAACTCCACCTGCGGCCAACTGTGCCTCCAAGAGTGGCATGGCATGTTCTTTGAGGATAAGATCTTTCTCCATGGCTTGATACAGGGAGATCTTATTGCCAGTGAATGGGTCTTTATATCCAGTGACAGCTTTTTCAGCAGAGAGAAGTTTCTCATGAAGCTCCGGACCAACAAGGCCTGCTTTAACTGCATCATCCACAGTAAGACATTCATTTCTTGATGGATCCACAATGAATCCTGTGGCAGCTTGAGCTTCAAGCAAAGCGATACCTGTGTTTTGTCTGAGGAATTTCTTTCTCATTGCTTGGTAGATGCTGACTTTCTCTTTTGTAGGCTCTATATAAACTCCAGCAATGCTCTCAGAGCCTTGGAGATACTTGTTGACTGAGGTGTTTTTGCTTACCTCTTTTGGAGTCTTTTTACCTTGTTCAAGCAAATCATAGGTAGACTTGTCAATGATTTTGGATTCAAATAATGACTTGGCAGGAACTGGTGCCCTAAGTCCCTTAAAGTGCCCTTCTTCTTGTTTCTTGGTATCTTTCTCAGTGACAATTACAATTAAAATCTTTGTAATCTTCTCAATTGTCATTTTCCCAGATCTGTATTGCCTTATTAAGTCAAGTCTTTGCCCCTCAGTGAGATAATCCGAGTTAATGAGCTCCCATATGGTAACTTTTCTCCCTTTAAAATGTCCACTCTGAACTTCAACAGTTGCCTGAGTCATTGAGTCTTTGGTCTGGTCATCAGTATATTTCAACTCCTCCTTGGCATTGATGGCTTGCTCAGACAAAGGAAGAAGCTGAAGGCCAGTCTTTTTGTCGGTGACACATCTTTTATAAAGCTGCAGATAAGTGACATTTTCCTGAGTGTTTGGATCAAAGTATCCTTTAACGTCATCAGTTGGGCTGGCCAAAATCTTTTGGGTTGCATCATCAAAACTGCCCTTCATGCAGGCAATGTCATGCGGAATACGGTGACTTTGAACAGGATCAACGATGCCTCCGGTTGCCAGTTGTGCGTCAAGCAGCCGAAATCCCTGGTCCTTCATGATCAGATCTTTCTTCATAGCCTCAAACAGAGAAATTGTTTTTCCAGTGTAAGGATCTTTGTAGCCTGTGACAGCTCTCTCTGCAGACAGTAGTTTTTCATGAAGCTCTGGACCGACAACACCTGCTTTTACAGCCTCATCTACTGTAAGTTTTTGGTTTTTAATAGGATCTACGACATATCCTGTAGCAGCTTGTGCTTCCAAGAGATTAAGGGCAGGCCCAGGTCTCATCATGTCCCTTTTCATGGCATCATATAAGGACATTGTTTGTTTGGTTGAGTCAATAATTACTCCTGCAATGCAGTTAGTGCCTTTCAGGGCATTGCGCACATGCTCCATCTCAGACACATCTTTTACCAGCAGTTGTCCTTTCTGCAACTTGTTATAGAGGTCTTTGTCAATAACTTTGGATTCAAGAAGTTTTGTAGCAGGTACAGGTGCTCTCAGGCCTTCGAAGGCAAGCTCATTCTTTTTCTCTTTTTCCTCTGCCACAGTTAGAACAATTTTGATGATCTTTTCAACTGTAATTTTTCCAGTTTTGTACTGACGGATAAGATCTTTTTTCTGGTCCTCAGTGAAGTACTCTGAGTTTATAATTTCCCAGATGGTCACAGTCTTTCCTTTAAACCTTCCAAATGGCACAGACACAGTTGTCTTGTCAAAGACATCCCTTGTTTCCTCATCTGTGAATATTCTGGCATTTAGAGCAGCCTCCTCAGAGATGGGTAAAAGAAGCAGTCCTGTTTCTGGATCAGTGACACACCTTTCTATTAGCTGGTGGTAGGTCAGATTTTCTTGGGTGTTTGGATCATAGAATCCTTTGACATCGTCTGTTGGATTTTGTAGCATTTTATTGGTGTCTGCATCAAACTGACCCTGCTTATAGGCCATTTCAGTTGGCACACGATGACTGTTGACTGGATCAATAATGCCACCTGTTGCTATCTGAGCCTCAAGCAATCTGATGGCATGATCCTCCCCAATGAGACCCTTCTTCATTGCTTCAAAGAGGGAGATCTTTGCCTCTGTGTATGGATCCTTGTAACCAGTGACAGCTCTCTCTGCAGACAGCATCTTGTTGTGAAGTTCAGGTCCAATTAGACCCTCTTTAACTGCCTCATTGACAGAGAGTTTCTTGTTTTTAATTGGGTCAATTATGTATCCAGAAGCGGCCTGTGCCTCCAGCAGGACTAGCCCTGTCCCAGGAGCAATCTTCTTCTCCCTGATGGCTTGATAGATGGGCATTTTTTGATTTGGATGAACAAGCAGGCCACCAATGCAGTTCTTGCCCTTAAGAACGGTTTTAAGTTTTTCTGTCTTGCTGAGTTCTTGGGTTGTGGTGTCACCATTCTGGAGCTTATCATAATCCATTTTGCTTAAAAGTCCTATGTCAAAAAGTCTACTTGCAGGTACTTTCTCACGAATCCCATCGAAAGATAATGCAGAGAAACCATTTGGGCCATCAGCTTCATCAGAAATACTTTGACCATTGAGGACTTTTTTGTATTCGGTCTGGATGTGAATCTCTTGGGTGAGTTTCTGAGCAACCTCAAGCTGCTGAAGTTTATCGCGCAGTTGCTGGTTTTCCTCAGCAAGCATTCTTTCTTGTTCAAGCTTTTTCCTCTCAAGTTCTTGCATCTCTTTCTGCTTGTTGAGCATCTCTTTTTCAGCTGCTTTCTGTTTCATCAGAGCAGAATCCATAGTGGCCTTAAGTTTCATCTTTTCGTCCTCCATTTGTTTTCTTTGACGTTCCTGTTCATCTTTCAGGGCTTTTGACTTTTTGACCTCTTCTTCAAATTGGCTCTCTAACCTCTTCTTTTCATCCTCAATTTGTTTTTCCTTCTTTAAAAGCATCTCCTTTTCTGACATAAATGTCTGCTGAAGAATAGTTTTCTCCTGTTTAATTTGTTCTTGCTGAGCATTCGCCATCTGTAAAAGAAGAAACCATGAACAACGTTAAAACAAAGCTGAAAAACATTCGGACAAATAATTTTCAATGATGTAAATGTCAATTTTAAGATTAATGAGAAATCATTATGGATTATAATTAAATAAAGGAAAATATTTGTAAAAAAAAAGCAATGTTAGTTTTCAGAAAGAGGGTTAACAATGACATAAGCTGCAATTTATGCCATCTTTAACACAATACCTCTTTGGACTTTTTCTGTAACTCTTCAGCCTCTTTTTTCAATTTTGCCTTCTCATTCTCAAGATCAGAAATGGCTTTGCGCAAGTCATCTGCTTCTTTGTTACTGCTCAATCTTTGTATTTCCAACTGTTCAACAACAGTCAATTTCTCTTTGGTGGAAAGCTCGGTCTCATGAAGTCGGGCACTAATCTCATCTGCCTGCTTCTTGAATTTCTTGGCTTCTTTCTCAGCTCTAGTCTGTGCATCACTGAGCTGTGAAACCTGAAGTCTAAGTTTCTCTGCCTCAGCTGTTATCTCCAACTGTCTCCTGCGTTCAGCCTCCAATGATTTTTGGAAGCCCTCAGTTTCTTTCTCAAGCTGTTGCTGCATCATTTGTTTGTCTTCAAGCAGCTTTTGGGCTTGCTCTTGAGCAAGGTCTTTCTGTCTCTGTAGCATTTCTGCCTCTGCTCTAAGTTTAGATGCCTCCTGAATAGCTTGCATCTTTTCTTTAAGCATCTTTTCAGCAAGTGCTCTTTGCTCTGCAAGGTCAGTCTCTGCAATATGTCTCATGCGAGCAGCCTCCTGGGCCTCAATGCTGAGCCTGGCAGCCTCCTCAGCAAGCTTTTTCATGTTCTCAGCCTCCTCAGCCAAGAATGTTTGAGTATTATCTTTGTCCTTCTGGATGAGACGCTGATTCTCCTCTTCAATTCTGAGCTTAAGTTTGATTAGCTCTTCCATTTGAATCTTGACTTTGAACAGTTCCTCCTCTACCTGGGCTTTCTGTTTAACAGCATCACCAACCTCGTCCTTCAGGCGATGAAGCTCATCATCCAGGAGAGTCTTCTGTTTGTCTGTCTCATCCAACCGCAGTTTCACTTTAGTGAGCTCTTGCTCAACCTGTGATTTCTGCTTAAGTGTCTGCTCTGCATGTTTCTTGTGCCTAGCCATCTCTTCATCAGCTAGCTGTTTTTGCTTCAGCGCTGCTGTCTCAGCCTGAGTTCGCTTTTCTGCCTCTAGCTCTGCCTCTTTTCTGAGCCTCTCAGCCTCTTCTTGGGCTTTGGCCTGATTGTTTGCCTCAACCTCGGCAGCCTGACGCTGACGCTCTGCATCTTCAGCTTGATGGCGGAGGAGGGCAGCCTCTTTCTCTGCCTTTTGTTTGGCATTTTCTGCTTCTTGGGCAAGCTTTTTGGCTTTCTCAAACTCCTCCTTGAGCCTTTTATGTACCATGCTGTCCTCTTTCTGTTGAACAAGAACACTTTGAACTTGCTGTTCAGCTGTAATTGCTTTCTGAGCAGCCTCGTTGGCAGCATGTATTTGCCTCTCAGCTTCTTTATCAGCATCTTCTCTCTGCTTTCTGGCCTCATCTGCTTTCTTTTTGAGACGCTCCACTTCTTCTTGGGCAACTTGGCGCTGTCGAGCTGCCTCCTGTTCTGCGGCAGTAATCTTTTTCAGTTTTTCTTCAGCCTCCCTTCTTCTGTTTTCTTCTTCAAGGGCAAGCTTACGTAGCTTCTCTGCTTCCTCTTCAGCTCGTAGTTTGCTTTGGTGTGTTTCCTCAGCAATATTCTTCAGCTTATTCAGTTCAAGCTCCAAATCAAGTTTGCCAGATGAAGCCTTCTCAAAATTAAGTTTCAAGATACGAATCTCCTCTTCAACTATTCTTTTCTGTTTAAGAGTGTCATCCACAATTGATTTCTGTCTTTCTAATTCCATTTCAGAGGATTTCTTGAGCTGGTCGATCTTCTGCTCAATGTCTTGCTTGTGCTGGCTTGCCTGATCTTCAAGAGCCTTTCTCTGGTAAGCCTCAGCCTCAGCATTCCTTCTCAAGCGTTCATTTTCAGCCTCCTTTTCTTTAAGAGCTATCTCTGCTTCAGTCTTCAAGCGAGTGGCCTCATTAATGGCAGTAAGCTTCTCTTTGAGAATTCTCTCTGCTTCTGCTCTCTGCCTTGCAGCTTCCTCCTCAGCCACTTGCCTCTGCCTCTTTGCCTCTTCAGCAATGGCACGGAGCTTGCCTGCTTCATCTGCAAGATCCCTCAGTTTAGCAGCTTCAGCTTCCAAGAGTTGCTTACTCTTTTCAGTGGTAGACATGCTATCCTTTTCAGCCTTAGATTTCAGCTGCAAAAGTATGTCCATTTCACTTCTAACTTTGGAAAGCTCATCTTCAAGCTGCTTCCGCTGCTGCTCTGCAGCACTGACCTCATTCTTAAGACGGTACAGTTCATCATCAAGCAGAGATCTCTGTTGCTCGGCATGATCAAAATCAGCTTTCAAGCGGATCAGCTCATGCTCTGCTGAAAGCTTCTGTTGTGCTGTGCTCTCTGCCATCTTCCTCTGCCGCTCAAGTTCTTGCTCAGCCATGTCTTTCTGTTTCAGGGCAGACTCTTCAGCTTTGGCCCGTTTTTTGGCCTCGCGCTCAGCATCATCTTTCTGTTTTTCGGCCTCTTCCTGTGCAAGACTCTTTTTGTGGGCCTCTTCCTCTGCCTGGAGCCTTAGACGAAGGGCTTCATTGGCTTTTTGCCTCCATTTTTCAAGCTCGCACTCAGCCTCTTCCCTGGCCTTGTCTGCTTCTTCCTGTTGCTTTTTGAGGCGTTCTGCCTCCTCCTGCAGTTGAATGACAGTTCCGTGCTTTTCTCGGAGTGACTCCTCGAGTTTGGATGTCTTCTCGACAAAGGACATGCGCTTGCTCTGCAGCTCAGCAGTGGCACTTTTCTGAGCTACCTCTTGAGCGACCTTGATTTGTCGTTCTTTCTCAATCTCAGCCTGCTTCATGTGTCTCTCTGCCTCCTCAGCCTGCATCTTGAACTTCTCAAGGTCATCCAGGGCTTTCTGCTTCTGCCTGGCAGCCTCTTTCTCTGCTTCAGACTTCAGCTTTAACTCTTCCTCCGCCATCCGCTTCTTCTGGGTCTCCTCATTAACCTGCTTACGAAGTTTCTCAGCCTCCTCCTGAGCAACTTTGCGAAGTCTCTCCGCCTCTGCAGCCTTGTCTCTAAGCTGCCTCACCTCGTCTTCTGCAGTGGACTTCTGCTTTACTGTAGTTTCCAACTGAAGTCGTATGATGTGGATCTCTTGCTCTATTTTGGACCGGCTTTGCAGAGCCTCCTCCACTTGTTGACTCTTTGATTTGATCTGTTGTTCGGAGAGGTTTTTGAGCTCATGCAGCTCCAGCTGGATGTTCTGCTTTTGCCTTTCAGCATCCACAGCAACAATCTCTCGTTTGCTAACCTCCTCTTGCATCATGAGCTTGAGCTCCTGAGCCTCTTTCTCCGCTTTGGCAATGGCCTTGGCATGAGCTTCAGCTAGCTGCTTCTGTTTCTCTAACTCTGCCTGCATTTCAGCCATTTTTTTCCTCTCTTCTGCTTTAAGTTTCTCAGCAGCTTTCTGTATTAGTGGAAGTAAATGGTAAAGAAAATTATGATCAGGATCAAGCATGACAGGGTGTTAAAAGATTTAGTTTACCAAAAAATGAAAATGCTGTCATCATTTATTAGCTCTTTTATTCCAAACCTGTGTGACTTTCTATTATATTATTACTTTCCTCCATGGAACACAAAAGGTGATTTTTTTTTTAAGAATATTTTGGCCACTCAAAAGTATCATAGTAGTGGCCCATGTGACTTGCATTATATTCTAAGTCTTCTGAAGCTATTATATACATATATCTTCAGAAAACTTGAAAAAACTGCACAGAAGTTGTATGGACGACTGTCATCGTGCTTCGTCACTTTTTAAGTTTGAAAACTTAAAATCCCATTCCTTGTAATTGCATGACAAAAAAAAAAAAACTATCATTATCGAAAAGTCTTCTTTTTGTTCCATGGAAGCAAGAAAGACGTGGTTTGCAATGACAAAATATCATTTGAGCAAATGATGAAAGAATTTTTCATTATTTCAGTGAACTAATTATTTTAGTGTTAAGGTTTTTGTTTAGCTCAAAAGGAAGACAGGTTTAGATGCAAACATGACAAATGGGGTTAAAATAAATTAATAGTCAAATATGATATAATTAATGTATGGAGACACAAGACATTGCTTTAAAACACCACACCCTCATGACATGCTATGGTAGCACTCTGAAAACTATTTACTGCATTCCAGTAAAACAAAGTGATTCAAGAAAAAAACTGTCTAATGGTTCGCAATCAATATGCTGTTGTTATAAACTAAATGACTGGATGAAAACTGAGCACACAATTAATACAGCTTTAAGAGTGGTCAGTGGTCAACATTTGAAGTGGATCAAAAAAGTTAATCAAAGTTGTCCTAAGACAATAACTAGTTCACTATAGCGAATTGTTCAAAATTCATGTATAACTAAGGTTTTGCTCCACTTCAAATGTTGACTACTGTAGCTATGAGAATCAGAAAACTACAATGAACAAAAGTACAATAACATTTACAGAGAAAGGCTAAATCATATAAGCTTGATGGGAGGAAATTCAGAAGATTAATGAAGAGGAATATTGGAATATGGGTATGAAATTACTAGAGCGTAGTGAAAAGTTTTACCTCTTTAGAGCCCAAAAAAGTTCAAGCAATCATCAAGACAAAGCACTGGCAAGCAGTTAGGAAAAGCAAAGAA
Source organism: Scardinius erythrophthalmus (assembly GCF_964197995.2). Taxonomy (NCBI): domain Eukaryota; kingdom Metazoa; phylum Chordata; class Actinopteri; order Cypriniformes; family Leuciscidae; genus Scardinius; species Scardinius erythrophthalmus. The sequence goes on from NC_138236.1 coordinate 35,167,277, forward strand.
ACCAAAGGTTAGGGTTTGAAAGACATACAGTAGAGAGAAAAGAGAAAAGCATATCGGAAAAGTCGGCCTCATCCAACTTGCTTTCCCTAGTGTGTATCAGACACTGTCTGACGTTCAAATATAACATATTCTGCTTTGTAAAAATATGTAAAAATACCTAAACAGCTGCTGGTAATTGTTGGAGCTTTACATAAAAAAAAAAAAAAAAGCTTTTCTAACTTTTTGTAAAAGAAATGTGTACAGATAATGTCCTTGAAAGGTAATAATAGATAATGTCCTTGAAATGTAATGTGATTCTTAATGGTTTTTTTTTTTTAGCAAGGCATAATATGGACAGGACAAATTTATTCTACCTGTAACTTACTTCAGTTTGTCACATACAGCTTTTGTTTCCAAAATGACAGAATAAATGTCGAGTCACCCATACATTAAGTATATCTACAGAAGATGATTTTTTAATGAGTGGTTGGTTGAGTTGGTTAATATTAGTGTGTTGAGTTAGTCTGGTGTGAATGGGGTCCCTTGGTGTCACGCACCTCCTCGTCCTCCAAGCGCCGCTGCGAGTCTGTGATGAACTTGATGTACTGACTGGTCAGCGTCATCAGTTCACTATAGCGAGTTCTCAGAGTCACATACTATGGTGAAAAAGATAAAGCATTTTGATCATTCAGATGATTTCAGTAGTTAGGATGTACTATTTTTCAAGATAACATAATTGCACATTAAAAATGATAAAACATCATAGTAATCTATGCAAACATGAGTAATTAAAGAATGCAAATGTATGAATTAGAATGAACTGATCTATGAGCGTTTTCCAACCTCTTGAATTATGTTATCAGAGGCTGACTCCATCTTGGTTTTCTTCAAAGGAGAAGTCAGAGGTTCTACCTGAGCTTTGTAGGCAACCAATTGTAGTTCATAATCCTGAAAAAAAAAATGATTGTAGCACTCCAACAACAAAAACTAAAATCTATACTTTTCAGCATCATTACTCCAGTCTTCAGAGTCACATGATCCTTCAGAAATCATTTTAATATGCTGATTTGCATAACACTTCCTTTTGTGTGGAAGGATGCTTCTGATTTCTGAAGGATGCTGATGAGGAGTAATGATGCTGAAATTTCAGCTTTGATCACAGGAATAAATTAGATTTTAAAATATATTAAACGGTAATGATATTTGTATGTTTTTCCTGTTTTTCCTGTATCCTCTCTTACCTTGATTGTATCAATGTAAGCTTTGGCATATTTCTGACACTCATCAACTTTCTCTTTGTTTTTCTCAATCTCTTCAAGCAGTTTCTGTGAGGGGAAAAAGTCAGCATATTATACTTTACCTTTTAAATAGGCTAACAAAAAGCTATTAGAGAAACATATTTATTGCAATGTGTATCAGAGAACTAATGCACAGAAATGAATATTCCAGCAGTTTCTCTTCTGAGATTTTTTTCACAAATTATTGATCTTGTTCCATATTTAACACTAAATTTTGTTCAAATTTCAAGATGCCACACTGTACATTTGTAAACACTGCATCATTTGCATATTTATGAGGTTAATATCACTGAGGTAAATGCAAAAGAGCATGCGACCTATTTCAATACCTGCTTGTCCATCTGAGGAAATGTTGACACTTAGGCTAACTCTCTGAAACGTACTACAAAAATAATACTCTGTTCGTCGCCTCAATAAATGCATTTGATGTCACTGGCCATTGCTATTTTTAGTTTCACTTAGACATTGAAACTAAACATAGTAGATGTTTATGATGTGACTGCAACTGTACAAAGCAAATAAATATCTAATGAGGTAAGGTGAGGCTGGTAATGATTGTTTTTTTTTTTTTAAAGGCACAGTACTGTATGTAAATTTCGCAGATAGAGGTTGTGGAATCATGGGAGGTGTTGTATTCACCTCCACAGCCAGTGGAAATATCCGACGGGACGGATAATGTTAGTTTTACTAACATTACTGTGGTACGAAGCAGGGCGGAGCCGAGAGCCGTGGGATGCGAATGCTAACGAGAGACACTGGTCTGGAGTCTCACGGAGGAGCTTCGGAAGGATATAAGAAAGAATGACTACAGTGAAGGACGAGTGAGGATCTGGGACAATTAACGGTGCTGTTTTTATCATGCTTATATTCTGCAGTCGGCCGCTGTCGCTCCTTTCAATGTTGTTTATGCATATTTTATTAAGTTACGTTATGTTGAACGTCCGCCTCCTTTTTTCCTGAACTTGGAAAGTTACAGTTACATTTTAACACTTAAATAATCATATAATACTAAAAATACATTTGAGTGTGTTGAAAGTTATGGTATGACGTTACTCTGCGCGTTCGCTCAGTGGATGCTATGAAACTCTTATTGCACACTGCAGTGAACTAGATCGATATTAGAATATCAATAATTAATAAATGCTGGATGACTTGTGTTGCTAAATGGCATGTAATTCATTTTAAACCATTGTATGGTGAAGAAAATGCCGTATTACAGTAACTACAAATAAAGCTCTTTCTGATTATGATATGTAAGCCACAAAATAGTGTTGTCTGATTTACTTTTTGGGTACAAAGATGTTACTCGCGGTATATAAAGAAAACAACAGGTTCAAACAATAAGACTAACCATGTTGAGCTATATAGCAATGATTAGTTTTCTATCGATAAATATATCAAAACACCAAAACCTTTTTTTAATACTGTATACCACAAACTGTGATAACCCACGATAAAACTCTAAACAAGTGTGAAGCATTGCTTAACCCAATGTTAAATCTGGCTGTTACCCGAGGTTTAAAGAGAGCAGTTTGAAAGGCCCTTTACAGAAAGCTTGTGTCATTCAGTACCTTCTCCTGTGCCAGTTGTTCTTTTAGTGTCTTGCTGTCAGTAATCGGCACTGCCTGGATCCTCTCCTGCCGCTGTTTGGCGTCAGCGATCCAGCGGATGAGCCAGTCGTAGCTCTCCCTGTAGTAGCCCTGCTGCCGGCCGAGCTGCTCCAGCTCGCGATGACGCAGGTCGATCTGGGCGAAGACGGCGCGCCAGCGGTCCTGGAGGCTGCCCAGGAGCTGTCTGTAGTGGTCCAGCTCAGTGTCCCGTTCAGTGTGAATCCGAGACATCTGCTGGCTGACCGATGTGGCCTTGGCCAGCTCACCATCCATTTCATCAAACACGGGCCGCTGGGTTTCTGCCTCCACGCGCATTTTCTGAACATACAAGAACAAGTTGACTTAATAAAATTAACGTAACTACATTGTACATACAGTATAAAACCTTTTTCATGAAAATAACCAATTAAATCCCAACATTTGGCAAAAAGTCTTGACTGTCAAAAATGAAAATGCTGTCAAATTTAATCACCATCTTGTCTTTCCAAACCTGTATTTTGAAGAATGTTGGTAATCAAACAGTTTCGGTTCCCATTGACTTCCGCTGTATTTTTTCGGTCTAAATAATTGAAGTCACTGAGAAATATTAGGGTGCCAACAATTTTTAAAATAACTTCTTTCATTTTCCAAGATCATACAGGTTTGTAACGACATGAGGGTGGGTAAATGATGAGAGAATTTTCATTTTTGGGTGTATAACTCGGTTGTTTTTTTCCTTTTTGAAATATGTTCTTGTTTCCAGTTTTGCAGAGTCATCTCTAAGTAAGTCATTTGAAAGTTGATTTTCCCCAAAAAGTGCAACACTGTGGCTCTTCAAATCATAATCTGTTGGTTTGAGAATCAGTCCAACACATGACTATATGTTTGCTCAAACAATGGCAGATTGGGAAACCTGTTTGAACACAGGCATTATTTTTGCTATTCAGTTAGGTGCCAAAGACTAGGTCCACTAAACTAAATCCTGATCCTATTTTAGACAATTCAACTTTTTTCTATTCATATATCTAGATCAGCAGTTCTACACCAAGGGTTTGGGACCCGCTAGCCTCAGCAAACTTCCAAAATGACTTAATGAATTGATTTAAAATAAGACAAAACAAGCATTATAATATCTAAAACAAAATCGATATATTTCTATAATATTTTTAATTCACCCCCTCAAAAACTGTAAATTCGGGATATAGAAATAATTCATTTTTCACACTAATTTTAAAGCGTGATTTCTAAAGCTAAGAAATGTAAATAAATACAATATTTAAATTCCATGATGAATAAACATTTTGTAGTTATTCTAAGCTCTAAAATATTTGGGTAGAAAATTGTAAAAACTTATTCTTACTTATCCAGTAAATCACAAACAACTGGAAACATCATGTAAATTGATTGGTTAAAAAAAGGGGGATTCTTGAAGAACATTCAGCTCTTAAAACATTTGGAATCCTGAAATTTAATCTACGGAAACTAGGATTGTCATTCCTCCGAATTTTGGAGTTGACAGGAGTCTTGCAGTCACAAAGGTTGAGCACCAATCATCTGCATCACTGTATATATTAGATAGATAGTACAATATTATAAAACAAAGGGTCAATCATTGAACTCTAAATATTTCCTCCCATGTTACCTTGAGCTCGGAACAGTAGTTCTCCACCTCCTGGACGTTTGCAGAAACCGTGTGAACCTCACGCAGGCGATTCTCATATATCTTCACGACATTTTCTGCCCCTTGTGTGTTCCGGATCACAACTTCTATTGTCTTAAGTCTACAAAGGAAAGAGATGCCATGATCTAATCTTATGCCTAATTAAATTAGTACATAATAATACACTACCGGTCAAAAATGTGAAATAATTAAGACTCTTCTGCTCACCAAGGCTGCATTTTATTTGATTGCTTTGAATATGCAGTAATATATATTTTAAAATGTAATTTATTCCCATGAATTTTCAGCATCATTACTCCAGTCTTCAGTGTCACATGATCCTTCAGTAATCATTAAAATATGATGTTTTGCTACTCAAGAAACAATTCTTAGTTTCATCAATGTTGAAAACATCAATGTTTTTGCATAAGAGAAATCTTAATTCTTTCAGATATTTGACAGGTAGTGTACACACTAGTTAATTAGAGACAAAACATGAACGAAAAGCAGCATCCTTGAGACTAGTATTCTGAACAATGGATACTGCATGTTGTGCAACGACAAATACTGCTCTAATAGTGGTCCTTACTTCTGCAGGTACACTGAGGACAGGGTGTAGGTTTGGTCCATCTTCTGCAGGGTGATGTCCAGCTCTGAGCGCAGGACGGGGGTGCTGGACTGCTCCGGGGACGCCAGGACCTCCTCAGCTTTCTGGGACACTTTATCCAGGTTCGTCTTAATACCCTCCAACTCCACGTGCACTTTCTGTTTGAGCCAGAAACAGAAACTCTCAGAAGATCTGATCCATTTTGTTAAATATGACAAAGAACATGGTCCGAGTCATATTTCACACCATTATCAAGCAAATAATTTGCAAGTGTATTCAATTTTTTTTTTTTTTTCATTTTAAGATTCTTTTCAAGAGAAAAAATCTCATTCTCATTACTCTCATATTGTTTTAATATTTGTTGTTCTGTCTTTAATTTATTCTGCAGTATGGTAATAAGATTTGTCGTTTAAAATAATAATAAATGAGCTGCAAAACATCTGGATGCATTACAATAAGGAATCAAATAAGACGGTCGTACCTTCTGTTCTGCAGTCTTCTGAATGCAGTCTTTGTGCGGGTCTTTACCCGCGGGTTGTCGGATACGAGCCACTGTGCGAGACTCACAATCTTCGATCTGCAGGCGCAGGTTTTTGATTTGGGTGATGTACGACTTGCTTGTGGATTCATCCTGCTCACCTGTGAAGATAAAAGATTTGTTATTACTGTTTTCTAAATAAACAACAGTTTATCTCTCCCTTATTTGTGCACTGCAGCCAACATTCATGTCACACACATTCCTTCAGTGTTAGTGGTACCAATGGCATTCCAAAATCAAAAGAAAAGAAACTATAATACTATGCATGAAGAAAATGAAGCCTATTTCAGGCACTATTACAGCTTATGACAGTAGAATATATTGTTAAATAAATATTGTTGTATTAATATTTTGTATTTAAATCATCACAAATTTAAAAATACAAAAAAACTATATATATATGGTTAACTAGCATGAAAACTTTAAGCAAAATATAATTTTGTATTTCGGTAACTTTAGTTTAGGATCCAATTCTCACTATTAACTAGTTGCTTATTAGCATGCATATTACTAATTTATTGGCTGTTTATTTTACTTATAAAGCACATATTAATGCCTTATTCTGCATGACCATATTCTACATCCCTCAATCCCACCCAATACCTAAACTTAACAACTACCTTACTAACTATTAATAAGCAGTAATTAGGAGTTTACTGAGGCAAAAGTTACAATAAGTAGTTTGTCAATAGTGAGAATCGGATCCTAATCTAAAGTGTGACCCTTATTTCTTTATGTTAAATGCTATTTACACTTCACTGCAAATATATATAGATGCTATTTACACTAAGTGAAAATAGCAGTGTTTTCTTTGCACTAAGTGTAAATAGTTGTTAGATGCTGTGGTAGATACTATTTGCACCACAATATATTGTATTATAAAACAGTATTTATTCAGTGTACATGGTTATATTTATTAAAAGCACAAATGGATGCTGCCTTATTAGGACAATACCCCTACCTATAACCCTACAGATAAACACTTTATTTCCACTATTAAATATCCGGTAGGCGCTTTATTTCCACTTTTCGAATATTTTCTTCATTTTTATTTAAAATAAACACCTCTCTGACCTGATTTGTAAAAAATAGTTGTATATGTGGATTCTTTTGCAATTTTCTCTGGCTCAATCATACAATGTGGGCGGGGTTAGTGTAAATAGCCTCTGCCAACAAGCACAAAACCTCTTTTGCCGTGAAAAACTACTGTCAGGATTTACTAAAGACATACAGTGAAAAATTAGCACTGAAAAGGTGTCGACAGTTATTTTTGCGGCTGACCTTAATGCACATGCGTTTTAAAATTAATCTTGTATTTTATGAATGCAAGGTGATTTACTAAGGTTTGTGCTTGTCAATTTCTGGCATTTGCGCCATTATTTGCCGTCCAAGAAAAGCATAGCTTAAACCAGACGCTAATTTTCGCTGCTCTTGGTAGATTGTGTTGGTCATTGTGGAAATTATCCGGCTGGATCTGTGTTCTTTAATTTGTGGGTCGTCAGTAGATCCCAAACAGAACTTTCCACTCACATCGGTGCTTTTTTAGGATTGCACTCTCATGCTAATTTGCCCTTTTTTAGGAAATCCGTTCCTCTGTGCCTTTATTTAGATTTTAGGATTCCATGTTGGAAATCCAACACGTTTCATTGGATTCCCCTTATTACATGTCATCTAAAAACTACAAATATATAAACAATACAGAGTCAGAAATTCATCTTTTGACCAGTGTACGTTTTTCCTCTGTATTATGCTACTATATTGAGTTTTTAACACATGCACACTCTGTAGAGATGCGCAGTTAGCTAAACCACAGGAACGAAACAATGACAAAAGCTGACACAACACGTTTTTCATTAATAAAGCAGCTCATCCATGATAACCAAACTCTGCTCATGACTGTCAGCAGGAGCACAAGACTCACCCTGTGCTCTGACAGCGGCTCCTGTAACGTGAATTTAACAGTTACCCAACATCCGTGAAAATATCACCATCATTTTTCAAAAGTGTTTGGTGGTGCACATCGGGCTTTGTCAGGGGCTTCATGTTTATTGCGAGGTGAAGTCTGTACCTTTCTCCAGGGTGCGGAGCAGTTTGTCGAAATACTGTGTGGTCTCCTTATAGTCCCTTTCGATCTGCACGTTGTCATTTGAATCGAAAATCTTTGAGTCCTGGCTGTCTTTGAGAAAGTCCTGATAGTGCAGCTGAAGGTTCCTCAAGATCAGCTGGTACTCGTCTGACTTCATCGTCTTGAACTGAAACATATCAAACATATAAACCCTTAGCTTCTTTCAAATTCAAAATGATTATATTTGCATCTATCCTGTGATTATTGCTATGACGGGATAACAATAATCTTCATTTTGTCTTTTGTCTAAAATTGACAATCTATAGCAAACTTATTCTGAGATGTTAAAACAGTCAAATGACGACTTCTCTTCTCTTTAATTTGTTTAGGAGGGCCCTTGAAGGGCTGTTATTCAATAGAGCAATTCTCCTTGTTTAGTTTCCTAAATATAACTCAGTGGATCTCCAACTGAAAAAAAAAATCAAGTTAAGGAGTTAGAGGTAAATATCCCATCTTGTTGACTGTAGAACTATGGCTGGGAGATTTACACGTAGACATGATAAACCGGTAGAGATTTTAGACTCGCGTTTACATGCTGTGCCGTAACGAAAGCTAATCATTTGAATGTTTTTCAGCCTTGTGGTTTAAAAAACAAGTGATTTTGTTCAAGTGCAATAAAGTTGACATCAAATCCTGCCAGACTAATTTGCCACTGGTTTCCGTTTAGATTGGCCGACGCTGGTCATGTGTGTGATGCGTGTGACGTACAACACAGACGCGCAGCGCAAAAACACTACGTGAAAAGACTCGAGGCCCAGAGAGAAGGAAATTAATACTGGAATAAAGTCGTTATTTTTGTGTTTTTTTGCGCACAAAAAGTATTCTCGTCGCTTTATAAACTTAATGTTGAGCCACTGTAGTCACTTGGACTATATTAACAATGTCTTTAATAACTTTTCTGGGCCAGCAAGTTATAATGTCTTAGAAGCCTATGGAGGAGTGATCCAGCTCTCAGATTTAATCAAAAATATCTTAATTTGTGTTCCGAAGATGAACGAAGGTCTTACGGGGTTGGAACAACATGAGGGTGAGTAATTACTGACAGAATTTTCATTTTTGGGTGAACTAACCCTTTAATAATAATAAAAAAATAACAGCTTCGCGTTTTCAATATGGGTGTGTGTAATTTACATAATTTAGTAATTAAATTGTAAAAACTATTTAAAGCAAAAATTACAACATTGTGATAAAATTACTAATATCGTGATATAAGATTCTGATGTGAGCACACAGTTTCTTTTACATTTGCTAGAGGGAAAGATCCAGCCAGCACATTAACTAAGTTTCACAAATATGTTTCATCATCCCTTATCTGGCTCAAACATCAAGACGTGACTAAATGCCATGAATAAAGCAGAGAACAGACCATAGTGATGTTCCATGAGCGGACGAGATGGATGTCTTTCATCAGGTATTGCCAGGACAGCAGACTCCTGAGGTCAGTGTGTAGATTCTGCCAGAGAACCAGTGTCTGCTGGTGACCAGACTCCAGACTGTGAGAAACATCAACATAACACACACAAACATTAGTCAATATGTTTTAGGTCATACTGTCTACTAAGAAAAGAGAAATTTGTGATTCTTCACAGATGTACAAGAGCTGTTCTAAATTTAGTGAGCTGCCAAACTAGACAGCATTTTTAGGCATCAGAGAAACACTCACAATATTATGAACAGAAGGAATCAAATGTACGCATCCTTATGAGATAACTTTTTTTCGAAGGCAAGGGTTAACAAACTTCTTTTAACAGCCGAACCTCTTTGAAGCAAAAGATTTACTCTAAATACACTACCAGTCAAAATCGGATCAGCAACGCTGCATTTATTTGATAAAAAATAAAACAATAAAAAAACAGTAATATTGTGAAATATTATTACAATTTAAAACAGCTGTTTTCTATGTGAATATATAGTAAAGTGTCATTTATTCCTGTGATCAAAGCTGAATTTTCAGTAATAATGAATGTTTTTTGAGCATCGAATGATTTCTGAAGGATCATGTGACACTGAAGACTGGAGTAATGATGCTGAAAATTCAGCTTTGATCACAGGAATAAATTATATTTTAAAATATATTAAAATAGAAAACATTTTTTCTAAATTGTCATAATATGTAACAATATTACTGTTTTTTTTAATCAAATAAATGCATCCCTGGTGAGCAGAAGAGACTTCTTTTAAAAGCATTAAAAATCTTACCGATCCAAGACTTTTGACTGGTAGTGTTAATATTTTTAATAATTGAATGATACATTCACATGTTCATGGTTCTCTGATGACAGTTGATGGTCACATGACATGCAAGTAAACACACCTGGAGACACTGTCGACAGCGTCCTTGTTGACGGGCGGCACGAGGAAGCAGACGGACGGGACGACGGCCTCATTGCCCGAGCGGTGCAGAATCTTCCACTGGAAGGGCTGGGAGTTGTTGATGAGCGCGCACTCGTCGCCCTTGTGCATGGTGATCTGTTACAGGAAACAGGGATTTAAGCATGCAGCACAAAACACCCACACAAAACACAAAAAACGCGACTGTGTCTACCTCCATCTGTTTGAAGTCACACACGGCCTGGATGGGCAGTTTCCCCCTGACGGAGGTGGTGGGGTCCCGTGGCTTCAGCTGGATCACAGATCTGGCTCTCTTGTTCAGGCCGGCGATGTCAGTCTTAAACTCGTTCAGCTGCTCTCTTTCCTCCTGTGGTGAAACGCTATTACTTCAAAGCTTCTCAATTTGATTTCTTTCTTTCATTGTATACCGTTCTATACAAGAAATGTTGGCAACACTTTACAATAAGGTTTTATTTGTTATCATTAGTTAACTACATTAGTTAACATGAACTAACAATGAACAATACTTCTAGAGGATTTAGTAATCTTAGTGTTAATCTCAACATTTACTAATACACTATTAAGACCAAATGCTGAATCTGTTAACATTAGTTAATGCACTGTGAACTAACATAAACATGAACAAGTTCATTAACTAACATTCACAAAGGTTAATAAATGCTGTAGAATACATTGCTCATTGTTAGTTCATGTGAGTTAATACAATGTAAACAAATGAGAACTTATTGTGTAGTATTACCAATGTGAAATAAAACACTACTTGATGTTGTCAAGTGAGTGTGTCTGCGTAGATGACTTTTAAGCAAATAAATCATTGTCAGTGTTGCAATATTACAGTACATGATAAGATCTCTTCAGTAAATGTTTGCAGTAAAAGATCACTACCAATAACTGTACACCTGCAAAGCAAATACCAGCATTAGATTAGGGAACACTATTCACTATTAACTAGATGCTTATTAGCATGAATATCACTAGCATATTGGCTGTTTATTAGTACTTATAAAGCACATATTAATGCCTTATTCTGCATGACCATATTCTACATCCCTTAATCCACCCAATACCTAAACTTAACAACTAACTTACTATCAATTAGCAGTAATTAGGAGTTTACTGAGGGGAAAACTCGTAGTTAATAGTGTTCCCTAATCTAAAGTGTTACCCTATAAGCCATCTACTAAAACTCACAACAGCATCTTGGAGTAAATCCTCCAAACGAGTGGTAGTGACGGTGCGGTCACACATGTACTTCTTCTTCATGGTCTCCTGCATCTTCTTCATCCTCTCCTCAGCATCTCTTACATCGGCAAAGAACTATTGGTAAAACAGACAAGGGAGGTAGAGAAAGTGAAGGATACAGCTTATACATGGTGGACCAGCAGAGATTTGCTGTGGTAAAGAACGTGGTTACATTATATTGGACGGGCATTTGGTGATGCCGTACCTGAAAGTATGCAGTGTTCTCTCTGAGATGAGTTTCAATGCAACAGCACACTTGAAGGATCCAGCTCCACTGGGTCTGCAGAGCTGCGGTGAAGGCCTGAAGATCACCAACACAACACACATGTAACACATACAACATACTGTACACTAGCGTCCAGATGTATGGGGTCAGTACGTTTTTTTGTTGTTCCCTGCAGTCAATAATTGTATCCCTTAAAACTCATCTTTCATAATCAAAATGACATATTTCTTCATGCCTTAAAATAGCTTAAATGTAACTCTACACCCTTGGTTCATTTAGTATATGCGAATTATTTTAAAATTAGTCTCCACCTCCACTTACTCACACCAGTTCAACTTTACGCTGCACAATGGCATACTGGTTTAAGAGTGAAAGAGTGAAGAGTGAATTTTACAGGTTCGTCTACAAGTCGATGTATCAGAATGGTAATGCGTTTCTCTTTACAGCGTCAGACACATAATGGTAATTGATATGATTGGCTTGACTATGTTATCAAACAGCTTATGTGTTGCTAATACACTATGTTCCTGTTTGCAATCTCAGAGTCAGACAGTTTCCTTCTAAAAATCAGCTTCCTTAGAAGCGTTTTGAACCGTCTTTTGTGAGACCGTCTTTGGTGCACCGCAGTTTTAAGTATTGAAGCATTTTAAAAAGTGTAGTTCATGCCGTACCTCAACAGTCTTCTTGCCTGGATGGCCGTCTTTAATGAGTCTGTCTCCAGTGGTCTTGATGTCATTGACCTTCTTCTCCCTAAGTTCCAGTTCACGCATGAGTCCCTGGGGAATTAATTAGGCCATGAAGCAGCACTTCAAACTGTAAAATATTCTCCATTTACACACCCAACTACAATAAGCAACAAGTCCTGGAATAACCCATTTCTCAACCAATCAAAGTCAAAAACCTCCCCTTAATCCTAACCCTAAACAAGTAAATGGGTTTATAAAATGCTTTTATTAAGCTACACTTACTGAGTAGTTCTCTTTCTTTGCACCCATGTTGGTGTTGTGTTCACTCCAGTCATAATTGATCTCCTCTTCCTCTTTGTCATTAAGCCACATCAGTTCCTTGGTGGCGGCACTGACAAAGTTATAAAGATGGTCAAGATTTCTCATACGGGACTTGGAGGAGTTCTAGCGAGAAGAAAAATACAGCATATGCTTACACGGAAGTGCACCACCGGCTTAATGATTTTACTGGTCAGAACACTCACCAGCAGTTTGTTGTACTGCAGATCCAGTTTGCCCAGATATTCTCTGTATGTGCCTTTACTAGCCGGCGAGAGTTGGTTCTGAAATATACAAAGAGGTAGAGACGCCAGCTCTTTAAAGTTAAAGATAAAATTGTAAATTTGTTTAGTCCAGTTGCAAGTTACAACACATATTGTTTCAAAGAAGCTTTACAGTAAATCATGATATCAATGTTAATATCTTCTTGCCTTATAGCCGCATTTAGCAGATTAGACCTGGGCGAAAAATAATTGCACAGCCATTATTTGGAATAAATTAGGCTATATATCGCTTTATGTGAATACACTGTAGATATACTTAACTTTAATATATTTTTGTGTGATAATATAGTTTACATTTTGAGACGATATAAACAATTACGTGGCTAAGATTTGCATAGATAATACAACAAAAGCAATTACATACAGTCACACAAACAAAATGAAATCCTGTTCACTCAATCAGTTCTAAAAGCCGTTCTAAAAAGATACGACTTCATGAGAATACTGTGTGTATGCAGATGTGTATACAGATGAAGTTGGATAAACTTATAAATTCAACTTTATATAAAGAGCTGTGCGATAATATAGTTTACATTTTGTGATGATATAAACAATCGAGCAGTTGAGATTAGCTATATAGCATATATACTTTCAATAGTTGCATAATTTGTTATTAACTCTGTCCCCACCATTGAGAGAAATTTCCGGCTTTCCGTGTTTTCACTGTTATTCGGTAGGGGGCGCTATGACACAAAACCTCAGGATCAAAACACAGGCGAAAAAGAAACAAGCGAAATACATATGTAAAATAAAACGATCATCAACATTAAACAGCATATACTGTACATCAAAACTGCCTAATGTTACTGAATGAAATGTCGACCCAGGAAGAGCAACAGGACTGTGAAGCTTTAGGGGTGTTGATGGACTCGATCTACTCCATCTGTGTTTTGATCATCGTTCTAAAGTCTTTGACAAAAATTAATTTTTCTCAGCTTTTTGCTCAAACAGTTTTTTTTTAGGCTGGCGGTGGCTGACAATAAAAAAAAATGCTTAGCGGGGAAAGAGTTAATGAACAATTCGTAAAAAAACCCTGCAAAAACAAGTACCTCATCTGCTCGTGCTCGCTCAATCTTAGCCTTGAAGTCCTCAATAGTTTGGTGAAGACCTCTGTGGCTGCCCAGATGAGACTCCACAGACGGAAGATCATCGCCCCACTCGGAGGAATCGATCCTGCGCTGGTTCTCCTCCACCCAGGCTAACAGGTCCTGTGCGTAGCGGAGTGTGACGTCATCCAGCTCGGGTCGCACGCGTTGCGTAGACCTCTGGGTCATGGTGACGTGAGAAGTAGTGCTGACGCTGGACTTGAGCCTTAGATTGTAGTCACTGCGCAAGTTCACCAAGCGCTCGTGTAAGCGGTAGACCCTGAGAAAAGAAAATCACAAGTCATTCTTTTTCCTTGACTTAAAGAGGTTTAGCAGTGAGTCTGATTATACAAGCCCCAGGTTTCAAAGACAAGGTTTAAGCCTATTCCCTAAAATGCATGTTTGCGCTGTTTTACCTGAAAGCAACTTGGACTGGCATATCTTAAAATATGTCAGTGCCTCTGTGTCTCAAGATTCACACCAGTAATAATTTTTTAAGGCATGTTTATAAAAGACACTTAAATGTCCTAATCCTGGCTTAATCTGAGCCCTGTCTTTGAAACTGGGCCATAATTTGTCATATTTACATATGTAGATTGATCAATAATGCACCGCAGGCTACTGGAAGAAGGTTTTCCACTATGGTAGCGCTAAGAAACATCGGATGAACTCACCTGCGATACATCTGCTCCGCCTGCAGGTGGCGCCCATCTTTGAGAAGCTGAACGTCATTAAAGAGGAGACGGATCATGCCATCGGCTTTGTCCAGATCTCTCTCCACCTCTACTGTGTGCTGCGCTGGTTTCCCTGCATTCAGGAAACGAATATCCTGCGGCAACAGAGACTCAATCATGCACAGTCACAGCCTTTACAGCAACTTCAAATTTGATCGAATAATAACAGCGTTTTAAAAAATGCAACAGATCTACGCTCTCACCGACTGCAGCAGAGACTCAGTCTGGTTGATTTGTTCCTCACACATGCCTGATTCCCTCTGCACTTTAATGACAATCTGTTGGAGACGTTCTAACCTGGAAATGATCAGAATTTGCATACGAATAATTACATTTTCTAAATTGATAGTTCTTGACCAGAATAAGCTGCAAATCGCGACCAGACGTTATAGCGAATAGTCAAAGGTCAGCGCTGGTCTATCACACATTCGACTGGAATTAAGGGATAGGATTTTCAATGCATACAAATATACATGTCAGAACATATTCTGTCTGTAAAACAATATTCGTTTTGAAACTAAAATAATACAAATGAGAATAATATGATAGGAAATCACTTCATTCAACCACTAAAAATAACCTGGATGTGAGTTGGTTAAAAGTAATTTAAGAAACTCACAGTTTTCCGCGTCGAAGCAAATACTCTAACCGATAAGTGTCAGTCATAAAGGCCATTTTTTACAATCCAAGACTTTCTCCGAAATGCATAAAAACATGTTTTTCTTGTTATAATCCTGTCATGGGACTCGGACAGACCAAACCACAGCCAGGAAAAAGTTGTTGGTCAGCCATTCCACAGTCCAGTCCATAAAGGATCTGTGTGCTGCACATTACTCTTGTCCAGCAAGAAGCAACATTGTCTTGTGACAGGGGATGTGTCCTGTTTTAGATGATACTCCCTCTCCTTCTAGATGACTGATATTAATAACAGTTTCATATAATCTCATTTACTCCAGATCAAAAGTGCAACATTTCTTTACATTCTCACTTACATTAAAAATCAGTAATCTTGCTATACTGCTTCACTTCACTGGGAAGTTTAAATGATTCAATTGCCAGAATGTCATAAATTATAACAATGCTATAAAAATGTATAACCAAAATTTAAAGTGGTTTTGTTTAAAGTGTTACAACTAAAAATAAATTATGTTCTCCGTTCCCCATTGATTTGACAAGTAGTTTAAAGGTTTCTTTCATCAAAATAGCTGTAATTCAGTTCTTTGACTGCTGTACCTTTAAGATGTCATTATGTAAATGATCTCTGTTGTGATTGGCTAAGCACTTTGCATGTGGAAACACCCTTAAGTTCACACTGTTATTCATATGTAAACATACACAGTCATGTGGTTAAGATAGTTTTAAATGAATTGACAATAAATATAGTGATGAAAATACAGAAAAAAAGTGTTTGTAACATAATAGTGGAACATGTTCATAGTTAATGTAATAAACAAAACAAAAAAGCTGATTAAAAGTCACTTAACAAAAAAAGATGAAGAAGAGTGAAGACAGAAGCTCTGTCTGCCAATGCCACTTTTTTAGATTTGATATTTAGTATCAGGTGCAACGAAATTCAAAATGCTGCTTAAGTATGTAAATATGTTTTGGGATCCGGTATAAATGTATCATTCTCATGCAGCTCTTATTAGTCTAGCACGTCCTTCATTGTGTGTTGTAATGGCTGCTGTATGTCAGTTTTTGGACTGGTAGGCTGTTCTATTCCAGTCAGCAACAGTCATTCCATTACGCACCCATTATATTCCCATATTCACAATGACCACGAGACAAAGCCACAACAAAACTAAGACGGCAGAGTGAGAGGTCTGTGTTTTCAGACATGTTCCTCACCTCTCAAACTCGATTCTGAGCAGTCTCTCTCTCTCCAGAATGGCCACATGAAGACGCCCCCATTCCTTCTCAACATCAATGGGGTGATAACCAGGAGGGACCTTAACCTGACCAGCGTGAACCGCGCTCTGTGGGAAATTTGCAGAACATCATATTAGGACAGAAGTAACATATCGATATACAGAAATTAAAGGAAGCTTTCACTAAATTTCACTTTATTTCGAGACATTCTGCTAACTGTAAGCAACTCTGCAACTACATGTCAACAAACTCTCAGAGTATTAGTTGACTGTTAGGTTAGAGTTCGGGTTAGTAGAATAAGTTGACATGTAACTGTAGTTGTAAAGTTACTTATAGACAGTTGAATGTCTGTTGAGAGCATTAATATAAAGTGTTGGCAGATATTAATAGACAGTCTACTAATACTCTGATGAGAGTTAGTTTACATGGAGTTGCAAAGTAACTTATAGTCAGTTGAATGTGTAAAGTGAACTATTGAAACAAAGTGATAACAATTATTTAGAAATCTCATGTTACATGTTTAAATCTCCAAGAATAGCATTATGAATTGTGAAATCCTGTGCACAAACCTCAAAGGACTGGTAGAGGTGTTTGGAGCGGCTCTTGTCTGACTCTCTGGCGGGCAGCTCGGTTTCTTTATATTTCAGAAACTGACGCCATAGAATCTACAATATAACACCACAAGCAAATCAATAAACAAACACATAAAGAGCTTGCCACAGATGCTGGAATATTCATATAGTATAAATTGTACAAGACACAGTTTGACCTTGATCATCCTAAGCAGGTCCATTTAAATGGTTCACTAAGCATTATTAAAAGTGGCTTTGTTAAAAAAAATCTTTGTTATTCATCTGGCGTGGCCTGACATGACTGAGGATTGTTTCTCGAATCTGGTAATGTAGGTTTGTTCCCTCAGACTAAGATGATATACCCATTACACAGCCGCCCCACCCTGAAGAGACAGAGCCATACAAACTCAAACAAAGACGTTCAAAGACCGAACGCCTGCTCTTCATGATGTGGTGTCATATGACATGACTCATGCACTTCAGAGAAGGATTTCTTCCAACAGGATAGAGTTCAACCCAGGTTACTGACAGTGTTTGCACTCTTAGACAAAAGGTTCAAAGTGGTTTAATATAGAACCCTAGGGCTCTTGACTTAATTTTAAAGAAGACTTTATGCCAAAAAGGTTATATACAAGGACAAATGTCGTAAATGATTGCATACTACTTTCAGGCTTTATGGTTATTTAATTATTATTCTAGTGATAAAATGTTTACAACCTGTTTAATTCATAAAACTGAATTAAAATGAGAAATTAAGTAAAACTAAATTAATTAATTAAAACTAATTGCATAAAATGGCCCCATGATGATGGTTCTCTATATGAAGCACCTTACAGAACCCTTTCTTTTAAAACAGTGTGGGATTGATGAGGCTATGGATGGATGGATGGAAATAGATAGATAGATAGATAGATAGATAGATAGATAGATAGATAGATAGATAGATAGATAGATAGATAGATAGATAGATAGATAGATAGATAGATAGATAGATAGATAGATAGATAGATAGATAGATAGATAGATAGATAGATAGATAGATAGATAGATAGATAGATAGATAGATAGATAGATAGATAGATAGATACTAAATGCTACTTAAAAACTAGACACACCCTAATTTTCATAACTGAGGCACAAACAAATTGAAACATCATGGAACAAAATGTTTTGCATAAATAAATAAAGCACAGCGACTCAAATGTTTGTTTGAAACTATGAAATGTCACATAAATAAATTACTTCCCCATAAAGCTACTTTCACGCTAATTATCCCTAATTGAATCATTCATTACTAAAGTTAGTTACTTCCCAAAAGGTTTTGTATTCTCTTTACATGACCCTAAACAAGTCACCCTCCCTGCTGAAGAGACTAGCTTAGACCAGTGTAAATTTATATGCTGGTCAAGATCATATTTAGTGCTGCATTGGTGCTGGTCTAAATATTACCAGCAAAACTTCAATCACTTTCTGGTTGACCAAGGAAAGTAATTCTTGCTGGTTAAACCATTTAAGAATGGTGTCCAGAATGTAGATCACAACATATGCTGGTGACCGAGCTGATCTTATAACCCAGGTAATTCTACAGAAAACCCAGACAATGTGGATCTCACAAGAGATAATGAAGACTGCAATTCATTCCACAACTAGATAGTAACTAGTGGCAACCCAGACCACACAACAGCAGACTTTACATTAGCGTTCCTCACCTCAATCTCCTCATAGCTGCTGGGAAACTTCCTCTCCTCAAAGATGGTAATGTGATGTCTGATCCATTGGTATAGAACGGTGATCAGCTCGTAGTATTCCAGCCAGCGCAGCTCCAGCTCCTGCAAGCAGGAGGAAAAACACACGGGAACTATTCAGGGGAGAACAGGAACGCTCTTTTGCCCCTGTGCTAAGTCAATTATCACATTCACTCAATTAGGAGTCAACAAGCGTAGCCTTGTCTGATAGCAGCATATGAAGGGAGGGAGGAATCAAAGGAGCAAAATAGCTGATCCTGATAGGTTGATTGATAGTCTGTGACACAGCTCACACAGATCATTTAATTCTCTTCCTCATGATAGATTCTGATGGTGTGAAGGAGCGGAGGAATCAAATAAAATGCATTTGACAGCAACTGGATCCAAATCCAGATAACACAATGTCTATTACCTCTTGAAGTTTACAGAATATTTCCTAAACCTTCTATCTATATTAATGGCCAGTACACACATTGTACAATTTTGGGCTGTCCCAGACGAAAGATGACCATTCGTGGCGATTTCTGTAGTCGTGGCTCGTAAACAGTGGTCTACGTCGAGCTCCATTTACAAGATTTGCATTCCAAGTTGGCCTCTTTTCCCAAGCCATAACCGCGTCCATATTCTCCTCTCTTTTTTTCAGCGCACATAAAAACCACAATTGCAAAAGGTTGATTCATCTCGCTGTATTTTTTCACCACTAGCGCATACTGATGACGTTTTATTCTTCTATACTAACCTGCGTTGTAGACTACGATTCAATAGGTGTCATCATTGTACAGTCTACATACATGGCGTACCCAAGTTGATTAGATCCATGTCGTACAGTGTGATTTGTAATGATCTTATAGGATTGCCGAAAATAAGATAAGAGGCCAAAAAGGGTCTTGATTCACCATATTTGTGTGTAAAGAACAAATATAAAAAATTAATATTTTTGTCCTTTCTTCACACAAAGCTAATGTACACTCTTAAACCTAAAGGTTGACATCTGGTTCCACCAAGAACCTTTAACATCCATGGAAGCTTTCCATTGCACAAAAGGTTCTTTATAGTGGAAAAGGGTTATTTTGATCTGTGGTTCAGAGTGGTTTAGAAAAAATGGTTCTTTTCATCTGATCACTGAAAGATTCATACAATATAATATGAATGTTATAAAGTATAATAATCATACAATTACGGTTATTCTATGGCACTGCTGTGAAAACCAAGACACAAGACTTGGAAAATAGTGATGTGGACAGCTTTTGGAGAACCTCTCGTCATGCTGATGCTATTTAGCAGTAGCGTGGGAATGGGCAAGGGCAGGAAGCCTTAAGAAACCTCATTCATAAAAATGCATCATTAGTTTTATTAGATTTGGTTCGACTGCGTATTAACTGGACTATGTGCTGACAGCCTATGTCTGGAACTGGTTTGTTAAGCGGCAATTACGTCATTTTAAAATGATGAGGGGAAAACTCACTTTGGCTTTGCCGCCGTCCTGGACGTCTGGAACTCGTGGCATAGCGTCGTACAGGGAGGACACATAGGTGATTATGGACTTCTCATCAGGATGAGGCACATCCACATCTGCAATGAAAAGTATTGTAGATCAGTTAGAATTCATTGTTTCATTTGGTGTGTGTGGCATGAAAATGTGTGATTGTTTGTGTGTCATTTGTTTAAGCAGACTGTAGTATTTCTCTATTGTGACCGGGACTTGATTTTGTCCATCAGGAATTGATTAGGCTGTTTGATTGTTTTCATTTCAATCTTATGTCGGTGCACACATCATCAGAAAAGAGATTAGAGGGGGAGATTATGAGGGATTCTTTTTTAAATAAGGATGTGTGCAGATCAATTATTTATAATGAACAATGCAATATTAAATACAAAATATAAATTGTTAATACATTTTGATTTTATGGTGACCAATTTATACATAAATCCATGCAAAGTCAAAGGGTTCACAAACTTTTGACACTTCTCAAGGTTTCCAAATGTCAAAGGTCATGGGATCCTAAACTCAATGAAAGATCAACCTACGGTGTTGTGGGATTGAACAAAGGTTATTTTCGTAAATGAAAACTGAAACGAAGACTAAAACTATTGGTAAAAAAATAATTTTCATAAACTGAAACTTTCAAAATATATGATAAACTAAAACGAAACGAAGCTAACAACAGTTGCTGAAAAACTAACTCAAATAAAATAATAATTAGCAAATAGAAATAATCATGTTCGTAATTAATACGCTCTCATCCTGTGGCTGTTTAGGGAAATACCAGTAGATGGCGCTTCATGCGTGTGAGCTGAAGCATAGGGCTGGGCGATTAAGTCCTAAGCGTCTACTAATTCACTCGGACAATGGAATGAGCTTTAAAGTTGAGCGCTGCGTTTTGATAATGTTGTTTCATGCGCGAGACGCGGGTGCAACAGCCAAACACGTCCGTCAAAAGCATGTTTACAGAGAAAACAATTGAAAAGCAGTGCAACACAAAAACCTGTAAAGAACTACTACTGTATGTTTGAGATTTAATGTTGCACGATGGTGACAGGCTGAAAGGTGCTGTTATTGTCTTTGTTTCTACAAAATCATTAATATTACTATCCATTTGGACACATTTCTCCACAACTACACACACACACACGCTGCATTTACACTTCATTATCTAATCACACTGGCTTGAACGGACTTGAACTGTTTCTAGATTTACCAGTAGTTTCACTGATACATTGTAGATCTGGAAAAAAAAAGTAAACTAGGCATGTTTAACAAGAAGTATGAATGAATAATTTTATTCTTTTAATTATTATATTATTAATAATTTTTTAACTTTTTTAAATACTTTAAGGATGCATTTGTTTGGTTATTTTTCAATCTCAAACAGTTATTTTATTTTTATGATTAAGAGGTTAGCAAAAGCGTTAACTGTAAACTGTGCAAACATTAAAAGCTGAAATTAAATGTTTATGGTCTACACAGGAAGTGGTGTGTTAACTCTGCTAAACTATAATTACTAACTATAAAACTAAAACTGAAACTAAATATATAAAAACATAGAATTAGAAAATAGAAATAGAAAAATTCTGTTAACTCTGCTAAACTATTATTAATAACTATAAAACTAAACAAAAACTAACAAAACCGTTAATGAAAATAGCTAAAACTAAATTGAAATGTATAGGAAATTACTCATTTAAATGCAAACCTATATTGAATACACTTAATCAGGATTTAGCTTCAAGACTGGGTGTTAATTTCTAATAACTTTCTTCAATACCAGGTTATACCACTTGATTTAACATTACCTTCTGGGTCAAGCAGTCGTGTGACCCCAAGTTTTTGCTCCGCCACTGAAAATGCCTGTTCCAGGTTCTCCAGGTTGGATAGGTGGTATACTTTCGACATGTCGATAAGCCTGGGCCTGATGAAATGAAGGGGAACAAACCCATGAAAATCAGTCAGTAAGTGTGAAATAAATGCAGCAGAAAAAGTTTAGAGGACCTTTATTATGATTAAAGATTATGCTCTTTTACAAAGTCTTGATTTTGTTTTTGGGGTCTGCAAGAGTAGGTTTTCATGTTTGAATGTTCAAAAACACAGTATTTATCACATATTTGATATTATTGCAGCACCACTCTTCACAGTCTGTCAGTAACGCTCTGTTTAGTTCCTGTCTCTATGAAGCCCCTCCTTCTGAAAAGCACAATGTGCTCTGATTGGTCGGCTGGACCAGTGTGTTGGGATTGTTCAACTGCTTTGAGTGTTTTTTGGAAATTTCCATAATCGCGACTTTCAGGACCCGGCCCTTTTTTGTGTGTGCCTTGGATGGGAATTATTTAAATGAGGAACATTGTGTTCCTTCCCGGAAGAAAACTCAAGACTTGCAACCCAATACAGAAATTTTTTTTTAACACTTTACACTAATTAACTAACTAACAATGAACAATAAATTTGTTACAATATTTATTTTTGTTTACATTTATTAGCTGTTCTTTGTTATTTCATGTTAGCTTAGGTCATTAAATAATAGTCCCAGATACAAGATTTTATTTAAATACTATATTATTAAAAGTTGTAATTAACATTAATTAAGATGAAGTGTTACCAAATATTATACCAGAATGATAACATGATAACATTTTGGAGTTAGTTAATTTGAAGTCATAAAAAGTCATAAATACTAGAAGAAATACTAGGCTCAGAGCACAGGTAATGTGACCACCTGCTCCATAAATCCCAAATAACATCTGTCTCCTGAGGGATGGAGCCATAACTGACATGCCATGAATACCCAGAGATGGGAGTGGCTCAAAACAACAGAGCGAGAACAAATCTATACACTAACACCAAAAGATTCTTAAAACATTAAAACCTTTAGTTTCTACACCATAAATCTATAGAGAGCCAGAAATGAAGCAAGCACCCGGTCATCTGTGTGGCATGAATGGTGTAAGGCATGGAATAGGATTCTCCAGTGTGGTAATGAGAGTCTGCCACCGCAGTCCGATCATCCATCCCGAAGCCTCTGTTGATCTGCCTCAGGTCCCTCTCTGAGCTCCAGTCTGGCTCATATCCCGTCTGAGAGTCCCCGCTGGAGCGAGCGCCTGGACTCTGGGAGCCCCGGCCAGAGTCCAGGGAGCTTTCGGAGGGGATATCCTCGCACAGCATGATCACACGGTCCTCCGAATCGCTCGCAGAAGCCACTGTACTGCTGGAGCCGGTCCGACGCTTCTTAAAGGACAGGCGCCTCTTCATGTTCAGCATCATCGTGTCCTCAATGCGTCCACACAATGCAATACCAGCTAAATATTTCTCGATTTATCAAATATCAATAATGAACCCTTCTGGTATTAGTTATTCTTCTTTTTCTCCAATCCATTTGCTCCCAAAGAGCTCCAAAAAAGAAACCAAGCTGAAGTTTGATGGTTGTTGTTTGTCTGCAGGTGGTGTCTGTAAAAGTCTCTTCCCTGTTTCTGAAAGGAGGCAGATCCTACAACTCCAATGGGTGTTCCTGGCTGACAAAAGCATCAAATCCTCCCTGTTCATGTGAGGGTCAGCGGGGCGTACCCAAGCTTTGCAGGTACACGTCCATGTTTCGGGAAAGGTGCCCTGCGGGGAGGCCTGTCTCCGCTTCAACAGGCACCACACCTCACGGCATTTATCGTTTCAACTTTCTCTGAAAAACTGCCTTCATTGTACACTTCTATTAGCACTACTTTCTTATTCAGTCTCACCCTGCTCTCTTTTGTCCTTGCGTCTGTGTACGGGACACACCCTCATTACAGAAAAACTGTTTTCACTTGGCCTGGATCTGCGTGGCTTTGTTTCCTTTTTTCAAAACTCTCTATCATGCATTTCATTGTATTATTGATGTTCATATCGTTCCAAACCATGTGGAACACAAAAGGAAACATTTTCAAGAATGTACATGCTGGTCTTTTCCATACGACAAAACCAGACCATGGGCTGCCAAACTCCACAAAGTACTCCATACAATTAGTGCACTATATTTCAAGACTTCTGATGTCAAATGCTATTTTTGTGTGAGGAACAGACTTAAATTATGTAATTTCTTCCATAGTTCTCAAATCTCATTCACATTTCCATAAATCTTATCATTATACTGTAGCTTCGAGCATCTCGTTTGATGGAAAAGAGTAGATCAGGAAATCTGAATAATATGTTCTTTTGTGTTCATTGGAAGAAAAGTATGTTTAGAAGAATTTTAATATTTATATGTTTGAACTTGAAAGACTGATAAAGTGAGGTGGCAGTCGTGTGCACAACGCTCATTTGACATGTCTTCGCTCAGGGGGTTTATCTTGATGAAAATATGCGCTTCAGGTCAGAACATTTCACTCCTTGGCATCAAGTACAAGTTTGGTCAAGAGTGAAGCTCAATGTTGAGTCAGGAAAGAACCTGATTAACACATTTCTATGTTCCAACATCCAATAGAAGGCTGTCATTTTGAGTATCTATCCAACCTATTCTTAACGTAAAAGCGGGTCATCCGCTTCCACTTATTTTACCCATGCAAAAATAGTATGTTATGCTAATTTATATTGCAAACTGGCATTTGTTATCATGTTATTTTAATTCATTATCATAATGATAAACACACTGGTTTGTAGTGCAAATAGTTTTATCATTTACTGCACTTTGTTGTTCTCTTTTTTACTTGTAGCGGCTAATGAATCAGTTGCAAAAAGACTGAAGATAAATATTTCAAGAAAATATCAGGAAATCAAGGTAACACTTTATTTTCATGGTCCAGTACTAACTCTAAGTAACTTTGCAACAACGTCAACTTATACTACAAACTCTAACCCTAACACCTAACAGTCTATTATAGTCTAATAATACTCAAATGAGAGTTAGTTGACAAGTAGTTGCAAAGTTACTTATAGTTAGTAGTATGTCTAAAGGGAACTATTGAAATAAAGTGTAAGCTAAAAAGAGAATGAATCATGTGACTGTTATTGAACAACTTTAGACTTGGAGCAACTAACTATACAAGCACACATTGCATCTTAATCTTGAGCTTTGGTAAAGAGGCACTTACTCATGTTTGTGTATAACCGCGTTGAAGAGTTTTCCGTCCCTCCAGCTAGTGGTGAAGTTATCGCAGCGGATACCGTGATAACCCTCAACCATACGCTGAGACCAGAGGAGCAGCTTTTCCTTCGCTGACATATCATCTGACTGACCGTTCACCTGGATATCTGAAATCTACCAGCCCAGAAGAAAATGAGTTTCATGGATTTAGCGACATGCAGCAGCGGTGGCAATATGTTTATTGATTAATTATCAGTAAATAATTAAAGTGATTGATTTCTCACGCAGGTATGCAACAAATCTTAGTCATGCAAATGCATTCCCACCAAATACCATTGACCTCCTAAGACCCTTCTGAAACCCGTCGTCATGCTGACTGCATGAACGTGTAGCAAAAACAACCCAGCTCAATAAAGGAAAATCCAATTACCTTGTGAATTCACAGTTTGAAGTAGCTAAACAACAGTATCTGCCACAAAACAATGAGGATCTCAAATAGATGAGCTTGAAAGCATACATTTATAAACTAAATATATAGTTAATAAAACCAGTAAACTAGATATGTATTTGCCTGCAAAAAGTCTAAAATGCTATACTCCTGGCAACAGTGATGATTCTGTGAACCATGTTTCAATGAATTAGTTCCAAAACAAACCATTTGAAATAATCAATTCGCTAAAATAAAAGTCAGCCCAAGGTAGATGCACTGACCCGGAAAAGCTTAGGCCGAAAAGGAAGTAAAACTGGCGTGATTTGCAATGGACGCAGATTAAATGATAAAACAAGCTTTTGCTTTCCGCACCATCTTTAAAGGTCAGCAAAACATTGGTCTCTTAAGACAAGAGGAGAGCCCTTAAGAGTCATGTGATCGTGGTTGGATGTCCGTCCGGGTTAATGTGTAATTCGCCACTGTCGCTTTTTCAGTGGCGTACAACTAGCATTGACAGGGGGATATCCGATCTGTCAACTTACATGGCAGATGCAAATGCTCGTATTCAATTCATATCAGATTTATTTCCACATATGAATGAGGCCTGAAACCGATCGGAGAATATCGGAATCCATGTGCCATATCCTATCTGTGCCACATGGGAGAAAGAAATCTGAATTCACTTGAACCATAAAGTAAATGCGGCCTTAGTTACTCACAAACACTGTTTTAAGGCTAGCATTTTAACAAATTATGGTGACCAGACGTCCTACTTTACCCAGGACAGTCCTGGGTTCAAGAGTTTCACCTGCCCTAAAAATTCATTTAAAAATGTGCTAAAATCTCTAGAAACAATACGTGTGTTGTTATTTGTTTGATGTAATCTGCATGATTCTGTTGAGAATCTAGGGAAACTGAATAGAACAAGATGAAGGAGCTGAGGAAGCTGGTTGAAACTTAAACTAAAGATATTTTATCTAAATTTGAGGAAATTAACCACATGTCTTAAAGATTCTGGTCCCCCTTATAAAAATGACATAGTATAGACCAGTGGTTCCCAAACCTGTCCTGAAGGCCCCCCAAAACTGCACGTTTTCTTTGTCTCCCTAATCAAACACACCTGATTCAACTCATCAGCTCAATTAACCCATGTGATAATGAGCTGATGAGTTGAATCAGGTGTGTTTGAGTAGGGAGACAAAGAAAACGTGCAGTGTTGGGGGGCCTTCAGGACAGGTTTGGGAACCACTGGTATAGACTACATTAAACAATCAATAAATAGTGTTTAATGTCAGTGAGGATTGAATATAAGCACATGGGAGGTTGGCACCATCTAAAACCCTGGTCATGTGACTCTCTTCTTGGTCAGGCTACCTCCACAAAGAGAAAGATCTTTTAGTTCATGGGGAAGTGGGCAGAAGTCCATACTCCACCCCTACACATAAACCTCTCTGCCTCTTCTGGACAAGCCAGAAGTCCTGGCAACTTATTTCCTCGATCTAAAGAAACCAGACTCTCTCAAAAGCTGGTCATACCCAAACAGCATAATTGTCTGATTTGCGTCAGACTCCAGCTGTAACATGACTGCTTTGTTTTTTTTTAATTGATTGAGGTGGAATAAATCAGGGTGTGATTGTAATTAAACACGCTGAACAACAGATTCACATAATTAGGTCTAAAAAATTGCCTGGATATTAGATTATGAAATTAGATTAGATCAGAGATTTCTCATGTTGCCCAAGACACTGAACAGATTAATTTACAAAATCTTTATTTCCGCATACTAAAACTATTGTGGTTAGATCATATTGGATATATTATAAAACAAGAGAAACTTCTTTTATTGCTTGAGGCAGATACTGGTTTGAAGCAAAAATGATTGACCCCGATGATGTTTGATTGGAAGGTGTAAAATAATTATAACCCAAGTGAACTGGTGATTGACCCAGATTTAAGTGATTGGTCAGACTGATTTGGAGCCCAGGAGGAGGAGGAGGAGGTAAATGGTATGGGAACTTAACACTGACAGAAAAGGAGACCTGGAAGTGAAGGATGATGGTCCATATGAGACCCAATGTCAGCTTTGGGTTTCCGTCGGCAATATCATCATTCCTGATATTCACCAGCTTGACCTGTGAGAAGAACATCAATTCACATTTGAGTTCAAGTTTAATGTGAGAGACTGTCTAACAAAACACCATTGTAAGCATGTGTAAATACTGTCCACCTAAAAATAAACCTTGTAGACTTACTTTTTTCCCCTGTGAAACTCTCAATGAGTGATTTATAGCAGAATGTCCAAGCTACTCTTTTCCACACTATGAAAGTTAATCATGACTGATGATGCACATGTTGGCTTTTTGTAATGCTTTGATGGTCAGTTCTGCTTTGACCAGAATCTGGTCCCAATTAACTTTTACTTTATGTAAGGGTGCAGCTTGGACATTCTACTAAACATCACCTTTGGCAAGCCACGAAAAAAAAAAAGAAAATACAGGTTTGGAAACAAAAGAGGTTGAGTAAATGAGTACAAAAGTTTCATTTTGGAATAAACTATCGTTCTAATTTAGTTTGAAACTTGTTGGTCTCGTACCTGCCGGCGTCTGAGGAAGTCCAGTGCTATCTGCACATTCTGCAGTTTATGGAATCGCATGCGTCCTCTCTCACGAGGCTGAGGAGACAGACAGAAGCCGGTTAAGACTCATAACACAAAGGATGAGACTGAGGCGTGTCCTTCCGCATCCAAGCTTCTTCTTTTGAAGGTCGAAATGAAGGAAGAGTGAAAAACGTGGAGAACCTTTTTATGAAGCTAATGTATGGTTGCAGTTTACTTTGATGGTCCACTTCAGGCTAACTTTGCAACTACATGTCAACTAACTCTCATTAGAGTATATTAGTAGACTGTTAGGTTAGGGTTCGGGTAAGTATAATAATCTGACATGTACAGTACTTGCAAAGTTACTTATAGTCAGTAGTATGTATGTCTGTTGGGGGAGCATCAAAATAAAGTGCTAGTATTAGCTACTAATACTCTAATGACTGGTAGTTGACATGAAGTGGCAAAGTTACTTATAGTTAGCATAATGTCTAAAGTGGACCATCAAAATAAAGTGTTACCTCATATATGAACACTAAGAAAATACAAAAGACAAAACCCCATGAAACAAATCTTTAAGTCCACGTCTGCTAGCATTTATGACACTTAAATATAAGTGTACTTAAAACTAAATCTGTATTGATGATATACCATCTTTATCTTCCAGTTCCACATAAACAATACCAACTTTGATATGCCCTGCCCCAACTTTCTGTTTCAGTAGGAAATATATCAACTCAGATAACTGAAAAACTGCAAGTCATTTCATGGGGTCTTCAAGACTACAGTATATGACAGAAGTGATGGTCATGTGACTTCAAGGATGTAGTGTGGTTAACTATTGTGGATGAATGCTAAAAATGCTTGTATTATAGAAAACAACCCAAAACATCTCACCATCTGACACACCCTTTTATGCAAACACCGTTTTATGACCTGAACACCTTAAACTAGCTTCAAACTGTAGTCCAGACTGTAAACATGTCTTGCGCAAACGTTTTGTTCAGCACTAATGATCAATTATAGGCATTTTGCTGATAGTCAGGGTAGTTACTTAGATATAATTTGCAGTCACACACCCAAACTATGACGAGGTTCAGAGAAATGATGTCGTAAAGAGAAACAGCCTCAGTCATGCGCAAGTGGAATTGAAAAAGGGCAACTATAATGTTATTCCTACCAGTGAAACTTCAAAATAAAAGTCCCTCAGATTAAAAGAAAAAACATGCTTTATTAAGACGCAATGTTTTTTCCCCAAACAGATCTTAAATCTTTCAAATCTTTTTATTTACAATTCCTAATGAAGTTTTTTTTTTTACATTTAGCTCTTTATTTTAATCATTGACAAACATAGCTTGAAACCTCAAAGGAAACAAAATGAAAACATGACTACAACAAGACTGGCGGAAGTGACATCATGCGCAAGCCAGCCACAGTGAGTGACCCATGCCAATGAAGCATCTACATCACTCACCAACCGTACGCTCCGCACAACGTCCCTCTCCCTCGTCTTGACCCAGCAAGAGAAGTGCAAAGAGAGCAGACAGAGGTCAAAGGGCAAAGGTCAGCAAAGAGATGGTGGTTCAGTGTCATAGGAAGATAGAATGATAGGCAGAGAAAGATTTAAAGAGGTGCCACACAGGAGAAAAAAAGAAAAGCCAGAGAGTGAAGTTAATGTCTTAGCTATAGCCAAGAAATTAAGCAGTATGATGGAATGATGTCAAGATTTTGAATCTGAACCCAGTGTTTTGGATGTGATTCAACATAACATCTTTCGAATTTGAAGACGTATTCCAAGGCATCACCCATAAATATGGTGGGGTGTTCAGGTCTTCCTTGACCTGGAGGTCTGGATCAGGATTTGTTTGAAGGCTGAGGGCAAGGTTGGATGTTTGAAGGTGGGAAGGTTGGAAACTGAATGGGAGAAGTGATGGGTTTTCTCTTGTTTGGCTAAGCATAGGCCCTACATAGGTCTGTCCCAAATGGCACACTTCTTGTGGGTTTACAGTGGCTACAAGACCGTAGGGCAGGGTTTCACAAATCCAGGCCACTGTCCTGCAGAGTTTAGATCAAACCACCTATCTGCAATTTTCTAGTAACTTGACTACATTGTTCAAGTGTGTTTGATTAGGGTTGAAACTAAACTCTGCAGGGCAGTGGCCCTCCAGGGTGTCCCATTTGTCATTTTCGGTTCCCCTTTGCGACTTTCACCGAGCCTGCACTGAAGCGAGCGCCACAGCAGACTTCTACCCGACAGTCAAACCGGCGTACTGTCACACAAGTGTGGACTCGGAGGAAGACTGTGAGGGCTTAGGGCTCCAATTGGGACAGGGCCATAGAAATCAGTGCAAGACAATCTGTAACACTCACCAGCGTCTCCCCGGAGAGGACCTCCAGAAGGGAGATCAGGTTGTGTCCATCTCGGAGATCTTCGTACAGGTCATTCAC
Source organism: Scardinius erythrophthalmus (assembly GCF_964197995.2). Taxonomy (NCBI): domain Eukaryota; kingdom Metazoa; phylum Chordata; class Actinopteri; order Cypriniformes; family Leuciscidae; genus Scardinius; species Scardinius erythrophthalmus. The sequence goes on from NC_138236.1 coordinate 35,198,205, forward strand.
ATGACGCTGAGTCTGAGGATGGAGAAAAAGCAAAGATGGTTTTATGAGTCTCGCATTAAAAATCACATCATCCCTGCAGTAAGAAAACAGCTTAGAATGCATCAGCGCAAACTAACATTTTTAAAGGAAAGATTCTAAAGATTTTATTGCTCATGCAATCCCAGTTCTGACTGCCTACATAAAGCTGAAACAAACACCACATACTAAAAACAGGTTACTCTGTGATTGAGTTGAGCAATGAAATTAGCTCCAGGTTTGCGCTTAATTGGTTTAGGGGACAAAATCACGCACCTAGAATTTGCCCTTTTTAAGTCATTTTGTTGACAAAATTGTCATTATTTATCCTTCCTCATGAGCTGCTGCTTCTTGTTTTCATTCAAGGAAAGTATATGGTGATGTCAATCTTCAAAAATACAACTCAGTCACATATATTCCAATTCACTTACAAAATTGTTGTGGTACTTTTTTGTCCTTTTTGGAGCTTGGCAGTATAAATCCCTATCCACTTTTATAATATGCAACTGCTGAACACAAAAGAAGATACAGTATACTGAAAAATATGAGTAACCAATGAGTTGATGGGACCCATTGACTTCCATACTAGTTTGGAAAAAAATACAATTGAAGTCAATGTCAACTGTTTGGTTACCGACATTCTTCACTCGATCTTCTTTTGTGTTCAGCAGAAGAAAGAATCTCATACATGTTTGGAACAACTTGAGGGCGAGTAAATGATGACAGAAGTTTCCTATTTGGGTGAACAATCCCTTTAAGATGGGCAGCAACTTCTAAATACAAGCATGTATGTCTCTTGTTAAAAGGATAAAAAGAACACCGAATTCAAAATGGATGCTTTGCTCAGCAAGTACAGGACGGGGCGCTGCATCGCTCCAGGCTGAAGGGCGGCACACCTGCCTCACGTCAAAAAATATCCGACAAATGGTTTATTGAGGGACAGTGTCAATTAATTCTGAAGATTTTTTCTTTGTTTGTTTTTAAATCAAGCAAGTCATACAGATGCTGTATAAAACCTCAGTGGGTCAGATCTTCGCGTGAATGATAAAAAAAAAAATAATAATTTTTTTGGCTGAAATGACAGACTGGGCTTCCTCAGGTATTTTACATGCAGCTCCACCCAACATGCACTGCTGCAAAACACTGAACTCTCTACGGAAATTAAGGAACAGCTCACGGAAAACTGACAATCCTGTGATTATTTATTCACCCTCACGTCGTTGCAATCCCGTTCCAAACTCATTTAAATTTTTTTATTTTATACATTGACAATTAAACATGTCAAGCTCCAGTAAGGACGAAAGAACAAAAGTATCAAAATAAGTACTCCAGAAGATGAAAAGATTAAATTTAAAATCATTCATTAATGAGATTATCTGTTGAAGCTACTGTATGAAATCTCTTTCTCATTAAGATTAAAAAAAAGAGATAAGAGAAAGAGAAAAACATTATCATAAATAAAGAGAAAAAAAGAGATGAATTTGGCATCAACCAAATGTGATACGCCAGTTCAAATATGTGGAATGGAAAAGATTTGAGATTTTTGAGTTTTCAATGACAGGATTTTGGAATGAACTATTCATTTTACTAGCATTATACGGCAAAGCCTATCTTCAGCACTATTTCAAAAGTTAGTTTGCTTTCAAAGAACAAAATCCAAATCAAAGTACAATGACAAATTGGCCTAACGAAGCAGGCTTTGGATTTCTTTTGCTGTACTGCATGAGCTCTATTACTGTAAGCAGTAATCTACATTCTTCATGAGACCCCAGGCCGAGAGCCTTAAGGATGACAGAAATACTGTACATATATGTGATAGAGCGAGGCCTGCTGGGGCACGCTGACAGATGGACCTACCTCAGCTCTCGAGTGCTGGACGAGTGACTGGAGCAGGAGAGGAAAAGAGGAAGGACGTGATGATGAGGAGCAGAGTAGAGGGCAGAGAGAGTGAGAGTTGATTAGAAATGGAAGAAAGAAGTGAAGGTTGAAAATGAAGGACAACATTAAGATTAATATGATTTAAAGGTTGATGCTGAAACTTAACAACAGCTCATAATGGAGTCGTTCGGCCAAAACTGAACATTTACTGTACTCTACTTTCTCCTTTTCAAAACCTATATGATTCATGTTTGATTAAATTTAAACAAACAGAATGATAGAACTATAGATAGATAGATGATAAAAGACAGACAGACAGACAGACAGACAGACAGACAGACAGACAGACAGACAGACAGACAGACAGACAGACAGACAGACAGACAGACAGACAGACAGACAGACAGACAGACAGACAGACAGACAGATAGATAGATAGATAGATAGATAGATAGATAGATAGATAGATAGATAGATAGATAGATAGATAGATAGATAGATAGATAGATAGATAGATAGATATCATACTGAGCCACTAGAGGTCTCTGTTGATGTCAGTCTATATTACCCAACATGTCCACTAGCAGAAGCTCACACACGAATAATAAGATAAAATGTATTATATCACAGTCTGTGTTAAATTCATACATTGGAAAATCACCACCAACAACAGGGTGTATCACACAGTAATAAGTCTCGTTTGTACTGTCTATCCCCATTATTCGGCCATTGCCCATCTTTCCCTCAGTCAGCACAAAGCAATAAGAGCTACAGAACAGCTGATGACGGAAACAAACTGAGCAATCAGTGTTCGTCAAGGTCAAACTCAAACATTCAGTCAGCAAATATAAACGTGTCAGTGTAGAATACAGTTTGACTCATAAAATAAGGGCTTATATTTGATGGTACAGTATAAAGAGTGAAAACAAGGCAGACTTAATCTTTCTGTGAAATATAAATGATTTCAATATTTGCCAAGTAAAATGACAGGATTATGTAGGTGTGCTCTGGACGCACATCATAAAAACACTTGAGTTACATGTAGAGTGAGTTTTATATGTGAAATAATTACAAGCGTGTATATAATTATTATAAACATCCAGTATATAAAAACTGTCATTTCATTTTAGAAACGTGGCCAAAACACCAAAATCAATAATGAAAGCATTATCAAAAATAATAATACACAATGACAGATATTACTACCCAGATTGGAGCAGATTTGTCAGGACACAAAATTAGCCTTTAAGAGTTGTGAGGGAAAAACATGTTTTCATTCAAATGGGATTAGAATGATAAATGTACCTGTCCTCCTCAGAGAAAACAGTCCCATCTGAATAAGGCTTTTGTTTAAATCACAGATGAAGGGTTTACATCTGTGCAGCACATGTGCTACTGTTGGCCGGCCTGACGAGTGTTTATACCCTGAATATGATATGCCAGTTGCTAAATGAATCCAGATGTTCTTAACATGCAGGTTTGTCTTATATCTCTAACTCTTTTGTTCTGAAGTGGTCTCTTTTTTTCATCATCTACAGTGAATAAATAGGCTTGACTGATTTGTAAGAGTGCCAATAACCTCCATTCTTGTCCAGTCTTACATACTCATTATCTTTTGTTTGGCTTTTCAAGTGCACCACTTTTCAGCTTAAGTACAAGACATTTTAGACCAGATTTATAACCTGTGTGAACAAGATATGCTTCTCTGCAAATATCTGTATAGACTGAACACGTAATACATATGCACATGATGTCACCGTTTCCACAAATTTGTGTTTTTGTTCAAAAACTTGCACTTTGAAACCCGTTTTTTCAAAGTTTGCGTTTTCAGGCCCTCAAAACGAACGGCCAAAACGCATAATTTTTTTCCTTTTTTAGTTGAAAACGTTGTGTAAACGGCCCCTCAAACTGAAATCAAAATGAGGAAAAAATAAAAAGAAATCATAAAAATCACCAAAACACAGAAAAAATTACTAAAACTTTAACTAAAATTAAAAGGGAAATATAAATATTTTTTATTCAAAATATTAATAAAACTATATGGTTCTAAAAGATGTTTTTCTGTGCACAAACCCAAAGCATGTGAACAGAATTGTGAATAAAGTGCGATTGTTCTTTCATGTTCTTGATTGATTCTTATTTTATTACTGACTGTTTACTTGTCTTCAATGAGCTTGAGAATGTTTTAGTTTTTACTGTATATTATTTAGGCTAGCGTTAGTTTTTGTAACAACCTTACTTCCAGCAAAAGACACTATACCGTGATTTATATTGTTATAGTGAAATAAAAGTTATCATCTCGTGATATAAGATGTTGGTCATATTTGCCCATTGTAGGTTCAAACTCTGTAAATCTATAAAATATTCCCATTGTGCACTTGATCAAGACACTAAGGGATAGATTTACTAAACAGGGAAAATTAGCATAAATGCGCAGAAGTGCCGATGTGAGTGGAAAGTTCTGCTGACGACTCGCAAATTAAAGAACAAAGAAGCAGCCGGGATCATTTCCATAATGACAAATGCAATCTGCCAAGAGCAGCGAAAATAGTGTCTGGTTTAAGACGTGCTTTTTTTGGGCGGGAAATAATGGCGCAAATACAAGTAAATTGACGAGCGCAAACCTTAGTAAATCACCTTGCGTGATTCATTTAAATACTCTCTTCCCATAAAGGGAAACTTCTACAAATGCATGTGTAAAAATATCCCTGTCCAGCCTTTTCAGAGCTAATTTTTCACTGTGTGTCTTTAGTAAATCCTGACAGTTATTTGTAATGCCAAAAGAGGGTTTGTGTTGGAGCTGTTAGCAAATCTGGCCCTAAACCGCAGGTCACTTCAGGAGGGTTGAATCTTCGTATAATACTTGTATTGTATTGTAAATTGCATTGGATTTGTCAGTTAAAGTGATTAGTTATTCTAATCAAACTTTACCAAATCTTAACAGTAAAAATAAACATAAATGTACCTTTATCAAGTGTTTGTTCACCCATTTTGTGAAAGTCTTCTTCTGCACTCTGTCCCGTTCATCTGCAAAAGATAAAGAAAAAAGAACATTTAACACACTTCAGCAGTGTTTAGAGTAAATGCCTGGATCGGAAAGGATTTACAGTAAGTGTGTCCTTTTATTAATGTTAAAATACTGTAGATTTTTAGAATACTAAATCTAGTATGGATTCAGCGTCAAATCTGAACCTTAAAATAGGTTCAAATTTGATGCTGAATCCCAAATGAATACGCAGACATCTATAAATAAGCCTCTCGTGGGTTCTTTTCCATGAAAAGAGTAACACTGTCTCTGTTGGTTTGAGTATCACAACCACACCAAAACATTGATGCACTGAATGTCCCAAACACAAATGGAAGTTGCAATAGTATTTTCTTCCTTATTGTGACATGTATCTGAGTGAAAAAGCTTCTTAAAAAAAAAACAAATATAGGGCGGGACTTGATTTTGTCCATTGGGAATTGAATAGATGGTTGTGGTTTGCATGTGAGTGACAGGCCCTCACGCCAGTGAACACACCATCAGAGAAGAGAAGAGATGTTGATGCTAGAGGGACGGGGACTTATTCTGATTAAAGATTACGAGCCCATGAATTTAATATAGTAATAATGTGCACGGATACATAAATACTGCAATATTCAATAAAAAAAGAAGAACTGTCAATTTTGATTTCATGGTGTCTTTAAAACAGTTGAACTGCACGAGAAGAGAGAAGTGGATCAGATAAAATCTCAATATCAGAATGATTTCAAATCAGTTCTTTGAGTAGTAATGCCTCACATCTCGTACCCACTATTTAAACAGCACCTCATAGGCACAGCCATGTGAGTAAGGTGATCTCTGGGTAAAGCTGGGGAGTAATGACTGCAGATCTGTGTAAAGCTGGGGAGTAATGACTGCAGGAGGAGTCTAGACAGATCCATTGTCACGCAAAGACGGCGCACAGGTTCGGAGAGAAGAACATGTATTGTATTTAAGACCTCAGGCTGGGAAATTTTAGCATGACGGCAGAATAGCTTTAATCTTCAGTGTGCGTCACCGCAGACACAGACACACCTACAGCCTGCAGAATCATGTTCCTTCAGCAGCATTAAACACAAGAGAACATGATCCGTACTGCTGTCTCACACAAATGACCAACACAGGAATCATTACTGGAGAACATTACTGCATTTTAAAATGACATGCTCACATTTATGGTTAAAGTTAGAGTGTTAGTTAGTAAAGTCAGTCACACATTAGGTGGCCTAAAACACATAATAGTTGCACTCTATTGTACAGTACGTGTACTTACCTAAGTACTGGAAATATAAGGTAACTACATGGGCTAAGGTTAGATTTAGGGTTAGTATGCTACCTAGTTATAACACAGTTATTATAATTACTATAATAAGTACATGTAAATGAATAGTGCTACCTATAATTATTATATACTTTACATGTTGGTGCATCTTAATTACATTTAAAGTACTTTGCATTTGTAGTAAGACTGACTTTAGTAGACTTTACCTCTTAGTACCATAACCCAACCCTTAACATCTGACCCCTATAATCCTAACCCTACATTTCCATCTAAACCTAACCGTACCTCAAACTCATTAGCAGTAAATGTGGAAACAACATGTAGCTGCACAGTAAATCCATATTACATGCTAATAGATAGATAGTTAAGGCCTCCAAATATAAAGTGTGACCGTAATGTTACTGTAAAAATGCACAAAATGCCATGTAAAAGAATAGTCTTTGATAAAGTCTTTCGATACACCTCTATCTGGGAGCAAGTGCAAGATCATCTCAGCTACGGTTTCTCTAATGGCATGTAGGATTGAGGAGAACGCTCTATGGCCCGAAGAGCCCAAACCTGGACCGATGGACATCACTTCTCATGAGGCGCACAGGACCATCCATATTTTGAATGATGGGGATGATGGATCTTACTTTGAGGATGCAAAGACTGAAAGACTGTAAGCGATCATTTACCCGTGATTTTGCCAATTAAGACATCCTGGAACAACATTCTTGTTCGCAAATATAGTCCTACCCCTAAACCTAACCCTAATCAGAGGGAAATGATGGCGAATAACACTGATGTAGAAGCACCTAACCCTGGCTGTAAGCCTAAACTTGACATAAACCGTAAACTTGTCCCTCAAATCTGATTGAAGATACCTATGGTAGTGAAATGTCCAATTTCAAAACAGGATGACAGGATTGTGAGTGTTAAAACTTTCGAATAATACCTAATGTATGATTATCACTAAAACATGTGATAAAGGAAATAAAAAAATGTGTGGGAGGTTTCCAGCTACCGGGACACTGACAGTTAACAGGATATGAATCACGTATCAAGAAAAGTACAACAGTACATCCCTGAATACATGATGTTGAGTCGAAGCCCAACACTTCAGTCTAATTACGCTCCAGGGTTCTCGTTCAATAATTGGAGCAATTTTGTGCAACTGGACAGTTGAATGCATAATACGACATAGGAGTGGAAGATGTTTGCTGGGCAACGGCACGACTCTCCTATCTATTGTTGTGCATTGAAAGAACAGCTGATTCAGACGCTCCCGCAGAACTTCTGTTTCTGCTGGGTGGAGTATGATGAGCATATTATGAAATAATATTACCATGGTGACTATCATGGGCGGAGGCAATAAACCTTGACCTCTAATGCAAGACTTCCCTTTTAGTGTTTGAAGAGTCTTTCTGTGGGCGATGGTATGGATCATTATGACCACCAGTACGGGGTCTTCAACAGACCTTTGCCCTTTGAACACCACTCTTTGCCTTGACATGTATAACGTTACAGTGCTAATGTTTAAACCAACGCCCTTGTGATTAAGCCTGTCCTCTGGAATGTGTAAGGAGACAAGAGACAAGAGAATTCACTATATTTTACCTATAAAATTCAAATGTACTCACTTGTATTTTATGCAGTGATATGTATACCTATAGTGACAAATGCATTGTTTGCTGATGACATACTGTGCAAGTCAGATGATCAGGTGACAGGACAACAGGGAATGCTGTCTCAGACCCAATTAACACATCTTTATACTGCTAAATATATGCCATCGATATAAATATTGACACAATGGCCTTGGTCAGGAGAGGCAGCTTTAGCTCTGAAACGCCTGCTGTATGACACTTTTTATTGCACAAATTACTGTCAATGACAAGAATGACTGTAAGCAAGGCACTTGAGCAGACTGCAAACATTATAAGGCAAGTGATAAACATCAGGCTGTTAACTGATTTAATAAAACCTTCAGAATCACATAATGAGATCTAATATAATATCAGATTACATTAGGTAATGCAGTAAAATAAGATAATTTTTTATTTGGAAAGCAAATTTTCATAAGGTATTAAGACTTGAGTAATGTTTTTTTTTCTAAACCGTAATAATTTTTTTTAACCCTGTTGGCAAATCGTATAATACTAAATCGTATTTGATTTAGGCGTCAGTCATTTAACTTCTCAAAATATCTGTTTTAAAACCAAGATGAAAATACTGAATAAGAAGATGATCTTTGCTTCAATGACCATGACGTGCATCTCTAAATAAACGTGTCTAAGATCATACCGTAATAATTTTGTACAACAAAGAAAAGTCTCTTCCCACATGAGCAGGTGTATCAGACAGCTTTCCCGAGTACCTTTCCTGCCGTCCACGGATTTCAGCATTCCCTGATAATACAAGTCATCCGAGGGGATCCTCTCCCTCCTGTCCGCGTCCAGGCTGTCGGTCGAGTATTCCCTCCGTCTCTGTTGCGTACTCATCTCCTCTACGTCACGCTTACAGCCAAACACACAGTTCTGTCAGCCACAAATCTCTGCTCTTTACAAGCTTCCTCACTTTTCCAAACAGAACGTTGCAGCAATGTTCCCTTTAAGACTTAAGGTTCCCGTTTAATTTCTGCTGTCCATTTTTCTCTCTCCAGTAAATGATGTCAGAAGGCTACAGGTTCTGGCTCCTGTGAGACATGGGTGCAGGGCACTTCGGGTTATGTTTGGCTCCGCCTAATCCCTGAATGGTCATGTTTGTGGAGAAGGGGTGGAATCAGGGAAAGTGAGTGGGAAGGTGTGTCTGTCCGCATGCCTCATAGAATCCCACACCCTCTCCAAACAGTCACACTACAGCATCACAATCTCTAAAGTGTAATGCAACAGGAAATAGAGAGTGTGTCGAGTTGTGTAACTACCTTACGTTGAGCACTAAATGAGTGTGTAGAGTCATTATAGGAACAGAAGTTCACAATCACACTCAGGCCTACGGATATCACTCCACACACACACATATATGCGCCTCTTCAATGATTAACCACTGTAACATACCTGTGCGGTTGGGCAAGTATGACTAACTAAGAGTGTGTGCTGCCAATAAGACAGGGTGAGGCTCTGGGATGGGCCGCTCACGTCTACACACGCTGGAGATTAACATTACTGAATCTGAACCAACCCCAGAAAAATACATAACCAGAGGCTGCAAAATGAACGACTAGAAATAAGATGAAAGATCTTTAAAATAATCATTTCTTGTTTGCATGGGTGTGTGTTTATGTGAACATGCTGAACTTGCATGTGCATCACCAAAGAATGGGTTGATAAGTGTAGAAAGATTAAGACTTATGCAATAGGTGATGAGTAACAGTTTTGTCCATGCGGGAGAAGGGTTCAAAAAGATATAAACCAATATCTCAGAAGATGAAGAAGAAGATGAGGACGGGGCGTTCATCACATGTTCATCATCTCAGCAGACCTGGCCTGACGAAGACCCTTTGGGTCGAAACGTTGTTCATTTGAATAAATCCTTAGGAGCAGAAGTGGCAGTGTGCCGATTCTTGTTTATTTATCATCTGAACAGACCCACACCATAAACTTTGAGAAGCTCTGAGATTTGATAACCTGTTGAGGCTCGCCAGTGAGTCTAACAGCCTGAACTTGACAGAGTTTGCAGGAGGGATTATTTTACGATATATCTGACATATCCTTTAGGTGATGAGGAAGCTGACGCCTTCATTTTATATACTATGTCTGTTGATACAGAAAAAGGTATGAAGGTGTGGCATAAAAATCTACCAACACCTTGTTTATGTTAATATGTAATATTTATTATATACCCATCAAATTGAAGGCATTGATTATTACAGTATGTTAATGAGATAAACTGTAAGGAAGGTAGTATTAGCAGCTTTCCACAGCTAGTTTTATTCACAGACCAGCTGATGCATAATCCACACAAACAAATGACAAGAGCTGGATGAAAACTGAGATCTGATTGGCTGGTTTAACAGTCAGCACTTCTGAAGAACACCTAGCCTTAAGATACGAGTTAAAATAAATGGTGTTATACAAATACAACTTTTGAAGATTTTCAAGAGCTTTGTTTGAGACATGTGATTTTCAAAACGTGATATCCTTGAGCACACACACATATTCAGTGTTTCAGATGAACTCACACCTATACGACATAAACAATTGCGAAAACTATGCTTGGTTCTTGGCCAAAGATACATCAGACTGTTTTTTTTTTCCAATTGTCAAGTCTACACAAGACCGAACCTTCACACAAGCAGGGAGAAGCAGAAAACATGACTTTCTGAATCAATATCAAGTATTCATCTTTTAACCTCACATAAACCTCAGATCTTTCAATGAACCACATGCACGCATGCAAAACGTCTCTGGATCTGGGGTTAGATAAGAAGATGAAGGCAAGAGTCAATGTGACCCAATCAGAAGACATTTTGTTTGTCAATGGTAGAACTGAGAATCATTTTCTGGTGCCGTGACCCGGATCTTAGATCTCAGAATATTCCCAGAATATCTTTGCCCAGATGATAAGGGTTAAAGATCCGATCTTTAAAGAGGTCTGGAGTGCATATGTGATATCACACTGTATAAACATTAGTGAGCAACATTATCTATACTGTAAAAAAAAAAGATTTTTGCAAGTTGCAATTAAAACAAAGTACATTTTTACAAATTTTTGTCTTGCTACTTCAAAATTTCACATTTAAATGTTACTTGCCATTTCTTCGCCATGGTTTGTGAAATTTTCCAGCAATTTCTGAGTGAAAAGTTTTTTTAAAGTAAATACTACACCATTTTTTTCAGAACATATATTTTGTACAACGGAACAGTGTGATTTAAATAATAAAAAGTTTCAATCAAGTAGAAAACTATGGTGTACTCTGAAAACTTACAGACAGGTGATTTCAGTGTAAATTAAAAGAATGTAAATATATAGATTAACAATCTTAAAATTCACTGCATTTCTAGTGAAAATCAATGACGCACTGTTTTTGCGTGTGATATGTAAAGGGGTTATGTAAGGATTATCATTAATAATCGCTTTTCATTGCCAATGTGTAAACAACTTGTAACAAAACTTAAAATACTGTACAAGACCTTGCCTGACTTCCTATAGGCTAAAAGCCTTTAAAGGGGGGGTGAATTACTGTTTTTTATGCATACTGAGTTTTTTACACTGTTAAAGAGTTGGATTCCCATGCTAAACATGGTCAAAGTTTCAAAAGTTAAGTTGTACGTTTGAAGGAGTATTTTTGTTCCAAAAATTGTCCTTCCGGTTTGTCACAAGTTTCGGAAAGTTTTTTTCGAGTATGGCTCTGTCTTACGTAAGAGAGGGCGGAATTTCCTTATATGGGTCCTAAGGGCACTTCTCCGGTAAGATCGCGGGCGCGCGCGCACTCGTAAAACAGAGCAAGAGAGTGAAAGCAGTTCGCCATCAAAGCGCCCTGCCCGGCTTTTGGGAAGTCAATGTCACCAAAGAAGTGTGTTTTTAGTTGCCAGGGCAAGACAACCCTGCACAGATTCCCAAAGAACCCAGCGTTAAGGAACCAGTGGATGGAGTTTGTTTTCCTGAGCATAAACGGAGTTGTGGAAGACTGTTGTTCCCTGCATTTCGACGATGATTGTTTTATAAACAAAGCCCAGATCGAAGAATTTGCAGATCGTCTAATGCTTAAGGATCGAGCAGTCCCAATGATAAAGGTTCGCGGTCGTGCGTTGGAACGGTGAGTAAAACTGTTGAACAAATGTCTCTGTGTGTTGTTAGCTCGGCGCGTTAGCACAGCTAAGCTTCGCCCACACGGCCCGCCCCCAGCCGCTCGTTTTTTTCCGGAAAGACTCGGTGCAGCCAATCTTTCAATTAAAAATATAATAAAACAAAAGACTTTTTGGAGATATGAAGGATGCAATATTACTCTATAGGTACTCAAGATTAACAGGAGATTGAGTGAAAATGAGCATTTCACCCCCCCTTTAAACACATTTTTATGTAAAGGTCCCTGTAAGTTCCACTTCTCTTCTGTTCAATGACACATGAAACGAATGATATACAATGTTCAGGATAATGCCGAAAGAGCCATTCTGTACTGTAATGTCAATGTGTCATGCAAACAAAAAGGATTATTTCAAACTAAAGTCTCATAGCCAGATCTATACAGTCTATAGTCTCAAATATACCTTATAATCACACTTTTATAACAATGTCATTTTAATTGCCTCATCAATATATCCACATCGCTGCGATCAGATGCTTTCTTAACTGATGTTTTCTCACCGCTGTCATGTTTGGTGTGTTTATTCTGTTATTGAGAGGAAAGATGCAGCACATATTTACATATTCATCTAAACATCTCTCTCAGAACAACATCTGGATGTTCATTAACAGTATATTACTGTAAAGGTATTTCCAACTTCTTTTTACTTCTAAGCAAAGTTTGAAAAAAAAAAAAACTTCGCTGTGAGTATATCGGGGCCTTGAATTACAGTCAGTCTCTTGTACGTTACATGTGAACGAGTGAGAGCACAAGCAATATGTTGCTGCTGCAGTTCACATAACGGCCACCGGTGTCACTAATAACAAAGGCTTCTGTATTCTACAAATAGCACATTTAAGAAATGAAAATCCATTTCGGTAGTTGAGTGGGTACAAAAGCAAAAAGTCAGACTTAAAGCTGTCTTTAAAGGTAATGAGATTGACTCACATTCCTGTGTTAGGTGTAACCAAACCACATTAGCTGTGAAAGTGCCTCCCAATCCCATCCACAAGTCTTTCCCTGCGGATCCGTCTCTCCTCCTCCTGCGTGTGAGAGCGTGTACAGGGATGTCTGTCACGCCCAGAGAGAGAGGAATGTGTAATCCGCACATCTGCTTTGATTTCACCCGAATCACGAACACACCCTGTCCTTCCCAACGAGAACAAAATGGACACCTGAGCTCTTTTTTGCCTCTCCATAAGATGCTTTTACTTTTCCTTTACAAGGGTTTTGGTCGATTTTCCTTCATTATGTGGCTTTCCATTTGCTCATAATTCCCAGAGCAAAGGAGCATTAATATTGCAATTGTAAAACTGCATGGAGCATTAATATCTGTGCTTATATAAATCCTGGAATCAAGTTCTGATGTGATAGTCAAAACTGGATTTGGGGAAATCTCTGTTTAGCTGGAGATTCAAAACAGAACATCAACAGCAGCTGAGGTCTAAAATAACCTATTAGACCTTCTGCACTAGCTTCAGCCGGAGTGGAAAACAGACGGACCTGCCAAGCTCACTCACAGCCTCTCTTCATAATGATGACAGGAACTTCAAAAGCGTAATAGAAGACACTTATCAAAGTCCTCATGAAATCAAAATTTAGTTTACTTTCTTAATGCACATTCCTGGTCTTACTGGTGAACGATTTATCAGCCCAAGTTATATCAAATAATAAGAAATGTTTGTCTTCATAATCTTTAATCATTGTGTAAAAACTTTCCTCTGAAACAACTTCTTCCACTGAAGTCAATCTTATGGGTTACATTCTTGCACTGTGAAGAGTTTGAGAAATTATACAAAAAGTGATTTTTGCTAGTGTTTTTCATGTATAAAAATCAGTGTTGGGGAAGTTACTCTAAATAAGTTTAAATAGATTATGTACTAATTACTCTCGGTTAAAAGTATTGGATTATTTATTACTAATTACTCTTTAAATCTCATATCAACCTCGACGGGTCGAACAATACAAGGATGTTGTGATCCCGGTGTTGTGCCAGTTTTGTATGGACTTTTATTTTGAAATGTTCCTTTTGTTTCTATGGTTACTCATGTGTCCTGTTCCTGTGGCCATGTTTGTAGTTTTCCCTGTTGATTATTCTCCCCCAGGTGTGTCTTGTTACTTGTTATCTTGTTTGCCCTTGTGGTTTCCATGTTCTTTGTCTAGTGTTGCCAGTTCGTGGTTGTATTGTGTGTGTTTGCTGCAGCTTTCTGTTCCCTCGTGACTGAATTTACTTCAGTTGTCTTGTGTTAATAAATGTTCACTGCACTTGTATCCAACGCCTCTTGTGTCTGCAGCATCCACGTTACAGATAGACATGAAACTGTTCTTTCAAATGAACAATACAGCAGCATAAATTATTCTTGAACTGACAAAAGTGTGTAAAAGGAGAAGGTTTCATTAAAATCATACATTTTTAACATAAAATTTTGATGTTAAATACACTATTGTTTTATATAGAATTGTGTAGTCTATCCAGTATTTAATGCAATTACATCAGATGTAACTTATTATAGAAACATTTAAGAGTAATCCCTTATTTTACTTTATAAGGGAAAAGTAAGATAAGGCTACTTAGTAATTAATTACACCCAAGACTGATATATGTATGCACTACAGAAGTAAAAATGGTTTGGGATCATGTTTTCAAGTCAAATTGACTTCATTATGTCTCCCTCTTCTGGCCAATAATTAGGACATAATCATAAAACTTTACAATGGCTCAGATATGTGAACAGCTGAGAGAAGTGTGATCTTTAAAAGGTAAACATGACGCACACGCCGTGTCAGTGACCTGAATGAGATCAGCTGAAAACTATAGACTTCTGCTTTTGACAGCATTGCCTAAGTGACATAATAATAACTTGCTTTCATCTGAGATGCTGATGGTGCAGATATGCAGACATCTGAGAAGAGTTGACCAAACACACACACACAGTAGCCATGGCAGCGGATCAGAACAACACACACTTACTCATGTCTGTATTTAAAGTCGGATCGCAAGTCATTCAAAGGAAGGGCTGACTGCATGATTACTTCACAAAACCAGAATAAATATAAAAAGAGGAATACATTCTGCTAGATTACACTATTTCTAAATTCCCCTCCAATCACACACCAGTAGCTTTACAACAACATCTAAACTTGTTGCTGAGCAACAGATACAAATGGGGGGAATTTTCTATGTAAAGCCCCGGTTTTTATGACCTTTTCTATTTGACTAAATACCAGTTGATTATTGTCGCTAATACAATGTGCATTTGAGGGAGAGAATAAATGCGAATAGGACATTTCAGCATTAGCTTCAGTAAAAGAGAAGGAAACTAAACTCATCAGCGATGTGAAGATAAGTGTATCAGTCCAATATTTATCAGGGACATACATGATAGGCCACACATCCACAGATGTCTTGGCTAAACCCCAGATTTCCACTAAACCCAAAACCACTCCACCCTCTGTTTATCCTGACAAGTGTTTCATACTTACGGAGAGTGACTTTAATGAAGCTTTTGTCATGTTTTATGCCTTAAGTATCACACCTTCAGTGACAAAGTTATGACAATGAAGTATTCAACTGATCCTTAACACTAGATGGCGACAAAACACAGTATTCACAAGAGGAAAACACATTCATTGTGCATTTAAAGGGGGTGTAGTATTTCAGCTATACCTTTTTGTGAAATACCACGCATAGCTTATATACTTCCTGACAGATGTCACTGAAAAAAGGGCATGACTGTGACAGAACTCACAGCAAACAGCAAAACTCAACCAAATGAGACGCCATTTTTTCTTATCCGCCATCAGAAACACTCTCCGCTTGATAAATCAATCATTTTGCATGTTCAGTTTTGCTGACATCCGATTGGCTGCCGCGTCTTTTAAGGGCGGGGTTATGGATCACTTTGATTGAATGGATGGGAGTGGCTAAGTCAAAAATTGTTTCCATCATATAGATGATCTTTACACTCTTTATTGGTATCTATGGTTCCATAAAGAACATTCAACATCCATGGAACCTTTCGATTACACAAAAGTGTTTCTTAATAGTGGAAAACGTTTCAAAATGTTATTTATACTACGGGAAAAAACATATTTTAAGAGCTGTTTCGCTATACTGAAAGCTTCTTTGGGGAATCCAAACATTGTTCTTCTATGGCATCACTGCTCTACAAAAAAAATAAAATATATATATATATTTTTTTTTTTCAAGAGTGTATTTGCAATACAATATCAGCTTTCTGCTTACTCAATGCATTGGAGAATAAGTTATATCCAAACAGCAGTGTGCTACATTTTCAACCTCGACACATTGCACGTAAGTGGCATTTAGTTATTTTAGAAATGAGTTATGCATTTTTAATTGCATTCAGAGACTTTGCATTCTGTACCAAATATATTAGAAATAGTGCAGTAAGAGTATGCTATTCTGAACATAACTCACCTTTATTTAAGTGAAAATAATCAACTCTTTGTAGAATAATTTCACAAGAATTAGAGTATCATACAAGTAAAAGAAAGTGCGTGTTTTTCCGCATGTTCTGAGGTAGACCCATGCGCAGTGAGAGAACAAACTATCATATTGCATAACAAACTGGCACCAGACTGCCAAAGTGAAGGGATTTAACTGATTTATAATCTCATCGGCAGGATTGAGATACTTAAACCAGCCAGACGTTACATAACAGTCGATGATGTGAATTAAAACCAACGCTATCTCACGACCAATTCGTACGAATTCGTACGAATGATAAAAAGTCGGCTAATTCGTACTAATTCGTACGACCTAGCTCGTACGAATTTGTACGATTTGTCTAAACCCACGTGATGGGTAGGTTTAGGGGCGGGGTCAGGGGTAGGTCATTCGTATGAATTCACACGAATTGGCCAATTCGTAAAATATGTACGATTTTGCAAATTCGTACGAGCCAGGTAGTATGAATTCGTACGAATAAGCCACCTCGTAGAATTTGTACGTTTTCCCGTGAGATCGGGCTCGTTAAAACACACAGCACTGATGCGATTAAGTGAAAATCCTGAGAGAGACGTGTTTGAGTCACTTACCAACACAACACATCCTGCTGTACAAGGAGTCAGCTTGTTCTCCATAACTTCTCTGGTAAATCATTCCTTCACTGCAACAGCTATAAAGCGTAAAACATCCCAAGACATCGCCGGGTCTCCTGCAGTCATTCCTAATGATTTCCCACGCTTCCCATGACCTCAGTCGCGGGCAATAATGAAACCTAAAGGCCTCCGTTAGCCAATGGCATCGCTGCCTGGCTCATCTATCTCTAAATGAAGCCTAGCACACTAACAGAAATGTCATGAAACTTTGCAAATATAAAAGATTCAGGACATTTTCAAAGAGGCCTTTTCTTGAGAAGTGCTAGAAAACTCTCCAAACTCTGCTCATCCAATCTGAACTAATGATACTGTAATCTTCTGTAGAGCAGCTTTATAGCTGGATTGAATTTGCTTCATAACCGAACTTTGTAACACTGACACTGAACTAAATTGATCTGAATAATGACAACTGTCTTCTGTAGAGCTGCTTTGTACTTATTTTTTCTTTGTTTGGTACTTAACTTCTAAGTGTATTGTTTACAGAGAAATATTTGTATTACTCACTGTGTGTCCTTAAAATGTTCCTGTGATTTTTGTAAAGTGAAACAACATTAAAGGGATAGTTCACTTTGAAATTAAATTTTGGTATGCTTTAGCTTACCTCAAGGGCATCCAAGATGTAGGTGTCTTTTTTTCCGCAGTAGTTTCAATTTTGATATTTTTAGGTCAAACCGTTCTTGTCTGACAGTCATATAATGCAGGTCTATGGTCACGGTCTCAAAGAGCATGCAAAGAGTCCAAATTAAACAATTCCCCATCGTCCAAATTAAACAATTCCCCATCGTAAGTACACATTGATGGCCTAAGACATGAAACGAGCGGTTTGTGTGAGAAAACGAACAGTATTTATATCGTTTTTACCTCTTATTCACAGCCACGTCCAAGTGATCTGAGGGCGCGGGCGCTTCCTGCTGTGTGACGTGTGCCAGACTGGTGCATAGATATATACACTAGATGTCACCTTGGCTACGGCAGTTCATTGGAACGAATGTCTTTAATGCGGCATCTAGTGTATATATATATATATATCTATGCACCAGTCTGCGCACACGTCACACAGCAGGAAGCGCCCACGCCCGACTTGGACGTGGCTGAGGTAAAAACAATATAAATACTGTTCGTTTTCTCACACAAACCGCTCGTTTCGTGTCTTAGGCCATCAATGTGTACTTACGATGGGGAATTGTTTAATTTGGACGATGGGGAATTGTTTTAATTTGGACTCTGTGCATGCTCTTTGAGACAGTAACCATAGACCTGCATTAAATGACTGACAGACAAGAACGGTTTGACCTAAAAATATCAAAATTGAAACTACTGCGGAAAAAAAGACACCTACATCTTGGATGCCCTTGAGGTAAGCTAAAACATACCAAAATTTAATTTCAAAATGAACTATCCCTTTAAGTTGGCTGGAATGATAATAACCGCTAATCTAATCTTTGCATCTGAAATTACAGCTAAAGTAAATTTTTGACTTGTGTATAACCATGAAGCTGTACCACAGTGTGTTATGAAACCTGAGTTACGAGCGAAGGGTCAAACGAAAGCAAAAGTATCCCTGTGGTATAAAAAGCTCATAAATCAAGTGTAAAGCACTTCACGGGTCCTGAAATACGCTCTTAATGCCCTGCTGCTCCCTGAACAATACAGTCATGCAAACATATGTGCTGTTCACATCCCGGCTCTGGAACTTTCCATTATGGCAGTTATACGTTCTGACGGGGCCATTTTTCACAAGACATCTGGGAGCTCTCCTATAGTATTATGAATTTGACTTGGAAATATATACAGAAAAGTTTCTGATGTTCTTTTATTTATTCACTGAACACATGGAAAATCTGAGCCTCTGGACTTCCATTTGTTATTCAAAGTTTTGATGTAATTTGCCATTCAAAGTTGTGAATTACAGTGATACTACAGCCTTGCAGAAGTGCTCACATATTCCCCGATTCTTTCAACGAATATGAGCAGATTTATTCCATCAATACAGGATTTATAGATCATTATTAAGTCCCTCTAACAATTCTCTCACTGCTGTTACTTTCACAGGATCTGTTTACTGTGTGCTTATAGATTTTGTCAATTAAAGAACATGAAAATATGTATTTTGTGCTTTTTATTACCAGACAATTAAACTACAGATACAATAAGTTAATACTACAGAAATAATTTTTAATTTGTTTTTGCATTTTTTTATTTTATGACATCTTTTATTTTTGTCGTTGATACCTGCAATATTACTTTACCTTATTATAAATAAGTAAGTAAATAAATAAATACATTTAGCTTTTTTTTATTTACTTTATGAAATCCTTTACTTTGTATCGGCACTTGCATTAATACTGCACCTTATAAATAAATAAATGAATAAACTGCAATTTTATTTTATGCAATTCTTTATTTTGTATTGACACCTACATTATTAATGCACAAAATACATAAATAAATAAATATTTATTTATTTATTTTATGCAATCATTTATTTTGTATTGGCAGGTGAATAAGGCAAAGGATTGCATAAAATAAAATAAATAATATTTATTTATTTACTTATTTATAATAAGGTGAAGTAATATTGCAGGTATCAACGACAAAAATAAAAGATGTCATAGAATAAAGGATAGGATAAATATAGCATTTTATTTTATTTTATTTTATGCAATCTCTTATTTATTTTGTATTGGCACCCACATTATTACAGCAACCTTATAAATAAATAAATAAATAATTTGTTATTTTATGCGATAATTTATTTATTTTGAATTGGCACCTGCATTATTAATGTATCTTACAATCAATCAATCCATCACTCAATCAACTAACTTCACAGTAGTTGTTTTATACAATAATTTTTTTATTTTGCATTGGCACCTGCATCATTACTGCACCTGTTTGTTTGTTTGTTTGTTTGTTTGTTTGTTTGTTTGCGCATTTCTCCTCCACATGACAGGTCTGGTTAATAGCACAGTAGAAATATAGAAGCATAAAGGGTTAAGCTCACAGAGAAAATGTTGGAATGAGATCAGAACCTCTCATACACACAAACCTTCCCCAGAATGAAGCAGAATCATATAACACGTCACTTCATTCTCTCCTTACAGAATGCACAATGGACACAGGATGAACAAAGCAATAAAGTAATCATCTGTAATAAATTCTGTGCTATCCTGCCCATAGAGGTTTATGATCAAACTAACAAGATCATGAAGGAGGAGGGGAGGAAGAGTGACAGTGACAGAGAACACCAGCCAACCGCTAGCAGAGGTCATCTCCGTCACAACAACACATGGATCATTCTGGAAAACAGATCCTTATTTACAGACACTGGGACTCAAATACTGATCTGAGGTCAGTATTGATCTATCTCATATCTGAAATACTGATCTATCTCATATCTGATATACTGATCTATCTCATCTGATATACTGATCTATCTCATATGAAAGTCTCCTCCATGCCCTGCTAACAAACAAGTGTCCAACTCTTTGACTATACTTTAATAAGTGTTATTGCACTATTTTCCAATGCAGACAAAAGCAACAACTTTAGACCGGTTTCTTTATAAACTTGTCTAACATATTTCTAAATGTATGCATCTGACACCTGGGAGCTATCAGTGCAAACTGTAAACTCACCTCTCACGTTCTACAGGCTGAAAGATAAGATACATGGCCTTGATCAGACATGTTTGAGAGGCGAGTTATGAAGGTGTGAAAGGAAGTATGACCTTCCTAAATACTTCCCAAGTCATCTTTCTCCAAGAGACATTAACATTTGAGAGGTTTCAGACCTTCACATGTAGGACATCATGAGATTTAAGACCTGTGTGAAGGTCAGCCCAATATCTACATTAGATTGAAACTACAGAGGACACATGTATATGTTTAAAGTGCAACTTAACGTTGCCCTGCAATTTTTTGTAGAGGACTTTTCTAATATTTATTCCTATTTTCTTGCAGAAATAACCTTTTTGGACCAGCAATCACTGCTTCATGTAGTGTTATTGTGTTTATTTAGTAGATGGAAGTGTAATGCAAAAGAAATTAGGCCAAGTTGTTATTCTTGTACAAACAATAGATAAAAATAGAAAGTATATTTATTATCATTGCTGAAATCCTAGACCTCATTTCCTTTACCTATGTATCATTACCAAAACATACATTTAATGTTAATTTAATACATGGCTTTTTTTTTTTAAAATGCATGTGCAGTATCTATACATTATGCTCTTTCAGGTTTGGCACATTAATTTGAAAATATATAATTTAAAAAAAATACAAAAAATTAAAAAATAATATTATATATATTATATTTATATATATATTTATATATATTTTTTTTTTTTTTTTTTTCACAAATTTCTCTCATCACCGCATCCCCTTTCACCATTTACAACCGGTTGTAAACGGTGAAAGGGGATGTGGTAATGAGAGAAATTAGTGAAAATCAAATAAAAATTAACTAGTAACTGTGCATGACTGTTAATAATCAATTTTTAAAAATCTGAAAATGTATGAAAATGTTTTGAAAAATATGTATAAAAAAAAGTATGAGAGTATCACCACTATAAACATACTATAAACACACTATAAACATGATACGCTGCAAGCTTTTGACAAAGCAAAATGAATCCAATAACCACTCCCCTTTCCCATTATCTGACGTCTCTATTACTGGAATTAAAGGGTTAATCTTACTGCCCACAATGCCCTGGCAGAGCAAGAGAAGAGGAGGCAAGATAAAACAAGCGCAGAACTCCAGAACATCCCAGATCTTCTCATTTAAATCTCGTACCTTCACCTCTGTTTTGCCTCAAACGCCAGACTGCAAAGAGAGAGGCAATGTGCAGGAAAAGCACCAGTGTGGGGAGAGCGGACTCTGAGGGGCTCAGTGGCATTAGGGCTGGGCAGGGGCGATTCTAGGATTTTAATTTTAGGGGGGCTCAGCCCCCAATGAGGGTATGATGTAAAAAAAAAAAAAAAAAAAGTTAGTTTATGGTCTAATGCTCATTATTAAGTAGTTTCATTCATTCATCCAGTAACATGCATATGGCACGGTTTTATAATCACTGAGGTACCGAATGTGAGGTAGTTAGGGGGGTTCGGGGGCATGCTCCCCCGAGAAAATTTAGATTTCTCTGATCTACATATGTGCATTTTAAGATGTTTTGAAGGCCAAAAAAATTGGATGACAATAGCTTTAAAACCATGTGCGGGCAGCTGTTTTTTTCTCACCTCATCAGCATCACACTCTTTTTCTCTTGTTTTTATCTTGCTCTGTCTTTTCCCCTCCTAAAGCTGAGCTTTGACTGATACAGGCTTTTAATTTTTGTCTGTCAGTGAAGAAAGTAAACATAGGGTCAACTGATAGGTTGATTTATGAATCATTTTCTCAGACAAAGCTACCAGGAAAGCTAGGTAACTAAGTCCATCTACAATGAAATATAAATTATTTATTTTATTTTTTAAGCTTTGTAATCAACAATACGGTTGGTTATTCATCAAGTCACCCCGTGAAAATCTATTTAATTTCAAATCATTTAACTAACCAGCTAAACGTGTATTAATGTAACTGTCTATTGGCAATATGATTAATCTGTTCTATATTTATTTCTATTTATTAAAAATAACAACATGAATTATCAATTTGCCACTTCTATAAATCAAGTGCTTAAAAGAAAACCACAAATCCCTTTACTCTACTCTTACTCTAATATATGTATACACTTCTACTGATTCATTATTATATTTATATTTTATTATATTATTATTATATTATTATATATTATATTAATTATTATACATTATTATATTATATATATATATATACATTATTATATTATATATATATACAAAACTATATTTATTAATACAAAACAAAATAACTCCACATGATGTTTCTCTCTCAAGGCCATCTAGTGCTTTCAGACAATGATGTGTGTCTTTAATCATTTCTGTGCATGGCAGCATAATGTAATAACGAAATACAAAATAATATGTTTAAAGTTTAAAAAGTAAATTAAAATAAATCATGATCGTTTTCTAAAGTATGTTTTCATGGGTGTTAATCGCTTCATTTTTGTTTTGTAGAAAAAAACAACTATCACACTGATAAGGGCTGAAGGTGAACGCAGCGAAACGTATTGGTATTGGATGAGAAACCGAACCGTCCCGTGTTGCTCCCAATGCTCCAGTAACATTACATTATGTAAACTGCAATGCATAAATGACAAAGAACTGCACCGATGCAGATGTAATATCATAGCAATCTATCAATAAATGCACTCACGACACACCTCGCTCTGCTCGGCGCCCCTGCAGATTGAAAAATGCGCTAAATCCAAGCAGACTCAGATAAGGGGAGGAGCCGAAACTTGACGCAGCTTGCCGCCGTTTCAAATGAGTTTTTTTAAAGGGGACTGAAGCGATAAAAAATATATTAATCAAATATTTTTTAGGGGGGCTGGGCAGAAGTTTAGGGGGGCTGAAGCCCCCCTAAAAAGGGCCTAGTGACGCCCCTGGGGCTGGGATAAACCAGGGATAACCCTGGACGAGGCCGGCAGCGGGAACAGGTGGAGGGAATGGGGTGACGTGGGGTGTGTTCCCGAGTTAGGGATGAGGCCAGACATTTAAAATAAGACACCAGTCTCTCAGCCAAACGTGGAGTCAAAGGGGATCGAGTTAGTCACTTCTCCTTCCTTCCTTCTGAAGGGAGTTTCCTCTACTATATTATCTTGTCTTCTTCTATTCTTTCTCACTGCCCTTCCCATGTCATCTCTAATGCTGGAAACACACCTGGAGCAGATGAAACTTCACTGCGCATACATTCACAGTTTTTCATTCACTACAGATGTCTTTCAACTCAAAGTGTGAACCGGTTTTAAAATCACATCAAATTAGAGTTAATGTTAGACTGAAAAGTTGGCAAACCAGATTTGTTTGAACATTTAACACGACACCAGGCTTTGCAGAACTGGTTGAGTTTGAAATCAGAAGACACAACCAGACTCTCGGGACAAACTAGTTCAAGAATTTCATCAATCCAAGGGTAACGAAACACCCAAAGGCAATGAGGAAAGTGTGCAGTCGTTAGCACTTTAAAACAACTAACCAACTGGCAATTTAAAAACACAAATACTCATAACTAATCCAGGTTCAGTCTAAATTAAAAGTCTCTATTTACTTTCTTAAAGGGATAGTTCACCCAAAAAAGAATGTCATTAATGTCCACACCCGTAAGACTTTCGTTCATCTTCAGAACACAAATGAAGATTTTTTTGATGAAATCTGAGAGATTTCGTTCCTCCATTGACAGCTACACAACTGAAACTTTGACGCAGCAAAAAGTTCATAAAGAGATTGTAAAACTAATCCATATGATTTGAGCGGTTTAGTCCAAATCTTCTGAAGAGACACAATCACTTTATATGATGAACAGTTTGAATTTAGTCTTTTATTCACATAAAAACATTGATCAGAGATCATAAACAGAAGCTCAACTGAAACTGCTTAACTTTTTTAAGCGTCAAAGTGGTAGTTGTGTAGCTGTCAATGGAGGAACAGAAATCTCTCGGATTTCATTAAAAATATCTTTATTTGTGTTCCTGAAGATGAACGAAAGTCTTACAGGTTTGGAACAACACGAGGGAAAATGATTAATAACAGAATTAAAATGTTTGGCTGAACTAACCCTTTAACGCATGTTTCCGGTCTTATGTTGAACAATTCATCGGTGAACGCGATTAAAAAATCAGTTCTGTAATCCAACTTACTCCACGTCTTAAACCACTGTGCCTTTTTGTTGACATCAATTATTTATTTTTCACCCCCTCCAGCCATTTGGATCCATTCTGGTATGTAACACCCACTTGGGTTGTAAATGATGTTGATTTTAAGGTCTACTGACAGCAGCTGTTACATGTATACAGATGAAAAACGTCTCTTAATTTAAATAAAGCTGATATAAAATAAATTATAAATATTACATGGAAAACTTAAACTTCAAAAACACTTTAATGAAAAATAAATTGAAACTTGATGTTCAAGTTGAAGAACTAAAATTAAAAATTAAAAAATATGGACAAACCCAACCATTGGTTTAAAATTTTAAATTAAATTGTCCATATTTGACTCAAAAATTGATTGAAACAACCCAGCATTTTTAAGTGTAAACAGAAATAAAAACACAAAATGACAAAATAAATAAAATAACTACATTTAAAATGAAAGCTGAAAGATATCAAAATATGGTTACACTATTTTGATGGTCCACTTTAAACATTCTACTAACTTTAAGCAACTTTGCAACTACATGTCAACTAACTCATATTAGAGTATTAGTAGACGGTTACATTAGGGTTCGGGTTAGTAGAATAAGTTGACGTGTACTTGCAAAGTTACTTATAGTCAGAAGAATGTCTATTGAGAAGCATCAAAATAAAGTGTTAGAAGATATTAAGCAGACAGTCTATTAATACTTTACTGGTTGGTAGTTGTACATGTAGTTAAGTTATAGTAACTAAAGCGGACCATCGAAATAAAGTGTTGCCAAAAATATTGGTACATAATAGCAAATAAATAATACTAAAATAACACTTGTATGCTGTTGCTTGAAGACAGTTACAATGGAAAGCAGTTCCATAGTAAGTCCATTAACATCCCACTTTTGTTTTTGTTTTTACAAACAAGTCATGTCATAGATGCTGGCCACAAAGCTAAACATATTGATTGACCAATTCTTTACTATTAACTATAATGTTTTGAAACCAAAGCAACGTTGGAGTTCCGCTACATTTCCGCTGTATCAGACGCTCTGTTATTAGGCGTGGGAGAAGTCTGCTCCAAGACTGCAAAACAGGTGGAAGCTTTTTTACAGCTCTCAAAAATAGCGCATATATGGGACACCTCACATTCCCATGTAGACACAGAGAATTTCTCGACCTGTTTCTCTACCCGCCCACCCTCTTTACCGTGATATATCCGTCCGCCTGACCTGGCCAACGCTAACTCCTCCAGGTAAGCTGGAGGAAGATGAGAGCGCTCACACCGCATCCAATGTGGGACGAAAAAAAAATAAATCATCCAAAACTAAAACACATCACAGATAACTGAAGTGTGAGAGTTTTTAAATATGGAATGCGTGTGTGTGTGTATGTCAACACAGAACGTTTCCTCTCACACGTCGAACACAAGCGCAATCAAACATATAGAAAAAGACACACAATCTTGGTCATCTGACCTACCAGGTATGATCTTCATGAAGTTTGGGGAGCAGCAACAGCAGACAACCAGAGCAAGAGCACGCCAATAAAGTCAAAGAAAAGAGTCTCCGTTTGTTTGGTCGGCACTGTGCCTTTCTTATTTTTGACGGGCCATGCCTGCTGTTAGGATATGTCAGCCTTGCTCCCGGTGGCTTTGCAATTAGGTGGGCGGAGGCTGAGGGGGTCGGGGTGGGGGGGTGAGTGGGGCACTGTGAGTGGGGCAGGGTAAAAGAGCTCACCGTGGATATAAATATCATGCCGCACAAGTTGCTCACACTGGCACAGTTAGAAAGTGATGAAACCCGCGGCGGCCAGCTTGTTCCTGGATGATCATAGAGTTATTTTATGATATTGCATCACAGTCTCAGCTTTACCTTCCCAACTGCTGTTAGACACCAAGACGCCCGTTTCATTAAGTTTGTGAGGAATAATGGGAACAAAATAAAAAAGAAGTGTGCTTAATTGTATTAAATGTTCTGAAACTTACTTAAATGCAATTAGTTTAACTTGGCCCACTAGGACTTACGTAAATCTTTGTATGTACTTTGAATATACGGACAAGCATTTATGGTGAACTAAAATATACTTTAGTGTCATTTCTATTGGAACTTATATTTTGCCAGGCTGTTGTTGTAAATAAGAATTCTGTTGTTAAGTGAATTGCCTGGTTAAATAAAGCTTAAATAAATGATATGGCCTATTTAAATGGATTTTAATTACACATTAGTAAAGCTGAAGTTGCAATTTAGTATATTCAAATATATATATTAATATTAACATTAACTGTAATATTGAATAAGACTATAATCAAGTCACTGTGCTTTAGTATGTTAGTAACATCCAAATAAGTATACTTTTTTTAAAGCATGATTATTCAACATAATGATTTAAAAGTGTACTTAAGTGTGTTAAGAAACATAGTCATGAAAGTATAAT
This sequence comes from Scardinius erythrophthalmus, assembly GCF_964197995.2. Taxonomy (NCBI): domain Eukaryota; kingdom Metazoa; phylum Chordata; class Actinopteri; order Cypriniformes; family Leuciscidae; genus Scardinius; species Scardinius erythrophthalmus. The sequence goes on from NC_138236.1 coordinate 35,225,494, forward strand.
CTCTTTAATATAACTTTAAACTCTAATACATTTTTATTTGATTGTAAATGACATGCAATTAAGTGTCAGAAAAAAAAATTATTCAGTTTATACTTAAGTATATTCTTTTATTTCCATAATAAGTACTCTTTTTATACCTTGAATGCAATGTAAGTCGCTTCAGACAAAAGCATCTTCCAAATGCAAAAATGTAAATAAATAAAATAAAATAAAATAAAATAAATCCAGTTTCTATAGACCAGACAGCTCCTGTCACGGTTACCGTTGGTTTCTGCACTACATTACCCAAGATTCCCTCTAGAACACCTGCACTCACTCTCAGGATCATTAATCACCCGCACCTGTTCCCAATCATTAACCTCATCAGTCAACACATAAAACATTCCCTGTGATTTCAGTCTGGGTCAAGCCTCCAACAGGAACAGACCATAATCCGTTGTCTCCGTTTCCTCTGACACATCCAGACTTCAAGCTGTAATGTATACTTACCTGAAACACTCACCTTTATGTCATTGTTGTGCTGTCTTCAGAAATCCTGTCTGAGTCCATGCTGCCTGAGATCCTGTGTTCCTTTGAGTTTCCAGTGTTTCAACTGAGTTTGTTTGATTGCCGATCTGCATCTGAAAGAGAAGAGACAAAGATTACTGAACTGAGATTGCTTGACGTCAACTTATCCAAAGTGAAAGTGCTTACCTGCTTTTCACCCCACAACGAGTTTCCTTCACGACTTCTGCACTTAAATTGAGTGAATACTCACCTCGCACTCTGATCATCTGTAAATAAAGCTGTGTTTGATTCACTTACCTCTGTCTCCTGGTCTGTATCCTGACAGAAGGCTTGACCGCATACCGTTATGGATCCTACACAGCCCGCAGACCGTGTTTCTGTGAACCCCAAGGAATCCACTATTTTCAACCAGAACGGTAGGACTCTGGAGGAATTTGCTAAAGTTTTCCTTTGCCTTTATCAGGATGGGAGCTGGGATGAGGACTTCCTTCAGCAACAGTTCTGGAGCGGGTTAGACGATCCACTTGCCCAGATACTACTGTTGGATGATCTCGATCTACCTCTCATCAAACTCATTGACCGCACACTGTGGGTGTGTGGTTCATCACTCACTGTGGAAGACATCCAGTCTGATCTCCACGTCCAATCTGCTTCCCTCGTCAACGCAACTAAACCCAGGCATCCAGTCAGCCCAAGCCTGCCCGAAAAGGTAACGGTCCTTCACCGCTCCGGACCCATAGCGGAGATCACCTGGCCTAGGTCACGAAAGCTGGTTTCAAACAGTGCTGATCTGGCGTCCAAGTTATTTGACCCCGCTTTAATGTCCGTCCGGGGAGCTCGCAGATCTGCTCTACGTTTCACCAAATCCACCAAACCAGTCGTCTGCCCAGCCGAGCCAGAGCCTGTTATCTGCCCAGCTAAATCTGAGCACATCGTCTGCCTAGCCGAGCCTGCACTTCACGCCAGTCCAGCCGAGCCTGCACTTCACGCCAGTCCAGCCGAGCCTGCACTTCACGCCAGTCCAGCCGAGCCTGCGACTGAGAGCATCATGCCCGCCGAGACTGAGAGCGTCATGCCCCCAGAGCCAGTCGTCGGCCCAGATGTTCCGAGTCCAGTTCCGAGTCCAGTCCTCGAGCAAGAGCCAGAGCCAGTCCTCGAGCAAGAGCCAGAGCCAGTCCTCGAGCAAGAGCCAGAGCCAGTCCTCGAGCAAGAGCCAGAGCCAGTCCTCGAGCAAGAGCCAGAGCCAGTCCTCGAGCAAGAGCCAGAGCCAGTCCTCGAGCAAGAGCCAGAGCCAGTCCTCGAGCAAGAGCCAGAGCCAGTCCTCGAGCAAGAGCCAGAGCCAGTCCTCGAGCAAGAGCCAGAGCCAGTCCTCGAGCAAGAGCCAGAGCCAGTCCTCGAGCAAGAGCCAGAGCCAGTCCTCGAGCAAGAGCCAGAGCCAGTCCTCGAGCAAGAGCCAGAGCCAGTCCTCGAGCAAGAGCCAGAGCCAGTCCTCGAGCAAGAGCCAGAGCCAGTCCTCGAGCAAGAGCCAGAGCCAGTCCTCGAGCAAGAGCCAGAGCCAGTTGTCGGCCCAGATGAGCCGAGTCCAGTTCCGAGTCCAGTTCCGAGTCCAGTTCCGAGTCCAGTTCCGAGTCCAGTTCCGAGTCCAGTTCCGAGTCCAGTTCCGAGTCCAGTTCCGAGTCCAGTTCCGAGTCCAGTTCCGAGTCCAGTTCCGAGTCCAGTTCCGAGTCCAGTTCCGAGTCCAGTTCCGAGTCCAGTTCCGGAGCAAGAGCCAGTCTTCAAGCAAGAGCCAGAGCCAGAGCCAGCCTACGAGCAAGAGCCAGTGCCAGTCTTCCCAAAAGCTCTTCCTTCGCCGCTGGTCTCACCCAGCTTAAAGCCCTCTTCGCCGCTGATCCTGCACAGCCCCGAGCTGCCTTCGTCGCTGGTCCTATCCAGCCTAGAGCTGCTTTCTCCCCCTGCCTCATCTAGCCATGTATCAAAACCTGACAAGTTCTCCATTAAAATTTTGGGGGGGCGCAGTATACCTGCTAGGGGGACCGCGGAGGTCTTTACGACAAGGTTCCCAGTGTCACCATGGCAACCTGAAAAAATATCACCACCATGGCCACCCGAAGGGTCCTCACCACCATGGCCACCCGAAGGGTCCTCACCACCATGGCCACCCGAAGGGTCCTCACCACCATGGCCACCCGAAGGGTCCTCACCGCCATGGCCACCCGAAGGGTCCTCACCGCCATGGCCACCCGAAGGGTCACCTCCGCCCTGTACTCCCGAGGGTCCGACAGCTCCGCCCTGGACACCCGAGGGTCCGACAGCTCCGCCCTGGCCACGCCCACAGCCTGCTCCGCCCTGGTCCCCTGACCAGCCTGCTCTGCCTGGACCGTCCTGGAATCTAGGATGCCCACCCTCCCACCCCTTTGGATGTTATACGGCGCGAGGACGCGCCTTCGGAGAGGGGGGGGTACTGTCACGGTTACCGTTGGTTTCTGCACTACATTACCCAAGATTCCCTCTAGAACACCTGCACTCACTCTCAGGATCATTAATCACCCGCACCTGTTCCCAATCATTAACCTCATCAGTCAACACATAAAACATTCCCTGTGATTTCAGTCTGGGTCAAGCCTCCAACAGGAACAGACCATAATCCGTTGTCTCCGTTTCCTCTGACACATCCAGACTTCAAGCTGTAATGTATACTTACCTGAAACACTCACCTTTATGTCATTGTTGTGCTGTCTTCAGAAATCCTGTCTGAGTCCATGCTGCCTGAGATCCTGTGTTCCTTTGAGTTTCCAGTGTTTCAACTGAGTTTGTTTGATTGCCGATCTGCATCTGAAAGAGAAGAGACAAAGATTACTGAACTGAGATTGCTTGACGTCAACTTATCCAAAGTGAAAGTGCTTACCTGCTTTTCACCCCACAACGAGTTTCCTTCACGACTTCTGCACTTAAATTGAGTGAATACTCACCTCGCACTCTGATCATCTGTAAATAAAGCTGTGTTTGATTCACTTACCTCTGTCTCCTGGTCTGTATCCTGACAGCTCCATTCCTTCTCCAATATATTTCACAATGCTGGACTCTGTTTTAACATTTTCAATCCAGAGACCTTCCCAAGCCCACGAGTGCCAGGGTTCTTATTTTTTCCACTGAAATATGGAATGTGGTAATGGGAAAAGCCTGGCATGACTGGAAATCTCCACCTCTCTCTTGTGCCATATCATGACTCTTTAGAGACCACACATGGAGCCAGACGTATGCTAAATATAGTAGAGTTTTTCACAGCAATCCACTGAAATTAGCATGTGGCATTGTGAATTATGGCGTTGACAGAGTGTTGATTTCATGTTCATGTTTAAAGCCCTTATGACCGTGATTAAATACAGTATTTGAAGGCATCTAATTTGCAGGACTTGGCATGGGAACTGTTTTTGTAAAATAAGATAATCATTGACTGAGCAAATCTAGTAATCAGTCCCAGTCTGACTCCACTGGGGCTGTTTAATACATTACAAATAGGTCTAAATATGAGTGCGTCACCTTTTTTGACAAATATATTTAAACGGATGTACACTCACATGAAGATTAGTCACATCAGAAGCCTTGAAGTTTTATTCCTCATGCGGGTCAGAGATCTAATGACCAATTAAATACTTTATTTCGATAGGACCTTATTATAAGACACTTAAAAAATTTATCACAAATTAAATGTAAATGCGCCCGCAAATATCCTGTACTTGCATCAACACACAAACAAAGCTGCTTTCCACTGATGCTGCATCCACACCTGTAGGTGTCAGTAGCATAAAGTCAGTGATCCTTTTGTACACTGAAAAAAAATATGGTGTTGGATTTACTTTATAATTATTTGTGAAATTTACTGGCGGCGAGTGATAACTGTTTCAATGCAACGGCAAGTAACACATTGAATTAAATGTGAAATTTTGAAGCTGAAAGACTGGAACAGGATGTTTTACAAGAAAATACTCTTTCAGTCTTTCTAAAATCCGTTTTGTTTAACTTTTAAAACAGCCAGTGAAACAACAAGAACATTACTTTACGGATAAAGCATCGAGGAAAATCAGTTCCTGGCAGAGAATTAAAATATGAGTTCTTGTGTGTCATTATTGATTCACCTGGGGACATGTTAACCTTGTAGACAGAAAAGACTCATGTGATATCAAAATGACTGCTATTTCAGAGGAATGTGTCATAAATCTTTTATATTACTGTCAGTAGAAGCACAGGTGGTTTATTGAGGCGTGATGAGATCTGAGACAGCTACTTTTTTCCCCGGAAAAACTGGTCAAGGCAAAAGACAAGGCTTTTGATCAGAGCACTCGCTTAGTTTTCCAAATTCAGAAAGTTGAAGTAGTAATATAGTTTCATGGGTTTATTATTATTAACAAAGCTAACAACTACATCGACATAATGTTACCAGGTGTAACAAAATATAAAACAAACAAGCAGATGTAGAGGAGTGTGCAGCTAGTTTTCACATGAGGAAACTATCAGTAAATATAATATTTTGTGTTAAAATCCAATTGCAATACATTCATAATGAGTAATATATTTAACATTAATAATATTTCTACTAATATACTTTTTTACATTAAGAGTAACTTACTTTAACTTTCTAACACATTATGAGTTAACAATGAATAATATTGTATTTATAAAGGCAACCAAGATTAATAAGATTGTGTGGAATCTTTAGCATCGGATGTTAACCAGATAGTTTAAATATGTTATAAACATTATGCTTTATACACACAATTATGCCTTATGCATACAAAATTCCAATATCATATTTTTAAAAAAGCTGTTACAGTAGAACTTTTAAGATGTTAATCTGACGGGTTAATTAGGACGGTATGCTCGCTATAAACAGAAGTTGAACTAAAAAAATAATCCTAAACTGAGAAGAAAAAAGAATCAATGGAATAAAAAGTATGTCAACTAGCCTGAATTTCCTCTATACCCAGAACATGGACTCATCCCTACAAAAGGTCTCATTTCACAAGAGGCGGAGGGCCAGTTATGGATATCACAACACCAGAGAGCCATTGAATGTGTCTGATAAGACTTCTTAAAGGTCAGATTCATTTGGCTCTCTGAATTCACTGGATGACTCATGGACTGCACCACAATCACATGGCATTGAGAACATCACAGAGCGCCTGTCACAACATCAAAAACATGCAGGAATTCATGGTGGAGGCGGGCAGAAATACAAACTTGCACAACACATTTCTGCTTGAACAGAGAACAGTCTCAAACTTCATGCTTCAAGTCCAGCGTATGACTGAAGGATTGTTAATGAATAAAGTATTGCTTCTAGACCATTACAGAAGAACAAAAAGGTGCTAGGCACAATAAATACTTTGTCCTAGATGTAGGCTAAAATTTCACTAAACAACTAAGTGACTGAGCTCCTATTAAAAAGTTTCATGTGAAAGTGTTACGGGGAAGGGGTTCTTTTCTATAGACAGGTCTTCAGAGATACAGTAGGGGGCAGCATAAAATTACAGAGATCTCTCATGTAACCTCAAGCACATCTGACTTGAGTTAGTTAGTCTGAGCATAATATTGTATAAATGCTTTTTCCTTTTTCAAATCCAATTGTGTTTGGTTGGAATTCAGGAACTGTGGATTCCTAAAAGACCTGTCATGATGAAGTGACTAACAAAAACCTTCAAACAAAAGGCTAATTGTTTTTGGATCTTTCCTCTGTGATTCACCTACTAAGCACACCCATTAGATTGTGCAAAACTTAACCGCTTACTGTGAGAAATCTACAATAGTAGATTGTTCCAGTAAATGAAATGAAACAAATCAGTGGTTTCATTAAATGTCTTTGCATTTAAAGTGTACAAGCATCAACTGAAATGCACAGCTAACAACAACAAAGGCAACTGCAGCACACATTCCAGAGCAATGGGGAGAAAAACAAAGGTGGAATTTGGGATGGACAACTCCATCTAATCTGTGGCATACCATTACATAATACACAAAGCGGCAAAGCAGAAGTCACCAGCTAATAGTTGACCACTGGAAACCGAGACAATCTAGAGGAAACAACCAAACACACGTGCTTCCTGCAAGAGTGCCACACAGGATCCTCTAAACACAGCATTGATTTTGTTGTTTAATGACTCTTTTTCTACTCCAAGAACAGACAAAACTATATGGGTTGTGTTTGGCAACAGGGAGGGGAGAACTGACTCCAAACATTGTATTGTCAGAAACACAGTGCTGCTTAACTACTCATTACCAGCAGTCTGGTATTCCCCTTGAAGAAGGAAAACTTGCAACAAAATCACTAGCTAGTCCCAAAATGTTGCACGGCAAAAGGGTGGTTGCAAAACATTGCATGCATAATTTGATGTTTTGGGTGTGGGTGTGGTGTGAATCACTGTGAGAGGTTCATTTTTCGATATAACTGGAAACAAATATGCCCAGATTTGTGCCTGTGGAAAGAAACAGCGATAAACCAGGAATGTTGAATAAATACAGCTACAAAAAGATGTGCATTGTTGCATAGACAAAGCATTTTTAAAGAGGTTCTACAGTTGTTGATACTGTCCATATCTTTATACAAGCTAATTTGATTTTAAACTGTCTGCATTGAAGAAAATATATTTAAAAAATAATAAAAAAAAGTGAAGAAGTATAAGCTTCTCTGCACAAATCTTGAAAACCTATAAATGTACTTGTGTTTCATTCAATAAATATTAAGCTCAGGCATCATTCACTCAAATATCATGCATATAAAGTTACACACCACTCAAGAAAATCATGCCCAACAGTCTAATAACAGCACAACTATTCTGACACTATAACAGTCACCTTGAACCTCCCACAGAGCAAATACGGATGGAAACCGGAGCAGTGCTACTGACATCAAAGCACATTTGAAATATAGTGATAGAACTGAAAAAGGACTCATACCTTCAATGAAGTTGGGGAAGGATTTGCCTTCTGGCTCTTGTAGTGAATGATCCCAAGTCTCTTCATCCGACAGGAGGCCACGCTCTATGGCCAGTTCTTCCAAGACATCATAGTCCAAATCATCTCCTGCAACCTCTGTCAGTGAGGGTGTAGCAGGTTGTCCCGCAACAGGACTGGCAATCTGTTGCACTTCAATCACTTCCTCGACCACAACAATCTTCTTCCGCATGGCGTCGTCTGTGGACTGCTTTTGCACGTCGCAGGTGATCTCGGTGGCAGGAAGGGGTCCAGTGATGACAGGCTGTGTGGGGGCCTTGCTAGCCAAAAACCTGTTCTGCTTCTCTGAGCTCTGCTGTGTGTCAGGAGCAGCCGTGTGTTGTGCAACGCTGGGAGGTTCCCCTTGTTTAGGGAGGGGGGTGAGCTGAGCTGAGTCTGCTGTAGCTGCTGACGCTGAGGCTGCCGGTGCTTCCCACTGTCTCTGCGAGGAGGATGTTTTTCCTCTCAGAACCTCCCGTTTTTCAGCCCAGGGCTGAGCAGGCTCCACCTCCCCTTTGTGAACCGGGGCCTCATTCTGTACAGCTGTTGGTTGCATGCTATCCACATCGTGCATTCCTTCAGGGGATGTCTTTGCAGAGTCATTTGTTGCAACTTGCTCAGGACCCTCAACCCGACGTGCATCCTCAGCTGTTGTCTTTACCTCTGTCACTTTTGTCTCAGCTATAGGTGGAGGGACCTGTACCACAGCAGGAGTTTTGTTTGAAGATTTCTTTTTCTTCTTTCCTTTTAAAGGCTTTGAGGCATCCTCTGTACAACTGTCTTTTGCAACTTCGGCCTCTTCTGTGATTGCAGGTTCCTCAGTCTGTTTTGCTGGTGATGACTTTTGTTGAACAGACTCAATTTGTTTTGGTGTCTCTATGTTTGATTTCAAAGTTTGCACAACTACTTCTGAAGTCTTGCTGGAGATAGCTGTGGTAATCGTCACTTCAGCACCTTTAGATAGGGACTGAGATTTAGAGCTGAGGTCAGGTTTGTGACCTTTAACCTCTGCCTTAACCTCAGCAGTAGAAATAGCTTCAGGAATCTCCACCTTTTCATGAACTTTTAAAGGCCTAGTGTTGTCATTTTTAGATGCATCTTGGGTTTCCTTTGTTTTTTGGGAAACAAGTACTCTCTGTTGCTTGTCAGTCATTTGAACAGTACTAGATGCTGTGGGTGGCACTGCTATGACGGCTGACTTGCTGACACTCTCCTCTACAGAAAGCTCAAAAGTATGCAGTGGTAGATTAATCTCTGATTTCTTTTCAGCAATTTGCATTGCCGAATTTTCTTCTTTCTTCGGCAGAAGTGGCATTGCTGATTCTAGAGATTTGACAGGCATCTGAGAGATAACAGAGGTATTTGACTTCACCTCATCCACATTAGCACCAGGCACATGTTGTGGTGCAATGGAGGTCTCATCTACTTTTTCATTCTTGATTGGTTGTTCTTGCACATTTTTTTCCTTTGTGGTTTTCTGCGTTTTCTCCACTTTTGGTTTTGATGGAGTAGGACAAGGAGCATCCTTATCCATTTTGCTACCAATTGTGGATGTGGTTTCATGAGAAACATTAAAGCACACTTCTTTTTTAGGCTCTTTGTTGACTGCTTCAGTACAGACAGAAAATATGGAGGATTCCACCGCTGTTGCCTCCACTGTTGACATCATGGTTGGTATATCCTGCACATTTTTGGTCTTTTTGGATTTCTTTGTTTTCTCCACTTTTGATTTTGATGGAGTAGGACAAGGAACATCCTTAGCCATTTTGATATCGTCAGTTACTGTAAATGTTGTTTCTTGAGGGACCTTTATAAATGCCTCTTTTTTGGGCTCGTCATTAACTGCTTCATCAGCGACAGAAAATACAGGGGAGTCCACTGCTGTTGCCTCCACTGTTGATGAAGCATTTTTGGTCTTTGTGGCTTTCTGCTTTTTCTCTAGTTTTGGTTTTGATGGAGTATGATGTGGAGCATCCTTTTCCTCTTTGGTATCACCTTTGGATGTGGTGTCTTGAGAGACACTGACAAATAGTTCTTCCTTGGGCTTTTCTTTGACTGTTTCATTAGAAACTGAAGACACAGAGGATTTCACTGTAATTGTCTCCACTGCTGTTGAAACAATCGTGCCATCTTGCACATTTTTGGTCACAAAGGTTTTCTTTGTTTTCTCCACTTTCGGTTTTGAGAGAGTAGGACCAGGAGCATCCTCATCTATTTTGTTATCACCTTTGAACGTGGTTTCCTGTGAGACAACGATACAGACTTCTTCCTTTGGTATTTCTTTGACTGCTTCAGTAGAAACAGAAAGCACAGAGGACTTCACTGCATTTTTCTCCACTGCTGATGAAACAGTTGACACATTCTGAACATTTTTTGTCACCAGTGTTTTCTGTGTTTTCTCCACATTTGGTTCTGAGGTAATAGGATGAAGAGCATCTTTACCCATTTTGCTATTATCTGCTACTGTGGATGTGGTTTTCTTAGAGACCTTAATAAACCCCTCTTCCGTGGGCTTTTCTTTTGCTGCTTCAGTAGGGACAGAAGACACAGAGGATTCATCTGCAATTGTGCCCATTGTGGATGAAACATTTGAAACATCCAGCACATTTTTGGCCACAATAGTTTTCTGTGTTTGAGCCACCTTGGGTTTTGAAGGAGTATGTTGAGGAACATCCTTAGCTGTTTTGCTATCGACTATTACAGTGGATGTGGTTTTCGGGGAGACCTTCATAAACACTTCTTCCTTGGGCTTTTCTTTGACTGCTTCAGTATGGACAGAAAACACAGAGGATTCCACTGCAATTGTTCCCTCTGCTGATGAAACAGTTGACACATCCTGCATATTTTTCATCACAAGGGTTTCCTGTGTTTTCTCCACCTTCGGTTTTGAGGGAGTAGGACGCCGAGCATCCCTGGCGGTTTTGCTATTGTCAGTTGCTGTGGATGTTGTTTCATGAGAGACCTTGATAGGCACTTCTTCTTTTGGCTTTTCTTTGGCTACTTCAGTATGGACAGAGATCAAAGAGGATTCCACTGCTGTTGCCCCCCGTGTTGACGAATCTGAGCTCAACTTTTGCGGTTTCTGAACGAATCCTGTCTTGGTGCATTCCACCATCTTTTCCTGTTCAACTGGCTTAGCATGGCGAGTTTCAATAGAAGGCATATGAGAGACTGAATGCATAGCAACCTTCCTCCTAGCACTTGGTTCCATCTCTTTGGTGTAATCACGAGTATCAGAAAGCATTGGCTGCTCTTTGGATTCCCATGATCCTTTGGGTTTGATCTGACTGCTAGCCACTGGGCGACCTCTAAACCTTGGTGTTCTGTCATTGGATTCAGTAATTTCAGGTTCATCCATGCTTGTTGTTTTCCGACGGTACCCCTGTCGATCCATCAGAGCCTCTTGTTTTTCTGCACCCATTTTGCCGGGTTTGGGAACATACGAAGTTGGCCCCTCAACAGATTGAACCCGTTCCGCCTTGCGGGCGATGGCCAGAGTGGCAGCTGGCCGTCGTACTCTCTGTAGAGGAGTGGGCACAATCTCTGGAGGCAGATGTAGGTAATCACGCAAGTATACAATCCCTGTATTAGTAAGATACCAGTAGAAATGCCTCCACGTAAAGGTCTCCCTTACATATCCCCTGGATTTCAGCGAGCCCATGGCTCTCATCACCTGCAGGTTTGCCACACCAGGAATCTCAGGGTGCATGGTCTGAGGGCGCTTGTCTTTCTTGGCCACCATGACGCCATCCCGAAACAGACGCTCATAGATGGCCTTCAGGTTGTCAAGGGGCATTACCATTCCAGCAACCATTGTGCTTCCTTAGTCTAGCAGCGTCTGAGTAAACAGGAACAGCTTTGCCAAAGAAGAACAAATCACTGAATGACCTCACTCTCCAGGGTCCTGAGGCAGAGCCTGCTGCCACGTGCTGCCAATTCAATCAAAAAAGACACTAAAAATAAATACAACCTGTCTGTTCGTTGTTGTTTAGCTAACTTCCTTCCTCATCAAAAGGGTTTCTTCTTTCTTCTCAAACTTTCTCAGAGGCAAAGGAAAAACTTAGAAAAGGAAAACTGTTCTCTCCTTCACTCAGCCTTCCTTGGAAGTGAGCATAGTCCGAACTGGCAGAGCTGCAATGAGAGGGGGTGTGTGTAAAAGAGAAAGAGAGAGAGAGTACTATGATCCAATCGGCCCCTCCTACCTCGCTCGAGCAAGGAAGAAACTGCTAAAATCAAACTGCCTGGTCGGCAGACTCTTAACAGTTGTGAATGGCTTGATGTAAACACTTGCAAAGATAATTGCCAAAAGTGTAGGAAGCAAAAATAGATCTCTAAAAATGGAAGAAAAGAAGAAGTGCTCGTTCAGCACACCTATGTCTCATTGAGGCATATGTGCTACACTGTCTAGGAACCACCCACAGTGGTGCACAGCACATGTTACACACCCCCGGGGTATGTTGGACCATCTCAGAGAGTAGATTGGTCAATGAGAAGCTAGGTTTGAGAAAAGGAGACACCCTTCACGTAAGTCATCCAATAGGTGAAAGATATAGTTATTAACACCTACCTTAGGCAATCAGGGTTTACACACTTCAGATCGTGTGTCGGGACACTCCTTTTTCCCTAGAGACACTTGAATTCCTCAGAAAATGCCTAACGGCAAGAACTTTGGTTTTGTGATTAATAGGTTGACAAAGAACATTTGAACATGAATGGCTGACTTAACTGATGAATCAGTGCAGATACTGCACAGGAAGAAATTACGAGACAGCAGGGACTCAAGTGGAAAAGTACACTAAAAGCACGTTATTATAAGCGCAATCACATGCAAAAAGAAGAACACATGTTACTGTTTAGCTTGTTTTAAACTGAAGCTAATTTCAAAAGAGTAGCTGGATAATGTTTTGAATACTGATACATTTGTATATTTCTATACAGCAAAATCCATCTTTAATTATGGAGTTAAAAGATGATAAAAGACCGTAGCAGTACACTAAGCACGTTTTTACAAGCACTGTTGGCAGTACAATGATGTGATGCAACAGTTTGAAAGAACGGATGAAGAATTCATCTAGGGCTCTATATATCTCAATCTCGATATAGATGTTGAATTTGAGTTTCCTATGAGAGAGTCTACTATATAAAGAACCATGCTTTGCTGCTAACCTTTCAAAGGAACCATGAACATGGTGTCTGATTTTGAGGGAGTAGGACAGGGATAGACACAGACAGATGCAGAGACAGAGAGCAGAAGCAGTGAGAGTGTAGAGTTGCACTGATTGTCTCCAATGCCTTCTGGAAAAACTGAATATGCTTCTTAATGACCACTGCAATTACCAGTTTTCTGAGTATATCTGGTTGGAATAAATGGTAGGGATATGCCATGCGCACCCCCTCATACCTCAAACGGAAAATGTTTTTGTTTTAATTGCCATGGAAACAGTCAGACAGTGTGTCAGTTCCGGGAAACTCAAATATCCTCTTTCACGTCGCTCCAACGCCATGAAAATAACTTGTGGGCAGCTGTGCAGGACATCACAGCACGCTTAACCAAGAACAACCTCTCTGTCATAATCGGCACAGATGAATGCTGTCTGGGAATAGGCAGTGCATGTGATGTGATTGATTAATATGCACTCATTAAAGAAGTGTCTGAAACTTCTTTTTTATTAGAATTTATGTTTATAATTTATATTTGGTTCATTATAATGCTCAATTATTATTAATTATTATGGAGATTATTATTATTTTACTTTCACTACAGTTCAAAAACATTTTTTTAAAGAAATTATTAATTCTATTCAGCAAAGATGATTGATTAAGTGAAAATAAAGTAATTTATAATATACAAAAGATTTCTATTAAAATGTTTTGCTCTATTGAACTTTTAAAACATTTATTTAAATTAACATTTATTTTACATTATAATAATATTTTACAATATTACTGTTTTTTTCTGCATATTTTTTTGATCAAATAAATGCAGCCCTAGAGAGCACAAGAGACTTGAAAAAACACCATAACCCTAACCCTTACCATTACCAAACAATTAATTAAACTGTAGTGTGTTATTTAAAATTTGATTAACTAATAGCTAATAATAATTTTAATATAAAACAGACCTAGAAAGAGCAATAAAGGATTTGAATCTTTTTTCTTGCTTGGCTGTTTGTAAAAAAATCAGTCAGACAGGCTTAGCAAAAAATGTAATGGTTTTATAAACACTTTAAGCTATGAAATGAAAGATGTACTCCATTTTACAACAACACAAAATTGTATACATTTCAGAACTTGTTTCCAGTTGGACAAAAAAAGTTTGTGTTGAAGACTGTTAAGCATCAAACTTTGGGTAATCAGAGAGAGTTAGTAAATACACATAAACATATTAACCATAACCTTTTCTCTGATAAAAAAAAAAAAAGATCCTCCAGAAGTAAAATTTCTTCATACTGAATAAGCAGTGGTGATTCACTGATCATTTTTTGTTCCTCAATTATTCCCATGTGAGTCATTAGAGGTGCAAAGAGCTCACATTCACACGTGACTGATTTCAAAATGTGTAACAGTTTAGAAAAACCGGGTGCTGTACATGAAATGACGATAAGCGATAAAGAGGCGGGAGAATGAATTCGAGGTCACCTAATATAATTTTTTGAAGAATCCAGCTCTCCATTTGGATCACTTCAGCTCTTTGTGAGTGATCCCAGTTTGCCCAGAATAGATATTATCTGGCTCTCTTCCCACTGTTAAGTGTTCACTAGGGCTCAGAAACACGTGCCTTCCTCCCTCAGCCTGCTGACAAAGGTCGACGTGACCCAGAAGTCAGTTTTGCATGTGTCCAAGGCAACAGAGACCTGTCAGCTGGGATATAATTAAAGACTTTTTTTAATATACTCATTAAATTTCATTTTCAACTTTCCAACGACTTCTTCCAAGTCACTTACAGTCCTAAAAGAGATGCAAATTCTGATGAGACGTGAATGAAATCAGATATGACTGGAAGATGCATTAAACAGACGAGTGCCACGTGAGAATTTGTCAGTCACTTCAGTTGATGTTGCATGGATGTTTGTGATTTATATTCAGCTCATCCTCTGAAGAATCTAAACTGAATGCTCTTTCAGATCTGCTAAATGAACAGTTGAATATGATTTGCAATAATGATGCAGAATGCAAATCAACCTGAGAACAAAGAACACACACCTACTATTAACAGCCTCTCTAAAGTACACACTACACTATCCATATCCATATCTATATCACACCACATATCTGCTAACATTGAAGTCAACAAATAGTTTTTCTTTTTCATTTAGTCTCTAAAACAAGTTAAAACAGAGAATGAAAAATAAATAAAAATAGATAATAGTTAATAAAATAATATATAAATAGATCATCCTTCAATTAAATGTATTGAAGGGTTAAATCACCTAAAAATAGAAATTCTTTCATCTTTTACTCACTCTTAAGTTGTTCTAAACCTGCACGAGTTTCTTTGCTTTCAAAGATATTTTGAAGAATGTTAAAAAGTTTCCAGTCCCCATTGACTCCCATAGTATTTTTATTTTATTTTATGGAAGGCCCATCAACTGTTTGGCTACACACCTTTTTCAAAAAATCTTTGTTTGTGTTCAACAAAAGAAACTCATACAGGTTTAGAACAACTTGAGGATGAATGATGATTTTTGGGTGAACTATCCCTTTCAGTTAGCCACATTATAATTAGGAAGCAGATAGTACATTTAGACTTTTAAAAGTTCATGCTTAGCCCATGGCTAGTATTGTAAGTGGAGTTGGGGACAGGGATTCAGCTGTCCCAAGTGAAAAAGTGCCGACACCAGTGCGGCCTATCCAGTCAGAAGACATGGTGTCACCTCTAACCTTCAGCACCTGTTCACAACCCAGAGGAAACTCAATCTCCTGCTGTTCTCAGCTGATCAGGAACCTTATATGGAGGGAATCAAGGATTCTGATACATCTGGAGAGGTCAAATATGATCCTAACACCATGTCCTGACCAGACGTGATGTGACGCCGTGGCACTCGATAAAGGGTCTCTTTTCCGTGATAATCAGAGTTTTTGTCTATACCTTTTAATGCGAGTTTCAATAACATTTTGAGTGACCTTTATAGCCGTACTGAAAGCGACAATGGATAATTCACCTCAGAACCAAGAAAGTTCAAACTGTGAACAAACAAGTGTATTCTATGACAAAGATTGTTTCAGTCACTCAGTATGTATTTTTAATCATATGACAATGGTGTACTATTTATTTGTTGGATTAAGTGCTTATCCATTTTGTGGCGAGTGCAGTGCGCTTGCAAAGAGAGCTCCCGCTATTCTGATTGGCTGTGATTTTGGATTGATTTTGTCATGTCTCAGTCGCATTGCATCTGGTGTGGACAGACAGATTGTTTGCTGGACTCTTATTGTGTCTGGTTAGGACAAACACTGTGTCTGTCAATAACTGCAATGTGGTTCTAAAGCTTATCATATGATCTTAAGGAAGTAAACATCATTACAATGTTTGGAAAAATTGCCCCAAATGTGTCTATGTTGAACAATCTCCAACCCATTAACACAGCTGAGGTCAAGCATTTCTTATCATACCATCTATTAATTTCCTGTTGTACTTATACTCCCATTTGCAACACTCAAAACAACCAATCTCACTAGTGCCCAAGAGTCATTTGGCGCTCAATGAGGCATACACTAATAAGAGTGACGTTTACCTTTGTAAATGTCACTAAATAGACCATACTCCATATACTCACCTGCTTGAAGCATCTCAAGGTTTACACTTTGAAATGTGAAATGGCTTGAGAAATAAGATTAACCTGAAGCAATCATAGAATGGCACAGCAAAGTTTAACCATGACTAGGCAAAAAGTGTAAAAAAGCTAAAACAAAGACAAACTAATTTCACCAGCATGTAAAAGAGAGACAAGAGCTCTGAACATTACTGACATTTCTTCTAAAACCAAAAGATTCAGGTTGACATGAAAAAAGAGGCGTATAGACTAAGCAAGAGTAAAAACCAGTAAATGCTGATGAGTTTTTCCCTGCAAAACCTTTTTCAAGCCAAAGAGCTGTTTCCAATATATGCAGCTCATAAATATTTGTGAGATGCTGGCAAATTTTTCAGTTGCAAATTAGCTTTTCTCTCAAAGACATTTTGTTCCATCCACCAATTCTCCAAACTGCTTGTACTCTGTAGAGTCGCAAAAAGAAAATTGTATGTTAATGACAAATACATTTACAGGTAACTTGTGAAAACAACCTCACAAAACCAGCTAAAAACTGTCAAGAACTGGCCGGAATACATTTTACTCCACAATGAGCTCTGAGCTAAAGTAACAGTAGTGGTAAGTAGTAGTTTGATTCAGTAGTTTGATACTCTCCTCCATTGCTGTTTATATTTAATTGTATGTCTTTTTAGCAAGGTTTTGTACAGCACAGTGGTCAACTACTGTTGTATTTATTGTGCTTTATGTAATTGATATCAATCAATAAAATTCGTGCTCAACATGTAAACCAGCCACTGTCTGTCTTTGAGACATAATGGACTGCTCAGGCCAATGGCTGCACTGAAAGTGATTCTGGCAGCTACAAGCAACTAGTGTCGGGACCTAAAGTTCGTAAATCCAGCAGTTTTTAACTGAATGAATGAGAAGCAGACAGGTTAAATTACTGCTTAACAGTGATCTTCTCCAAACGTATTCCTCGCTTTCTCAGACAGAGCCACATTGTTTTAGGAATGACTGATGAAAAGTTACAACAATGCTCAGATCTACTTTTTGTGGGTACGGCCTTTAAAATGTCTTCACATTTAAGTGAGGTGCACATTCAGAACAGCTCTGACGTCTGAAGCAGTGCAAGTCTTTCTCTCTTTGGCTACACGACACGTGTCTATGGAAAAGTAGTAAAATTATGTAACATGGCAAAAATGACAAGTCTCCCTTGTGTTCTCCACAGCATGAGTCATGGATCGCTCCGTCTTGTCCATTTCCTAAGTGGAAAGAAACCCAACGTCTCAGATTAGCCCTCGCTGAGCACAACCTTCTGGCCAACACCCAAAGCTTCAGCGCACGTCCTGAACGCTGCTCAAACGTACAGTGGAAGGCGGCGGGAATATAAACCCCAAAAGATCTTTTGACTCAAACAAGGATAATGTAAAAAAAAAAACCCGATTTATTCGCTGTTATTATAGTCCCCATTTTCAACAATCCAATCTAATTCTCTGTTACATATCTACTAATGAAACACAGGTTTGGAGTTGGAACATGATAGCGTGGAAGTAACACGAAGGAATGCTTTGAGAGCAGTAAACAGATCCAGAGGAAAATCTCACAATTGAGGTTTGTTGGGAATATGAAACAGCCCTGATTTCCCAGCTGCCCCTTTGGGAGCACAGTAGGAGAGGAATCGGCGTTCAAGAGTCAGATTAGTGTGGGAGAGGCAAAGATCCAGCTTTATTCGAAAAACTCGGGATAGACAACTTAACACCAACTTGAACATTAATGGTCATTAATGTTAGTACACCACTGAGAAGGAACTAGCACCAGCACAAATTCTGACTCTAACAAACGGCTTAAGCAAGACTTCCTTGGTCAACCAGCATTGTATAAAAGATTTTGTTGCATATAAAAATGCATGTTGCAAAAAAACAGTGGGTCAAATTCCCTATTTTCAAGTAAGAGATGCATTTACACCAAAATAATGTAGTGTTTGATTGGATGCAAGCATTTTCTCTTCCATATTAAAAGCCAAAAAGCTTATGAATTGTACTATTCCTAGTTCTGTCGTTACCAACATATTTAAAAGATTCTGCATTTCCCAAAGCCATTAGCCTGGATGCCAGCCGAACTTAGCCCCGCCCACAACATTTGAGGTTGGGAAGTCGGTCTGGACTTGATCCGTTGTGGGGCAACTATGTTCAAACCAGAGCTGTTCGGACCAATCAAATTGTCAGGGCGGGCTTTATACGATGATGATCAACAGTAACGTAATCATCCACGTCACCAAAGAGTGCTGGGGTTGAATTCGTTTACAACAAAGATGGCTGCCGCTGGAGAATTGAGATGTGTAGACTCCGCCATCGCGTCTGTTATAGAAGATATCGACAGCGCATTACTTTTAAAAGAGCAACAGAGAACCGCGATCAAGGCATTTGTCGATCGGAAAGATGAATGGAGAACATACGTCACTTAGACTAGAATCTGAGAATGACGACGTCAGGCTACAAAGCCGTAGTTTCAACAGACAGTGTTGCAAACTTGTGTTGCAGGAACTAGAGCTCTCGACCTGTGGTTAGAAGAGTAGTTACTTCTTAATATGACGTGTGGACTTAAATGGATCACGATCTTGGGCACAATAAGCAAGCTAAGATGCATGTCAGCAATCAGCACAGTTTTTTAAAGAGTGCGCATGTGCATAAATGCAAAAGTGCTAAAAAGGTCTGCACTCTAAAAATACTTCATTACAAACAGGAGATAAAGATTATACAAACGTGTCACTGACGAAGGCAAAAAGCCAAAACGTTTGTATAATCTCTATTTCCTGTATGTAATAAAGTATTTTTAGAGTGCAGACTTTTTTTTGCATTTTTGCACTGATATATATAAGTCTCAGCACCTAATTAGCTGGGAGAGCACGGTGAGTGTTTAGATTGGCAAAAGGAATGCAAAAGGAAACCCCGGAGTATGACATAATAGAGAACCCATGATGAATCAAAACAAAGGGAACAAAAATAGTGAAGTAGAAATAGTGAGAAGGGAATGAATGAACTGCAAGTATACGAGATTACGCCATTTACATACTGCATATTAACGTAAAAATAAAAAAACGGCTTTTCTGATATTCACGTAAATGAACTACAATAATCTACATTAATTGCGATCTAATTAGAGTCACTGCATGTGACATCATTAACGACGTGGTCTGACGTGACCAGACCAACGTACTTCAAACGACTACGGTTTCAGGAAACAGTCATGACTTTCTAGTTCATTTCTCTGATGATGCATCATGCTATGGTGATTCAGCTGCGAGTTACGCCACTGTACAGAAATGTACCTCTGGTTGGTCACCAGCACGCTTTCTGACTCCAAAAGACTAGCAGGACTTCCTTGGTCAACCAGCATCACAAGAAAGATGGTTGATCAGCTCCATCGGCTATATTTTTAGCCCATCAACAGGATTACACAGCATAAACCAGCATCGGAATTCACAGTGGTCTAATCTGGTCTTTTCAACAAAGATAAGAATATATGCCACTGCAAAAGTCACAGATACAATGCTAGTGTGTTTTGGGTGGTTGCCACAGTGTTGCTATACACATTTCTGCGTGGTTGCTAGGTGGTTCTGTGCCGGCCCAAGTATAAAAAGCCAAACGCCAATGCTATTCTGGTCTCTGGAAATGAGTCATCTTCCTTCATTCTTTTGAAAACAATAATAACACAACTGCTGCAATCCCATGTTGACCTAAAGTGCAGTATAGCAAATTGAATTTGTGAATTTTCCAGGACAGAAAGAGCTCATAATTGCTTTAATTGTGAGGATGTCACTCTCTACCTATGCACTACTACACTAAGGACATTACCTACCTTTCTTGCTGCTGCGCCAGAACCGATCTCCCAGAATATCACCCATGTCCAGGCTCATCTGATAATGCATGTTTGAACAGACCCGGGTGAGCAGTCTAACCGCACCACAACGTCTTCCCCGTGTGGACAGAACCACCCCATCTGAAACCTATTCTCCCAGTGGCGTGCAGGACGGGGCATAAGGGAACAGAGGGGGGCACATCGAGGAGAATGACAGGGGAATGCACTGAAGAAACAAGAGCTTCTTTTCATGTTCTGCCCACAAACACACAAAGTCTATAAATCTGGCCTGTCCTACCCCGTCCTGTTCTCCCAGATTCCCATACATCTGTCCCATCCAGCAACACTTACTTCCACACAAACACTGGCTTGTTCTGCCACACCAACTAATTGATGTGTTGTGAAAGAGAGCAGGCACTTTGGGGTTTCAGAGGTTATAGCCTAGTTTGGCAGCACAACCAAATAAAAGTTTTTTAAGAGGTGGGATTGATCACCATTAACTAAAACAAAATTCCAAGCCATTTTGGAGTCTCAATCTAATAAACAGTTACTGGCTAGATCAACTCTACAGTGTTTGTGATAATAGGGTGTGCAGGAGGGTTTTGGACTGTCGATATGCATCATTAGAGAGGAGGTCTTACAGGTACGAGTGTCTTTCCCATAGCAACCACACTCCCACAGGGCTGATTTACTACTGCCCCAATCTTTTGTGTCAATGTAAGTGTTTTGCTTGGTCTTCGCTGAGAGCATTATTTTGTAAATGTTCCTATTCAACAGAATCTTGAGAAGTAAATCATTGTCTTTAGGGTTAATTATGCACATTGGTGTTTATAATGCTAACTATGAACATTTTTACAAAGCTTTTACATTTTAAAGGTTGTTCATGGCAGTGGACCTCAACTGGTTTTTACTTCACAACCCAGATTGTATAATCAAGTAGCGAACCAACCAACAGTCCAAAAATTGTTTAACGTCTTTAATATCACAATTGAAATCCATCAATATTACTCTTGCATACACCCAACAATATTCAAACTCATCACGGGACAAATAATGCGTCAAATACTAATATTGTCCACATTAAAGTTTGGTTGGATGCAAGTGTTTTCTCCTCCCTATTAAAAGTTGAAAAGCCTATGAATTGTACTATCCCAACTATTTATGATTATATGGTGGAGTGCAAGTTATTATTTTTGCATTTAGCTATGTTTTTCCCATTTTTACATTTGAAATTAAGGCTGGAGTAATCATAATCACGATTACTTTGGCCAACATTGAGATTATTTAAAACAGCATATACATAGTTTTCAGTGAAAACTACTAAACATTTATTCAATATATTACATTTTTGGCATATAAAAAGTGTACTGGATTTATAATACAAAACACAATACAAAGACCATAAAAGAAAGAACGTGGCATAATCATTGTAAATTATATGCAGAGCCCTATCAATTTGTTTTAACCCATTGAAGCATGTCTTTATAAAGGGTTATCACTGCAGAGAATCTTTACAGGATAAAAACAAATATCCTGTCAGTAGACTATATAAAACGTTAAATAGGCTAAAGAGTTTAGCTAATGGTAACTCAATGGAAACACCTCAATTAATACAAAGTTCTGTTATGAAACTCTGATGGCGCAGACTGATCGGTCCTTTAATCTTCTTGGAATCACATTATTATCTAAAGGGCACGGCTGATTGGTTCCTGCTGTATCAGTAGCCAATGAGCTCGCAGCTCAACCTTCAAATACAGTTTCAGTGCGCTTTCAGAAACCCTCCATCGTCCCCAGCTCCACCTGTATAGATCTGCTACAGGTAATTCATGTATGTTATATTGCGCCAAGACCACACATATCAACATTGTCATATCCATTACCATGCCAAACACTCAGAGAGTTGTCATGACAGAAAAACTGTTATTTAAATGATTTCTATGTTGAATTACAATGAGGTACACTGAGGTTCCTCTTTACCAGTAAAAACACATCTGTAAGTGTTTTGCCACAACACTATCTGAAATGCTTCAGATTCCTGTCTGCACATGTTAGTCGTTTTTAATGACAATCATTGTGAAATAAAATTCCTGCAATTGCAAGTCTTCTGAAAAATACGGTTAGGACTTTCTGAATAATCCTTTAGGAAAATGTTTGTAGAATAAATCTGAACTTGCATACTAACCATGATATTAAGGAGACCTCCATGTTCTTACCTGCGTTTACCATATTTTACAAATAATACCACAGTTAAACAATGGTTTCTATACCCTGACGGTTGTTGGTCAATGTCTAATCAAGCTATAAAAAGGAACACTTGAGTAAACAATTCCAAATAAACAGAAAACTGAAAGTGCTTTGTGAAAGCATCGCACTCAACACATCCCAACAGGAAACACAAAGCAAACCACATGTTTGTCCAGTGAGTCAGCAAGAACGGTTATAAAGCACACGAGGGTGTGGTCAGCCCGGCCTGTGGTTGCCATGGGAACATGAGTCACAGTCGTGGGTAAATACGCCGTCTGTCCTGGACTTAGGTCAGTGTTACCCCGGCAACAGCAAAGCACAACTCACACAGGACGCCGTGCTTGAATGTGCATTTGCATCCGGACAAGCCAACACATTCCTTACCAACTTGCTAAAAATGTCGAAAACAGGCATGCATAAACGTTTCATAAAACTAAGCATGCAGACCGCACATGCATATCTGTCCTGCCAGCATGCATTAAAGTGATTTATGAACTATCCTCATTAAAGGTTCACCAGAGCAATTCTATTCCAAAGAACATAATGTTTTATTAACCTGAGAACGCATCATGTGGGAATATGATGAACATATAATTTTACAGTCGGACATTATCAGCATCTTCACTCCCTGCACGAGTCTGTCTGAAGCGCAGGACGGCCCTGTTCTGTTAGCTTGGCAGTTTGGCAGTCTGCACTTTAATGTAAATTCATCATATTGTTTTTGTTCTGCTTGCGTGTGCCCAGGGGAACTGAAAACAGCACATCCCTTTATGCCTTTTGGTTAAAAAATATCTCAAAAAGCTCTGGAACAACAACCTCTGTCAGCCTGGACAAACTAGAGTTTAACTGTTCAGCCAGTTCTGAAGTGTGAAAAAATACATGTTTATTTTTTCATACAGCTATTTAAATCGCAAATTTGACATTTAGTATACCAAGTGTTTAGTATACTACAATAATACTTTCAAATAAATGCTGTTCTTTTGAATTTTCTATTCATCAAAGAATCCTAAATAAAATATGTCACAAAAATAAGAAGCTGCATAACTGTTTTCAACATTGATAATAATCATAAATGTTTCTTGAGCATCAAATCATCATATTAGAATGATTTGTGAAGGATCATGTGACACTGAAGACTGGAGTAATGATGCTGAAAATACAGCTTTGATAAATTACACTTTTTCTTTTTGAATGTATTTTAAAATGTATGTTCCAATAATATTTCATAATATTCCTGTTTTACAGTATTTTTAAGCATAAGAGTCTGCTTTCAAAAACATAAACTTACCAACCCCAAACTTTTGAACAGTAGTGTATATGTTTATATAATTGCAATAGCACTAAAAATGTGGAAACAAACCACATAAAACATGTTGCTCAATAGTATTACTCAATACTTACAATAACGTGAGTTATTTGATTAGAGATTATTAGAGATTAAACTACAAATGTTAAAAATTCTCAAGCCTAGGAATTCATAAAGCACATTGCATTACTTTCATTAAAATTGTTTGATTTTGTCTCATCCTGGGAAATGTTGTCCCGCCCTGAGCAGTGTAAATGTGAATATTACTCAATACTTACAATAATGCGAGTTATTTGATTATGATTATAAGAGATTAGACTACAAATGTACAAAATTAGGGTGTTGCTTTTTATGTATGTGTATACATACATTTTTTATGATTTATTTTTAATAATTTGAATGATATTTCACCTTATAAACCTGTTGGTTTAA
Source organism: Scardinius erythrophthalmus (assembly GCF_964197995.2). NCBI lineage: Eukaryota > Metazoa > Chordata > Actinopteri > Cypriniformes > Leuciscidae > Scardinius > Scardinius erythrophthalmus. Next base: position 35,249,575 of record NC_138236.1, read on the forward strand.
TTTACATGTTGACATATCATGTGCTCACCAGCTGTTTTCAGTTTTCAGGGCAGATAAGCACGTCAATCATCTCAATGAGGCACTCCAGAATATATATATCATATTACCAGATAAGAAAACTATTGATAGTTGCAGTCCGTTTCATCTCAGTTACTGATTACAATCTATCTCCTTTTCAGATTAAATGTGTTCACAGCCAAGGCAAATCTCCTCTAGAATAAAACCTTGTCTAAGTGGAAGAATGTGGGGTATTTGATGGTCTCTCTGTAACCTAGCCTAGGTATTCATAAAGCACACTGCATTACTTTCATTAAAACTGTTTGGCTTAGTCTCATCCTGGGAAATGTTGTCCCGCCCTGAGCAGTGTAAATGTGAGAGGGTGCGGTGCGCTCTGCTGAAGCCTTTGATTCCCACAGAACACACCTCATATAATCATCAACAGATAAAAGCACAATGATTAATATCTCTTGTCAGGACGTCTGTGATAATTTCTCCCTCCATTGTTCTGTGATATAAAGCGTTTGTCTGCACAGCGAGAAACTTCTGAAAGCTGCACAGATGTGCTTTCACACGGCAGGGCATACTTTCCACTGGACATTCATTTATATTGACATTTTGGCTTTTAAAAGCACAGTTTTCATCTGATATAAAATAGCGACACGTTCTGTACAAACACAGAAGCTGAGTTTAGAATAGCACTCTGCTAATTATTTCTGCAATATAACAATATTGTAGATATAGTGGGAGCAGTATATGCTATATCGCAATTTTTTGGGGGGTTTTGCTCTTTATAGTGATCCTTTTCTTTTTGGATGTCATATCTCACACACACACACACACACACACACACACACACACACACACACACAACCACACACAACCACACACAACCACACACACACACACACACACACACACACACACACACACACACACACACACACACACACACACAAAGCTATTTTCTGTAGAAATACTGTATTTGCAGGTATATTTGTCACCCAGGATTAACTTGAAATTTACAATTCTTATTTCTTGCAGTATTTATTATTTAACTTTTTCAAATTCATGTCCCCTAGTAATCTTTTAATCAAAATAACTTCTCCCTTTTGCAGTGAGATCTCTTCTCTGATGACGAGGGCGGGGCAACCTGTCACTCACATGAGATCCACCAATAGCAAACCACAACCATCCAATCACTTCCCAACGGACAAAATCAAGCCCTACATTTGTTCTTGTTCCAGAAGCAGTTTCACTGGGATGTACGGCACAATAGGGAAGAAAAGTCTATTGCAACTTCCATTTCATGCTGACTTTAAGCAACCAAAGTGTGTGTTTTTTAGCAGTGCTATACAATCACAAGTGTCCAGTTGCTTTGTAAACTGTACTGTTGCATACAAACAAATACAATAAGCTCATTATGATTTGTACTGTCATTCTAATCATTGCAGTACTTTGTCATCAACAATGCAAGCACATTACGCCAAAAAATTAGACAAAACTAATGGCCTAAGAACAAACATGAAATGTCTAACACACTACAAAAAGTAAGAAAACATGATAGCTTCTGCTATGTGCTGGTAACAGCATAATCCGAGCATGACGTTACACAGTTTCTACAGAGTGTGTGTGGGGGTGTGGGTGTATTTGTGTGCGCCGCCTTCTCAGATTACAATACAGGCAGTGTTAAAAAGGTATGATTTCTTTAGAGAACAATGAAAATAAACTCCACCCTAAGAAGTGAAAGATAGAGAAGCTAATGGCTGCAGGATGAGACGATAATGACTCGGGTTTGAAAGGCCTCAAACCTGTATATACTAGAGAGCAACGTCCATCACAAAAAAGAGCCCTACCACACCCTCAGTCGTCTACATCAACACTCGCTTACACCCTGAAGCACTGCCTAATACAGCGGAGTACATTCATCTGCACTGAAACTGGGATTTTTAGAGAGGTTATTGGAGCATGTTTTACAAGGAAACGCTATTTCAATCTTTCTGTTTTCTAGTGCTTTTGAGGGTCGAGGTGTGTGATATGGTGTGAAATACTTGAGGTAGAGACGTCTACAACTCTGCTGCGTGTTGAAACAGCTCTTCAGGACAGTAAGATGTGGAACTCACCTGCAAATACAAACACACAAAGACAAAAGGCATTAGTTTACAGCCTGTGGATAACACTGCATCTAGTTACAATAGAGTAAACACTGAGATCAACTGTGCAGGACATTTGTTCAAGGTGTTCAAAGCACATCACATCAGACCTCAGGGAACCTTCATATCGATGTCAGCGTGTGTGTTACAACAGTCTTAAAACACACACATCTTTCATGGCGTGTTGAAGCGCTGCCCCCTGCTGAGTGCTGACTGTTACTGAGCACACAGAAGAGAGAGACTCATATCTATTACAGTTTATCAACTATGTCTGATTAACCATGTCAGAAACAATCACCTAATGCATTTACTCTACCGTTATTTTACAGTAGATGCACTTATGTGTGCTTACCTAAGAAAGTACTGTAATATAAGGTAACTACATGGGTTGAGGTTAGGTTTAGGTGTATAGGTTCAGGGTTAGTACCTAGTTATTACCCAGTTATTGTAATTACTATAATAAGTACATAGTGTGCACATAGGGAACAGGACTGTGAAATAAAGTGCTAACAAAAGTAAGATTTTGAAAAATGTTTTTGAAAGAAGTCTCAAGGCTGCATTTATTTGATCAAGGATGCTGTAAAAACACTAATATTGTGAAATAGTATTGAAATTTAAAATAACCGTTTTATATGTTATTTTAAATGTAATTTATTCTTGTGATCAAAGCTGAATTTTCAGCATCATTACTCCAGTCTTCTGTGTCACATGATCCTTCAGAAATCACTCTAATATGATGATTTGCTGCTCAAGAAACATTTATGATTATTATCAATGTTGAAAACAGTTCATATTCAAAATCATATTTTTGCAGAAACCGTGATACGTTTTATTTTTTAGGGTTCTTTGATGAATAGAAAGTTAAAAGTACACTGATTTGCATCTTTACTAAATAAAAGTATAAATAAAAAACACATTTTAGGCAATAGTGTATGTACATAAAAATAGTACAATATATTTTACAAACATATCGTAAACAATATATGAGCTTATTTAATATACATCATAAGAATACTGTTAGATAAAGCCTAAAGCTTATAATTTACAGTAAGCATTCAATCTCTTCTAATAGTATTTTGTATAATGAAGCTAAACTGTATAATGTATGTTGTTCTAGGCAAACAAACTCCTATAGCTCTACTAGTTTCCATGTCTCTTATATCATTATATGCTGTATTCTCACAGATCGTCTACACTTCATATTTCATGTCTATTTATTTACTTTTGTTGGCCATGCAATAAGCAGGATAAAGAGTCAGCGGGACATTATCCAGAAATAAAACCCCTCAAAGTGATGAAAGACCAGACCTCAATCCCCGTTACATTATCCTCTACACACTGTAATCTTCCTTCATGTACATTAGTATGAACACAAACCCTCAAAAGCTCTGTCCCCAATACCACCGTGGACAAAAGGCGATCTTTATGTGTGTGTGTGTGTTGGTCACAGGATCATTGACAGACATGGAAGGTCACAGATGGACACATGTGAGCAAGCTCTCTGAACAGTGAGCTGGCATTGGCATTGAGCTCAGAGAACTTTCATCTGAGTATTTCCATAAGCTCATCGAGCTTTACATGACATCCAGTAAATGCCAGAGCGGTCTGGCCTGAGAGTGAGATGTCATTTCCAGAACAGAGAGCTTCAGTCAGAAACAGAGACTCATGAAGTGTGTTTGGATGGATGATTCATTTCAGAAATGCCACACAACCACAAAACAGACAGTCATTTAATCCTAATCACTCTGGTCATTTTGTTATAAACGGCATGTGTGTGACTGCGTGTGTGTGTGTGCACATACTTCTTCATTCATATCTGCATGAGTCTGTCCACCTGTTTTAAAGGATCACTGGAGATCACTCGCAGTCAAAGACTGTACACACACTGATAAAGTCATCAAAACTACACATATATTAAGTATGAGCATAATGTAGTGAGCAAAAAAAACATCATTCAACAAATCCAAACCTGCTTTTACTTCATGATTCGCTCCAAATCATCCACACTTTACAACAGGTCCCTTTAGTTAATGATAGATAATGCATTAACTCAGGGATTCCCAAAGTGTGGTACGCGCACCCCCAGGGGTACGCGAGCTACCACCAGGGGGTGCGCGAGAGGAAAAATGTAATGGCGGTCTGTTTTTTTAAATGGGGTTTTTCCATAGAATAAAAAAACATGAACAGTAAACATTTCCTTTGTAAATTCCTTTTCCTTTTATTTTAAATAAAAAAACTATAATTTATTAGTTTTTGATAAAACAAATACATATGAAATGCACAACGACACACCTAAAGTCGCTCACGCACATACAAGCAAACTCTACACACACGAGACGCGCGGAACTCTCCGCGCACATACTCATATGAGACGCGCGCGCGCACACACAAACTCTCCACGCACATACTTATATGAAACGCGAGCACACACACACACACACACAAACTCGCGCAAATACTCAATGTGACCCGAGCACACACACACAAACTCTCCGCGCACATACGAGACGAAGATTTGTTGATCACTCTGACAGTGTTTATATTGCAATAATGATGACCTACTGAGTGTATACTGCCGTTCAAAAATGTGTTGGTTGGTCAGAATTGTTTTTCAGTAAGGATGCATTAAAATGATCAAAAGTGACCTTAAAACATGTCACATGTGTAATGTTACAAGATATTTCGTTTTTAAATAAATGCTGTTCTTTTGAAAATTTTATACATCAAAGAATCATGAAAAAATTATAGTTTCCAAAATATTAAGCAGAAAACTGTTTTCATATTTCTGAAGGGTCATGTGACACTGAAGTAATGATTTTGAAAATTCATCTTTTAAATCACATGAATAAATTACATTTTGAAACATATTCAAATAAAAATTTTAATTGTACTATTTCACAATATTACAAGTTTTACTGTATTTTTGATAAAACAAATTCAGCTTTGGTGAGCTCTTTTATATATATATATATATATATATATATATATATATATATATATATATATATATATATATATATATAAAATATATAAAATATTGTTCAAAATATTGTTGTTTATTTTATGTTTGAGCCTATGCTCTTTGTTACTTAATTATGTTGTGGATCGTGTGAAGGCTAATTTTATTGTCGCACTTGAAAAGTATCAGATTGATCCTCGTTTTTATTTATTTTATCTATTCCGGAGCCTATTCTCTTTAATGTTGTGGATCGTTTGTAACTTCATTGCAATTTAATTCAATGTACTGTCGTTCTAATTTCCATAACCGTTGTGTTATGATGATGATGCTAGCTCCACGGTCATTTACGGTCATTTAATATTGCTGCAATGTTTCTTTTACGCGGCTGAAAATAACCGTGCTTTCTGTTACTGAGCCTGTGTCTGTCACTCGTCCTCTTAAAAGTGGAAGCTTGTGCGTAGCTTTGTTGCATTATATTGACACTTTGTTGATGTTGTTATTGTCATGCGTGTTGGTTATTTGCGCATGATTAAACATGAGTCTTTATATGGCGATAAAACAAAGCTTTGTTGCGTTATTTTTTTGAAGTGGGGATTGGGGGTGCGCCAACCCGGTTGGGACATAGAAGGGGGTGCGCAGGAAAAAAAGTTTGGGAACCGCTGCATTAACTAATAATGAGTCATGCATTTGTTACAGTATTTATTAAATTTCGGCTACATCAACACTGATCTGAATATGTTTATTTCATGTAGAAGTCTGGACTATGAAAAAAGAGGTATTTGAAAACAATGACACATGTATAGTCATGTGACGCATATTTTAGATATCTAAGTCACTTTCAGTGTTGCTGAAGATAAATGTTACTCTGTACAATCATATTGCATTCCTGAAAAGATGACAGAAAATGTACTCGCAGTTGCTGTCCTGCGTCAGTTTACACCTTTTAGTTTGTCAAGAGATTTAAAGCACCGTTTTTGAAGACTGTGCATGTGCGAACGTGCTCTACTATGTAAGAACGAGCCAAATATTGAGTCTGGTAATAAAGCAAATTAACGGAGAAAAATTAGAAATGGTCTTCAGATGCCATGTCTGTAATCTAGCGTTAATTCGATCTCAAACAGATTAATTAAAATAAGTTATTAGTCCACCACGTGTGAGACGTCATAAACCAACGTGGTTGAACGATACTTTGCGACATATGGTTTCGGGAAACAGTCGTGACGAGCTAGTTGATTTCTCCAACGATGCATCGTACTATGGGTAGTTAAGCAGCGAGCTATATAGTTGTACGGAAAACGAACCCCAGAGTGGTACAAGACCTTGCTTAATTTCTGAATGTTAACTAAGATTAAAACATGCTTTAGAAATATTTTGCATATATTCTCTAGTTCATATTAACACATTGAACCGTATTGTAAAGTGTTACCAAAAATAAAGCAAATTAGGCTAACTAATTTATTAAAATGCAATTTTTTAAAGACATTTTTAACACTAAAAATCACAAGGTTTTAAAAAAATCATATAATTTCTAAACTTCTGCAATACTTAAATGGCAGTGTACTGTTTTCAGGTACTTTTAAATAGTTTATATTATGTGAAAGGTATAGCGGAGGATGTTTTACTTCCTGGTGGGTAACCTATACTATTGGTCCTCCTAATTGTCAATCATTCTGGTGAATCAATCAAACTTTTCAAAAAGTGGAGAGGGCGGGTCTTATCTAAAATTTGGAAAGATCCTCCGCTATACCTTGAAGTAGTATAGGTTACTACATGTAGGCTACTTACTATAGTAATAACTGTAAAGTATGCATAATTACAAGTCACTAAGCCTAAACCAAACCCTAACCCTAACCCTAACTCTATGTAGTTAATTCATATTACTCAATGTAACTATGTCACCTTAAAATGAAGTGTAATCGGAAAATGTCTTACAAGAGTCGATTGGTGTCAACAGACCTAAATACAAGTTGATGTCACTAGAGTGTGTTGATGAATTACAGTAAGTTAGTCTAGTCAATGAAAGTATCTTCTGGCAATGGATTCGTCGAAACTAAAGCCGATCCAGTTCACCGCGACTCTCACATGATCAGCTTCTGTAGTTCACTGTCCAGGGAACGTCTCACACCTGCTCTCTAAGATCCACCCTCTCCATCTGTTATTCCTCCGAACACACTCGTCTCCTACCTTTACTGGAGGAGTACAGGTCCATCATGCGGTGCGGTGAAGAGGAACTGCCTACAGCAACAGTATTCCAGTGTTTTAATGACTTTTCCCTGGCTCTAGTGGACCGCAGGGTTTTCCTCGCTCGCGTCTCGGTGTCGTGTGTTGAAAGCGTTCCCCCTCCCGCTCAGGTGAGTGCAGATATTCCCACACTACCAGCGGCTGAGAGTTTCTTTGTAGAAAAGAGGGTGTATCAGCAAAACAGCAATAAACTCCCAGTCCGGCGCTGCGTCTTTTGTTGAAATCTAACTGGTTTAAAGGAGAGCGCATATCCCATCTCACACACAGCCAGAAATGATATCTGAGAGCCATTACACGCAGTTCTGCATCAGTACATAATTACACAATAATGACTGTTTAACAAGGTTTCCTAACATGGCTGATTTAAGACACAGAGCAGGTGATGAGAGGGAGAAAGAGACTATAAAATAGATCATTAAACCTGTGATTGAGCAACATTATCAGAGGAATGAATGGAGAGGTTTACTGCCGATGCCATAATCATTTGATAACACAATAAACACTAGTTTACTGCACTCACAATCAGCAGCGCTCAGCCAACAGCTTCTGTTACATGCAGGAAGGCAGATCGGATGCTACACTGGGAAAGCAATAAGAGATTTTAACATTTACCACGGTGAAAATCACAGACTCCCATAGTTAGTGCATTACTGTAAACATGGTTGTCTTTACAGACCCAGAAACAAGCCTACATTATTTCCAGTTGGTAATCGACAACACTCCTGTCGCCTTTGGCTTGCTTAGTTGGGGACACTTAATATCCATCAATATTATTGATCTGCCTGCACTGACACCATTATATGAGAACTGAACTGAGCTGGACGATGACATCACCGTTTTCTCAAGAGCGGCTCTATATATATATAAATAAACTAAATTAATAACTTTTTTACAACAAAAATGAACCATTTCTGAACTTACTTCAGCTGGACTATGACGCTATTTTCTTCTAGAGCTGCTGTACAGCCGAAACAAACTGTTGCATTATTTTCCTGTTATGTCTGTAAAGCTGCTTTGAAACAATCTTTATTGTAAAAAGCACTATATAAATAAAGGTGACTTGACTTGACATCACAGATGCTGCTTCAGTTATATTAAACTTTATATTTTATAGAAATTAACACTGTAAAGATATAATGTTACAAAAGGTTTCTATTTCAAATATAATGCTGTTCTTTTTAACTTTCTATTCATCAAAGAATCCACAAAAAAATGAAGCGGCACAACTGTTTTTAACATTGATAATCAGAATTGTTTCTTGAGCATCAAATCATCATATTAGAGTGATTTCTGAAGGATCATGTGACACTGAAGACTGGAGTAATGATGCTGAAATTCAGCTTTTTATGATCAGACTTCTTTTAAAAAACGTTGAATGGGATATATTACAATTTTTCTAAAAAATGATCAGTTAATAAAAACACATACACTCATTTTTTTTAATTAACTGATCATTTTTGAATGATATTTTAAACATCTACTGTATATTCTTATTAACTGTTTATTTGAATGATCAAGTTGTCAAAGAATCCCTGAGTGGCTCCCATAGATAACATCCAAACATGAAATGTTATTAAAACTTTTCTTTCTTTTCTTTTAAACAAAGCAATGCCATGATTAAGATAAAATACTTATTAAAATAGTTTTTCACCTTCACATCATCGGTAATGTTGTAGCCTATATACATTGGAAGGGGAACTAGTTGAAAAATAGATATCTGGTGATTAATGGTGTCTGTCTCTGAGAATCCAGACGAATCTGTCTCATCAACAGAGTGACTAATGCAGTAATACTGAACAAACACACACAAAACACTGATCCGAACTACAGCATGTGTGGCCTCACCAATCTGAACAAATAAATAACAGCACACAATCACAAAAACAACCACTCTTATGGCTGACAACTCTTCAGCATATTTCTTTAACCATCAATGGTTGACACCAATAGCGTTTCAAGGGAATACAATATTTTTAAACAGCAAGTTTGCATAATTTTAGGGCTGTTTTCAATCTATAAAACATACTTTTTGCAATGCTTAAAGGAACACTCCGACTTTTTGGGGCTTTAGCTTATTCACAGTATCCCCCAGAGTTAGATAAGTCCATACATACCTTTTTCATTTCTGTGCGTTCTGTAAGTGTTATTTGACGCACCCACCGCTAGCCTAGCTTAGCACAAAGACTGGATGTAAATGGATAATGGTAGCATACTAATAAGTGACAAAATAATGCAAACATTTTCCTATTTACATGTTGTGATCTGTATAGTCCCAGCGTGTACAAATAACAAGGCTATATGAGACAGAGACCATTTTTAATCGTATAAATACTGGGAACTATATTCTCACTAGGCGTAGGAGCACAAGTGGCTACTTGGGCGGAGTGATTAGCGCAGCACACGAGACGCCCTGTTGTTGATTTAGCTGTGGGATTTAGGCTCCTACGCCTAGTGAGAATATAGTTCCCATATTTATACGATTAAAAATGGTCTCTGTCTCATATAGCCTTGTTATTTGTACACGCTGGGACTATACAGATCACAACATGTAAATAGGAAAATGTTTGCATTATTTTGTCACTTATTGGGATTAGTATGCTACCATTATCCATTTACATCCAGTCTTTGTGCTAAGCTAAGCTAGCGGTGAGTGCGTCAAATAACACTTAGAGAACGCACAGAAATGAAAAAGATATGTATGGACTTATCTAACTCTGGGGGATACTGTGAATAAGCTAAAGTCCCAAAAAGTCGGAGTGTTCCTTTAACACTTTTATTCATACAAATAATCACCATCTACCTAACTTTTCAGTGCGTTTTTTTTATCTGGTTAAAGAAACAATGTTTTAAGTTAATATCTTAAATTATGTCTTAATGACTTCATAATTAGAATGGAAACGGCACTTTTAAGTTTGACCGTATTTTCGTTTTCGGTCAAATTGCCTTGTGAATGTGAGTGCATTGGGCACGACTATGATAGCATCAAAAATCGCTATTTTTAAAACACTAAGAAGGCTCGACACAACATGAAACTTTGCTGGAAGTATCACCAGGGGCTCTACACATGAACTCCAGCATTTAGAACATTGTTTGTGTTCACAGAGTTTACTAAAAATAAAGATTTTGAACAACTCACTGCAGCTGTGTCCGCCCGCATTTTGACAGTCAAAAATAGTCGATCTCCGAATGCAACGTAACAGGGAGGAGAGTAAAGATGGAAAGCTCCTAAAGCTTAGTTCAATATAAATTCACGGATAATTTGTTGTTTTGTCGTTAGTGAAAATCAATATTCACCTTGTATTTGAAAAAAGATGCTCATATAAGAAGCAATACTAAAACTCAGAGTCAGTTCATTCGCATTCGGAGATCGACTATTTTTGACTGTCAAAAATATCAGCTTATCAACACTTCTCAAATGCCTCTGACTGGCCACTGCATTCATCCGCTCAACAGAAACGTGTGATTGCTTGGAAGTCTCAATGCCGCAAAAAAATCTTTGATGCAACGTGAGCAGATCTAAATGTAAATTTCACATTTCATTTTAATCGCGACAGTCATCCATTCAGTTTAATTGTTAATGGGTAAATTTTTTGTCCCTCTATCTTGAACTTAGGGGGCATTTTGGTGGCGTTTTTGCCCCATGCCCGTTCATTTCTGACCCTGATCTGCACTGATCTCATACATGCCTCTCTGCAATCCAGTTGATGGAAATACATTAGTGACGCAGAACTTTAATCCCTGCGGTCATGGGTGAGTGAATGAGAACCTCAGATAACTAGCTGTTAGATTCATAAATCAAAAATGAGAAAAAACTAATTAGAGGGCCTGATGGAAAGCTCATATTTTAAGATGTCTCTCTGCTTCATTAATTCCCAGCCTGCACCACTGGAGCAGCGCCAGACACTTTAATGGTCCCATCCAATGACAATGAGAAAGGGGTGAAAACAAGACTAAAGCAGTTCAAACTCACTAGTTAACTTAAAGCACTGCTCTGATTCCCTTCACACTTGATAACAGTGGCTCTTTTCACAAGGTGCTTGTTTAATGCAGCTTTAATTATTACTTTGCCTGAATGTAGAGCTATAATCTAAGAATTACATCACTCATGAATAAGCAGTTTACTACAGATTACCAACTCGGTAAAAAATTAATGACTCTATAAAGCATTGCTGATCACGTGTGTAAGAAATGTTTTGTTGTGTCTGTATATATTAGTGTGATTTATTTACAGAGGTCACATTAACAATAGGATATTAAAACTGACATATTCAACTGTATCCTTACAACAAATATTTAAAAGGTTCGGAGCCTCATAATAAGGTTAAAGAAAGTGAACTTTGACACCATAGCCTAAATTTAAAGGTGTCAAGAAAACACTGACATAGCACTTTAAAGGAATAGCTAAAAAATATAAAATTGCCATCTAAATCTCTAAATCTATTGTTCTTCCAAAACGTTTTTACAAGAGGTCTGCTAAATTTCTTTACTCTTTTCAAGCAAGTGAAAAAAATTGGAATGATGAACATTTCCTTTGAACATGACTGAAAATTTCAGTGCCGATAAAACACTTTTTTAGTGACTGTAAAAATGTCAGACAGCTGTATATTATTCACATCCGCTTATAAACTACCGTTCAAAAGTTTGGGATCAGTATGATTTTCAACGTTTTTGAAAGAAGTCTCTAACATTCACCAGGGCTGCATTTATTTGATGAAAAATACAATTAAAACAGTGATATTGTAAAACACCATTTTCTAATTTAATATAAAATGTAATTAATTCCTGTGATCAAAGCTGAATTTTCAGCATCATTACTCCAGTCTTCAGTGTCACGTGATCCTTCAGAAATCATTCTAATATGCTGATTTGCTACTTAAGAAACTCTGATTATTATCAATGGTGAAAATAGTTGTGCTGCTTATTTTTGAAGAAACCAAAGAAAGGTACGAGCGTCCAACGGCTTCTGACGCTGCGAACGCAACGGTCGGTCTTTCATCTCGAAAGAACAGATTCCACACAAGTAAACACATCTGTAAATCTTCACATGGACTCCATGCTGTCTTCCTGCCTTTGTTATGAACCTCTTTGAGCTCAGAGTCAACAGACTAACACACACACACATGCACATGCTCGTACACACGTGTGAAGGAATACTCACAAACTCATGTGTACAAAAATGAGCTTTAAACTGTTGTCTAACACTGCTGCTGCTGGGAATGTGCAGTGTTTGAGCAGAAGATGGCAGTGTTTTAACTGGAAACCACTACAAATGAATGGTTTGTGGCTCTTTAAGTACTTACTGACAGATTAAACTGCATCAACACTTATTCAAAATAAAAATAAAAATGGTTGTCCAGTGATGCAACAAAAAATCTAATTAACTAATAAAACATCCTGTCGTTCATTGTTTGTAGTGTTTGTGGCTGGTTAAATTCATTTTAGCTATATCAATTGTTTTATTGCATCACACCTGGTTAGAAGAGCATTTGTTCTCCGGGCTGAGTATAATGTTAAATCAGTTATGAAAGGTCTAAAATTCATCTCAATCTGGTACTAAAGGGTCTGCACCAGAGTAACAACAAACGAGGAAACTCAGACTCAGCTAGGCCACTGGACAAGAGAACAAATAAAGACATACTGATGTTAATTTGTGTGCCATTTGAAGCTGGCATGACTACTTGCATAACCTTTGGTGCCAAGTACAGCCTGCCAACTCATACCCACTGAATACTAACCACAGGTACAGCGTCTGTCCAAGAGAGCCTGCACTACCTCATTACTTGTTTACCAAGAAGAGAGATTTTGTGCTTCAGTTCCAAGAACACCAGAATGACTGATCAACAAAGGAGTCAGGGTTTGGTGAGAACAGCCCAGTTAGCCTCTATTGATATAAGCATCATTCTGGACTTAAAGAGGTGGAATTATGCTTTTTCGCATTTTCAACTTTCTTAGTGTAATGTTTCTGTTTGAGCATGAAAAAGCTCTGCAAAGTTACAAAGCACAAAGTCACTCCAGCGGGAGTTATTCTCTATATCAGTGTCACTGTTTCTGAACTCCCTGAAACGCCTCCATTGTAGTCTTGAGTTTTCTTCGGGGAATGAACACGTCACAATACTCCTCATTTAAATCATTTCTCCCCAAGCGTCAAAAAAAGAGGGCGCATCTGGTGTGTTGAAACTGGTGTTTATGGTAAGGGCGGGACATTTCCGTAACACGCTGGAAAGAGTTCACCAATCACAGCACGCTGATCCAGCCGACCAATCAGAGAACATTGTGTTTTTCAGAAGGAGGGGCTTCATAGAGAATGAAATAAACGGGTGTGTTTCCCAAAAGCACAGTTAGACAACTAGCCTATGGTTGCAAGTTCCGTCGTTATCAGCAGTTCAACGAGTCTGTGTATCCCGATGCCATTGTTCCAACGAACATTCGCAAACGGCATTGCAAAGTTGTGTGGTTGGAACTATGACGTGGACTTAATGAATCCCTTTCTTGAGGAAAATAAGCAAGCTGACATTCAGTACGATCTATATATTTCATTTTGAATATATACAAATTTCATTTGAGATCTTTTAGTTTGTCAAGAGGGTTAAACGTACAGTATGGCATTTTTCGCCACTAGGGGTCGCTAACCTATTTACAATAACAAAGGCGTAGATTGATGACGCAACATTTTCTAAGAATTATGGATCTTGTCGTCAACGTCAAGCCGACCGATCTAATAATGTTTATGGATGACTGAATACATCAATGCTTTTATCATGACTGTGATATGAAGCAGTTCGGGATTGCTAAGAGACAGCAATCAGCTCCACACGCGACGCGAGTCCCGCGGATATAAAAGGAATATGGACATTTCATTCTACCGAACTACACGCAAGTGCAGAATTACAACTCACAGGTCAGTTTATTAGACAAATTAAACTTGTGAGGTAACGCAGCGCTGTTTCACCTGGTCTAACATTACACTAGCACACTAAACTGTATTTGAATGTGTTGAAATGTATGTGTTAGTCTGTCTGAATGAGACTAGCAGTAAACTAGATCAACATTAGAATAACATACAGATCATATTCTGACATTTTATCATTGTTGAACTATATAACATTGATTAGTTTTATGTAAATGTGCTCACCTGTTTAATAAAGTACATGTAGGAGCGGTCGAAGTCTCGGACGTGGAGCTCTCGTTTATATACTGTCTATAGGAGCTCTCGGCATCTCGAAAACACCGCGCTGATATTGATTCTTGTTTTAATTCTCCTTTTTTATCCAAAGTCTGCTTGCCATGGTCCATAATGTTTGAACGAAACAACAACAGCTTGCAAATAGACATTGCGAACTCCACAGTTTGTCAGCGTCAGTCGCTTTGTTTACTATCAGAGGGCTCTGGTTGCCATGGAAGTACGAGCGGAAACCAGGGACAAAGCGGATATGACGTCATTGGCGGCGACAAAACGGAAATAAAGAAACGGGACGTTTCTCGAATTAAATGACAAATTTCTCCTGGTTTGAAAGTTGTTGGAAACAGTCGGGATAATGTAAGTACGCAACTAAAAATATATATATAACATAGATATAGTGATTTTTGCTATTTTTAAAGCAAAAAAGTTACATATTGTGCCTTTAAAGCGCCATTTGAAGCCCAATTACAATTAGACTTTGTCTGACGACTCAGATGGAAAAACAATGCATTGCTAAGCAATTAGGCTGAGCATAATAAATCTTTTGGCACAACACATGAATGCAATCATCCTTGTGGGCTTCATCCACGTGGAAAACAGGGCTGTGCACTGCCAATGAAGGGAAAGCTGAACGGGAAGTGGAAGAATGTGGACTTCCCAGTGCATACTTACAGGAAAGCCCTGGGATTCCCTTCCAGTCTAAGAGCCCCTGCTATATCTGGCAGTGTGCGCGTCAGTGCCAATGGCCAGAGACGTGACTGACCAGTGTGTGCGAGGTGCGAGAAATAGCAACACCCTATGAAACTTTATAGACATCACTGTAGATATGTTACTGAGGGTTCAGAAATAAAATAGTTGATTTATAAATATCTTCAGCTCAATATCCATAGAGATCCATATACGTTTTCTGCATTTATCTGATCAACATTCAACATTCAGTAAAACCGTAATATTGCTAAATATTACGATTAAAATAACTTTTCTATGTGAATATATTTTAACGTAATTTATTCCTCCGGAAATCATTTGAATATGCTGATTTACTGCTCAAGAAACATTTTATATTATCAATGTTGAAAACAGTTGTGCTGCTTCATATTTGGGTGGAAACCATGATACATTTTTTTCAGGGTTCTTTGATAAAGCAGCATTTATTTGAAATAGAAACCTTTTTCAACCTTATTGCAGCTTAATGTTTCTTTGCTGAATAAAAGTATTAATTTCTTTAAAAAAACAACAACTATTGAACAGTAGCATAAATATTGAATTAAATTTTTAAGATGTCTTCACGCAGGATTGGTGAACGCATCTGAGTGGGCCGGTCTAAACTTTCCCTATTTTGCATATTTAATTTTGGCTTCACCAAGCCTTCACTGCTCTTCATCAAGAGGTCCAAACGCTCAGGTTGAAATCAGTATCCGTAGGCAGTGAGAAAAGGCACATAGTTGACTTCTAAGCATGTGGAATGTGCTGTCACGGTTAAACTTAGCAATATGACGTGACTTAATATGCAAGAAGACATTCACAGTAAGGGTCGAGTATTCACAGACGGTCTATAATGAATGTCTGCTGGGAGAAAACAGAAAGTTTCACTGTGCCACGATGGTTTCACGCAGCCTGATTCTGGCTGTTCTCTGTGACGAGAATAAACCAAACGGGTGATAAATCTTTTTCACGTAAGCTTGTGGGATGAGGCAAATATCGTGAAAATCCTCACACACTCCAAAGGGAGGTGAATGCCTGCATTTGTGATGATATCAATCCAACCTGCTAACCCTGAGCATGTATAAGCTCGGACAGGACATTTACAATGTGAAACAAACCATTACAGTACCTGTCAAAAGTTTGGAAACATTTTTTTTTTTTTTTTTTACAAATGTCTCTTATGCTCACTGTTTTCTATTTAAATATATTTTAAAATGTCATTATTCCTGTGATCAAAGCTGAATTTGCAGCATCGTTACTCCAGTCTTCAGTGTCACATGATCCTTCAGAAAAATTTGGGCCTAAGGTAACAATTCTTATTATTATTATCAATGTTGAAAGTTAATATTTTAGCTAGCTCTCCTTCAGAGGAACTGGGAGTGAAGCAGAACTGTAATAGAGAAGTCACACACACACAGATCTGGGCCGCTGCCCCCTTTTTCTTTCTTTTCCTTCTTCTTCCGTTCCTTCTTCTAACTTCCTCTGAGGAGTGTGTTGGGGTACAAGAGGTTGTTTTTAGAGAGGAAAAAAGTAGGGGATGACTGGCATCAGGTTAAGCTTGGCATTTGTGAGCTAAACTGAGCTTGGGCCAACTCCTTACCCTGAAAAGTAAGATGAGCTTGGTTTACTATAGACTGAGAAGCCTGCTGTTCGGCTCCCTGATAAAATATTTTAGAAGTAGATCTGGACAGTTGACTTGAGTTGACTGAATAACAGTCATTATACTCTCTTCTCTGTCACTTCCTCCAGGTTTGGACATTAAGTGAGGTTATGCTCCTCGTTGCTTATATTGTTAGATGCGGGTCATGGGCTTAACTGAGGCTTTGTCTATTTACTGGTGGCTCTGCTCTAAGGGGTCGAGACTCTCCTTTTTTTGAGCATAGAAGCTTCAGGACCTTCCAAACACTGTTATAGGAACAATGTGTTGCAAGGCTAAAACTTGCCCACTGACACTTTAATGGCTCAGGGACAACAAGGCCTTAGAGCTCAGTGCTTAGATGGTGGCCCCAAAGTATCAGTATGTCAAGCAGGGCGGGGCCGAGAGCCGTGAGAACGGAGCGAGGCCGGTGGTGTGATTGCTAATGAGCATCATCTGTGCACCACACCAGCCTCGAGTGTCTTACGGAGGAGCTCCGGATTGATAAAAGGAAGAGCGACAACAGTGAAGGACAATTGAGGACCAGGCCTGGACAGTCTTCCATGAGGCGCTTTACTTTCATTCCTGCCTCGTTACTTTGATTTTGTGTTTGTTTATTTCATGATTAAAGTTATGTTTGATCATTCACCGGTTCCCGCCTCCTTCCCTGAACAACAAACCTTGCTACAATGGTGGCGAAACCCGGGAGGAAGGAGGAATGCGCTGTCTAGAGCCCTCGCCGCTGTGGGAAATCCCCGAAGCCAGGGCACATCTGAGCAGACTCTGCAGTCATTGACGCTCCAGGCGGTGGGCTGGAGGGAGTTGCCGGACAGAAGGCAGCAGCAAACAGTGGCGACTCCTCCGCTCCCCTGCAGACGGCGGAAACCCCTCCAGAACCCAGGCAGTGAAAACTCACCCCACCTTTTATCAATACGGAG
This sequence comes from Scardinius erythrophthalmus, assembly GCF_964197995.2. Taxonomy (NCBI): domain Eukaryota; kingdom Metazoa; phylum Chordata; class Actinopteri; order Cypriniformes; family Leuciscidae; genus Scardinius; species Scardinius erythrophthalmus. The sequence goes on from NC_138236.1 coordinate 35,267,384, forward strand.
CTCGTCCGTGATACACTTGAGAGCGGTGTGGCGTGCAGATGATGCTTATTAACAATCGTGGCACTGGCCTTGCACCATTCTCACGGCTCTCTGCCCCGCCCTGCTTCCCTGAGAGGGGAACGAGACGCTGTGTCGCACTGCCATCCGTCAGACAATACAAATCTAAAGAAGGGTCCTCAGGCACCCTTCTTATACGCTGGGGCGCACCTTGCGATGTCATCGCACTGCGTCGGCCACTGAATGGCATTTGTACATGTGGCTCAGACACAGTGGCCCTGTTTACACTTTATATTTAGATGCGTATTGGTCGATCGGATCACAAGTGGACGACACTAAATACGGGTGTAAACGGAGTCTTAAACGCTTTGAGCTTGTCCACTTTCAACCACTTCCAGAGGTAGAAAACGCATTCGACCGGATTGCTTTGGTAGAGTAGAAGCTCATGTGGTCGAATGTGTTCAAACAGCCGCAAAAGACCGTCTACTCTCCATCTACTGAACTAATGCATAAACGTTATGGGAAGAGCTCTAGCCAGACGGGATTTAAACTTCGGCGGCTGAAGACACAAAATGTTTTGGTTTGAAGACGAAAAACGTACCAAGCACAATATTCTCTCACCATTCCTGATTTCTAACAGGTCTTGACCCTAGGCATTTTGCTAGTCTATACAAAAGCATTTAAATATAATTTTTCCTCCCACTTTTTTAGCATCACCATGACCCTTTAAGGGCTTTATAGTTGTCATAATTAGTTGATCTCTGGAGAAAGTTTTGTCCACAATGTATAGTCAAGTTGAGCCACACAAACACACACATTGAGAAGCACAGTCTGTCTGAACTTTCGTGTCGCTCTGAAAACAATGGCACAGCCGGACGCCCCTCCCTGCACAGCCAAAACAATCACAACATTTTCTCTTGCTTATCTTGTACAGCATTAACATGGAAATATTCAGCACAGTACCTGCCAGCAAATTAAGTGTACTTAAGAATTAAACCTTCCCTTGACCTCACAATCTACTTTCACTATTCTCCTAGAAAAAGACTTCAGACTGAAGAGTTTCAGACTTAGAAAAGAACAGAGCAAAGTTTACTATGATCAGACTGGAGTGGTTGTACCTTTCAGAGCTGCAATCTCACGCTGAATGGATCTGGACGTCATGACTGGATGGTGAATTCTTCAGGTGTCCCTGTTCCCTGTCTCTGTCTCTGTCTGTCCTCGAGCACCTGCTGCCAGATGACAAAGTTCTCTCTCTCGGTGTCTTCTTCTTCAGTCTTTTGGCTTGAGGTCATGCGGTCGGCCTTTGGTCTTTTTCCTCCTCTTCCTCACACTCATATGGTCTCACACCCACTCTCTCTCTCCCTGCGCTGGAATCTGTCCGTGTGCTGCCCATCCCACTTCCAAACTCATCCCTGAACTGCGAGCATCCTGCCTGAGCCAATCCCAGCGTTCATATTCATGAAGGCCCGGCCAATCCCTGCACTGCTGCACGCATATATTAGTGATCAAAGCTATGAGCAACAAGCTGTCTGGACAGAAATGGATCTTGACAATACTTATACAACTTAAAGTAAGCAATTTATAAAAACTGCCACAGCAAACTGCTGATTAATACACGTTTATGAACTCAGAACTCTTCATTAATCAATCAAACACGTCTGGAAATTTAAAAGAAATTCTAATTTCCCTTATCACAGTTTTTACATAGACTACCGTTTGGGGTCAGTAAGATTTGTTTTTAATTATTATTCAGCAAGAATGCATTAATCAAAAGTGACAGTAAAGACATGTATAATGTTACAACAGATTTGTATTTCAAATAAATGCTGTTCTTTTGAACTCTCTATTCATCAAAGAATCCTGAAAAAAAACATGTATCACGGTTTCCACAAAAAAATATTAAGAATGTTTTTAACATGGATATTTCTTGAGCATCAAATCATCATATTAGAATGATTTCTGAAGGATCATGTGATACTGAAGACTGGAGTAATGACGCTGAAAATTCAGCTTTGATCACAGGAATAAATTACATTTTACAATATATTACAATAGAAAATCTTAATTTTAAAATGTAACAAAACTTCACAATATTACACTTTTTTTTTTTCGATCAAATAAATGCAGCCTTGGTGAGCAGAAGAGACTTCTTTCAGAAATATAAAAAGATTCTTACAGATGCCAAACTTTATGGATTTTAAAAGATACATTATCTTTAAAGCTCTTGCATTTCAATGAATCTCTGAAAGTTTGATTAATTTATTAAAAATATTAAATGCAAATACAACTGAGCTTATTTATTAACATTCTTTAATAGTTTTTTTTTCTAAGTAAAAAAGAACATTAGATGAAGTCAATAAACAAATATGTATGCAGTCTTGCATGAAAAAAAATCCTAAAGTAACATATATCATATAATTTCAAAAGGGGCTTTAATAACAATAAAACATTTGATGTAAAAAACATGTCTAAAATAATCAATAGTAATAATTTGTGCTCTCCACACGCAGTCAGTCATTGGTTAGATTACCTGTTTCTCAAATAACTCACTATATTCATTTTTTAGGCCTAGAGACCAAAAGCAGATCAGAGAAAGCATTTTCCAGCGGCTCAAAGCAGAGCTCATCTCTGAAGATTGCTCCCTTGGACATTGCAAAAATAAACATCCCTAAAAAAGCCAAACACATTCTCAGCATAGTTCTCTTCAAACTCAATAAAACTCAGTTATTGGCCAATAACAAAAAGTATTTACAGTGCATCAGAATGTGCACACAAAGTTTGAGAGTTATTTCATTTGAGCTACCCATATATCAGTTTAAATGTACTGAAACTACAACACTGTCACATCACAAAGTCGCTTTCAAACATTTGTTTTTCCTCTCTTTGAATAAAATGTACAGCGGGGGAAATAAGTATTGAACACATCATCATTTTTCTCAGTAAATATATTTCCAAAGGTGCTATTGACATGAAATTTTCACCAGATGTTGGTAACAACCCAAGTAAGCCATACATACATAATGCAAAACATAATGATGGCATTGGTTATAGACGCCATTCTAAGCCTCTGAATGGTCCAGTGAGCACTTTTGGGGCCATAATACGGAAGTGGAAAGACAATCATTTCACCATAAATTTGCCTCGACCAGTGCTCCTCGCAAGATTTCTGATAGAGGAGTGAAAAGAATAATCAGAAGAGTTGTCCAAGAGCCAAGGATCACTTGTGGAGAGCTTCAAAAAGACCTGCAGATAGCAGGTACTGTTGTCTCAAAGAAGACAGTAAGTAATGCACTCCACCGCCATGTTCTGTATGCACGCTCACCACCCAAGACTCCATTACTGAAAAAAAAAGCATGTTGAAGCTCATTTAAAGTTTGCTGCACAACATTTGGAAAAGCCAGTGAAATACTGGGAGAATATAGTGTGGTCACATGAGAGCAAAATTGAACTGTTTGGATGCCATAATACACACCATATTTGGAGGAGAAATGGCATTGCACATTACCCTAAAAATACCATACAGCTTGGTGTTGGCTCTTGGACAACTCTTCTGATTATTCTTTTCACTCCTCTATCAGAAATCTTGCGAGGAGCACTGGTCGAGGCAAATTTATGGTGAAATTATTCTTTCCACTTCCGTATTATGGCCCCAAAAGTGCTCACTGGACCATTCAGAAGCTTAGAATGGTGCCTATAACCAATGCCATCATTGTGTTGGAACAATTAGGTTGCGAAGGTCTTGAGACAGCTCTTTGCTTTTACCCATCATGAGATGTGTCTTGTGTGACACCTTGGCAATGAGACCCTTTTGTAGGCCATCCGTTGGGACTGAACCAGCTGTTATTAATTTCCACTGACAGGGGGCTGGATTGCTTTTTAATTACTGTAAGTTTTCAGCAGTAGTCCTGGCTTTCCATGCCATTTTGCGCCTCCCTTTCTTCATGTGTTGAATACTTTTTCCCTGTGTCATTTCACATTATTACACATAACTTAATTTCTGAACTTATTTTTGTTTGTTTCTTTGTATGTATGGCTTACTTGGGTTGTTACCAACATCTGGTGAAAATGTCATGTCAATAGCACCTTTGGAAATATATTTACTGAGAAAAATGATGACGTGTTCAATACTTATTTCCCCCGCTGTATCATGTATTGATGAAGTGTAACTCATGATGTCCATTCCTCTACACAATCTCTTCTATCCAGGATTAATGATCTGGGAAAATGCCAAAACGTACTGACAATGAGTCTGGCCAGGACTGAGCTTCCTGTGTTCAGAGTGAATCACATTCAGTATAGACACAGTAAATTAACACACACACACACACACACACACACACACACACACACACACACACACACACACACACAAATCATGCAGCCCTAACCAACAGAACAAACGTGTGAATTAGCAAATCCATCTGTGCACAAACTGTCCTACTGATTTGAATGCAATAATTGATGTAGAGTGATTTACCTAGAAATTCAATCTGCTTGTGTTTTATGAATAATGTGCAATGAATGCATGTAAGAATCCTGTATTTATGAGAGGAGCCACAGACACCAACAGAGGTTATTTGAGTCGGTGTACATGAGAGTCACAGAGAGGAACCCATCAGTCTGTCCAAAAGCAGCTCTACGGATGTCCTGAACACATGCCATCCTTCTGAGGTCACCATATCCACAAACGCATCTAAACACTCTGCTGATCTGGTTGTTTGAGCTCTGGACTCCACGTCTATCTATGGGCCATGAGTGAACAGAAGTAGAGCTAAGCGAACACACTCATATCTGAGCAGATGAGGCACTGGGTGACCAGAAGAGAAATGACCATACACATGCACTCAAGACACAGGAGGAACACTGGGACCTTTTGCCTCGGGATCTGACAGGATATTCATGTGTTTTCTCTTTTAATGCTCTATTCTTGTTTATTTTTTCCATCATCAGCATTTTCTTTAAAGTCAGCAAGAAATGTAAATTCACCCGATATATTTTATTTCTAAATACGTGTTACCTTATTGTGATCTTATTATGATCAATTGATCCGTCCATAGGCTTCTTTTTTAACAAGGACCTCTTATGCTTTTTTACATTTTCAGCTCTCTTTAATGTGTAATGTTGCTGTTTGAACATGTAAAAGTTCTGCAAAGTTACAAAGCACAAAGTCACTGCAAAGATTCTGTAATTCTCTATATCAGTGTCACTATTTCTGAACTCCCTGAAACGCCTCCATTGTAGTCTCGAGTTTTCTTCAGGAATGAACACGTGAGCCAACCAATCAGAGCACATTGTGTTTTTCAGGAGGAGGAGCTTCATAGAGACTAAACAGAGCATTACTGATAGACTGGGAAGAGAAAAATTATGTTTTTTGAACATTAAAGGTCAAGACTGAAAAAAGGGCATAATGGGTCCCCTTTATAATGTTTTGACCTCATAATTGTTTAATCAAATGTCATTACTGTATCTTCCTGTGAAACATCAGATTTCTCTGGTAACATAAGCAAGACATCTCCATCATTCAGTGCTCTTTAACCCCGCCCCTGCAAGCTAACATTCATTTGCATACAGTTTTGAGTGCCACGCCTAAATCTCAACATCCAATAAACAAGCGATGCATAGAACCAAGTCCCGTGCTACGTTAATCCGTTACACTCAGAATATGGAAAAGAGAGATGGTGCTACTTCAGTTTCATTGTGACTTCAAAACATTTTTAAAAGGGGTCATGCTATCATCAACTTTTTAACATATTATTTAAAAACATGTAGGGGCCTATCTTCGTTTCAGTCCGACGCGGTTATCATTTTCACGTCCTGCGCCACGTTATTTAAATAGCAAATGCATTTGCGGCCATCTGTGCGCCCATGGGCTGCTGGTCTGAGAACGAGGTGCATTTGGCGCATTGTTGGTGCATTGCTATTTTGAGGGAACTGAAATAGACTGCGCCATTGACCAACTGAAACCTGGTCTAAAGTCAATGGCGCAATATTTGTGTTGTTATTTAATGAGCGCGTTAGTAATGTGCGCCTATAGGCGGGTCCACAACGCGCGTACACTCTGCTTATTACACACACAGGGACGCACAGCAGCACACAAACATAAAAAATATTTAAAATAAAAGGATTACAATGTAAAAAAATATTATTGTGTACATAAAGATATGGTGGAATCCAGCTTGTCCCGTACACGGTCTGCTTGCGCATGAGCAGATCCGTTTGCGCTCTGGAGACACGTTCGGCCTTTCCACTATCAAATTCCGTCATGTAAATAGCGAATCAGCCATGGCGCGAGCGCAACTGGCATTTAAAGGGAATGGGAGATGAGACTCTGATTGGTTTAATGCACGTAAATCCCAAAACACACCCATTACTCATTATGAGAATAGGGACAACCCTTTTAGACCATTTTTCCTGTCGTTAAACTAGAAAAAGTGGATTCGGACACGTCCTCAGTGAACTTGCGCCTTGCGCTTTAGACCATGTGCTTAGATCGTTAAAATAGTGCCCATAATTTATTTAATTTTTTTATGCCAAAAAAATATTCTGTAAGTGTCAAAACTGGGCAATCAATCTGCAAAAGTGGCACATCCTCTACATTCTTCACCTTGTGACATCAAGATGTGGAAGTGGAACATTTAAGCTCAGTAGGTTTCTAAAGGTTCAAACCACTTAAAACCCATGAATGTTAGTGACCATGTGTTGTGGAAACCCAGGCCCTGAAAGACCATTTCTTCCTGTTGAGGAATGCTGGGAATGGAGGAAAGAGGAACACTCACAGGTTTCCTTTGTTTTCGCATTTCACGTCAGCACCTCAAAACACAAACACGGAATTAGAGACGAGGTCAAGGGCCAGTGCCACATTAGCAGGGGCTTTATCAGTTCAAACTGTGACGCACGCAGACATCTGGAAACCCTGTATAATTTACTACAGTTTGCAAAAATGGAAATATCAAAAGATTCCCCTCATGTTTTGCTGCTGTTATGGAGGAAACTGTCCACTAGAGGCTGTGCTCACACAGTTAAAATGACAATGTGTTAGTCGTCTTTCAGTCTGAACAGGTCAAATCCTCAGTGATAAACACAGACAGAAGAAACAACAAATGACGTCAATGACATTAAGCATATCAACAAACTGTCTTTAGATGGCTGACTGCGGATATCTAAATACAGTTCTGAGTGAAAGTTCAACGACAAGGCAACAGAAACAGCTGCTTATCTCACTTTTACAACAGTTCTTCAGGCGCTGGTCCAGTATACGCACACAATGGCTGCATCCCAAAGCTTAGGCGGTGACTTGTTGCCTCATCAGGTAATGACTTTGCAGGCAGCGTTTGCGCACAAAACGGATTCAGACAGACTTCTGAGGCAGTGTAATGGTTTAATGATCTAGAGCAAAATAGAGAGAGCTTTGGTGATAACTAAACAAATATTTAATCACTACAATAGTAATTTCTCACTAGAAATTATATCAGAAGTGGAAAACGTCGGTCAAAAATGTACATTTACACACTAACTGACCACCAACCACAACTTTCAGACGCCATCTTTATTTTTTAGCACAACTGTCACAGAATGGAAAGCACAGGATTGTGGGATATCAAAGACAGGGAAGGATACATCTATGCTGCATTCAAAAATCCATCAGATGAAGGAATCTCAGGAGATAGGGATTGAAGCTAACATTGGATTCAGACGTGTCTTGATGCTTTCCTACCCTATCAGCTTTCGGACGCAGCCAATGAAACCTTCTACCAGAATAGAGTTCATGATCTTCACAAAACCTTGTTCTTCTCTCAGATTACACTTCCGTTCAAATGCGTTTATAAGAAATTAATGTTTTTATTCGGCAAGGATGCATTAAGTTAAAAGTGACAAAAAAATGTAAAATGTTACAAAAGATCTATTTCAAACAAATGCAGTTCTTTTGAACTTTCTGTTCATCAAAGAATCCTGACAAAAATGGATAATGGTTTCCACTGTTTTTACCATTGAAAATAATAGTAAATGTTTCTTGAGCAGCAAATCAGCATATTAGGATGATTTCAAGCACAAATTTAAGGACGCACATACAGGAGAGTAATGGCCATTTTAAAATGATTAATTATCCTGCTTTATTGCACTCTATCAAATGTCTATTTCTGTTTTAATTACAATGATGAATCAGTGTTTCCCATTTTTTTACATAGACTAATCTGTCTCACCACAATTTCACATTGAACCTAAAAGATCACTAACGTTGTGTTTTGAGCCATTGCTTTGGCAAAGCATCTGTCAATCGAGCAGAGAACGAAATCACGAAACAGCTTAGTGCGCTTATCACACTGCAAAAGCTATGATTTATTTAAAAGAGTAGGCTATGTAGATTAGTTTGTTGTGGCGGGTTTCAGAGTGAAGCACACCGAGTTCACGCGAGCAGCTTATGATTCGTGTCTCAGAGTTGCTCCGTTCACAGTAATTTAACAGTTTAACGTACATTTTAGACTACTCTGTTATATATATTTAAGTTGCATAGATTTAGTTCTTGCAGTGTTTCATTTGTTGCAATCTTGCACTTTGATTTTGACAAACAGTCAGTTTGAGATATATATTGTGTGTAGGTTATCACTGGATAAAACAACAGGCTAATCTTTGAAATCACAATTGTGTTACATTACGTTGTTTTAAACCCAAAGTCTTTCTCCATTTCTCCATTAACAATTATTCAGTTATTTGTAATGTACAATGTTATTATACATTTTTTAAAAATCTAAGTAGTTTCAATGTAGCTAGCTACATTTTGATAGTAACTTGTAGTGTAGCTAACTACTTTTTCAGAAGGGTAGCTTGACTGTATTTTAATTTAAGAGTAGCTTGAAGCTTATAAAATAGTTTCAAAGTAACTTCCCCAATACTGTTCATGGGCAGCCAATGAAGACCATAGACTGGCATTACACAAATGTGTTACAAACCCACGCAGTTTTGTGCAGGAAGTAAGAGTGGACTGAAATCTAGACACAAACAAATAAAGTGTAATAAAATAAACATTTAAATGTGTATTTTGGATGTTTTCTTTCCACTAGTCTAAAAGAAGACACACTCTAAAAAATATTGGGTTATTTTTTCTACCCAAATCCTGGGTTGAGTCTTTTGGGTACATTTTTGGGGATATTTTTTCAGTGTTTGGTTAGATTTTGTGTTAACCAGCTCCTGGGTCAGATATAACAACCCAGTGTCTGTGTAGTTTTAGTGTAACCCAGATCCTGGGTCAGACGTAACAACCCAGTGTTTGGGTAGTTTTAGTGTAACCCAGATCCTGGATCAGACGTACTAACAACCCAGTGTCTGTGTAGTTTTAGTGTAACCCAGATCCTGGATCAGACGTAACAACCCAGTGTTTGGGTAGTTTTAGTGTAACCCAGCTCCTGGGTCAGACGTAACAACCCAGTGTCTGTGTAGTTTTAGTGTAACCCAGATCCTGGATCAGACGTACTAACAACCCAGTGTTTGGGTAGTTTTTGTGTAGCCCAGCTCCTGGGTCAGACGTAACAACCCAGTGTTTGTGTAGTTTTAGTGTAACCCAGCTCCTGGGTCAGACGTAACAACCCAGTGTTTGTGTAGTTTTAGTCTGTGTAGTTTTAGTGTAACCCTGCTCCTAGGTCAGATGTAACAACCCAGTGTTTGGGTAGTTTTAGTGTAACCCAGATCCTGGATCAGACGTAACAACCCAGTGTTTGGGTAGTTTTTGTGTAGCCCAGCTCCTGGGTCAGGCGTAACAACCCAGTGTTTGGGTAGTTTTTGTGTAACCCAGAACCTGGGTCAGACATAACAACCCAGTGCTGTGTAGTTTTAGTGTAAACCAGATCCTGGGTCAGACGTAACAACCCAGTGTTTGGGTAGTTTTTGTGTAACCCAGCTCCTGGGTCAGACGTCACAACCCAGTGTCTGTGTAGTTTTAGTGTAACCCTGCTCCTGGGTCAGACGTAACAACCCAGTGTTTGGGTAGTTCTAGTGTAACCCAGCTCCGTAACAACGTAACAACCCAGTGTTTGTGTAGTTTTAGTCTGTGTAGTTTTAGTGTAAATAGTCAGGGGGCCAAAACTGATATTAAAACTTTGTTGGACACTTTTTGGTACAAGTATACAACCTATCCAGTATTAATATTTAACCCCTCAACATGTGTTCTAGCCAGGTTGTCAGCTTAGAAAATGTTTTTTTGTCCATTTTAACACTATTCTTAAAAGTGGTAAAAGCGGATTTTTTTCCCAAAGTGCTTCCATTTTCTTCCATGTTACCTATTGTAATTTTGGGCAAATGTGCAATATAATCCAACTTATGTGCAAGCATGATCATTAAAAAATAATAATCAATAAATACCACAAGAGTATCACACCACAAGGGGCACTGTTGTGTCAGCACAGCTGTGATTTGGCAGCAGATCCAGAGAAGATGATCACAGCAGGTGTCAACAGTACAGTCTGAACAAAACTTTATAAAGGAGTGAATCACACAATCACACAACAGATTAACTTGATCTATTTGTCTACACAAACATTTACCTCAAGATTCTACCATTCTACCATCAAATGTTGCCAGAAACAGGTAAGCTAAACTGTTTTCCAACTAGCTATATACTTACCAGACATACACTCACCTAAAGTATTATTAGGAACACCATACTAATACTGTGTTTGACCCCCTTTCGCCTTCAGAACTGCCTTAATTCTACGTGGCATTGATTCAACAAGGTGCTGAAAGCATTCTTTAGAAATGTTGGCCCATATTGATAGGATAGCATCTTGCAGTTGATGGAGATTTGTGGGATGCACATCCAGGGCACGAAGCTCCCATTCCACCACATCCCAAAGATCCTGGTCCTGGGGACCCACAGCTCTGGACATTTTATATGTCTCCTTTATCTAACACACCCAGTTCAGTTCATAGAGCTCTTTCCTAACGAGATGATGATCTGAATCAGGTGTGTTAAATGAGGGAGACATACAAACTGTGCAGAGCTGTGGGTCCCCAGGACCAGGATTGGGAACCACTGCTCTATTGGGTTGAGATCTGGTGACTGTGGGGGCCATTTTAGTACAGTGAACTCATTGTCATGTTCAAGAAACCAATTTGAAATGATTCGAGCTTTGTGACATGGTGCATTATCCTGCTGGAAGTAGCCATCAGAGGATGGGTTCATGGTGGTCATAAAGGGATGGACATGGTCAGAAACAGTGCTCAGGTAGGCCGGGGCATTTAAACGATGCCCAATTGGCACTAAGGGGCCTAAAGTGTGCCAAGAAAACATCCTTCACACCATTACACCACCACCACCAGCCTGCACAGTGGTAACAAGGCATGATGGATCCATGTTCTCATTCTGTTTACGCCAAATTCTGACTCTACCATCTGAATGTCTCAACAGAAATCGAGACTCATCAGACCAGGCAACATTTTTCCAGTCTTCAACTGTCCAATTTTGGTGAGCTTGTGCAAATTGTAGCCTCTTTTTCTTATTTGTAGTGGAGATGAGTGGTACCCGGTGGGGTCTTCTGCTGTTGTAGCCCATCCGCCTCAAGGTTGTGCGTGTTGTGGCTTCACAAATGCTTTGCTGCATACCTCGGTTGTAACGAGTGGTTATTTCAGTCAAAGTTGCTCTTCTATCAGCTTGAATCAGTCGGCCCATTCTCCTTTGACCTCTAGCATCAACAAGGCATTTTCGCCCACAGGACTGCCGCATACTGGATGTTTTTCCCTTTTCACACCATTCTTTGTAAACCCTAGAAATGGTTGTGTGTGAAAATCCCAGTAACTGAGCAGATTGTGAAATACTCAGATCGGCCCGTCTGGCACCAACAACCATGCCACGCTCAAAATTGCTTAAATCACCTTTCTTTCCCATTCTGACATTCAGTTTGGAGTTCAGGAGATTGTCTTGACCGGGACCACACCCCTAAATGCATTGAAGCAACTGCCATGTGATTGGTTGATTAGATAATTGCATTAATGAGAAATTGAACAGGTGTTCCTAATAATCCTTTAGGTGAGTGTATAGCTAGGCTAATTTACTTTCATAATTACCAGCTTACTTACTAATAGGTAAATGAAGTTTTGTGCAGATGTGTAATGGAAATATTATGTTTTTAATTTATTTGCTGCACAGCAGCCTATTTTACAGTCTGCTATAGCTAATGAGTTTGTTAGATGGCAAAGCCCTCAGCTTATGTCAGAAGAAATTGTAGTGATCCACTCAGAAACCAATCAGACTAGTGTAGTGAAAAAATTCTTTGCCTTCAGATGAGATAACATGGATCCAGAGGGAGCTGTAAGCCTAGCGTCCAAAGAAAAACAAATAGGAAGAGATATTGATTGGGAAAAATGTTTCATTTGTCAAGACAAATATGGAAAATACAGCCAAGATAAAGCCCTTTGATTGAAGTGATTTTTCAGGAAGTGGTGTCTTTGTGCTCTTTCTGGAGATTACTGTAGTATAATATTGTGCAATATTTTTGCAATATAATAGACACACACCATTATTTGCATTGCGCTTAGCTTGACCTTGCTTATTCAATCCATTCAGTCTCAAAGGGATGAGACTGACAACCTGAGAGTCAACCTGAGAGCCACTGCTTTGATGGGGAAAAACATACCTTTGCCATACGACTATTACATAGTTATTACTACTAACTAGTTACTAACCCCTAACCCTAAAGAAGTGAGAGAGCAGTTTTGTTAGGATGGAATTAATAACTATAGTGATATGTGAATTGAATATAATTTGTGTTACAACCTGGTACACTAATTAAGTCAAATAGCACCATAGACCATCATCTACAGTTCTAAATTTCCGCCTTGACATTAAAGTATTATAACTTGTGCAGCATTGCACTGTCTCTCCCTACAAGCTTTAAACATGGCTTGACTCATTCCCATAGATATGGGTACTGATTGATAGAGGTTTTGGGATACTAGGTTATGTTTCCAAGCTGATATTCACTTTGAAAACTGGTTCTCTTTAGGCGGAGATAGTTTTCTTCATGTTCTAGTTCTGTTGTCTCTTACACTGTACAATAAATGTTCAAACTGACACTTCATCAGACATCCCATGAGTGTTGGCTTTCATTTGATACCATTTTTATGAATATGGTCCTTGTGGTTGTGGAGATATTCAACATTTACTGTTGGCATGTCGCGTTGAGCAGGAAACCCAAAAATTGGCCTGAAATTGCTTGTACAAGTAACAAAAACAAAAATTCAGCTTGACAACCACCCTAATATCTTACCTATGGGTGTCTTCTAACTAAAAAAATAGGGTGACAGCTTGTACCAAAACATGTCCACAAAAGTCTTAACGGAAGCCCTTTTCAGAATTGGCCCCCTGACTAAAAGGCTGATTTATACTTCTGCGTCGGACCTACGCCGGAGCCTCTACGCTGTAGGCAACGCGTTGGTTTTCATTTATTCACCTTATTTTTAACGGAAATACGGGCGCAGCCAGTTGACGGTATTTTGTGCGAGACTTCCGGTCAGGCACTTCCGGTCACTGGCGCGCTAACTCACTTTTCACCATAGCGGTTAATTAAACAAGTGTTCGTAAGTACTAACTCATCTTTATGGCTTCGAGGAAGACCGGGATTGTTTGTGCAGTTAGAGGTTGTCATAATAACTGGTACAAAATAAAGGTTTACTTGGAGCAGGAGTGTTTTAATCATCGAAATCATTGACATTTTAATTATCAGGCGCCCTACGACCAGAGACACACTGCGTGGCGTTTTACATGTCTTTGCACACCAGAAACGTGTCTGACGCGGCACTGCTAGGTGACATGATAAGCCTCATTCATTGGTGAATAAAATTCGACATAATGGGGAGAGAGTTGTGGAAGGCCTATACTTAATGTTAAACATAAATATATAGCAGCAAAGACAACGTCGGCAGTATTGACGGCAAAATAGGCTACAGAATATTTCGTTCTGTATTGACAGGTGCAATATTAGAACTTTTTTTCCATTGCATTTAGATCTGTATTTGTCAAAACCTAAACTTTCAAACATCAAAATGTCATTTATTAATATGTATTCATGTCAAAATGAAATACAAACATATTTTCCTATTCTATTTTGCCTGGAAACGCTTCCAAAACGCTTGCGTGTCGCGTGAAAAATAGGCGTCGATTCTATTTATAGCATGCACGCGTTTTCCGCGCCTGTGAGACGGCCGTCTTTTTTTACTGTCTATGGTTCTAACCTGTTCTAACCTGTTAACATATAACAGGTTAGAACGAAAATAAAGCCGAAATAAAAAAGGACACGCCACGCAGCCAGTGTGTCGCCGGCCTGAGGAATCCCTTCGCCTGTGGTATTTACAGCTTTACATTTGAAGAAACCATCGAAACGACCGTATGTTTGTTCTTTTTATTTCGTGAGCACCCACAGAAGACCACCCGATACCAGAAAAGTGGCTGGGCTATGAAGTCTCAATAAAAAACTACATGATAAAAACTCCAAGGAGAAACAAAATCATTATAGTAACCCCTGTATAAAATCTAGTGATCATGGCATAATGGCATGATCATGGCATTTATTTTGTATGATTTACAATTATTTATAGCCATCTACTTATTGCTATCCTATGCTTTGGTTGCATTCTGATGGCATTATTAATACATTTGACATGACAAAATACCTCCATAGATATATTAGTCCAGCGTTGGCTCGACTGTGTTTAGGGCGGTGCTGAAGGCGCCGGCTAAGTTTTGGCACTCTGCCAGCTAGATGCATGAGTGTTTTCAACCAGGTCCGGTACCCTAACTGAGTGAGGCGGGGCTTTAGTTCTTTGTAGTATTCATCTGCTACGCATGTGTAACATTTTTCTGTCAACTCTGCATAATCCTTCGCGATCGATATCGTTATTTAGCCCAGGGAAGTGAGGAAACGGAAGTGCCGCACAAAAACCGGATATTGGACCCATGTTTACTTCCGCGTTCGAAAATAAGGTGAATACTTCTGCGTCGTTGTCCGCGTTCACGCGCGCAGAGGGAGCATGTGAAACCCGAAAGAGTGGTCCTAGCAGACCAATCACAGCGCTTGCGTCCGTGTAGAGTTGACGCGTTGTTACATTTTTGGAGAGGTGCACATCAGGGTACGCCGAAGGGTACGCGCGCTACACACAGCCTTCGACGTAGCTACGGCGTAAGTTCGACGCAGAAGTATAAATTGGGCTTAACCCAGATCCTGGATCAGACGTAACAACCCAGTGTTTGGGTAGTTTTAGTGTAACCCAGCTCCTGGGTCAGACGTAACAACCCAGTGTCTGTGTAGTTTTAGTGTAACCCAGATCCTGGATCAGACGTAACAACCCAGTGTTTGGGTAGTTTTAGTGTAACCCAGCTCCTGGGTCAGACATAACAACCCAGTGTTTGGGTAGTTTTTGTGTAGCCCAGCTCCTGGGTCAGGCGTAACAACCCAGTGTTTGGGTAGTTTATGTGTAACCCAGATCCTGGGTCAGACATAACAACCCAGTGCCTGTGTAGTTTTAGTGTAAACCAGATCCTGGGTCAGACGTAACAACCCAGTGTTTGGGTAGTTTTAGTGTAACCCAGCTCCTGGGTCAGACGTAACAACCCAGTGTTTGGGTAGTTTTAGTGTAACCCAGCTCCGTAACAACGTAACAACCCAGTGTTTGTGTAGTTTTAGTCTGTGTAGTTTTTGTGTAACCCAGCTCCTGGGTCAGACGTAACAACCCAGTGTTTGTGTAGTTTTAGTGTAACCCAGATCCTGGGTCAGACGTAACAACCCAGTGTTTGGGTAGTTTTTGTGTTACCCAGATCCTGGGTCAGATTTAACAACACAATTACAGGTTTGTGTAAATTTTTTGTATCTATAAATTCGTTATTTTTCTGTATATCATTTAGTTTTATGCAAAGCAACATACAGGGTGTCGCGTCGTAACATAACATAAACGAGTGTCGGGTTGGTCTTTTCGCGTGAAGAAAACGGCTGATGTCTTGCATAACATTTTATGATTTTATTTAAAAAAGAGGTACAGAATATAAATGCTTAGAAAGTTGAAATATGTTCTCAGAACTGTACATTGATTGTGTATATACAGGTCATGGAATCAGTCACAGCATATTTCGGCTACGAGTGAAACACAGGGCATCGGTCTGGAGTTAGAAGTTCCCTCGCTAAACATGATGCAAGTGCCGACACGAGATCCAGCGCCATTACGATGGAAACGGGACAACAGAGACTGGTCAATTACACTTCAATTACTTCTAAATGTTTAATTTTTACTTCTAATATTTGTTAAACGAGCTTAAATGTATGCAATATGTATTCAAAACTATATAAAATATGCTATATTGTAAAATATGATAAAAAAATAAAGGAATTATCATGCAAACCAGTGGTTTTGTGGAGATTTCTTTTTTTTTTCCTTTTTTTTTTTTAGTTTAGTTTAGTTTAGAGGATTTAAGTTAATCCGTAAACATTAATTCATGTATGAAGTAAAAACAAAAAACAAAGAAGAACTATAGTACAACTGAATCAACCAATTATGCTTTGTTAAATAAACAACCCAACTTGCTGAGTAAAATTAACCCAATGTGTTCTGTCCTATATTTACCCAGTTACCAAATTGTTTTTTTTTTAACCCAGTGTTATTTAGAGTGCATGCTACGGAAGCAGAATAGCCCAAAATCTCACAATTGACCAGCGCATGGAAAAAACATTGGGTTTTCCTGTAGTGTCTTGCCTTAAAATTCAGCAATTTAATTTGACTTTCAAAAGAAGGCTTCTAAAAACACAATAGTAGAGTGTGGTAGCAAGCATGAAATAAAGTTCTTTAAAGCATTTCAAACATTATTCCCTATAAATCCATTTCTAAAACACATTTGTGGTTCACTCTCCAGAGTCCTGCAATCACACTGCAATGCCACTGTATGATACATGCATGAGTGGACAAGTCAGAAGACATTAGAGTTATAAGTAGTCAGAAGTAATGACACTCAACACACAAGGACGCCGCATGGGACAGGAGAACAGCCCAGCAATTTCATTTTCCAATTCCTGTTATGACACTGAAACCTGTGGAGTGTGTGTTGCTGACGCATAGATGGTCCTTCTGCTGGGGAAATAACAAAAATAATCACTGTAATCAGGCTTACACGCATTAATTACAGAGTTCAGTCGAGAGCTGGCGCTCTTTTCCTGCTGACCTCACCCACAATGCTTTGCCTCTGAAGCTTTGCCAAACTGGGCCTCAGATAAACTACTACAGGAAGCACAGAGCTGTGCCCTCTTCTAGAATCATGTTAAAGAAACAAACATTAGGCTCCCCAAACTAAAAGCAGCTCCTACATGAGGAGAGAGGCGTCATGCCAATCATAGGGAAGGGGAAACCCATTTCAGAGTTATTTAAAGATCATGTGGAGAACAGCTTTTGGGATCCACATCTGAGATCACTAAATAGGCCTATTATTAGTTGAAGGCAAACATCATGGAAAGCAGGATTTTTTTTCTTGGATTTTTGACAGGTTCATACAGCAAACCTTGTTCTCCATTACATACTTTTGCTGAAACTAGTGCTGATACAATACCAACATATCAGTAAACACCAGCGACATTTCACAAGTACACTACAAGTTCGAAAGTTCAAGGAGTTTTTATAAAACATAACACTTTTATTATCAGTGATATGTTTAACTGGTCAAATGTGACAGTAAAGAGTTGCAAGTACAAAGTTGCAAAATAATTCAATTTTGTATAAATGCTGTTCATTAGAACTTTCTCATCAAAGAATCCTGACAAAAATTTATCAGTTTCTACAAAAATATGCAGAAGATAAACTGTCTGGTTTCAACATTGACAGTAATAAGAAATGTTTCTTGAGCAGTAAATCAGCATATTACAATGATTTCTGAAGGATCATGTGACACTGAAGACTGGAGTAATGATGCTGATAATAATAATGATAATGATAATACATTTTATTTGTAATGCAAAGCACTCATACTAAAATTTCTCATACTCAAAGCACTAAATGATGCTGAAAATTCAGCTTTGCAAGACAGGAATAAATTACTGAATAATAAATTCAAACAGAAAACAGTTATTTTAAATAATAATAATAATAATAATAATAATAATAATAAACTTTTGAACAATTTGAACAAATAAATGCAGCCATAAGTGTGTGTGTCTAAATTGAGGTCTCCATGGGTACAAAAGCTTATAAATCATACAGAATTAGTTTTTTTGAAAATGTAAAAATGCAGAATGTCTCCTGTGATGGGTAGGTTTAGGGATAGCGGCAGTGTAAGGGGATAGAATATAAAGTTTGTACAGTATAAAAACCATTACGTCTATGGAGAGTCCTCACAAAGATAGTGCACCAGACTTGTGTGTGTGTGTGTGTGTGTGTGTGTGTGTGTGTGTGTGTGTGTGTGTGTGTGTGTGTGTGTGTGTGTGTGTGTGTGTGTGTGTGTGTGTGTGTGTGTGTGTGGTAAACCCTACATTATGGGGACAAAATGCCAATATCCGAAATCCTTGTCCTTATAGGGACATTTTTTGGTCCCCATGAGGAAAACAGTTTATAAATCATACTAAGTGATGTTTTTTGAAAATGTAAAACTGCAGAAAGTTTTCTCTGAAGGGGAGGTTTAGAGTCAGGGTCAGGGTTAGGGGAGATAATATACAGTTTGTACAGTGTAAAAATAAATTATGTCAATGAAAAGTCCCCATAAAACATGGAAACCAAACATAACAAATAAATGCAGCCATCGTGAGCTCAAACCTTGTGCAGTGTGTGTGTGTGTGTGTGTGTGTGTGTGTGTGTGTGTGTGTGTGTGTGTGTTTGCATGTATATGTGCTGCCTTTCAAACATTTGGAGTGTGTTAGTTGATTTTTAATAATAGAACAATAGATAGAATAATAGAAGTGGAATCGGAAGTGGAATCATTAAATTCCTAGCGATTGCCCTCCGTCCTCTGGGTTGAGTGTGTCAGTGAGCGCGTGAGTGTTAGTCAGGTCCCAAAATAGATAAATAGCCCTGGATAAGATGCAGTAGGCATTTTTGAGGAAAAGTACTTCAAGTGTTGTTTCTATGTGATTTTTAGGTGCTGAATCCATTTCTGCCGTATAACAAGTTGTAAACATCAGTGTTTTGGCATAAACAATAAAAACAAAATGGCTGCCAAAAAAAAAAGTTTTAATGCATTTATTGCACATTAGAACTAAAACTATGCATTCTCAGAATATTTAAACATGTAAACAATGAAAAAACAACATTAACATGAAAGGGATAGTTTTTAATGGCTGCTGGAATTATGCCAAGGAACACTGGGAAGCATATATCAGTGGAAATATGCAATTATGCCCAGCCCGAAGGGGGGGACTTGGAATACACATGACCCCAGGGGGCTGCATATTGAGAATCACTGGGGTGTCCAGCTGCAGGTGGAATATTTCAAACCCAGGGGTGGCAAGGTAGCTTGCCGAGGGAAAGACACATGCTCAGAGAGGCTTACAGTGGACTACACACGTGGGGGTCGCCCAGAGGCCGTGTTAGGTGTCGCCCAGCCTGCAGATCTACATATGTTTGTTAGCGAGGCGCCATGCGCTAGAGCCCAAGAGGATGCCACACTCCGGGTGGAGCAGGCCGTCACATCAAGGGGGCATGGTCGACCTTGCTGCTGGTAAGCCAAAGCAATGGCGTCCACTATCCAGTGAGACAACCTTTGCTTGGAGAGAGCCTTTCCCTTCAGCTTCCCACCATGACAGACAAAGAGCTGGTCTGAAGTCCTGAAACAATGCATCCTGTCTACGTAAGTATGGAGGGTGCGTACTGGACAGAGCAGTGCCAAGGCTGGGTCTGCGTCCTCCAAGGGCAGCGCTTGCAGGTTCACCACCTGGTCTCGAAAGGGTGTGGTGGGAACCTTGGGCACATATCCAGGCCGGGGTCTCAGGATCACGTAAGAGTTAGCCGGTCCAAATTCCAGGCACGCTTCGTCACCCGAAAATGCCTGCAGGTCCCCTACCCTCTTGATGGAGGCCAATGCAACCAGGAGCACTGTCTTCATTGACAGGAACTTAAGCTCCACTGATTGCAAAGGCTCAAAGGGAGCACTCTGCAGAGCAGTTAAAACCACAGAGAGGTCCCAAGAGGGAACGAGAGGAGGGCGAGGAGGATTCAGTCTCCTCGCTCCTCTCAGGAAACTGATGTTCAGGTCGTGCTTTCCAATGCACTTACCATCAACTGCATCATGATGTGTGGCAATGGCGGCACCATACACTTTCAGGGTGGAGGGAGACAACTTTCGCTCCAACCCTTCTTGCAAGAAGGAAAGCACGACACTGATTGGGCCTTTCGTGGGTTCTTTAAGTTTAGAAGAACACCAGTTGACAAAGAGGTTCCACTTCAACGCATAGGCATGTCTCGTGGACGATGCTCTAGTCTAGCGGAAGTGATGGTAGCCACCACCGCTGGTGGTAGGGTACTCAAACCTGCCTCGTCCCGTCCAGGAACCACACATGGAGGTTTCAAAGATCGGGACGAGGGTGCCATAGGGTGCCCCGTCCCTGAGAAAGCAGGTTCTTTCTCAGAGGAATTGGCCAGGGAGGTGCTGTCGCGAAGAGTACTGGTTCTTGGAACCAGGTGCGGTTGAGCCAATACGGGGCAACCTAAATTACCTGCTCCTCGTCCTCCCTGATCTTGCGCAAAGTCTACGTAAGAAGGCTCACTGGGGGCAAAACGCATACTTGCAGAGGCCCCGCGGCCAGCTGTGCGACAGTGCATCCGTGCCGAGCGTGCCCTTGGTCAGAGAATAAAACAGGTCGCAGTGGCAAGAGTCGTGGGAGGCAAACAGATCTACCTGTGCGTCCCCGAACTGATCCCAAATCAGATGAACCGACTGGGGATGGAGTCCCCATTCTCCAGCGAGAGGCCGAAACTGAGACATATCAGCTGCACGGTTCAGGTCTCCCGGGATATAAATGGCTCGAAGCGACCTCAGATGCTTCTGACTCAATATGAGGAGGTGGCAGGCGAGTTGCGACATACGGCGGGAGCGCAGACCACCTTGTCGGTTGATGTACGCTACTGTGGCGGTATTGTCTGATCGGACTAATACGTGCTGACCCCTGAGCAACGCACAGAAGCGGTGCAGGGTGAGACGTACAGCCAGCAACTCGAGGCTATTGACATGCCAAAGGCGCTGGGGTCTTGTCCAGGAGCCTGCGGCAGCATGTCCATTGCACATGGCGTCCTAGCCCATTATGGAGGCATCTGTTGATACAACAACATGCCAGGAAACTCATTCTATGGGCACTCCAGCCCATAGAAAACTGAGGTTCGTCCACGGGGTGAAGGCCATATGCCCCAGGAGCCTCTGAAATTGTTTCAGTGGAACCGCACTCTTGCCCTCGAACTGACGAAGGCAAATTAGCAGTGACTGCGCGCGCACGCTCATAAGCTGCACGCACATGGCGACCGAGTCGATTTCCATACTGAGAAAAGAGATCCTCTGCACGGAGCAGAGTTTGCTCTTCTCCCAGTTGACCCGAAGGCCCAGACAAGCTAGGTGTCGCAGCACTAGGTCCCTGTGTTCACAAACCTTGTCTCGAGAGTGAGCTAGGATCAGCCAGTCGTCGAGAGAAACAAGGGCTACCTCGACAACCTTCGTGAAGACGCGAAGAGACAGGGCTAGCCCGAAAGGGAGAACCGCGCACTGGTATGCCTGCCCCTCGAATTATATATATATATATATACTGGTATGCCTCATTTGCATATGTAAACATGACATTTCAGAAAACTTGTAATACAAAAAATGTCTGTCTCTATGTAAGTGAAAAACTGGAAAGGTTTTATGGTGATATCTATAACTTAAAATTTTTACCCTATCCACCTGTAGTGTTTTGGCTGTGAATAATGCACCTATTGTTTCAATGACAATTACAAGAAAATGGGACCCTTATTTCAATGTTATACGGTGGATCCTTATTCAGGAGACATTGAACTTTCTAAAAATGTGGTATAACAACTTTTCCTCAAAAATGCCTACAGGGTTACACAATCTTGAAGATTCGGACCTGACTATGTGTATGAGCGGGTGACAGCAGCTGTGTGTGTGACCTGCCATGACATTCCTGCAAGTTTGAGTCTTTCACATGCCACTGGGCTGCAGTAAGCTGACGGTAAATGTTACAGTACATATGTGTCATCCGATACCAGCTGATAAAAATCACTGATGTTCCAGCAATAGTAAACAGAAAGAATGAGGGAGCAGTGAGGAAACAGGAACGTCATCAGTGATCTCAGAGGATTCTGCACCCCCGTGCTACTGTACGCTTGGACACACACACACTCCTCAGGGTGATCTATCCGGTTCACACTGCAGCAGGAGAGGGCTCTTTATTCAAATGAGAAACTTCTGAAGGTAAAATGATTGTCAGCTATGTGACACGACACTGACTTCATGTTCTAGTAGCAGGATGACTAGATTCCAAATAAAGCAAGGGACAACTTTAATGTGTGTGTGTGTGTGTGGGGGGGGGGGGTGGGGGGGTGGGGGTGTAGGCACACAAATGCCTGTCAAACTTGTCCCTGAGCAGTTTAAACTGACAGATCCTGATGAAACACCCTGCAACGTTTGTGACTTAGACTAGATGCACAAACATTTACAGCAGGGTAAAAAAAAAACAAAGAACTTTACAAAATGTAATAAAAAAACAAGATAAATATGAAAAAAATAATAATGATAATAATAATATATGTTCACTTTCACTTAAAACGTAAACTAAATGAGCTTCAAACTCATTTCATCTCTACATCTCCCTTTACACACATGAATCACACTTTATGAAGAACAAACCAACCACAATCGTTAAATCAGAAGTGGAATAATTGCATTCCTCAAGATTGCCATCTGTGCCTTTGGTGGAGTGTGTAAGCATCCATGAGTGGCTCAAATGTCTGAGATCACAATCAAATGCTGGAATTTGAAATGCAAATTGAATCTTAGAAAACCCAGCACTTTACAAAATGTAAAATAATAATAATCACTAAAAATATATAAGAGTCAAAATCTGTTAAGGGGTACTTAAATGTAACAAATCATGTAAAAAAAAAATATATATATATATTTTATATATATATATATATATATATATATATATATATATATATATATATATATATATATATATATATATATATATATATATATATATATATATATATATATATATATATATTTTTTTTTTTTTTTTTTTTTTTTTTTTTTTTTTTAATCAAACTTTGATAATTTCCTTAATCTTTTTGTCACATGTGCTCTGTGTCTGTCCTTTATGTTGAAGTGGTTCCTGTGCTATATTGTAGTCAGTTTGTAGTCTTTCTTGATGATTAGTTTTCCCAGGTGTTTCCTATTAGCCAATTCCCATTGTTTTCTTGTTTCCCTGGTGTTTCCCTTGTTACTTTGTCAGTAGTTTGATGTAATGTTCCTTTTCCTAGTGCCCTCTGTGTGTTTGTTTGCTTTATTTATTAAACTATCCTGAACCTAGATCCACATCTCTGCCTGCACATTACACTTTTAAACAACTGAGAAGATAAAACAGCATTTTATAAAAATTTATAAAATTATAAAGATTATAATATATTACATCAGCATATGAGAGTCAAATTGAACGACTGCTTCGAATCAAAGCTTCGAATCAATTGCACCAATTGCTTCGCAAAATGATTCACTGTTTCGAAGCGTTCGAAACGTACACTGGTGAGAACAGTGTAAATGTTACAAAAACTCAGGACAAACACGCATTTAAAAAAAGCTTTTACAAACCCACTGCAAATGTTTTATTGAAAGTAAAATTTTAAAAAAGTGTAAAAGTAAAAGTGTTGGTGTAATGTGTTCTTTTACCAATTTTCATAGTTTGTTTTGTTTGTTCCATGGATGGCTCAGCTAAACAGGCCAATAAGAGACTATAAACTACTATTCTTCCTTTTAATAATACTAATGTCAGATTAAATGTATAAAACTAAACAGAGATCAGGTAAACCCCATAGCCACTTGTTCAATGATTCGCCGCTGGGGGCAATCTCGATGAATCCGCTTGATTCACTGATTCACAGATCATCGCCCCCTGCGGTGAACCATTCAAATTCGTTTCGAAACAGTTATTACGAAACTAAGCCTCGTTTACTGAAATCACGTGACTTTAGCAGTTTGATACACGCTCCGAACCACTGATTCGAAAGAAAAGATTCGTAAAGGTCTCGAAGCTTCATGAAGCAGTGTTTCGAATTCGCCCATCACCACTACTGCAAGGACTCACTCATTTAACAGCTCATCTATTGACAAAATTATGGGGGGAAATATCAGTCAAGAATAGAAAATTATTGAAAATATTCAAATCAGAAATGTCAGAATCAGAATGCGTAGTTCGTGCATTAAAAAAAAAAAAGTCAGTCAAAACATAACCAGCAAAGTTTTTCAGCTGGATTGGTGTTTATTCTCTTTAGAGTGCAGTGTGACGTATTTCACTCAGTTCCCTGATCAAACAAATGTATACTCACACGTGTTATATATTATGCACATTATCGTCTCTGACAGAAATGCCTACCGATTAGTAGGTATTGAAATACCTACAGAAATATCATGTATGCACGTTATTTTTTGACAGACGTCGATGCCTTGATATTCAAATGATGTGGATTTGAAACCAGATGAATCATAAGATAATAATTATTTATTTCTTAGCTGGCAAGTATTCAGTGAATTGACTGATGCCCATTAATGTGTTATATCCTTGTTTTCAGCTCTAATATTCCAACCGACAGCCAGCCTAACTTTTTGACGGACGTGATAATGTGCGTGAAGGGTGAACTATGTTTGATATTTGAGTGATTATAAAACATGCTGGAGAAATGCTTCATTATACTAATTTTACGGTTTATTTCGTGGCTTAAATAAATGGCGTGACTCAGAGACGGACATTCAGCTGCCGCAAATTCACTGAGATTTGAACATCTAAATTTTACCAGGAAAGGAGTGGTTTTGATGCACAAATCTGTTTTTATTGTCTCTTATAACACAAATCTTTTATTTAAAGCCATGAAAATGCCTGATGTAAATAATAGTGAAACATCACTTTTTAAACCATTATTACAGTTCCATTATTAGCAGATTTATTGACCCATAAATAAATATAAAATGACCTTCAGTCTCATGGATGGATGGATGGATGGACAGAACATAATTAAACTTTTAAATGAATGAAATGAAGAGACTAATTTTATCTAGGCTATATACATGACATGACATAAATCTTACTTTATGAATAACCACACACACACACACACACACACACACACACACACACACACACAGAGCTGGGAAATGAGGGGGAGAGAAAGTTCTCGTAGTGACAGTGGAGATGACTTCACAACTAGAACAGTCCATGCTGTCATGGTGTGTGTGCGCGTGTGCGTGTGTGTGTGTGTGTGTGTGTTCTTGTACAACTATCTTTGTGAGGACCAGTTTGAGTTTTAGACCATTGGAGTGAGGACAAACAGAGGACATTTGGCCGGTAATCAATTTCTGAGAGCCTTTAAAGGCCTGTTTGAGGGTCAAGACTCGGTTTTAGGGATAAGGTTATAATCAGGGTAAGGGTTAGGGTTAGGCACTTAGTTGTGATGGGTAAGGTTAGGGTAAGCGCCTAGAGATTGCATTGTGTCAATGAATGTCCTCATAAAGATAGATGTACAAGAATGTGTGTGTGTGTGTGTGTGTGTGTGTGTGTGTGTGTGTGTGTGTGTGTGTGTGTGTGTGTGTGTGTGTGTGTGTGTGTGTGTGTGTGTGTGTGTGTGTGTGTGTGTGTGTGTGTGTGTGTGTGTGTGTGTGTGTGTGTGTGTACAAAGGCATTGTGCATGCACAGAATAACTAGAATTAGAATAGAGTTTAATCAGGCTCTGTCTGAGCTGAATCTGTAAGTGTATCGCACAGACTGTTACACACTAGAAAAGCTCTGATAAAGTCTTTGCATGACAGATGAGAATTTCTCATTGGTTAATAGACAGCTACATCAGAGTTTGTAAAAATCCTCAACTTCTCATCACTTCTCAAATTGAGATATTCACTCTGAGAATGTGTGAACCTGATGAATTGGCCTAATGCAAACATCTGCTAAATGAACGATTACTACTCACTATGTGAGAACAAAAGTGTGGAGATATAAAGAAAAGCGGGAACACAAGGCCAGGGACGGGCGAGAGGGTCGCAGGATGGCCTTCAGCACACAGAAGCTCTTTGTGTGGTCAGATAGCACCTATGAGCACCACAGACACTCAGTCACACACTCGTTTATAGACCGACCCCTGAACACTTCTACGGAAACTCACTCATGGTTTCCATTTGGCACAAAGAGAGCAGTGTGACGAAAAGCCAAGAAAGAAGCACTGACATCAAGGGAAATCCCACTCAATGTCAGACTCAGATCCCTCTTACTTAACAGTGAGCACTGAGTACAAATATCACAGTGGAAAAATGAAGTAATACTGAAACACATTTCATACAGCCAACAGCGTTTGCATTTCAAAGATACTATATTCCTCATTTTACATGTTTTATTAAGAGAAATAAAGTTCATTTGGAGACCGCAGACTCTTTTCAGTTCACTGATGCCATCACAGCGAATATGGTCAAGTTGAGGATCCGTGTTTTACACTTTTGAAGCAAAAGTACAGTAAAAACTGATATTATTGTGAAATATTGTTGCAATTTAAACAGTTTTCTATGTGAATATATTTTAAAATGAAATTTATTCTTGTGATCAAAGCTGAATTTTCAGCATCATTACTCCAGTCTTCAGTGTCACATGATCCTTCAGAAATCATTCTAATATGATGATTTGATGCTCAAGAAACATGACACTGTGATGCATTTTATTTCTCAGAATTATTTGATGAATAGAAAGCAAATGAACAGAATTTATTTGAAATAGAAATCTAATGTAGCATTACAAATGTATTTAGTGTCACTTTCAATCAGTTTAATATTGATAATTGATATATTGATAACAAAAGTATAAATTTCTTTAAATAATATATATATATTAGGGCTGTCAAAAGATTAATCGCGATTAATCGCATCCAAAATAAAAGTTTGTGTTTACATAATATATGAGTGTGTACTGTGTATAATTATTTTGTATATATAAATACACACACATGCATGTATATATTTAAGAAATATTTGCATACATATACTGTATATATTTATATATAATTTATATTATATATAAATATAATTTTTTTATATATAAATTACACATTTTTCTTAAATACAAGCATGTGTGTGTATTTATATATACAAATTTAATTATACACAGTACACACTCATATATTACAGTATGTAAACAAAAACTTTTATTTTTGGATGCGATTAATCGCAATTAACCTTTTGACAGCCCTAATATATATATATATATATATATATATTTAAACTTACAGTCCTGAACAGTAGTGTATTTTACATTAAAGTCCATTTACAATGTAAGCCAAGGTTTCTTGCACCAAAAATGGACACATAAGCATTTCTCTCTCTAATGGACAAGCTCTGCATATCTGCATAATTCATACTGTGAGCTGCACTGAACACTGAATAGTTCTGCAAATGTAGGTGTCTCATATATGTTGAGATGTGATGTCATAATCATAAACATTTTTGAACCAGTTGCTTTTGCAGTTTAAAGGGGTGGTTGATTGCTATTTCACTTTTTTCATTTTAAATACTGTGTAATGTTGCTGTTGGTGCATGAACAGTATCTGCAAAGTTGCTGCGCTGAAAGTTCAACGTAAGCGGAGATATTGTCTTTTAAAAATCAGGAAGTTTAATGCCTACAAAAACGACTCGAATGGGACTACAACGAGATACTTCCCGGGTTTTATACGTAACTAACCCATACATTTACATCAACCCTCCCTCCGGAACATGTTCTGCTGTCGAAGAGGAGGAGTTATAGTGGAGAGCTGTAGCTGTCAGGTCTTCTGTGTTCAGGCTTCCTACAGACGCTGTAGTTCGTCAACAATGGTTCAAATTTAAGTTTGATTATGTTCCTGACAATTACAATCGTAGTTTAGCTCTCTGTGCTGCGCATTTTACAGAAGACAGCTTCCAGAATCTACACGAGTTCAATGCCGGATTCAACAAGAAACTATTACTCCAACATGAAGCAGTTACAGCTTTAAAACCAGAGGCCACAACCTGCAAGTAAGATTTAATCATTTTAAATGTATTTGCCTGTATAATTTAAGACGTAATGTTTTACTTTTATCAAGGATGTAAAAAAATCCCAGCGCTGGCTGTAGATGCGTACAAACATTTAGGACCCGAATTTGTAACTTATATGTACAAATTTTGTAAACGTATTTCCCATGTTTACTTTATGACGTAATTTTTTGATTTGATCAAGAACGCAAACCAATGCCAAAGCTGTTTGGTTATAGTAGCTAGTTAGTTCGATGTTATTTTGTGTGTATAAGAAACGTATACAAACTTCAAAAAATTATCGCAACAGCAAACTTCAGCTGCACATGTACACCTAAAGAAAACGACAAACTGAGTAAACTACCGGTAAGTTTTGTGAATAGTTAAACGGTTGTTCATTCTATCAATAAAACAATATCTTTAAAAAACGGTATTACTCAGTCATGTATTCAGTTATATTAAATGTTTAACCAGGGGGAAAGCGTATCTCAAAAGCTAACAAACAGCAGTAGCATTTTCAAGTAACAGCGTATGGGAATTCTTTGAGAAAATAATAATTAAAAAAAATTACCATTCAGAAACGTTTAGTAAGAGCCGTGTTTGCGGAGGTTCTGCTTGACTCTCTTCATCACCGCTCTCTGGGTCTGATTCTGGCTCAAACTGATGAGGCAATATTGACACCATCACATTTGACCGGGATCGGAGCACATGCAACTGTCGCCCGTAAAGGTAATGGGCGTGAAGATTCCGGACGCAGTTTAGCCAATTACAACACACCGGCCGAACTAACCAATCTGAGCCCATTGCCTGTTTCTGAGGGAGTGTTTTCATAGAATCAGGAAGTCAACCGGTCGTTCAAATGACAGAGGAGGACGCGGCTTACAATAAAGGTGAAATTTATGAAAAATAAGGCGTTTTTTAACAAACGAAACACGAAGACATGTTATATTGCAGCCCATAAACACAATCAAGCAAAGAAAAAAGGCAGTAAACCACCCCTTTAAATAAAGAGAATTAAAACTGCATTTGCTTGTTAGTAGATTTATATCAGTAAGGTTGGCAGATTTTGTGATTTCCCTGGAACAAAGAGCATTTAGATGAGATATAGAATGAGATTTAGAATACAGAATGTAACAAACCATAATTGTTTTAATGACTAAGACTAGAGACTGACTCCCTCACACCTGTCACTCAAATTCTACACAACATAGAGATGTTCAGATATTCAGACCAAACTCACACATGCATCAGGACATGTGTGAGCAAATGGGTCTATATACACTTAAACATGCATAAAGTCAAACTATTAAACAAACATGCAATGACACATAGATAAACTCACACAATCGCTTCCGTCAAAACACGCACACTTTAGCCTGACAGCAGATCTTCACAATGAATGCATTCTTCAGATCAGATAAATTGAATGCACAACTATGTGAAAATCTTTCAGCAGAAACTCCTAATAAGGAAACTGAAGTGCATGTGAGTTTCTGCGGGACTGAACTTTGACCTGCTTCATGTCACTGCGGAGAAACAGCAGCAATAACACACAAAGAGAGAAGACACTCTCATAAATCATACACATCCACAGACATTTTTCATCTTTTGTGTCATTTGAAAGAGGACTGGTACTTTACAGAACACACCCAACACTGCTGTGACAATAATGGATGGTTGCCATCATGACGATGTGAAAAGGAAGTAGAGGTCGTATGTTTATCACATAGGCCTACTGTCTGTACATGCCATTTGAAAATTACATTTAAACAGACAAAACTCTCTCTCTCCCTTTGCTGTACATATTTTATATATTTAATTTATATAATTTCACATATTATACTTTTCATTCAAAAAGATAAGATAAATAATCAGTGTGTGGTAATGAAGCACAGGTATTATCATGTGATTTTGATTATTTTAATAATTAGTTACAAAACAGTCAAACGTTAAATTGCCCCCATCTAAACAATCAAGATGGCCAAAGACCAAATATAGTTGTTTAATTGGAGGCCATGCAGTTCCTGTCTCCGTTAAGCCCCTCCTCCTGAAAAGCACAATGTGCTCTGATTGGTCGACTGCACCAGTGTGTTGTGATTGGTCAACCGCTTCCAGTGTGGAAATGTCTCGTCCCTTGCCATAACTGAGAGTTTCACACACTGCTAACTCAACCAGGCCCCGCCCCTTTACTTTTGCGGGCGGGAATTATTTAAATGAGGAATATTGACGTGTTCTTTCCCGGAAGAAAACTCAAGGCTACAACAGAGGCGTTTCTGGGAGTTCAGAAACAGTGACACTGATATCGAGAATAACTCCTGCTGGAGGGACTTTCTGTTTTGGAACTTTGCTGAGATTTTTAATGCTCAGACAGAAACATTACACACTAAAGAAAGTAAAGAAATCATACAGGGTGCTCTTTATACTTAATAAAAAAAAAACGGACAAAAAAAGTTTTAGCACTGAAAATGAATGATGTTCTGCTTAATGCACTACTGAATTAAAAATCTAAAAATCGTTTTCCTCTTTTGATCAATGTAACTGTAGTTAGAAAAAGCATGTGAAATGAAGCAGCCATATAAGGGGATGTGCTGCGCGCGGGGGAAGCTGTGCACTGTGCTGTGAACGTGCAAATATCTTAAGCCGAGATCATTCCAGAAGTGATCGTGCAGTAAAGAAGATACAGATACAGAAGATTTCTCTTACAGCCCACAGTAACAGAGAGGCAGAGCACACACACACACACACACACACACACACACACACACACACAGCCACAATTACCAATCAATCAGTGATGAATGATAAATCATATGCACAGACTCAATAAAGAAAGCTCATGCATGGTGATTCAGGGGGCGTTTGCACAACACCGTTTTCAACAAAATATTTGAATTTTTTGACATTTTTAATTTACTTTACTTACAAACTCAAACTTTTGAAATCAGGTTTTAAAGTGCAAGTTTTGTAAAACAATACCGTTCTCGTCTCTGTGTAAACTGAATGCGATATAATATTTCAGTCTGCTGAAAACGTGACGTCATGCACATTACGTGCTCAATGCTTTCGCCAACTTGTTTGTTTGTATTCACCGCTCTGTAGAAGAACGTGTGCATGTGTGTAGTGTCGCCAACTACTGGCCTGGCATAATACAGCATTTTCAGTTGTTTTCAAAAATGTGAAGGAAAAACGTTTAAGTTTTTAGTACATTGTTGTCCTGTAAACATCTCTTTAGCGCCTAAAATACAATGGCATTTAAATGGCCTCTATCTAAACAATCAAGACTGCCAAAGACCAAAAATAGTTGTTTAATTGGAGGCCATGCAAGCGGGGGCAATATGAGCGTTATTTTAAGCCCTTTGGGGGTTTCAGCAGGACTGCATGGGGCAAGCTGTGTGTGTGTGTGTGTGTGTGTGTGTGTGTGTGTGTGTGTGTGTGTGTGTGTGTGTGTGTGTGTGTGTGTGTGTGTGTGTGTGTGTCTACAGCGGCTCACTGACGCCCCACCACCTGCTGCTGCAAATTGCACTAGATGATGCAAACTTACTCAACTAACAGAAAAAAGCGGTCTATAAAAGGAGCCAGTCTCAACCAAGAGTCAAAAACACTGTTCTCAAAACAGAACGCAAGACATAAACACATCAACACATTTGTGCATTTATTGATGCGAGGATTGATTAATTAGATGACTGTGGTTATTAGATCTAATCTAAACTAGTTTGTGCAGTTTAAATTTAAATATATATTTTTTCCATCCAAATGCTACCCGTATTTAAGTGCTCAAAGAAATGTCATCAAATCCGCGATATTGTGGCAGGGAAGTCATAATCTGGCAGAGAGCAAAACATAAAGAATATATAAAAAACCAGCATGATAAAGTATACAAACATAGTCAAAGGTCTTACTTCAAATGAAACACAGGTTTAATCAAACTGCATTATATTATATTATATTATATTATATTATATTATATTATATTATATTATATTATATTATATTATATTATATTATATTATATTATATTATATTATATTATATTATATTATAAACATTTTCCATACATTTTTAAAGCATTAAAGTAAATCATGTAGGCATAGACATATTTTATACATTAATTATTATTATTATTATTATTATTATTA
Organism: Scardinius erythrophthalmus; assembly: GCF_964197995.2. Lineage (NCBI taxonomy): Eukaryota > Metazoa > Chordata > Actinopteri > Cypriniformes > Leuciscidae > Scardinius > Scardinius erythrophthalmus. The sequence continues at coordinate 35,299,751 of NC_138236.1, forward strand.
TATTATATACAATTCCAAGTGAAAAAAAGAAAGTATTAGGCTTACACTGTTAGTGGCATGAACAAAACAGAATCAAATTGTTAAATCGCAATTATTTGTTTGACAATTAATCGTCAGCACAAAATTGATCTCATTAGATTATTCCTGATAAGCTGACGACCTGTCAGGCCACATAAACTTGATGATTTCAAAATCTCGTGTAACTTCTATCTTACAGACCTATTAATTTCTACACTTTTGAATGACGGTGTCATTTCAGTGCGTGTCTAAAGTTGTCAAAGAACAATAAACAAGAAGACTTCTTACTTCACCATCAATTTCTGTCATTTAAGGAAGCAAACATAGTTACCATTTTTTTGTGATGACAGACATCATAGATATCTTTCCGTATCATCTTTCATAAGAAACTCTCTAAACCATTATGGTTTGGTTCCATGGCAACCGTTCTTCCTAAACACAGGAAGAGCTTGTGTAGTTCATGCACCATAAGCCATAATGAAATACCAGGCAGGGAGTGACGTACCATCAAACCAGAGTGAACCTCATGAGAGACTCTTTTCACGAGATGAGTTACACACGGTTTACAGAGAAAATACTTTCCAGTGTCAGACTTCAGCAGAACAGTAGCACACGCACTCATGCCAACACTTCTGTTACTGAAGGCCCGTTTCACGCAACCAGGGCACATTTATTTTGGACATATTAACAGAAGCGTCAGTCCAAGAAGAGTTTACTGTAGCACACTGAACTCAGCAGAAAACATGGCGGATATGAAACTAGTTAGCAACACAAGTTTGCAATATTTGCTTTTATGAAGCAACATGCAGTAAAATATTGAGGTGTAAGTTCATCACAAAATCTGACTGAATCGAATTACCATTTGAAGGGATTGTTCACCCAAATATTTTAATTCTGGCTAAACCGACTTTAGTTCATCTTCTGAATACAAATGAAGATCTTTTTGATAACATCTAAGAGCTCAACCGCTTTGACACTTCAAAAATCCACAAAGAGATTGTAAAACTATATGAATTATGCGGTTTAGTCCAAATTTTCTGAAGAGACTCGTTTGCTTTATTGGATTAATTTAAGTCATTTTTCCGCTGTAATTCGACTCAAAGCCAGTGATTATACTTTATAAAGTTATAAATATGAATATTTTTCTGTAACACTTTATTTTGCGGTGTCTCTGAGGCTCTATTCACTCCCATTATAAAGCTTGGAAGAGCAGGATATTTTTTAATATAACTGATTGTGTTCGGCTGAAAGAAGAAAGTCATATACACCTAGGATGGCTTGAGGGTGAGTAAACTATGGGATAATTTTCTTTTTTTTTATGGGTGAACTAACCCTTTAAATGAAGTCTTAAATGAATATAAAGAGTTGTGAGGAAGTATGATGTGCATCAGATCCGTGTGATGTTCGGCATGTCTTAAAGTGACGGCAGCCTAACAAACCTGTTCCTTTCTGTCATTAAGGACAACCAAACAACAAAAGAAAAAGAGAAAAGCACGCGCTGCTCTTGACTAAATAACTTTTATAGCTTTAATAAGGATTCATCTATGTTTAATTTATAATGTATGCAGTGAAGACTGATAGTGTTGGATAACTTTATTCAATTTCTTTTATATGTCCTACCTGTTAGACCATGGGTCAAAACCAATGAAATAACTTTTCGTGCATTTTGACAGGGTCAGTAAAAATCTGAACTGGTCTGACTGGACCAATAGAAAAAAAATGAGCCCTGATATATTGAAGGGCAGGTAAATGTGACATTTATTATAATGGGTTTATGTAAAGTTGAGTTCATTTAAATTAAAAGTTGTTATATTTTTTTAAAGCCTAATAAATGTTAAAATTGATTAATTTGGAGATTAAATGTGAAATTATTACAATATACAAATATATTAAAAACTTTATTGTATCAATTGACAGCACTAATAGTAACTCATAAATCTCTTTGTTGTCTACACAGAGAGGTCAGTGTAAAAACTAGAGTAGGGACAGGATTGTGGACTCTGTTTGTTTGCTCAGTGTTATTAGCTCATGCTCTAACTACAATACTGCCATTGGCTGAGAATCTGTCAACCAATCAGAGAAACAAACAACTGCAGGCAACAAGGCCACCATCACTCATCCAAAGTCATTCTCTTAAAGGAACACTCCACCGTTTTTTGAAATAGGGCTTATTCACATTCTTTCCTACATTTAGATAGGTGGGCAAATGCATTTTTGTCTCAGGGCATGCATTGTTTTAGTTTGACAGGGTCGGCGCTAGCTTAGCTTAGCATAATGAATGGAATCCTTTGTTGCCAGCTAGCATGTCCTGAGTAAAAGTGATATAAAAAAAAAAAAACCACCTAATTACTTCTTGTGGCCTGCGTATTCACAACGAGTACAAATAGCGATGCAGATTAACACTAGGCGATTTCCTAGGCAGATATTGACTTATATATTAAGGACTATATTAGGGGGAAGCACAGGCGAAGCAATGCTACTTGGGCGTGATATCTCTGCGCCCCAAGTAGCAGTGCTTCGCCTGTGCTTCCCCCTAATATAGTCCCAAGTCAATATCTGCATAGGAAATCGCCTAGTGTTAATCTGCATCGCTACTTGTACTCGTTGTGAATACGCAGGCCACAAGAAGTAATTAGGTGTTTTTTTTTTTTTATATCACTTTTAGTCCGGACATGCTAGCTGGCAACAAAGGATTCCATTCATTATGCTAAGCTAAGCTAGCACCAACCCTGTCAAACTAAAACAATGCATGCACTGAGACAAAAATGCATTTGCCCACCTATCTAAATGTAGGAAAGAAGGTGAATAAGCCCTATTTCAAAAAACGGTGGAGTGTTCCTTTAAACCAACAGCTGTTTGTAAAACATTTAAATAAATAACCTACATTCATGGACATTGACTGTCTTACATTGTTATTTCTAGATCCAAAAAAAAACAAAAAAAGATTGCATGTATAGCTTTTTATTAAGTTATACGATATTAAGTATTGTTTTCATAAAAAAAAAAAAAAGTTTTCAGCAACAACAAAAGATATGTGGAGTAAGAACTAAAAAAAAAACTATTAGCGAAAAAATTTGCATTTTATTGCATGACATAAGTATTTGTACCAACCAGTAAGAATTCCGGCTCTCACAGAGCTGTTCGTTTTTCTTTAAGAAGCCCTCCTGTTCTCCACTCATTACCTGCATTAACTGCACCTGTTTGAACTCGTTACCTGTATAAAAGACACCTGTCCACACACTCAATCAAACAGACTCCAACCTCTCCGCAATGGCCAAGACCAGAGAGCTGTGTAAGGACATCAGGGATAAAATTGTAGACCTGCACAAGGCTGGGATGGGCTACAGGACAATAGGCAAGCAGCTTGGTGAGAAGGCAACAACTGTTGGCGCAATTATTAGAGAATGGAAGAAGTTCAAGATGACGGTCAATCTCCCTCGGTCTGGGGCACCATGCAAGATCTCACCTCGTGGGGCATCAATGATCATAAGGAAGGTGAGGGATCAGCCCAGAACTACACGGCAGGACCTGGTCAATGACCTGAAGAGAGCTGGGAACACAGTCTCAAAGAAAATCATTAGTAACACACTACATCATCATGGATTAAAATCCTGCAGCGCATGCAAGGTCCCCCTGCTCGAGCCAGCGCATGTCCAGGCCTGTCTGAGGTTTGCCAATGACCATCTCGATGATCCAGAGGAGGAATGGGAGAAGGTCATATGGTCTGATGAGACAGAAATAGAGCTTTTTGGTCTAAACTCCACTCGCCGTGTTTGGAGGAAGAAGAAGGATGAATCCAGGACAACCCCAAGAACACCATCCCAACCGTGAAGCATGGAGGTGGAAACATCATTCTTTGGGGATGCTTTTCTGCAAAGGAGACGGGACAACTGCACCGTATGAGGGGAGGATGGATGGGGCCATGTATCCAACAACCTCCTTCCCTCAGTAAGAGCATTGAAGATGGGTCGTGGCTGGGTCTTCCAGCATGACAACGACCCGAAACACACAGCCAGGGCAACTAAGGAGTGGCTCCGTAAGAAGCATCTCAAGGTCCTGGAGTGGCCTAGCCAGTCTCCAGACCTGAACCCAATAGAAAATCTTTGGAGGGAGCTGAAAGTCCGTATTGCCCAGCGACAGCCCCAAAATCCTGAAGGATCTGGAGAAGGTCTGTATGGAGGATTGGGCCAGAATCCCTGCTGCAGTGTGTGCAAACCTGGTCAAGAACTACAGGAAACGTATGATCTCTGTAATTGCAAACAAAGGTTTCTGTACCAAATATTAAGTTCTGCTTTCTTGATCTATCAAATACTTATGTCATGCAATAAAATGCAAATTAATTACTTAGAAATCATACAATATGATTTTCTGGATTTTTGTTTTAGATTCCGTCTCTCACAGTTGAAGAGTACCTATGATAAAAATTACAGACTTCTACATGCTTTGTAAGTGGGAAAACCTGAAAAATCTGCAGTGTATCTAATACTTGTTCTCCCCACTGTATATACGTGTGAGAGTGTGTGCGCGTGTGTGTGAGTGTGTGTGAGTGTGAGGAGTGTGAGAGTGTGTGTGAGAGTGTGTGTGAGAGTGTGTGTGAGAGTGTGTGTGTTTATTTACTAGAAAACAAGATAAAAATCACGAGGGAGAACAGGATAGCAACATTTGTATGATGAAGAAAAGAGCAAAAGAGAGAGAGTGATAGCATGTGAATAACATCCCGTCTGACGTGCCTTAATAAGGAGATCCGATAGATCCGCTGGCAGAGGAAAAGAGAAAGGAAGAGAGAAGAAAAAGAATGCTGCTTCAGTAAACTCCCGATTGACATGTCCCAAACATACACACACACACTCACACGGCCCAGCACACGGCCGACCAGACAGTGATTCAGCACAGACCTCTGTCTCACTCTCAACACAGGAACAAAAGTGGGGCGATATTTATAGAGGAAGCATCAACACTATGTCTTCCGAAGAAGAAGAAACACAAGCAGGTGGAGGACAGAAGAACAGAAGGACAGAAGAACAGAAGGATAGAAGGACAGAAGGCAAGGCTTTGAAGTCAGAAAACTAATACGATTTATCTGAAGAAATGTGCTTCTTGCCTGATTCTACTCAACAACACACATGACTTGAGGGATTCATGTCCACAAACAGTATTTTCTTTAGTTATGCTCGGATGCAAGGAAGCAATAAATTGATTAAAAGGCAACAAAGACATTTAGAATGCTATTAAAGATTTCTATTTCTAATAAATGCTGTCTTTTGAACTATCTATATAAAAAATGTAGTAAATGTTTCTTGAGCATCAAATCATCACATTAGAATGATTTCTGAAGGATCATGTGACACTGAAGACTGGAGTAATGATGCTGAAAATTCAGCTTTAAATCACAGGAATAAATCACATTTTTAAATATATTGAAATAAAAAAACAGTTACTGTTTTACTGTACTTTTGATCAAATAAATGCAGCCTTTGTGAGCATACGAGACTTCTTACAAAAACATAAAATATACCAAACCCAAACTTTTGAACAATAGTATAATCATCTCAAATTCAGAGCCAACAATTAAAAAAAAAATATTAAAAACAAGAGATGATGAAAGTGAGAATCAACCCACCCCAAAAAGAGTGGATATCACAACCTGACATGAGAAATTAAAAAGCAAGGGCTTGTTTCACTCTATCCACCATCAGTTAATAAATAAAAATACCAATAAAAAAGACATTGTGTTTGTGAATTACATACGGAAAACAAACAAATCTCAGCCTCGTCCGTGTGAACTCGAGTGACCCACACTGAAAGCATCATGTCCCAGAACATGCGTGGGCCATTCCTGTGGTTCAGAGCTTGATGAATTAAACATGAGCATTTAAATTAGACCTGGTATAAACATGAAGAGCCCTTAAGTTATAAAACACCTCTCTGTCTGTGAGAGAAACACTTGCTGCAGTGTTATTGAGGTCAGAGAGCGTTCACATGCTCCTGCAAACACACTCTGAACTTCACCAAACTCCAGAGACACACTGACAGACACACTGACAGACAGCATGTGTGCTGATCAATGAGCCCTCGCACCAGCAGCTAAAGCACGACTGCACGTGGCTCCAACAAACACACACACACACACACACACACATTCATATCACCCGTTTCCCAATCTGTGATACCTTTATATTTCTCTCGGACGTTCTCATAGGCTTGAACAAAGTCCTGTTCATCTGCATTGGGCGGCAGGCAGAGGGGTTCGTACATGGCCATTGTGGATCAGTCACAGGTCCTCTCCTCTGTGAGCCGGTAGAGGATGTGCACCTCTGTTAGTGTGTGTGCCGTGGTTTCTCTCTCTCTCTCTCTCTCTCTCTCTAAACTTCATTCCTAAAGCCAGCCAGCCACACCCCCTCCGTCCTGACTGGGAAATACCAGCAGACTCAAGAAGCCCCTCCTCTTAAAGAGAAGCCCCGCCTCTTAAAGACACACAAGACATCAATCTAACTATCCAGCTGAGAGTGTCTGACACACCTCTTACACAGTTTAGCATACTACCTACTAATTTTGAAAGCTGTAAATGCAGTGTGCTTTCAGAAGCGATGGCTGCATCCTAAATCGCATGCTCTCATGAGTAGACACTTATTTTGAATAAGTAATTCATTACTTTAAAACTGTACATTCTATAAATAATGAATATGTGTAGTATGAATGTACGTACTACATTCGCCATGTTGTCATTATTATGTGACCAACCAGTGTCAGTTGCGTAGGCCAACAATGCAATGTGTTTGGCTTCACCTTTACAGTCTCAAAAAGAAACCGGACGCAGTGTTATTCACGATATATTAACATCTCTTTGGATCAGACAAAAGACTTTTCATTCAGCCCATGTTTCATTCATAGATGTCTTTGTTTGTTCACTCTTGCACAACTGCTCACTAACCTGAATGAAACTCTCAAACGTGCTCTAAAGAAAGGTGTTTTGTTGAACAGCTGTGTGACGTCATGGTGTGTGAACAGGTTTGAGCAACTCGTGTCAGACAACTGATGAAGCCACTCAAGTTCATCAATATCCTCATGTTGCATCTAACAAAAACTCTACCAGAAACAACTAGAAACCTTCTGCAAGAGCACATCAATGGATATTCATGACAAAACTTTAAAGAAATAGATTGAAAGAACAGACTGAAGCCGGTTCTCAACGAAACTTCATCACCTTTTGAATATTTAGTATGAATATAATTTTTTTCTGGAATATTGTGCACTGTCAAATTTGCCAACATATTCCATGACATATGAGAATCATCCTGTTTTTCTGCCAGTCATATCCAAAAACTCCATATTGTGTCCTTTTACAAAGTCTTGATTTTATAGTTTGGCTCTACTGGAATAGGTTTTGATGCTTGAATGATCAAAAAACACCTTATTTTTCACATATCTGAAATTGTTGCAGCACCACTCTTCCCAGTCTGTCAGTAACGCTTCCCAAACGCAATTATGATCGCAAGTTCCGTCACACCCCTGTTTAGTTCCTGTCTCTATGAAGCGCCTCCTTCCGAAGAGCTCAGTGTGCTCTGATTGGTCAACTGGACCAGTGTGTTGTAATTGGTCAACTGCTTCGAGTGTGTTTTGTAAATGTCCCGCCCCTTACCATTACTAACTCAACCAGGCCCCGCCCCCTCTGCCCTTCAGAGTGACTTTGTGCTTTGTAACTTTGCAGACCTTTTTCACACTCAAAAAGCAACATTACACACGAAAGAAATTGGAAAATGTAAAAAAAGAAGTGAAAAAGCATAATAGCCTAAAAAAGCATAGGTCCTCTTTAAATGAAAATGTAAGCAAATCTAAAAATCAGTCAATGGGATTTTTTTCCCCTTAAAGTCCCCCTGGAGTCAATAATTATATCCTTTAAAACTCATCTCTGATCACCAAAATGACTTCTTAGGAAAATATTTCTTCATAGCTTAAAATATCTTGAATGTAACTCTACACCCTTGCCTCATTTAGTATGTGCGGTTCTATGAATATGCAAATGAGCCCCGCCTCCACTCACTCACTCAGCTCAGAGATCCACTGGTTGACGATCACACGTTGATCTGATTGGTTACAAGGTAGTTTGTGACGTCAGAAACACCAGCGTTTTCAAAGCGTGTTTTTGAGACTGTCTTTGGTTCACTGCAGTTTTAAGGAGAAAATACTCAGCAATGGTGTCGACTTATGAATTTGCACATGGTTTGTCTTAAAGCAAACACCACATAGACATATAAACAATATTAAAAGCTTGATTTTCACCACAGGGGGACTTTAAATGTCTCAGGTTTTCCTGGAAACCTGACGATTCCTCACATAATGACTACCCGAGAAGCTCCAGACTCTTACTCACTCGTGTGCTTCTGATCAAACATCCCGTGTCTTGCTAATGTCGCTGCAGAGAGGGATCAGATATGGGCTTCAGTAGTGAGTAATGTCTGTCTCTTGAAAATACCAGCATGAATTTCAGTGCTGATACAGCCCGGGTTAAACCAAGCAAATTCTACTAGTTATGAAGCCTGTTGGGAACACCCACACCCTAAACACAACACATCACAAGTTATGCTGTTCCAGTATAATTAATCCTGAGTCATTTGCATTTTAGACACTAAATATTAGCCACTTTGTCTTGTTATTGCTCCACCAATAAAAATAATACCACTAGTTTGCATCTCTGTGGCATTTTCATTCTTGAATGATTTAGTGTTTTCAAACAAATCAATAGTGTAAATCATTCAGTGACTAATTTACCATGTACCAAATTCACTATTTTAGGGGACAGCCATTTGTAGTGGTGTGTACCAAAACCAAGGTGGATATTATCAAGTGCACTCCTTCAATCCCATAATCCACTACAAGAACAAGTGTGCAACTAATGTACACTGGACGGAAAGCCACTAGAAAATACCAACTTTTAGAGTTGTGCCGAGTGAATTCCCACAAATTGCTAGAAGACGCCGGACTATATTACCGGAGTAATGTAGGAAATAGGGAATGATAGTATAGAGGAGATTCGGGATACAGCCAGTCATTTGTTTCTTACCTGAATTAATCATTTTTCAATGAATCGGCTGAGTGAATGATTCAATGACTCGCTTATAAAGACATTAACTTCTTGCCATCTACTGCAGAAAGAGTCGCTGCAAATAAACTAAAACAGGGGTTTTCAAACTGGAAGGTGCTAAAAGTGTAAAACATTGAAAATAAATAGATTAAAATAAATAGTAAAAATAAGATTAAACTACAAATCTGATATAAAAAATTAATGAAATAAATAAAAAAGATTAGAATAAAATAAAAATATATATTAATAAATGGAAAAATGATGAGAATATATTCAAATTAAATTAAAAATAAATAAATAAATAGATTGAAATTAATAGTAAAAATGTTATCAAAATAAACAAATAAATAATACACAGCACAGTACTATAGTGAGTACACAGAAAAAAAATATTAATTGAATTTAATCAATTTCTTATCGTAAGCGGTTGCACACAATTGATTTTACCTACATTTAAACAAATTAATTAAGTTGAACTATTAAGTTAAAATTAATGCATTTGTTTAAATGTAGATAAAATCAATTGTGTGCAACCACTTAAGATAAAAAAATGATTAAATTCAACGAATCTTTTTTTTTTCAGTGTAGAAAAATACTTGTTTTCCAAATAATAATTTAAACATATTTATAATATGCATTTTTCACAGTATAAACTGGGTTTTTATACATAAAACATGTATCACATGAGTATGATCATATGAGGGTCCATTCCAAGTCACTAATATTTAAGGAAAATGTGGGTTGATTCTTGTTAAAGATTAAGATTACAGTAAACAGTGAATTGTAAAGCTACACTTCTTCGCTTTAAATTGCTCCATTTATAGCAAGCAATTACGTGTGGAAGCCAAGGCTTTCCTGTAAATCCAGCCGAAGCAAAACGAAGATACACACACACACACACACACACACACTGTGGGCTGTAAGGCTGTGAATATCTGAAAGTGTGTTTGAGGGGAACATGCACGTCTCAGTCATTCCTTCAGGACTATGGTGTGGAAGCCAAAAACAGGTGCTAGCTGTAGTGTGAGGACGTTACTGTGGGCTAGAGTTACACAAGTGTGTGTGTGGTCTCTCGGTGTAGTGTGTGAGGACACGCTGGAAACATCTGAGTATTTAACATCCCCACGCAATCACAAAGAACCCCGACGTGGGTGTGAAATTAAATACGTCCGACTTTCTCAAAGAGCGGTTTGACCCTACATGAGCATGTTAGCACCGTTCACGCATAGGCTACCTATAATAGCACACAGCTGCCATGACCTTTGACCCCTCACTCATGACCTCAGGTGGTAAACCAACAAACGGCAAAGAGACTTCTGCCATCTAGTGTGAAGATAAACGCGTCATCAAACGATTAAACCTGAGCATATTCACATGATTTCAACAACTGCAACATGTTCTTTTGTTGATCCTGGAAAATCAGATTTGAGGGACAGTTTATGTCAAGTTTAGGCTTACAACCAGGAATAGGTGCGTCTACATCAGTGTTATTCGCCATCATTCCCCTCTGCTTTTAGGGATAGGACTACATTTCCGGTCAGGAATGTTGTTTCAGGATCAACAAAATACGTTGATCCAGGAACCCATAACATTCCCTGCTATACACAGATATGACCGTGTCGGATATGGAGAAATATGAAGAATTTCAAGTAAACAGAAGAAGGACTAAATCAAATTCACCACAGAATAAAAGATACAGACAGTTCTTATTTTTCAATATTCATCATCATATCAACATGTTCATCAAAATTACCAGATGCATTTTTCTATTTATTCCTATGCCATTAATACTGTCTCGCTATTTTTAACTGTTATTGTTTTAGACGTTGTTTATTGTTTTAAAATAAGTTTAAATCCATCATAAAATATTATAACATTTTAAAACAATGATAATCTAAAGAAAAAGTGAAATAAGGCAAAAATATAAACCATTTCAAATGTTACTGTGTATTGTTTTAAGTGCCTGTATTTGAAGAAACACCGATGTATAACTTATTTTCTAATTATAAAAGAGACTCCATCTCAGTTCATTAAAAAGTCATTTTTTTCTGTTTTTTATCATGGGCATTTAAATTTTTCCCCATTTTTGAAGGTCACATTAAAACTGTGATGGTACTTTACAAATGTTTTTTATGTATACATTTTATTGTTTTAGATTCTATTGTTTATCATTTTAAATTAAGTTTAAATCTGTCATAAAACCATTTTAATGCAATGAAAATCAGTGAAATAATGAGAAAATATAAACCATTTCAAAAAGTACTGAGTAATTGTATTTATTTAGTGTCCATATTTAATATCTTATTGGAATAAATTAGCATGACTCATTTTCCTGTTTTATTTACTTTGACATAAAATCATTTTTTACAGTGCATTGCACCTTTCCACAGTGACATATCAACTATAGCAATCTCATTTGTTTTGTTTTTTGTTTGTTTTTTAATGCTTTATTTCCAATAAATACCATGTACAAGGGTAGCTTCCATATCGCATGCTTCGCAATCTCATTTGTGTCTAGTGAAATAATCACATTTTCCATTTCCTGCAGAAGTTCAGATGACTGTAAGAATCTACTGACCTCTGCTGGATCTAAATGGATCTGCAGTTTCAAGATAAAACCATTTTTCTGATTCTTGTATCATTATTACATGTGCCGATTTATACTCTCTTATTTATATATATTATATATTAGTTACACATATTATTTGAGAGATAACATTGGATATTTGCTCTTTGAACTATTTGACCAGAGCAGAATAAAAATCTTAGTTATAACCCGGCATCAAAACAGATGGACTGGGTGTCTTTGATTTGAATCATGCGTTGTCTGAGCTTTATATGAATGTAACTCTGCCGTCCTGTACGCAGGACTCGTGAAACACTGATCGTCCACACAAACACACACTCTGACTCAGCGTGTGTGAGGGCGCTGGTAAACAGTGTCATCCATCATGTCACAGGACGACGCTGCAATTTAAACGTGAACATTAAAGCTGCTTACACTACATGAAATATGAATCCACACTGATCAGAACTGTAGCGCAGTGTGTGTGCTGCTCATATCTGTGTTTGCGCTCAAGGACACACAGCTTCAGGACAGCCCCTGATTCATCTGAAACTGTTCTAGTTTGTTTGTACACAGCATGTCGAGCCCATCTGAGGAAATGTGTTTTGCTAACATGAAAACGTTCTTGCTGAATGTTCTCTAAACATTTTTTATTGATTGTGCGAACGCTCGTTCTGCAAACATAATGGGAATGTTCCTTTTGAATGTTCTCTGAATGTTCTGAAACAAGTCGTGACATTTAAAAACCGTCAGGTGAACGTCCAACTAAAACGCTTCACAAAAACAGTTCCATGATAATGTTTCTGTGATAACATGTTGAGAACACAATTAAAGACCAGACAATTTTGATGGAACGTTGTATTAACGTTTGTTCAGACCCTTGCCGGAACCTTTGCCAAAGTTCTGAAGAAATGTAAATGTTGTAAACAGTTTTGCTGCTTCATATTTTGATACATTTGTTTTTTCAGGATTCTTTGATGAATAGGAAGTTCAAAAGAACAATATTTGAAACAGGAATGTTTTATAACATTATAAATGTCTTTACAGTCAATTTTGAGCAATTGAATGCATCCTTGCTGAATAAAACTTTGTTTTTTTTACTGACCTAACACTTTTGACATTGTGTCCATTGTCTATAGACGCGTCCTCAGTGGTCAGTGGTCACTATCATTACACTGTAACAGAGTCCATCTAGAACAGGAGAAACTCTCAAATCATATTACATATTACACATTAAGGCACTGCTATTCAAGAGTTTGTCAGCAGGAACTGTGTGTGTGTGTGTGTGTGTGTGTGTGTGTGTGTGTGTGTGTGTGTGTGTGTGTGTGTGTGTGCTGACTCAGGCCCTGACAGAGGCGAGAGAGAGAGAGAGAGAGAGAGAGAGAGAGAGAGAGAGAGAGAGAGAGAGAGAGAGAGAGAGAGAGAGAGAGAGAGAGAGTATTCATACGCCACAGATTCACAGACTCTTGCTGTAGTTTTTCTGAGGACACTCTTGTCACATCAGACACATGTTCTGTCCATCACTAAAGCAGTGTTTCTCTGCCTTGAGCTTTTGAGAGAGGTGTGTGTCTTCTGACGCGAGAGTGTGTGATGCAGAGAGGTACAAACGAGCTAAATCAACAACCCAGGACTTAAAAGCAGATTTTTACATTTTCCAATGAAAATATGAACAATGCCTCCCGCCACAATCCTGCAGTGGGTGCTTGACAGAAGTGGCTAAAATATAATAACGTAATATGAAATATGAAAAATACTAAAATATTATAAATAAGTAACCATATCTAATAAAATGTTTAAGTATTTTAAACTTAAAATAAAAAAATACAAATAAAACATATATATATAATGTAATAAATCAGTAACCCTAAATCTGATCAAATTTTTAAGTATTTTAAAATGTAAACTATAAAACATTATGAATAATATAAAATAATATTGTATTAATAATTATAAAAATATATATAAATGAGCAATTCTGAGATAAAAAGTCCCAATGATCTTTTAAATCGTTTTATTCCGTGGCGGAAACAAGTTTCCATACAAATCAGTAACCCTAAATCTAAAAACAAAAAATGTTATGTAAAATATAGTAATGTAATATAAAAAATAATATAATATAAATCTAATAATTGAAAAAATAAACATAATTATTAAAAATATGAGATCAGAGCAACTTCTGTATGACATTTCCACTGAAGCATATTGGATATCTTACAAATGTTGAGTGTTTATATTCCTGCACACACACATCTCTCATTAACATCACACTGAGGCTTCAGTTGCTCTTATCTATGCTGTGATACCCTCTAACGCAGTTAATCTATTCTAATTACACTCCTCCAACAATCTAAAGACGTCCCACATGAATGCAGGTGAAATTTGCCTAAATGATTTATACTTGAGTTTGCGCCTCCAATACAAAGAGACAGTGAAAAGCCCATTAGCGTGTGTGTGTGTGTGTGTGTATGTGTGTGTGTGTGCATCTGCTCTTCAGTAAAGTCAATACTACACTTCCTCTATCAGAACACGGCGAGTGGTGATTGGACGAGGTCAGCCGAAGCGAGCACAGACCTGCGATGCGAATGACGGCTCTCTCGGCCGGGTCCAGCACGTCTCCGGAGGCGGATTTGGAGCGCTTGACGCGCTGGTGTTTGGGCAGGTTCCAGGGCAGCGTGTCTCCGGGACTCTGGGGGCGATCTCCAGGCTCGTCCCTGCGGCCGGCAGACATCGCCTGCAAGAGTCACAGCAAACAGTGCAGTCAGTGCGGCTCTGAAACGAGAAGGCACATTCATCACTGTTCTTCTGTTTGCTTGCTTGGTTTATGTAAATTCAAGTTCTAGTTACACTCACACTACCAGTCAAACATTTTGGATCGGTAAGATTTTTAAAAGAAGTCTCTTCTGCTCACCAAGGCTGCGTTTATTTGATTACACATACAGTAAAAACAGTAATATTGTGAAATATTATTCCAATTTAAAACAGCTGTTTTCTATGTGAATATATTTTAAAATGTAATTTATTCTTGTGATTTTCAGCATCATTACTGCAGTCTTCAGTGTCACATGACCCTTCAGAAATCACTCTAATATGATGATTTGATGCTCAAGAAACATTTCTCATTATTATCAATGTTGAAAACAGTTTTTTACATTTTATTTCAGGATTCTTTGATGAATAGAACGTTCAAAAGAACAGCATTTATCTGAAATGGAAAGCTTTTTGTAACATTAAACACTACCGTTCAAAAGTTTGGGGTCAGTAAGAATTTTAATTTTATTTTTTGGGTGAAAGAATTAAATTATCAATACTTTTATTCATCAAGGATTAATTAAATTGATCAAAAGTTACAGTAAAGACACTTATAATGTTACAAAAGATTCTATTTCAAATAAATGCTGTTCTGGACTGGAGAAATGATGCTGAAAATTCAGCTCTGATCTCAGGAATAAATGACATTTTAAAATATATTAAAATAGAAAACAGTTATTTTAAATTGTCATAATATTTAACAATATTCCCAGCTAACACAGTACGTTGTGACGACGTCGTCAGTTAGTCGTCATTTGGTCAGCGTGACATTATTTTATGACAACGTTTCGTTTTTTTTTTTGTTTTTTTATCAAATAACTTCAGCCTTGGTGAGCAGAAGATATAAGCAGATGCATATGTAAAATAACACGATCATCAATATTAAACAGCATAAATCAAAAGCGCCTAATGGCCCAGGACGAGCTGTAGGACTGTGAAGCTTTGATAGACTTGATCTACTCCATCAATGTTTTGATCATCGTTCTGAATCCGATTTGGATGTATTCATTGCCAAAAACTTGATTTTCTCAGCTTTTTTTTATGAAACTTACCCACATTCAAATTTTGAATAATAAAAAGAATGCATAAAACATTTTTTTAATGTCTGTTTTTTTTTTCTTTTGATATATTGCATGTTCAGATATTCATACAACACGTGCTGGGGGCCATAAAAATGTTGTGAAAATGATCAAAAATGCTACCATTGGCTGGCAACTTCAAAAAAAAAAAAAAAACGCTGGCGGGGAAAGAGTGAAAAAAATATCAAATATTTTGACCTTTTTATGACAAGACAAGGAACCGCATGACAGCTACCAAAAGTCAATCAAACCACACAAAAAAAATCAACAAGCACTGAATATCTTGGAATATCTTCGCTTCTGTGTCAAATGCTCCTGCTTGATGATAAACCCTTGTGCAATGCTAAATCACAATGTTTCTGACTTTTAAAATGAAAATGAACCCCTCACATTACTCAGATAGGCAACTGACCCGTGTGTTAAAGTCAGGCTAACCAAGAGTAAATGATTAACCACAGCATAGACCAGGCATGGCAGCAGTATATAACACATTTCCATATCACCTGCATTATAATGAAGAACTATGTAAAACGAGTGTGATATAAAACGTTATCCCTGTCATGTACTGTAGATACTGTAATGCAGTTCAAAGAGACCAAGCATTCACACTGGCCTCAATAGTCAAGTGGATAGAGAAAAACACTGGACGGATATATGACTAACACCAGCGCTAGATTTTGTGACCACACCAATTCAGTATTTCCACTCAAGATGCACACGCAAACAAACACAGTCAGATAAGACATTAGTGTGAGCCAGTGGGCATGTAGATTGTCATATATAGACCTGTCTTTGTTTGAAGACGATGGAGGACTGATGAAGCTGAGGTAAATGAGATGTAAATGAACTCTAGCTACCTATTACCCAGAAACCACAACTCCTGCAATAAACGTTCACTTCTCTGAAGGGCCCAGTGAACTCATAATAGGTTATTTTGAATATGAACAAGCCTTAATACATTATGTTGCCATAACAAACTTTTGTAGGAATTTAATGTTTAACTCAATGTGTTACTTTACTGTAATTTGTGAAATATACTTGCAAGTTCTGAGTGAAATTTATTTCAAAGCCATTTTTTTTTTTCAGTGAATCAAAACTCCTAAACTGTGTTGAAAGCCACAGTTTCACAACAACAGATTGATCAAACTTCCCATTTGTGTTGAGGGAACATCGATTACAAGTAATGTGAGTTATTATTTTTTCAGGTAAAGAGTAATGCATTTCTTTTAGATTCACAACAAAATATAACAAAAGTTACTTTTTCAAATAAGTAAAACAAATTACTTTGTTTTCCAATTTATTGACTGACAGCTCTCCTGTCGTCATGTTGAGAGAAATCATGAGTAAGTGCTGTCTTGTCCCAAATGGCACCCTAAGCACTTGAAATCTTCCTACGAGTCCACACTTTAATGACGTAACAGCGCTTTGACTGTTGGGTTTCTTACAGTGCGCATAGAGGATGCATATCGACCGCGAAGGGGGCGCTCGCCAGCACCCTTCTGAAACCTAAAATGACAAATGGGACACCCTACGGTCTCATGGACTTATCGGACACGCGCACGCGGCAGCCATTGTAAGTCCACAAGCCCGTAAGTGCATATTAAGCAGGGATGTAACAATATATCGTGTCACAATATATCGCAATACAAAAATGCAACAATATGTATCGTGAATAGTGACAATATGTATCGTGAATAGTGACAATATGTATCGTGAATAGTTCACCCAAAATAAAAATTACTATGCGAGAAAAAATTCACGTTTTCAGAGTTTTAGTGTCAGTACTACATTAAAATATTATATATAATGTTGAATATAATGTATAATAATGCAATAGGGGAATATCTGTGTAAAAAAAGTGGCCTACATTATTCTAAATGTATCTAGTCAGTGACAGAGAAACATATTCGTCTAAAATAACTGTATTTTCAGCTTTAGAATCATGAATATTTTTATTCTGGTGTCTCTACTGTCCTGTGCTTTAGATTTCCAGCACCAAGTCCAAGAATATTCATTTATACACACAATGTAATATCAAATTTATCAGTTTAATACATTTTTTGTTAACCTTTTATCATATGTCTTGGAGTATCGCAATAATATCGTATCGTGAGTTCAGTATTGTGATATCGAATCGTGGCATGAGGGTATCGTTACACCCCTAATATTAAGTGTGCCATTTGGGACAGGGCCTTGTGTGCGCTGTGTAAACATGATGGCTATTGTAGTTCTAGACTAAGAGGCCATTTACATGACAACGTTTTCAACTAAAAACGTAAAACTTTTTATGCATTTTGGCCGTTCATTCACGCGAATTTGTGAAAACGGTGAAGTCGCCATCTACTGGCCTGGCAGCATAACACTGCATTTTTAGTCGTTTTCACAGATCTGTGTATGCGGGATCGTTTTGACAATGTTGTTGTCTGTACACGAAAAATTCAAATGAAAAACTTTTCAGTTTTTAGTACATACTTGCTGTGTAAACCTGCCCTAAGGCCCAGTTTACACTTGATATTAAGATGTGTTTTGGTCGATAGGATCACAAGTGGACGACTCTAAATACAGGTGTAAACGGGGTCTAAACATTTTGAGCTTGTCCACTTTCAACCACTTCCAGAGGCAGTCGAAAACACATTCAATCCGATTGCTTTGGTAGAGAAAACGCTCATGTGGTCGAATGTGTTCAAACAGCCACAAAAGACCGTCTACTCTCCGTCTACTGACCTGATGCGTAAACATTATAGGAAGCGCACTTGCCAGACAGGATTTTCAGAACAGATTTCTCAAGAAGAATAAAAACAATAAAATGAAAACTCAAAATATTACGCAAACTTGCAATAATTAAATGTAAATTATACAAATATAGCCTACTTTATGCATTTAATGTCACTTTATTAGCCAATGCCTTTGCTGCAAACCTTCAATGATCCAATTCAACCATACTAATGAGCAAAAATTACTTTAGTTAGCATCACATTTGTCTTTATTTTTTTTTATTGTTTAAATAAGAGTTGATCTTTCTTCTGCGTCCAATTCTTTTACAATCCAGACTGGCAGAAGCTGAAAGGTTTGTTAGAGCGGCGCCCAATTGAGCGGAAGTGCGTAGGAGAGCGCAGCCAGGCTAGCGCCCTCTACTGTACAGATGTGAATTTACATTTCCTTCAGCCTGAGGCTTATTCATTTCACTTTTGGGCCTCTACATTTGCCCAGC
Source organism: Scardinius erythrophthalmus (assembly GCF_964197995.2). Lineage (NCBI taxonomy): Eukaryota > Metazoa > Chordata > Actinopteri > Cypriniformes > Leuciscidae > Scardinius > Scardinius erythrophthalmus. Next base: position 35,318,515 of record NC_138236.1, read on the forward strand.
CCAGGTGAGAAAAAGTATCCATTACTTTCCTTAAAAGCTATCCAAGTAACACTATATTGTAATGCATTACTTTTAAAAGTAACTTTCCCCAACACTCGCGCTTAACATTTCAAGTATTTACTTACTGGACCACAGTCAACGTGAAAACGATAGCTATGGAGTAAAGATAGTTCTTACTAATTATAGATCAGGTACAGATCTACATAGCAGATGCACAGATATCTGATATAGAGCATGGACACTTTTCCTACTAGTTACCCATTGGATAGATGTTGACTGAGTCATCAAATGTCTTAGGCTGTAATCTCTGTTATGACAGTTCCATCATCTGTACTCAGCAGATACTGTGGCACAGTGATGCATGATGTACTGTACACTTGATAGAGAGTGACAGAAGTACTGATCCACCTCTCTGTCAACAGGAGATGGATTCAGGCTCAAACTTTGTGGATTTAAGGAGCATTTCTAGGCCTACTTCTACACTCATATAGAATTGCATTAGGAATAATATAATTTTCAGTGGTTGATGTATTCAGATACTTTTCTTCAGTTTTCAAATAATTTATATTGCATTGCAATGCAATGCAAAGCAAATCCGTATGATTGATAGTACACTGTAAAAAAAAAAAAAATGGAAAAAGCTGTTAACTATTAAACTACGAAATTCCATCCTAATTTTTGGTTGTGGCATCATTTTGCCCCGAATAACATTTTATCTTGTTAGTGTACTTGTTTAACAAAGACACAACGGTTCTGTAATCGAGCAGTGGCCTAAATTAGAGGCAAAATTGTGATATTTCAATATTGTTTAATTCTGTTAGTATACAGAAAATGCAAGCTATGAAGTTAGCCTTAGCAAGAATTCTGAATATGTTTACATTGCCATTATATTTCCACGCCAGAATGAATGATGATGACTTTTATATATTCATGACAGTACACAAATACTGTACATTTGTCCTGTGGTGCAAGTACACTGATGGACACTGTTAGTGGACAAAGCAAATGAGAGTGTGGAAAGTGTTATAAGATCCAAATGACACAAAACTGCAGGATCTATGATGCAGAAGTGCTGATGCATGAAGGCAAAATGGGTGTATCACATCATAATAAATTACAATAAAAAACATTTGAGAATGCAAATTATGCCTCTGACTGGTGAGAAGTGAAATCATCCGCACTATGGATAGCAACACAGACACTTCAGAAATTATATTTAAAATTAAACACTCGTATCTTCATGCATTTACTTCATGACTTTATATGCACAAGACTGAACGGTTACAATTAAGCAAGTTATAATTCGAGCAGTTAATAACTTTTCGAATATCTTTGATTATAGGGGCGTACAGTAGCGTTGAAGACACTATCCATCGCCTGAATAAAACACTGCAAAACAGACCAGACAGAACATCTGTCCATTAAGAACATCTTCAAACCTGCAGTGCACGCACTCTCCCTCAGAATATGGCATTAACGGAATGTTAATAAAGACATGTCTCTGGTCATTTACCGTGTGTGCGGCTGCAGCTCTCGGTCCTGTCAGAGAAGCATCCGCGGGACACACGCCTCACTTCACGCTGAATTCGCTCTGAAATCCACGCGTGGGAATAATAAAGCCTCGCGGTGCGGTCAGACTGGCGCAGGCAGAAGAGCTGAGATGCAGAAACTGCAGTGTCCACACACACTCACACTCACACGCACACACACACACACACACACAGCACGCGCTGTAACGTCAGCGATCAATGATTAACCCGTGTAAAACAGCGACCCATTGCGCCAAAAGCGCTGCCATAAAGAACGATAGCGGTCATCTTATGGTGATCATCTACTTCACACACACACTGAAGGACTGTTCAGTGTCCAGATCTGACTGAGGCTTAACACGACAAATGGTTAAATTAAAGAGACATGCAGGTGTGTGAACTCTGAGGTAAGTTTAAGTTAACTAAATAATGTGATTCAAGCATTAAATAGGTATAGGTTTAATATCAGTAAATTAGGTGTCCGAGTAATTTACCAGTAGTGCAATATGCTTTATGTTTTTACAACATGCATCTGTTCATTTTCGTGTAGCCTACTCAGACATGACTAGGGCTAGGCCACCATATAGGCTAGATGGCTAGATAGATAGATAGATAGATAGAGTTTATTTTCTTAGAGCGCCTTTCAAGAACTCAAGGTCGCTTCCCAAAATAATACAAACAGTTGACAGACAAAGAGACAAGCAATCTGCTTATTATAACAATCAATCAAGCAGAAAAGCAGATGGAGATAACAAATAACCACAAATAATTAACATGAGTAGTTATAGAATCAGAGAAAACATCAATTTCGATACCACTAAAACCCTACCACCCACAGTAGAGTTTATACTTGGGTACGACAAGCAAATTTTCATTGCTAGATCTAAGGGTCCGGGCAGGAACATATGGTTGCACTAACTCAGCAAGGTATTGAGGTGCGGGGACAGGCTTTATAAACTAAGACTAAAAGTTTAAATTGGATGTGATTGACCATAGGAAGCCAGTGAAGTTGGTAAAGGATGGGAGTGATGTGCAGATTTTTATTATATCCAAGGGCTCGAGTAGCAGAGTTTTGCACCATTTGAAGGCGATGTATTTGGTGGGTAAGCCACTATATAAAGGAGTTACAGTAGTCCAATCTGGAGGTTATAAACGCGTGGATAACAGTTCTCTTTCATCATCTCGTGTTCGAGATCCACCTATGGGAAGGGCATCCGTACCTGACCTCTGCAGAAGCATCCAATTGCACCAAGTCTGGCTAGACATGCAGAAGCGCGCAGCCAATGCCAGGTGAGGCCACACCCCCTCACCTACGGGCATATAACAGCTGGGTGCGCTGCTATTCCTCAGTTGACATTCACTTCTCGCGATCTCTGCATCTCACAGCTCGGTTGATTTTACACTGCTCACCTCGTGTCTTCAGGAGGACATATCGGCCAGATCAGCCCTCCGCCGGACGTGACAGTTGTTTATTTTTCAACTGCTGCTGCTTTGCATTCGGAGCCGCCCACGCTCTCGCTATTTTCACCATTTCTCCTCACGGCTGCCCGCCACGGATTTCTCTGAATTCTTCGCTGGTATGTCACTGTCCAAGCCTGCAGCCTCTCCAGGGGATAGCCTTTCACGGCCTGCCCGGCTGTGTGTGGTGCCCTTATCGCAGTTAAGGATCTTCATCAGCTTTGCGTTGTCTGTTTGGGTTCTAAGCACGCTCGAGAAGCCCTGGAGAACCCGGAGAATTGCAGTTTCTGCCTCATGCTGCCTAGGAAGCTGCTTAAACGGCGTTTTAAGGTGGCAGTGACACAGTGCTCCGAGCTCAGCCCTTCTGACTCGGACGGTGGACACGGTGATGACGACGTGCTACCGGGGGCCTCCCGGGGCGCGACGTCTCTCGTCTGGGCTGACCAGCCCAATCCCGCCTTCCCCGAAGAAGACATCTTCGGGGACAACCTCGCTCTCACCCTCGAACCGGCCGGATCTGGCGAAGAGGAGGATGCGGCCAATCTTTGGGGTTTCAGAGGACGAGGAGGCCATCCCGCCCTCTGGTGTTCCCCAGGCTACCGCCCACGCGGCTTTGCCTCAAGCCATCCTCCTGGAAGTGTGTGAGCGAGCGGCCGCTCGTCTCAACATTGAATGGCCGGCGCCACAGAGCGCCACCGACCAGGAGAGGGATATATATGATGGGAAAGTGCTGGGACCCGAGGAAACAACTCTTCCCCAACCTCCCGGCGTGCGCGAAGCACATGAAAAATTATTGGAGCGACCCGCTCGACTTCAGACACGGTCTCACGGGACTCGAGGTTAAGGACATGGCAGCGCACGGTATGGGCGAACCTCCCGCCGTTGAGCCTTCCATCGCCAGGCACCTTAACCCCGCTCAGGGCGGGCAGCTCGCTCCCCCTAAGCCGGTCTTGCCTTACAAGATGGACCGTTTTGCTGCCTCTGTTCACCAGGCAGCTTATAAGTCCTCGGCCGTGGCTGTCAGGGCCCTTAATGTTTCCTCGCTTCTCTCCGCCTACCAGGCGGAGATCCTCGAGGAATTAGGGCAACAGTTGGAAAAGGGAAATCCTTCTGAGACCCTCTGGAAGGAGATCCTTATGGTGAACGACCTCGTCCTCCGTAACGCTCGGCAGGCTGTCCAAGCTTGCGGGCGCTCCATGGCGCTTTCCGTGGTGGGAGAGCGCGCGCTCTGGCTGAACCTGTCGGGACTCCCTGACAGCGAGAAGCGGCGCATCGCGGGCGCACTGGTGGAGCCCGGCCGGGCTCTCTTCGGCCCCGCCGTCGCACTGATGCAACAACGGTGTGACGATAAGAAGAAGGAGGATGAGGCTTTCAAGCTTTGCCTTCCCAGGAAGTAGGTTCCACGCCAGGCACCCCCTGTGCGTTTGCCTAACCCACCGGCCACGGGACGACAGTTTCATCAGGGCAAGGAAAAGCCCCACAACAAACCACCGCCACGGCAACATAACCCAGCACCTACAAACAAGCACTGGGTTAAGCCCACTCCCGCCGCAGCCGGGAGACCTGCGAATCCCAACCCCACCGATTTGAAACGCAAGCGGCCTGCCTGATGTTCAGCCGATGGGGGCATCAAGTCCATGTTCACGGGCCGCGAGCCCTTCGGACTCCCCTCTTCTTCTAGGACCCCCGTCCAAAGACTCAGGGGGCCCCGCGGATGGGTCAGCTCACCACCTGTCGAGACTGCCCAGCTCGTGTGTTCAGGAAAATGTGTGTTTTCCCCCCACGTTTAGGGGGCCCTTTGTGAGGGAAAGTTTAAGCACAGTGATACCACACTGGCCACATTCTGTTCCCCTCACTCTCTCAATAAAGGCTTCGGCCCCAGTGTTTGCTCAACACAAAACACACAAAAAAATACGAATCGAATGAATTCGTTTCGGAGAGAAAACCTCTCTCCGCAAAGAGAACTGATCTCACCACAGAGAGAGGAAATCCCTCCGAACCCCTGCATGTCGCCTCCAGTGTGCCCACTAGATGTCGCCATTGCATCACAAATAAACCTGTTGGTCTCACACAGCTCCGCCCTGGCCCGAGCGGGAGCACTCGCGAGTCACGAAGCGGCTTTGCGAACTGTTTCGGCTCCCGAGTGGGTGATGCGTACAGTAATGCAGGGTTACAGATTGCAATTCGCAGTAAAACCCCCGCATTTCAACGGTATTCTATTTTCTCACACGGAAGAGAACGCCTCACACATTCTGAAAGGGGAGATTTCATCTCTCCTGAACAAGGGAGCGATTCAGGTGGTACCCCCCAATCTGATGAACCAGGGTTTTTATTCCCGTTATTTTCTGGTCCCGAAAAAAGGCGGCTCTCTACGCCCTATCTTGGACCTTCGAGTGTTGAACAAACATTTGAGGAAATACAATTTCAGAATGCTGACGCAAGGCGCACTCGCCCGTGCCATAAAGCAGAACGACTGGTTCAAATCAGTCGATCTGAAAGATGCTTTCTTTCACATAAGCATCTATCCTCCGCACAGGAAGTTTCTTCGTTTCGCCTACCAGGGCATATGTTACGAATTCACAGTTCTTCCGTTTGGACTCAGTTTGAGTCCCCGGTCTTTCTGTCTGTGCACGGAGGCTTAGCACCTCTGAGAATATCAGGTCTGAGAATCCTGACTTACATAGACGATTGGCTCATCTTAGCCGAATCAAAGGAGAAGGTGTTGCAGGACACCGGCCGTGTGCTCGCGCACATCACATCGCTCGGGTTCCAAGTGAATGTGAGCAAGAGCAATTTCACGCCCAGTCAGAATGTCATTTTTCTGGGCTTGGAGTTGAACTCGGTCTCCATGCGAGCGCGTCTCTCTCAAGAGCGCGTTCGCTCTCTGATGAACTGTCTGTCGCAGTTCAGAGAAGGGGCGAAAGTACAATATCGCACGTATCTCAGGCTGCAGGGTCTCATGGCTTCATCCACCCAGGTTGTGCCGTTGGGACTCCTGAGGATGAGGGCGTTCATGAAATGGGTTTTGTCATTTTCAGCCCGATTCGCGACCTTTGCCACTCGGTAACAGTGACACACGCCTGCTCGGCAGCCTTGCGCCACTGGGAGAGCGAGGACTTTTACGCACGGGGAACCCCTCTAGGGGCGGTTACGACGCGGAAAGTTGTGACGACAGATGCGTCCTTAACAGGCTGGGGTGCCACCCAGGAGGGCAGAACGATGAACGGTCTGTGGCCAAACAGACTACGTTCAGCGCACATAAACTATTTAGAGCTTTTAACCATTTGGAAAGCTCTGAATCTTTTTCTGCCCTGCCTGCAGGGACATCACGTTCTAGTACGGTGCGACAATACCACGGCTGTGGCTTATATCAACCGTCAGGGCGGCATGCGCTCGTCGAAATTTCACGCCCTAGCTTACAAGCTTTTGGTGTGGAGCAGACAGGTTTTCCTGTCGTTACGCGCAACTCATGTTCCGGGCATTCTGAACAGAGGCGCGGATCTGCTATCAAGGGGAAACCCAATCTACGGGGATTGGCGTCTTCACCCGCAGATAGTGGAAATGCTATGGATGAAATTCGGACGGGCGAGCGTAGATCTATTCGCCTCGCGCGAAAACTACCATTGTCCTATGTTCTTCTCTCTAAGGGACATGGACGCGCCCCTCGGGGTAGACGCACTGGCCCACCCATGGCCCAGAATGCTCCTGTATGCTTTTCCTCCCCTGTGCCTGATAATTCCCACATTGGCCAGAGTGAGAGAGCGGGGCCTGTCTCTCATTCTGATAGCACCCAGGTGGCCCAAAGCACCATGGCTGGCGGAGATAATTCCTCTGTTATACGCCGAGCCGTGGCGCCTTCCCGTTCGCACGGACCTATTGTCCCAAGCCAACGGGGAGATTTACCACCCCCACCCGGACAGGGTGGCTCTCTGGGCCTGGCCCGTGAGAGGACGAACCTGAACGCACTTGGGCTTTCGCCGCGTGTGGTCACCACTATTCAGAATGCCAGGGCCATTTCTACGCGGTCCTTATATGGCTGTAAGTGGCAAGTGTTCGAAGGGTGGTGCGATGGGCGCAGTCTCACATCTTATCAGTGCTCAGTTCCTGATATTTTGTGTTTCCTTCAAGACCTCATGGAAAAAGGGAGGTCTTTTTCCACCATTAAGGTCTACTTGGCTGCGATTTCAGCCTGTCATGTGGGTTTTGAGGGCTCTACTATAGGGCAGCACCATTCCACAAGGGGCTTAGCCGCCTCTTGGGCTTTGTTTAGGGGAGTGTCACTGCAGGACATCTGCTCTGCTGCCAGTTGGGCTTCTCCTCATACCTTTGTGCGTTACTACCGGCTGTATGTCACCAGAACTTCGGTAGCACATTCGGTTTTAGGAGTGGGGTCTTCTTAGCTCCTCCCTGTAAACCTGTTGGGTAAAGACCAATAAGAGTGAATGGGCCGGCTGGCCATGTTCATTCCTGTCACCAAACATTTACTTCCCTTCTTGGGTATAGTTTATGTGTCTTGGTGGGTTGGGGTTACTATCATGTATGTGTCTCATGCATGTTTCATGTCCTGCTTGTCCACAGAACAGTTAGGTGTGGCGTCACCTTTGCAGGTTCATGATTAATGGACGTGTCAGGCACCGCCTCCCCGAGGTGATCGTCCTTCTCTGGCTTTCGGAACCTCACTGTGAGTGTATTGGGCAATCGGGGAGCTGTCCATGTCTCTCCCATAGGTGGATCTCGAACACGAGATGATGAAAGAGAACAATAGGTTACTATCGTAACCCCGGTTCTCTGAAACATCGAGTGGAGAGATCCACCAGCTTTGCCCCGCTTGCCGCACGAGAAGCGAATATACTTACTGAGGAATAGCAGCGCGCCCAGCTGTTATATGCCCGTAGGTGAGGGGGTGTGGCCTCACCTGGCATTGGCTGCGCGTTTCTGTCTGTCTAGCCAGACTTGGTGCAATTGGATGCTTCTGCAGAGGTCAGGTACGGATGCCCTTCCCATAGGTGGATCTCTCCACTCAATGTTTCAGAGAACCGGGGTTACGATAGTAACCTATTGTTTCAGCATCTCCAAAGTTAAGAGAGGGGCGTATACGAACAATATTCCGCAAGTTGAAGAAGCGTGATTTAACATACGTATCTGACCAGTGTGTGAGTGAAAACGTAACGAGTCGAACAAAACTCCCAGATTCTTACAGTTTTTTAATGTGTATAAATACATCCAACACTTCCCAAAAATCACAAAACCTTAAACTTCAAAACAAGATGATGGAAGATGATATTTATTTACTAATGTGTGCATGTGCAAGTTGACGAACTCTGCAAAACAATCCAGAAACTTTTCGCTTCTATTTTATGATGTGATCTGAAAAGTGCTTCAAGCAATTGTGCAACAGTTTCAATGTTACGATTACAATCACTTATGTTTCGGTTTTAAAGCCAGAGCCTTGAGATTGGCGGGACCGCCCCATACTGTCCCAAACACGTTCCTCTCAGTCTTAAGGGCTTGTTCCAGGGGAAGCTCTCTTCCTGAGACGACCACCTTCTTGAGCGCCTGGATCACTGGAGCCGGAGCCTTGATGAACGGCCTCAGCCAATGCTCAGCGTGTGTTAGTGTTTCTCCCTCTCCAGAAGAGCAGAGGAGCGCCTCATCCACCAGTCCCATCTGTCTTCCACAGTCTGGATCCACCTTTACAGCCCCGCTCAGCAGTTTCAGGGCATTCTGGCTGCCGACAATACCAACTAGTCTTGCAGCTCCTCCCCATCCAGGGACCAAACCCATATGCTTATGGACAAACTGGATTACACCATCGGACGTCATTAACCTGGAAATGGAAATAAAATGGTGACGTTCTATTCCGACAAGATATTGCTTGATAAAAACATACTGTAACTTTCAGAATACTAATCTCTCACTATGGTCCAAAAAGATCAAGCTAGAAAGCTAAAAAAAAAACCTAAGAAAATACTTTTCACCTTTCAGCATGACACTGATCTAAAACACAAAAGAACGGCTTTAGCAAAGAAAGATGAATGTTTTGGATCGGCCCAGAGCTGAATCCTGTAGAAAGCATGTGGGGCGTCCTGAAGAGGGCAGAGCACAGGAGATGGCCTTGCTATTTAACATATCTGGAACGTTATTGCAAGAATTTTTTTACTTCATCTTAATTGGTACAAAACTTGGTAAAGGTTTTGGCACTTTCTGTTTGAACACACACACACACAAATCATGGACATGATTCTAAAAAGTTAAATGGTCCTGAAAAAATAGTCACACTGTAGTAGTCTACATTGTTTGCGGTCAAAAACCAAGTGGAAACTTTTGGTACTGCACCCAAACAAAATCTCACTGAATGCTCATTTATTTGAGGTATCAACCTTAAATTTGGAACAAAACTTATTTAGATTTATGGCTTTGATTTTCATACAGATTTAAAGCTGAAAACATGATTTAGAGTAAAACATGTTTTGGAAAATATATTTTATATAAACATTGAAAAGAGTATTTTTGAGATTCATAACAATAAACGTAAAATTGTATAACTCATTTCAAATTCACTTTTTGAAACTTTTTTCATTTCAGAAATAATCTGCCAAGTGTTGTCTTTAAAAAGAGACCAAACTTGAATCTGTGCTCCAAAGCATTCAAGATTTATGACTCATTTTCAGGTCTGTGCTCAAAAAGTGAATAAATTGATTATAACTATTGCATAAATATAATTGAGTCCCATAAAATCCCCTAAAAAATACAAAATATTAAATAAAAAATATAATCAAACTAAAATATAGTATGTGCTAGGGGTGGAACGGTACATGTGTTCGTATTGAACCGAATCGGTACGGGCGTCACGGTTCGGTGCATGAATTTACACGGAGAATGCACGGTACAAAAATAAATAAAACTCGCGTGCAAATTAATTAATGTAATGCGGAACTACTGTTAGATATGCGGGTTCTTTAATGACACCTAATCTGTAGCCCCACCTTAAGATAGGTTTGTTTATACTTTCGCCTGCCTCCGCAGTGCGAGCCTCCGCTGACCGCGCGCGCGCCTCCCCAAATGGACAAGGCATTTCTACTTCGCGCTCGCTGGTGTACTATTCTTTGAAACGACAGGGTGCGACTCAGTGTAACTGTCATCTAAACCATCAGGAATCAGCGGTGAGAAGTAAGGTACACTCGTGAATGTTTATTTTAGTTCAACAACACTTTGGTACACCAAAACCACACTACAAAATAATCGTGTAAAGCAGTAAACCAGTTTATTCCTTGTGACATTAGAAAAAAAATGGATACGAGAACATAACCTACAACTAAATTAACGTTATCTTACATCATTTCTAAACATTTTTATTTAGTTTTGTGAACCTTTTTATAAAACATGGCCATTTATTTTTATTTAAAGGGCTTATGTCTGCTATTGTAGGCTCATTTAGTTAATGTAAGCAACTAATTTTTTGTTTTGCTTTTCCCTCCATTGTACCGAACTCGTACCGAACCGTGATGTCTGAACCGAGGTATGAACCGAACCGTGACATCTGTGTACCGTTCCACCACTAGTATGTGCATTAATTTCAGTGAAATAAAAAAAAGAGTAATTTAGAACATTACGCGAGTGATTAATTCAGGGGGGTGTACATTTATGCAATTAGTTATTCCAAGTTTTTTATTCTCATCTTTTTTTCTTTGAATAAACTTTGAGTCACTTTGAATAAATGAGTAAATAAATAAAATAATATGACCAGTGTAAACAATTAAATATGTAAAAAACTGTGTGTACCTGAAGTCACATGCAGTGGTGAGTTCTGCCCCCCCGCCCAGTGCTCTTCCCTCCACCAGAGCCACGGAGATGAGCGGCAGCCTGCCTGAAACAACAGACTTTAGCTCGGACACACCACACTGCGGAATAATGCTGGATAAAAGACATGGATCTGCACAGTTTTCAAATTAAATGGTCATACCTAGGCATAACAGTCCAAAAATGCCCACTATGCCCTTATTTGCATAAGGGCAAATAAATATATTTGCCCTTATATGCCCACTGTGCACTATTTGAGGGGACAGCCATTTGAAGCGGAGTACCAAAACCATATAGAAATTATTGAATGCACTTTTTCAATCCACTAATGCACTGCAAAACCAATTTGAAAACCCATTATGCACTGTTGGGATTGTGCCAAAACTTTGGTGGTAAACGCTGATGCAGGCAAGCTGCATTTACAGTGCTATGCATAAGTTTAGACACCCATGCTAAAGTTGACTAAAAAGAGGAATAAAAAATCATCTTTTGGAAATTGAACTTAATGCCTTAATTAAAAAAATTAGGAAAAATCCAACCTTTAAGGACACCAATTTTCTTTGTGAATGAATAATGTATCGTAAATAAATAAATGTTCTTCCTTAAAATACAGGGTGCATAAGTTTGGACACCCCTATGTTAAATTCCCATAGAGGCAGGCAGATTTTTATTTTTAAAGGCCAGTTACTTCATGGATCCAGGATACTATGCATCCTGATAAAGTTCCCTTGGCCTTTGGAATTAAAATAGCCCCACATCATCACTTAGCCTTCACCATACCTAGAGATTGGCATGGTTTTATTTCAGTTAGCCTAATAGCTGGTTTGATTTGCATTGAGAGATGATCTTATGGAAAGTACCCCATGCTAATCTCTAGGTATGGTGAAGGCTATGTGATGATGTGGGGCTATTTCCAATATACTGATTTGGTCCTCAATTAATATTAACGCCTCTTATTATTATCAATGTTTGTAAACTTTGTTCTTGCTGCTTATATTTTTGAGGAAACTGTGATACTTTTTTCAGGATTCTTTGATGAATAGAAAGTTCAAAAGAACAGCTTTTATTTAAAATAGAAGTTTTTTATCACATTATAAATGTTTTACTGTCACTTTTGATCAATTTAACGCTGCCTTGCAGAAGAAAATGAGTATTCATTTCCCAAACTCTTACCTCAAACTCTTGAATGGTAGTGCATCATGGTTTTCACAAAAATATTAAGCAGCACAGCTGTTTTCATCACTGGTAATAATCAGAAAGGTTTCTTGAGCAGCAAATCAGCATATTAGAATGATTTCTGAAGGATCACGTGACACTGAAAATAATGTATTTATAATTTATATAATGTATAGTATATATAATTTTTCTGTATTTGGTTGTGTTGTGAACTTTTGCAGCGTGTTTCTGTGTTTGGTTGTGTTTGGTTGTGTTGTGAGCATTTGGAGCACTCGTGTGTTGTGAAACTGATGAAGATGTTTTCTTAATTTGCGGGTGTTTTTCTATTTGCATGTGTTTTCTTTCAGAGTTGAGCTCTCTCGGCCACCGTAGAAATGGGAGTAATTACAGCCACAGTTTTTAACATGCCATCTTTTGATCAAACTGCAAAAAGCTATGACATCTTTATTTATTTATTTTCATGATGATAACACGGTAACGTTTCTACAACGTAGAAAACTGCCCTTGCATAAACACGCATGTTTCAATAAGAAGGACAGGAGACCCTTTTCCCGGTGTGCCAAATATCCTCTACTTTCTGCAAATTCTGTTCAAAAACTATATTTCCAGTCGTGACCCACTAACCTGAGGAGTCGTGTTAGAGTGTTCTGCATGAACTCACACATCCTCATGCCATCCTGAAAAACACAGCAAACATTACATCGACTGGAAAACACTGGGTGTTTTGTTTTTCAAATGTTTCAGTAGGCTACAGAAGCTCTTGTACGTTTCCCTGAGGTCCACTTATAATATTAGCAAAGATAGACAATGTTTTTTTTCAATGGGACATTTTAGTTCTGAAAGTTACAATATCTTGCCAGAGTCGCTGTTTGGATTTAAATAGGCAAATGTTTAAGAGTCAATGACTGGATCATTCTTGCAGTGATTATTATGTTTCTAGCATGATATATTTTTATATCCGCTAACTGTCGTACGCGTGTTCACGAGAGACTGCCGTCCCGGCGTATGACGTAGGACGCAGGCGTAGCGCAAGTTCCGGTGACGAATGCGGAAGAGCAGAGGATAGAGCAAAACAAAACCTATGAAGGTCACGAATTAGAAGTCTAAAATGAACTTGGTTCTTGCGAGAACTAGCATATTCTCACCGGAGCGTCCTACGTCATACGCTGGAACGCCAGTCTCTCGTCAACGCGCGTACAACAGTTAGCGGACGTTAGATAATACAGTTTGTAAAGTTTTGAATATGAATAATTTTACAAACGCATCGCTTCACTTCAGAAGGCCTTTATTAACCCCCCAGAGCAGTGTGGAGCACTTTATGATGGATAGATGCACTTTATGATGGATAGATGCACTTTTATGATGGATAGATAGATGCACTTTATGATGGATAGATGCACTTTATGATGGATAGATGCACTTTATGATGGATAGATGCACTTTTATGATGGATAGATAGATGCACTTTATGATGGATAGATAGATGCACTTTATGATGGATAGATGCACTTTATGATGGATAGATGCACTTTATGATGGATAGATGCACTTTTATGATGGATAGATGCACTTTTATGATGGATAGATAGATGCACTTTATGATGGATAGATAGATGCACTTTATGATGGATAGATGCACTTTATGATGGATAGATGCACTTTTATGATGGATAGATGCACTTTATGATGGATAGATATATGCACTTTATGATGGATAGATGCACTTTATGATGGATAGATGCACTTTATGATGGATAGATACACTTGCACTGTATAATGGATAGATGCACTTTTATGATGGATAGATGCACTTTATGATGGATAGATACACTTGCACTGTATAATGGATAGATGCACTTTTATGATGGATAGATGCACTTTTATGATGGATAGATGCACTTTATGATGGATAGATGCACTTTATGATGGATAGATGCACTTTTATGATGGATAGATGCACTTTATGATGGATAGATGCACTTTTATGATGGATAGATGCACTTTATGATGGATAGATGCACTTTTATGATGGATAGATGCACTTTTATGATGGATAGATGCACTTTATGATGGATAGATGCACTTTATGATGGATAGATGCACTTTTATGATGGATAGATGCACTTTATAATGGATAGATGCACTTGCACTGTATAATGGATAGATGCACTTTATGATGGATAGATGCACTTTATGATGGATAGATGCACTTTTATGATGGATAGATGCACTTTATGATGGATAGATGCACTTTATGATGGATAGATGCACTTTTATGATGAATAGATGCACTTTATAATGGATAGATGCACTTGCACTGTATAATGGATAGATGCACTTTATGATGGATAGATGCACTTTATGATGGATAGATGCACTTTTATGATGGATAGATGCACTTTTATGATGGATAGATGCACTTTTATGATGGATAGATGCACTTTTATGATGAATAGATGCACTTTATGATGGACAGATTCACTTTTATGATGGATAGATGCACTTTATGATGGATAGATGCACTTTATGATGGATAGATAGATGCACTTTATGATGGATAGATGCACTTTATGATGGATAGATGCACTTTTATGATGGATAGATGCACTTGCACTGTATAATGGATAGATGCACTTTATGATGGATAGATGCACTTTATGATGGATAGATGCACTTTATGATGGATAGATACACTTTATGATGGATAGATGCACTTTTATGATGGATAGAATCACTTTATGATGGATAGATGCACTTTATGATGGATAGATGCACTTTATGATGGATAGATGCACTTTTATGATGGATAGATGCACTTTATAATGGATAGATGCACTTGCACTTTATAATGGATAGATGCACTTTATGATGGATAGATGCACTTTTATGATGGATAGATGCACTTGCACTGTATAATGGATAGATGCACTTTATGATGGATAGATGCACTTTTATGGACTTCAAAACAGAAACAGCCATTCACTGCCATTATAAAGCTTGGAAGAGCCAGGACATGTTTTAATATAACTTTGATTGTATTCGTCTGAAAGAAGAAAGGCATATACACCTAGGATGGCTTGAGGGTGAGTAAATCATGGGCTAATTTACATTTTTGGGTGAACTATCCCTTTAAAAATCCATGTAGGAAGACACATCATTGGTGATAAATGTTGTGATGTTTTTTCCATGGAGAACTGCATCAATGTTTGGTCAAGATCTTGTATTGGCAATGCAAGAGTCCAGCACTCTGTAAAGTCTCCTCCAGCACATCCCAAAGACTTTCAATGAATGTAAGGTCTGGACTCAGAGGAGCCGATTCATGTGTGAAAATGATTCTTCTTGCTCCTCACAACCATTGTTTCAGTTTGATCCTGATGAATCTTGACTTTGTCATCCTGGAATATGGCCATGATGTGTCTTCCTACATGGTGGTTTAAGAAATGAAAAGCTACACACTCCATCAGTTAGGGTTAGAAGGACTGTTGCCAAACATATAACATGCTAGAAACATAATAATTACTGCAATAATGATCCAATCATAGACTCTTCAGTATTTGCCTATTTAAATCCAAATAGTGACTTTGTTTTTGGCCAGGCAGTGTAAAATGACAGTATGATCTTTAACTGCTAAACTCTTCTCACCTGTGGGTTTGCTATCGCCCGGACTGCGTTGAGATCGGATCCGGAGCAGAAGTTTCCAGCAGCTCCCTTCACAATGACAGCTTTCCCTTCTGTCCAGCTCTCCAGTTCATGCACTCGCTGCTCCAGCTCAAGCATCATGCAGCCTGCGGGAAAACAGCACGTAGTGAAATCCTTCAAGCAAACTCATTTGAATGTCCTTTTTGTTATATGAAGGTCACATTAAACCTGCTTTTTTTAACATGCTAACATCATTTATTTGGGCAATATTTCAGATGTATTTACTGTATGTAAAGATTTTATTGTCAATCTTAAAGTCACAATGAAATCAAAAAATTCTGAGTTGACAAATCCAATTTTTTTTATAGAATATTGTAGTATTTATTCTAAATGATTTATCTGTACACATCATTATTTTTTAAATCATGTGCTTCGTAATCTTTAAATCAAAATAACTTCCCCTCCCTCTTGCAGTGACATCTCTTCTCTTCTCTGATGATGAGGGCGGGGCAACCTGTCACTCACATGAGATCCACCAATAGCAAACCACAACCATCCAATCACTTCCCCACGGACAAAATCAATCTATTTTTTCTATCTTACAAAACTAACTAAAACTGTATTTGATATAATTTGTTAAAAAATTCTTCAAGAGTGTTTCACAATAGGGAAGAAAAGACTATCATAACTTCTCTTTCATGCAGACTTTAACTTTTGTCTCAGAATCAGCCAATCATTCTTAAAATATGAAATTTCAGAAAACAAGTATAATCATCTCACAATTTCACAACAAGAATTAGACATAAACCAAATTTCAAACTTATTCTGTTAAATGTTTTTTTTAAGTTTGTTTTTTCATGTTTAGCAAGGAAACTGTGTAAGTCTGAGATAAAGCATGTGGAATGTGACGTGAAGAAAATCAAGATAAATATAATAAGGACAAAGTATTTTTTTTATTGTGCATCATTTCCAATCAAACACTAATTTTGTCAAATTATGCAAAACGTCTACAAAATACTTGTATATAATGCTATCATCACACTTTATATAAGGTGTCTTTACTCTGTACGTGCATACAATTTTATGTACAATGTACTTGTGTTGATGTTGTATTGCAAATCACTTGTGCTGCGATTGAGGTGGGAAACGTGTAAGGTTATGAACAGGTTTGGTGGTATGGGTAGGTTTAATGGTTGGGTTAAGGGAAGGGTCAACAGTGTAATTATACAGCGATAGAGGTGTTTATTAGGGCCCAAGCCCTGAAAGGGCGAAGGCCCTATTGTTTCCGTAAGGATTATTTTTAGGGCCCAAGCCCTGAAAGGGCGAAGGCCCTATTGTTTCCGTAAGGATTTTTTTTTTTTTTTTTCTTCATTATTTTTTTTTTTGCCTTTTTGCCACTTTTGGGGCCCTTAACATGCTCAAAAACTCTTGAAATTTTGCACACACGTCAGAACCTGCGGCCATCAGGGCCGGGCTGAAGCTGGTACTGGGGCGTGGCAGGGGGGCTCGACAGCGCCCCCTGGAATGGGGTCCGAAAACTTGGTCCATAAATCAAACACGCTTGCATGTAATAATATGAAACTCAGTACACATATAGATCTCATCGGGCCGAACAACTTTCGTGCTCTAAGTTTTACAAAAGCCCAACAGGAAGTCGGTTATTATACGTTGTTTGGAAAACGCATACAATGGAATGTGAAATACTCCTCCTAGGGATTTCATCCGATCGCCACCAAACTCGGTGAGAATAAAGTCAAGACATTGAGGATGAATTCTTGCGAACGGATTTTTGATATCTCGAACGGTTTGGCCGTGGCGAGGAAACAAATTTATGGCGAATAATGGGACACAGGAAGTGTGTTATAACTTCTGCATACATTAACTGATCTTGATGAAACTTCAGCAGTGTGTTCGTTGTAAGAGGCCGATCACATGGATGTGACTATTGTGAGTCAAAGTTATAGCGCCACCAACTGGCAGCAGGAAGTTTGTCACTTTCAAAATGCTTTGAAGTCACCCTCTTAATTTTACCCGATTTGCTTCAAACTTTATGTGTATAATGTAAACACAGGGCAGATGTAGACCTGTGAAAGGATTATTGATATCTTAGATACTGTTGCCGTGGCAACGCATCAAGTTTTAATATTCTTTTCGGATGCGTTTGAGACTCTTAACATGCTTGAAATTGGATGAAACTCGACAGACACATAACACTTATTAGCCAGTAGACATGTGAAAAGTTTCAGAAACGGGCGTGGCAGGGGGGCTCAACAGCGCCCTCTTGAACAGGGTCTGAAAACTTGGTCCATATATCAAACACGCTTGCATGAATTAATATGAAACTCGGTACACATATAGATCTCGTCGGGCCGAACAACTTTCCCTTTGTCAAGTTTCACGCCAGCCCAACAGGAAGTCAGCTATTATGGGTTGTTTGGAAAACGCTTGCTGTGGAATGTGATGTACTCCTCCTAGAGAATTCATTCAATCACCTCCAAACTCAGTCAGCATGAAGTAAAGACATTGAGGATGCTAAATTGCGGACGGATTTTTGATATCTTGAACGGTTTGGCCGTGGTGAGGAAACGAATTTATGGCGAGAAAAGAGAGACACGAAGTGTTATAACTTCTGCATACATCAACTGATCTTGATGAAACTTCAGCAGTGTGTTCGTGGTAAGAGGCCGATCAGATGGATGTGACTATTGTGAGTCAAAGTTATAGCGCCACCAACTGGCAGCAGGAAGTGTGTCATTTTCAACATGCTTTTGACAAAAGTGGGGGGGTTAGTTTTAAATACAGTAAAAAAAAAATGTTTTTATATTGTTCTCATCAAGCCGGACAACTTTCTAATTTACATTCGTTAGCTCAGAGCAAAAGGAAGTCAGATATTTTGGTCTGAATGTGGATTTTTTTGCAAAATCAGCCTATGAATTTTTAGCCACTCCTCTTAAACTATTTATTTTATTCCCAACAAACTTTCTCAACATGATGAAAATACATTAAATCTCAAACGGTTTTGCTATGGCGAGGGATTAAATTAATGTCCAAAAAGGAAAAACTAAAAGCCTCAAATTTTCTAAAAATGTAATTATATACCATTTATTTCTATATAAAAGTATACAAACATCACAACTAAACATTTTATTCTTTTTTTTTCAATTTAAGAATGAATTTTAAGTTTAAAAACTGCCAGAATGGTTGTTTAGTCTAAACAATACATAAATAAGGTCAAACATAGTGCTATACTGCCCTCTTGTGTTCAAAATCAGGTAGGCCTATTATATCTATATAAAAATATACTAGGTATGTGACGGTGAGAATATTTTACCACCGGTTAACTGACGTGTGACACCGCTGGGGGCTTTTTAATCGCTAACTTAAAAACGAAAGTAAAATATGTTCGTCCGCACTGACATTTATATTTGTTGAGCGAGCGTTTCAAATGAATTCCCATGGAAGTAGGAATTAACTGAAAAACGTTCACTCTGTTCTGCTCGTTCCTCGCCGTGGACGCGCACCGTTATGAATGCCGTGCAGCCATGAGCATTTTAGTTTCATTTTAAAATTAGCGCCTTTCGGGGGGTGGATTGCTTGAAATTATTTTACAAAAGCACAATTTTGTGTTTTATTGCAACTGTACACAAATATAAGTTAACACTTTGCAGTTTGAATGTCGTCCTGTATAATGACGGAGTATGTTTTTATGTGTCTACTGTTCAATCGCGCCCACGCCACACACACACACACACACACACACACACACACACACACACACACACACACACACGGTTTACTATCTTTGTGGGTACTCTCCATGGACTTAATGGTTTTTATACTGTACAAACTGTATATTCTATCTCCTCACACTAACCCTACCCCTAAACCTACCTATCCCATAAAACTTTCTGCATTTTTTACATTTCCAAAAAAACTCATTCTGTATGATTTATAATCTTGTTTACCCATTGGGACCTCTATTTAGGTCCCCACTGTGACACGAGTCCCCATGAGTCTGTGTGCATTCAGGTTAAAGTCCCCACCGGGATAGAAAAACATGAACACACACACACACACACACACACACACACACACACACACACACACACACTCCAGCATTACAATCTTGACATCGCAGCCTGTTCATTATAGCCTTAATAAAATATAATAATAAAATAGTCAACCTAACATATAAAAATTACACTGCTCTAAATAGTCAGTAGTACAATTCGTACATTCACAGTAAGCACCGCTCGCTCCACTGTGATGTTTCCAAGCAAATTTTTGCGCATGTGAAGAGGATGATTTTTTCCATCAATATTGGAACACGAGTGAAGAACAAAGCCTATAATAAAGAATAGTTTAGCATCCAAATACATCGCAAATGTTGAAACATTTTGATTCTGATGAGAGGGTTACGTGAGCCCAACACTGCTTACTTTCATTTTTACTTTTACATTAAATTTAAAGGATTTGTTGTGGAATATTTTGAGTGTATCATAAAATCTGAATAAAAAATAAATAAATAAATAAATAAATAATAATAAAAAAAAATGAATGAATGAATGAATAAATAAATAAATATATATATGTATGTATATATATATATATATATATATATATATATATATATATATATATATATATATATATATATATATAGCTGCGAGCAGCGATGAAGGGCCAAAGCCGGCGGCACCGCCACCCTAAAGGCACCGGGGTTGCGGTGCCACCGGCTTGGGCCCGTAATCGCTGCTCGCAGCTATATTTTTTTTTTTTCTTCATTATTTTTTTTTTTGCCTTTTTGCCACTTTTGGGGCCCTTAACCTGCTCAAAAACTCTTGAAATTTTGCACACACGTCAGAACCTGCGGCCATCAGGGCCGGGCTGAAGCTGGTACTGGGGCGTGGCAGGGGGGCTCGACAGCGCCCCCTGGAATGGGGTCCGAAAACTTGGTCCATAAATCAAACACGCTTGCATGTAATAATATGAAACTCAGTACACATATATATCTCATCGGGCCGAACAACTTTCGTGCTCTAAGTTTTACAAAAGCCCAACAGGAAGTCGGTTATTATACGTTGTTTGGAAAACGCATACAATGGAATGTGAAATACTCCTCCTAGGGATTTCATCCGATCGCCACCAAACTCTGTGAGAATAAAGTCAAGACATTGAGGATGAATTCTTGCGAACGGATTTTTGATATCTCGAACGGTTTGGCCGTGGCGAGGAAACAAATTTATGGCGAATAATGGGACACAGGAAGTGTGTTATAACTTCTGCATACATTAACTGATCTTGATGAAACTTCAGCAGTGTGTTCGTTGTAAGAGGCCGATCACATGGATGTGACTATTGTGAGTCAAAGTTATAGCGCCACCAACTGGCAGCAGGAAGTGTGTCACTTTCAAAATGCTTTGAAGTCACCCTCTTAATTTTACCCGATTTGCTTCAAACTTTATGTGTATAATGTAAACACAGGGCAGATGTAGACCTGTGAAAGGATTATTGATATCTTAGATACTGTTGCCGTGGCAACGCATCAAGTTTTAATATTCTTTTCGGATGCGTTTGAGACTCTTAACATGCTTGAAATTGGATGAAACTCGACAGACACATAACACTTATTAGCCAGTAGACATGTGAAAAGTTTCAGAAACGGGCGTGGCAGGGGGGCTCAACAGCGCCCTCTTGAACAGGGTCTGAAAACTTGGTCCATATATCAAACACGCTTGCATGAAATAATATGAAACTCGGTACACATATAGATTTCGTCGGGCCGAACAACTTTCCCTCTGACAAGTTTCACGCCAGCCCAACAGGAAGTCAGCTATTATGGGTTGTTTGTAAAACGCTTGCTGTGGAATGTGATGTACTCCTCCTAGAGAATTCATTCAATCACCTCCAAACTCAGTCAGCATGAAGTAAAGACATTGAGGATGCTAAATTGCGGACGGATTTTTGATATCTTGAACGGTTTGGCCGTGGTGAGGAAACGAATTTATGGCGAGAAAAGAGAGACACGAAGTGTTATAACTTCTGCATACATCAACTGATCTTGATGAAACTTCAGCAGTGTGTTCGTGGTAAGAGGCCGATCAGATGGATGTGACTATTGTGAGTCAAAGTTATAGCGCCACCAACTGGCAGCAGGAAGTGTGTCACTTTCAACATGCTTTTGACAAAAGTGGGGGGTTAGTTTTAAATACAGTAAAAAAAAAATGTTTTTATATTGTTCTCATCAAGCCGGACAACTTTCTAATTTACATTCATTAGCTCAGAGCAAAAGGAAGTCAGATATTTTGGTCTGAATGTGGATTTTTTTGCAAAATCAGCCTATGAATTTTTAGCCACTCCTCTTAAACTATTTATTTTATTCCCACCAAACTTTTTCAACATGATGAAAATACATTAAATATGCTAAATTGTGAACGGATAATAAATATCTCAAACGGTTTTGCTATGGCGAGGGATTAATGTCCAAAAAGGAAAAACTAAAAGCCTCAAATTTTCTAAAAATGTAATTATATACCATTTATTTCTATATAAAAGTATACAAACATCACAACTAAACATTTTATTCTTTTTTTTTCAATTTAAGAATGAATTTTAAGTTTAAAAACTGCCAGAATGGTTGTTTAGTCTAAACAATACATAAATAAAGTCAAACATAGTGCTATACTGCCCTCTTGTGTTCAAAATCAGGTAGGCCTATTATATCTATATATAAATATACTAGGTATGTGACGGTGAGAATATTTTACCACCGGTTAACTGACGTGTGACACCGCTGGGGGCTTTTTAATCGCTAACTTAAAAACGAAAGTAAAATATGTTCGTCCGCACTGACATTTATATTGGTTGAGCGAGCGTTTCAAATGAATTCCTATGGAAGTAGGAATTAACTGAAAAACGTTCACTCTGTTCTGCTCATTCCTCGCCGTGGACGTGCACCGTTATGAATGCCCGTGCAGCCATGAGCATTTTAGTTTCATTTTAAAATTAGCGCCTTTCGGGGGGTGGATTGCTTGAAATTATTTTACAAAAGCACAATTTTGTGTTTTATTGCAACTGTACACAAATATAAGTTAACGCTTTGCAGTTTGAATGTCGTCCTGTATAATGATGGAGTATGTTTTTATGTGTCTACTGTTCAATCGCGCCCACGCCACACACACACACACACACACACACACACGGTTTACTATCTTTGTGGGTACTCTCCATGGACTTAATGGTTTTTATACTGAACAAACTGTATATTTTATCTCCTCACACTAACCCTACCCCTAAACCTACCTATCCCATAAAACTTTCTGCATTTTTACATTTCCAAAAAAACTCATTCTGTATGATTTATAATCTTGTTTACCCATGGGGACCTCTATTTAGGTCCCCACTGTGACACGAGTCCCCATGAGTCTGTGTGCATTCAGGTTAAAGTCCCCACCGGGATAGAAAAACATGAACACACACACACACACACACACACACACACACACACACACACACACACACTCCAGCATTACAATCTTGACATCGCAGCCTGTTCATTATAGCCTTAATAAAATATAATAATAAAATAGTTAACCTAACATATAAAAATTACACTGCTCTAAATAGTCAGTAGTACAATTCGTACATTCACAGTAAGCACCGCTCGCTCCACTGTGATGTTTCCAAGCAAATTTTTGCGCATGTGAAGAGGATGATTTTTTCCATCAATATTGGAACACGAGTGAAGAACAAAGCCTATAATAAAGAATAGTTTAGCATCCAAATACATCGCAAATGTTGAAACATTTTGATTCTGATGAGAGGGTTACGTGAGCCCAACACTGCTTACTTTCATTTTTACTTTTACATTAAATTTAAAGGATTTGTTGTGGAATATTTTGAGTGTATCATAAAATCTGAATAAAAAAAAAAATAATAATAATAAAAAAAAATGAATGAATGAATGAATGAATAAATAAATAAATATATATATGTATGTGTATATATATATATATATATATATATATATATATATATATATATATATATATAGCTGCGAGCAGCGATAAAGGGCCAAAGCCGGCGGCACCGCCACCCTAAAGGCACCGGGGTTGCGGTGCCACCGGCTTGGGCCCGTAATCGCTGCTCGCAGCTATATTTAAATATTAGTACAATGTAAAAACTGATGTATTTTTTTTATTGAAATGTTAAGTGCAACCAATGCTATTATTTGATAATTAATATTTGACATATTGTATGAAAATCCTTAGCAAGTCAATGGGTTCTGCTATTTTATTCCAAAAGTTCCATTTCCAGCATAAACTGTCCTCAAACTAAATAAATTGCCCATAAATGTGTGGGGTAAACACGAGTACCTGAGAAGGCGTTCATGCGCGCTGGATTATTGACAGTGAGCACCGCGATGCCGGACTCCTGTCGCTTCTGGAGATCGATGGATCCTCCAGGGAAAGCCTGCAGCTTCTCCCTGATAACGTTACTCTCAGGAGCTCCAGTCGTGCAGACGGCTCGGTTCTGCTGAAGGACCCTGAGACTCACAGCACCGCGGGTCTGGATCCACCGGCACCGAGCAGCGCCGCACACATTCATTATGATTATGTCGTCGCGTCTATTATATTGTTCAATTTTTAATGCATGACTTTTACCGGTGTTTTAAAAGTACTTGACCTGTTTCGAGCCGTAGGAGTAACTTTAAAAACGGTCCTGAAAGAAACAAAAAATTAATGTAAACTTTCCGCTTTGATATGTACACCGCCTTTTACAATTAAATTCCGAATAAAGCTGCTATATATGCACTCAAAGTGTTGAGAAAAAAATCACAAAGAAATAAAAGTAGACGAAATACTATAGACTGTAAAAAATACCCACCAGAAGAGATGTCTTATGTCTGATAATTTATCTAAATTCACTTTCTATGCGGTGCTGCAATTGTCCAGAGGGGGGAGCTGTTCCCCAATACACACTGCAGCGCTGCATATAAAGGTAGAATACATGAACTGAACATCAACCCTGCTGGTGTCTGGTGTAAATTAAATGTCAGGATCAGCCCTTTCCCCCCTCCAGCCTCAAAAGAAATCGCCTCACTCACTTTAATCAGACCTGACTAAGATAGCGCGGTAAATGTTTATAGGCTATGGTGGTCGATGAATGGTACGCTATCATAAGGTCTTTAAAGAGATAGTTCACCTAAAAAATTTAATCATCTTACTCCGATGAAAGTGACTTGAACGCACCTGCCGTCGTAAACACTACTTCCCACCTCGTATACGAACTTCCCAGGTGGACTTACGAGGTGGGAAGTCGTGTTTATGACGGCAGGTGCATTCAAGTCACTTTCGTCAGAGTGAGAGATCATGGCGGTGTACTTTCTCTTAATTAATTACACAAAAATACAGCAATAGGTTCTTAAACTCTACTAGCCTACTAGAAAATGAAGAAGGAATGCATCATGTGTTTTGCTTTTTATGTTTTTAATTAATTTTTGAAGCCACTTGTAACATATAGGCTAATGCTATCATATTATGTGCAGCCAATAAACTTCGCTGTAAAAAGAAAAGCCTGACAATATCACTGCAATATCAATATTTGTAAGTAGGCTAGGCCTACTGGTATTCCGCCATGTTTTCAAATGGCACGCCCCCAATTTGTAAAGATCGGGGCAGAAAATCCCGAGCTTCCCACTCCTGTTTACAACATTGTGGTGGTTTTCATGTGCTTTCAACTCGTTAATACGGTACGATCTTTATGACTTAACGCACCATATGATTGCAATAGCACGTGGATGCAACGTTAAACTTATCTGGCCTTTTATACCTGATTCTAACGTTCACAACATCACTTAAAAAAAAAAGAAAATTTCATGGAAAACTGTAATAGGCCTATGTTTATCATTAATGTATTATAACAATTATCTCATTCCAACGCAGCCTGCTTGACAGTACCGGTTATTAAGTAGGCTAAAAGACTGCGATGCAGTTTTTATTTATTAGTTAATATTTATAGGTCTTTAGGGGTTTATGTTACCGTCACAGCGGGACAGACAGGAGTCTGCGCGCGTATTTTTATCTGGCGCCAAACAGACGCTCTGAGGAGGAAAGCATAGCAACAGAGATAGGTAGACTACTGCATTATTTATCACTTCGTTTTATCCTTGCGCATTTTTTGCACACAAGTTAGCCTACACTTAGTAGAAGAATGGCATTTATTTATTGGTTGATTTTTTTGAGGAACCTCTCTAACATGAAACCATGCAGTCTGGCCAGGTATGTACATAGCCTACAACCACAATTATACACGATTAAAATAATGTCTAGTCAGGTTCTATTTCTAGGCTATATGGTGCTTCATTTAGGGGTTCCTGTCATGGGAATTTCTGTATTAAACAGATCCTAAACATACTTGATCTCTAGAAATAAACTGAAATGACCCGATAAACATTAAAGTAGCCTTTAAAAGTCTGTAACTCCACTGAACCTTTTTTTCTAAGAGTGTACTCTTGGAGTACAAATATATGGAGCCTTGGATGACAGTCAAGTGTCATCAGATTTCAGAAGTGAGAGGTTGACAGATGCTTCATCTTCCAGTCTGAGATGCCTATGTGGGGCTCCTGGCTTCCTGTTGGGAAAGATGTTTGAGTGAAGTGGAATAAATGTGGACAAGGATGAGTTGATTTGCGCCGGGGGACGGCAATCTTTGTCCTGGCATGTTGGCTAAGGTTTTCTGACAGGATACTGCAGCTGCAAAAACATTTTTTCCTGACTTAATTCTGTGAGCGACTCAAAAGAACAAGGTTGGAGACTAAATGTCTACACTCATAGTTGACTAGAATAGATTTTTGGATCCAGGGATGTGAGGAATGCAAATTCAATGTGTAAAATGAACTGTACTTCAGACAAGTAACATTTTTAGGGGCTCATTTGGCCCTTATGGTTGTGGGAAAAGATTAAGTAGTAAAACAGGTTTAATCCTCATTGAATACATAAACTTGTGACTAGTGTCTGCAGCTTTAATCAAATCAAAATTATTTACAAAATCATAGATGTTTTAGAGTTTCGTTTTGCTGTGTTTTTTCATGGTATTACAGTACATGGAGATAAGGGAAAATGTTCACTGTCCATTTCAAACAGACTTTGCTTTGCTCCGGATCAAAATACTTCCAGGCTGAATGACAATTGGTTCAAGCAAGGCTTTTAAAATGCTAATTCACCCAAAAATGACAATTATATCATCATTTACTCACCTTCGTGTCGTTCCAAACCCGTAAGACTTTCGTTCATCTTTAGAACACAAATTAAAGATCATTTTTAATCTTTGCTACACAACTAACACTTTGACGCTTTAAAAAGTTCATAAAGAGAACGTATAAAACTAATCAATATGAATTGAGTGGTTTAGCTCAAATCTTCAATAATGAAATCTCAGATTTCATTAAAAAGATCTTCATTTGTGTTCTGAAGATGAACGAAAGTCTAATGGGTTTCAAACGACATAAGGGTGAGTAAATGACAGAATTAAAATTTTTGGGTCAACTATCCATTTAATTAAATTAATCTGATGCCATGTCACATGATATATTCAAGATGAGATATTTCCAGTAGTTTCCTTTTAAGCCAGTAGTTTCTTTTGTGAACTATCTCTTAGAACAGCTGATTTGCAACAGATATGTAAACTTATAATGGTGGCACACTCTGGCCTACACGATCTGTTGCAAATCAGCTGTTCTAATAGATAGTTCACAAAATAAACTACTGGCGCAGACTACTTGCACAGTGAGAGAATAGTTGTCCAATTTTCATGTGTGGATGGACTAAGGAATAGTCACTCAAAATTCATAAATATTTAGTTGTCTGTGTCTGTTGTATTATTTAGTTGCCTATAGTCTGTGGGCCAGTATTAAAGGAACACGCCGACTTTTAGGGACTTTAGCTTAGACTTTAGGCGAAGCACTGCTACTTCTGCGGCGTGATTTACTCCAACTCTGAGCGAACTCTCTGCTCCTCACCACGGGGCTTCTCAGGCGCTGCGAGCAAATCACTCCGCCCAAGTAGCAGTGCTTCGCCTTCAGAGAATATAGTTCCCGGTATGTATACGGTTAGAAGATGGCTGTGTCTCATGTGACCTTGTTATTTGTTCACGCTGTGACTATACAAATCACAACATGTAAATAGGAAAATGATGGCGTTATTTTGTCACTTATTGGGAGCAGTATGCTAGCTGGAGCCGTTTACCTCCAGTCTTTGTGCTAAGCTAGGCTAGCGGTGGGTGCGTCAGACAGAGCTTATCTCTGTATGGGCTTATCTAACTCTGGGGGATACAGTGTATAAGCTAAAGGCCCAAAAAGTCAACGTGTTCCTTTAATTGCAAAAACTGCACCTCTTCTGTGGCTAATATTAATTTCATAATGATCCTTTCTCCGTGAAGTCAAGCAGCAAAAGTTAAGTGATAATGTGCAAATCCTACTGGCCCATTTTGGGGTGAACTAATATGCAAGACTAGTCTTACATGCCACTGTTTAAAACACAGAGCGTTCATCCTTTGCTGGGACGCTTAAAAAAAGATTGGGGGCATAAATTAAGAGTATACCCACTTCTCCAGGCACCACTACATCACTTGCCATGTTGTGGCTCCAGGCGAGACTAAATAATGAATAATACACATTTACGTCTAGAATGAGTGTCAATATTTTATTTATTTGTATAAATGCTCAATACACTTGGTATATTAATTAAGAAAAAGAACTGCAAAGGCATTGTCTAAATGATATGTCTCACATCAGATTAGCACGTAAACTAAGTGTAGAATCCATTTGTTTCTATAATAACAAGTCATTTTGGTTAAGGTTGGTAAAGGTATAACAAAGGATTTGACGTGAAACAGGCTTTGATATTATCAGTCAGACATCAGACCTCACACACACACATACACACACACATGAGGCCACATGTGAAGCATAGACAGAAAACAGGTCTACATTGGCAGCTATAAAATATAAGAGACTGGTTTATAAAAACAGAAAACATCATTTGTGAATCACACTGGTAGAAATAAAATGTACACAAAAGAATGAGAAAGGCAGTTAGATTTCATGGTTACAGAAATGTACACAACATTTGAACAGTCACAGTGTTTATTTACACAGGCATTGGAGTGTGTCTAACGCAGATTTAGATCACTGTCTCTGTGTGAAAGGTGGGGTAGGTGAGTGTTTGTCTCTGGGTGAAGACTGTGGGTGGGGGTGAGGGAGATGATGCAGATGAGACGGGCGAGCGGCTAGCCCAACGAGAGGGCAAACGCCTCTTTGCAGGACACACGGGGCGTGAAAAGCTCTTCTTGATAGTTACAGAGGACTCTTTGCCTTGCTGTTGAGACAAATATTTTTATGAAATATCATCGGATTTAAATATTCCTGTCAACAGCACACTCACCTACTCTGTGCGCTTTCATGTACAGAACATTTGTGAATGAATCTCACGAGATCTGTCAGGAGACGCCCAGGTCATGTTTCTCCCCAAAAGAAATTATGCGTTGTTTGCATAAATTAAAAAAGGAGCCTAATTGAAATTATTCTCGTTAATTTATTGCAGTCTATAATTCAAACTGCAAAGAAAGTATATATTTAAATTGTAAAGTATACTGATAAAGTACAACTGATTTTGATTACAAATGTGTCCAGACAGTTTCTTTTGATGCCATTGCATTTAAAGGAAATGGCTTAACTTTTGTTTTCAGCATATGTTCTCCATCTTAGAACTAACTTGAAATGAAAAGAACTGATTAAATCTCTCTGATGCTTTCTGAGTCATAATCTGACAATCATTTCCAGCAATTCTGTGTAATGTACAAAAGCGGTCCGTGCAGAGGAATACTGGCCATGGTACGTTTCTGTAATTGCACCACATACCTTTGCCTCCTATAAAAACAGTTAATTGAGGTTGTCTAAAGAGCTAGACATGAAAGATGTAAATTAAACTTGGTGCCACTAATTCTTTCCACTTCAAGCCTTGAAGCAAATTCCCGATTTCAACAATAAGAAGCTTCTGGGCTTCTCGCTTTGAGCAATCTGCCAATATTTTCTGACAGAAATTCAACTTAAGGAATTTTAATTGTGCTGCTTAGATGGTTTTGTGGGAATGAGGTATTTTAACAATACATTCTAAATAGACTATTTCCAGACATGAGAAAAGACTTTCGGTTGTAGATTTAGAGGGAATTGTCCCAGATTTAGAGCAATGTCTAATATATTTAGTGTTATTTATTGATGAAAACATATTCTGATCAAACAGATTTACCAATTACTGTGTGTATCACTGTACAGCACCCAAAGAAACCACCTATTAACCTTAGTTGATGTCAGAAATAAGTAAGGGATAACCCACGGCTAGCTGTGCATTAAACAATTATAATGCATGACGTGGAAGCAAAGAACCGCCTGTGGATTATCCCGATTATATTGCAGGCGCTACAACACCCTTTAACCGTATCTATATTCACAACAGGCTTTCAGACCTAAATGCATTTAAATATGGAACAAAGTGACTTCTTTTCTTGAAAAACTACTACTTAATACACTATAGTCATCTACACTTGCACCTCATACACTTCTCCGGCTGAGTTATTTACCATGTGTTTGAATGTGTGGAGCTCGGGTGAAAGTGTGTGCTTTTGTGGTTTGAATGGTGTGTGTCTATGTGTGGGAGTGTGTGCAGTACTGACCTGCACTGTTACATGTGTCTCTTTGTGGGCTATGACCTGGTGGTGCGGTGTGTGTGTTAGTTTCTGACTGGATCTGGGCTCATGTTGCATATCCAACATTTCCAAGAGGTCCATGAGGTCTTCTTCCTTCCCTGGACTGGGCTGTGACTGCTTCTGCTCCTGAGATCTCTCCAAATCCTCGTAACATTTGAGAATCCTCTCAACGGCTCCATAGTTGGACCTAGACTCCATTGGACGAGGATAGGCTGCTAGTGTCGAGGGCTTCCATGGATTTTCTTCTAAAATCCGAGATCTGGTGCTACACATGTCCTTTTTGGCCTGTTTGGATTTTTTGACTGCTTGATGTTGATCTGTACTAACATCCACAACTTTGCTGCACCTTTCCATCTGAATTTGCAGCTGTGGTGGACTTGCGCTAATTTCAAAGCATGTTTCTCCAACACTTGGGCCAAGTTGGTCAACTGAAGTTGGTGTAGTGTGTTCAGTCTGGAAAGGTTTAACTTCAACGTCTTTTTGTAGAATACATTCCTGCTTTGGAGATGAAGACTTAGAGACAAGGTCCTTTGTTTCCTTCCTTCTTCCCTCCTCCTTCGGCACAAGACCCGAGAGCACAACCTTTAGATTGTCTTCAACATGCATTGATGGGCTCTCTGTAAATGTGTCCTTAGATGTGACCTCTGGTAGACTTGGAGAACAATCAGAAGAAACATTCATAGAAATGTCCTCATCACACCGAAGACCCATTCCTGCCTGGAAGAGTGTACGGTTTAACTCTGCAGTTTTCTGCTCAAGTCTCTCATTTCTGGGAGTAGCTATAGCGCCAGGATATGGCGAAATGAAGTCTATTGATGCAACAGAATCTGTAGGCATGTTCATGGGATGAGATGCACTCTTGAGATCGTTTTTGCACACAGCATCTGTTTGGTTTAGACTGCAATCGGTGGCTTCAGCTGCAATGTCAATGTTGGAAAGACATCTTTTAACAGGTACATATCTGGATGAGCTGTTGCTGGCAAATCTACTTCCATCACAGGACCAGCGGCTCTGGCAGCAACTGACATTGCACTTGGAATCAACAGGATCGCAGCAGGATACATTCCCAGAGTCGGTCAGAATTTTCCCCTCATTTTCTTGAAGCATCGCCTCAAATTTTCGTACAATTGCGGGACTGGTGTACTTTCTGTCCTGGTGGGTCCCTGGCCGTTGACACAATTGCTCTGTGCCACTGGACTCTAATTCTGAAGCTGAAGGACTGCTAAGGTACCAAGATGTACTACGGGCTGGTATGGGTGGGGCTTGTTGTCTTATGTTGTCTGGTGGCTTCGCATCCCTTTGCTGTGATTCCATGTTACAACTTTCCCAGTTCATCCAGTATTGCTCATCAAGGGATTTAAGGTCTTCACTCATGTTTTTCAAGTACAAAACTGTATCCTCCATTTCCAAATTATCCTTTACCCTCTCCGCCAACTCAGCCTTTCTTGGAAAAAACATTGACTCACTGCGGCTTCTAAGAAGGGAAACCAAACAAAGTGATATCACTATGAAGCAAAGATCTGATTCATCATTTGTGATGCATGCAGCACCTGGGAGCAATGAGGTTTACCTCTTAATATCAGGCAGCTTCCTCATTTCATCCTGGTAGCTACAGAGTTCTTCACTCACACTAGCAATTTCCTTAAGTGCCTACAAGTTGTTAATGAATAAGAGGTATAATAAGAGCAAACCTTAGACCTCAGACCACAAAATATAACATTGCAAACACGGCAGCGAATTTCATCCATTACGGGATGAACAGTGAATTTACGATTTGTTTTGTGTTTCTATTAAGGAATAGTTCAGGAGGATTAGCATGAAAGTAATGCAATCGAGTAATTGAAACACCTGAGAGATTAGATTGAGATTAGAGGGTTATGAACAACAGTCTCACCGCATTAAGGGCAGTATTGTTCTTCTTTTTGTCACTTCCACAGGTTATTTCCATGCTCTGAAATCGTTTGAAAGGGTTAAGAAGGTCCTCTTGTCCAACGAAGCAGGACTTGTTCTCCATTTTCAATTTCAAACAGGTTTCCAGGATTTCTTCTAGCTCTGCAGTGTCTATAGCCTTTTGTTCACCAGTACCTTGCTTATTTAATAGTTTGCTTTGATCACTGCACTGGTCACTGGATTCACTGGTGATGTGACTGAGTTGACTTGTTTGGGAGTCGATGCTTGCATTGCTTTGCTGGGTAAGAGCCTCAGAATATTCATTGCTCTGGGCATCTGAGGGATAGGTAACTTCACTTGACAAAGAGCTGACAGAGCATGAGCTGATCCTTAGTGCATTTTGTTCATCAGTAATTGGTCTGAGAGAGCATCCAGTACGGTGAACCTTCACTTCATTGTACAACTGGAAAAGACAAAACAATTGTGAATGTAGTCCTTGGCACATCTTCTAATACCCAAACATTTGCCCCTTGCCAGTTTAAATCTATTATGCCAGACCTCCACAAGAAACCCAGCCATGCCCTTTCCTCTACATTAGGGATGGGCAACGTCGGTCTTGGAGTGCCGCTGTCCTACAGAGTTTAGCTCCCTCCAGGACCAACGTTGCCCCTCCTTGCTCTACATTTAACCACCCACCATTCCACACCATATCAGTAGAGAAGGGGTCTCCAATCCTGCTCCTGGAGGGCCAATGTCCTTCCTACGTTTAGCTCCAACACACTTGCCTGGAAGTTTCTAGTTACTCTGAAGACCTTGATTAGCAAGTTCAGGTGTGTTTAACTTCTTTTAGAACTAAACTCTGGCCATCCAGGAGCAGGTTTGGACACTCCTGTAGTAAAGCATTGTGCTCACAATGCCAAGATTGTGGGTTTGATTCCCAGATAATGCATGAACTGATAAAATACCTTGAATATGGTACTTTGGATAAAAGTATCTGCCAAATGCATATGTAACCACATACCAAAAATCTAAGTCATGGTTCAGACTAGAGCAGGATCCCACAAATGCAGCCATGGAAGGCCATTGTCCTGCAGAGTTTAGCTGCAGCCTTAAAGGTGGTATCAGCGATTTCAGGCCCAAACATAAATGATCACATTCATCTAATATTTCGCTAGCTGCACGCCCCATAAGCATGCTGTCAAAAAACCGCGTCTCTCTAGGTAGCCTAGATCTGCACACAAAAACAGTTGGTATCAACATCACTCAAAACCAAAATAAATAGTGTTCCAACCAATCATTGACAGGGGCGGGTGTTGTGAGGTTTTGCGCTCGTGCACGGCTGCCTATGACGGCTGCACGCGAAAACCTCACAACACCCGCCCCTGTCGTGATTGGTTGGAACACTATTTGTTTGGGTTTTGATTGTTTGGCCAAACAGACTGAAAACAGCTGTTTTTGTGTGCAGATCTCAGAGCCTAGGCTACCTAGAGAGACGCGTTTTTTTGACAGCATGCTTATGGGGCGTGCAGCTAGCGAAATATTAGATGAATGTGATAATTTATGTTTGGGCCTGAAATCGCTGATACCACCTTTAATAAAAGACACCTGAGCATAGGGGTGGGCGATATGACCAAATCTTACATTAGAATATGAACAATTTTATTTCACAATAATGACATAGGCTATCAAGATATAGTTATTTTTGCTTTTTACGATATAAAATTTGTATTGAAATTTCATAAATCTCATCAACAATTTCAAAATCACATAAAAAACTAACACTAGCCTAACTAATGTAAGTTTTTTTTAAAAGCTCGCTGAATACAAGTAAAGTTATAAAATAGGAACAAAGAAAATAGTTACAAAAAACTACAACAAAGACACAAATGAAATAGACATACCTGAAAAACTTTAAGCACTATAAAAAAATACAATAGAACAAAGCAGGTTTATTAGGCTGTTGTCACTTTAAGAGTGAACACAGTGATCTAATATACTGAAACACATGCGCTTTCTTTCTCAACCATTTAACGTTCACTTAAGACATAAACGACTTAGTCTATGAGGATCTTCGCAAAGACTGGCATTTTGACATACAAGTGTGTTAATTTGACTGTTCAGTAAGGCGCTAAAAAGAACAGTTCAGTATGCGGCACTGTCTCTCAGACAGTGCGCGCATATAACAAAATGAGTCCTCTTTTGCTGCTTATTGTGCTTGAACGGATTAAAATCACTTGTTTTTAAACCGCAAAGCTTAAAAATGCATTCAACGATAAGCTTTCGAGATGGCACAGAAGGGCAACATCACGTGAGCGTAACTGCGATAGAGACGATAGTCCAAAATGTTTGACACATTTCTACTGGTTGATTGTGTCTACTGGTATATTGCCCACCCCTACCTGAGCAAGCTAATAAAAGTCTTCAGAGTTATTAAAATCAAACATAGGTGGTTTGATCAGTGTTTGAACTAAACTTGGTCTAGAGCTAATAATGTTGGTCAGACTCTATGGGATTACACTTTGACAGACCTATGGAAAGTTCCATTATTGAACCTAGGACATGCTTCTCAACTGGTAGAGCACAGAACACTCGCAACACCTAGGTTGTGGGTGTGATTCTGAAGGAACGTTCATACTGATAAGATGCATAGCTTGAACGCACTTTGGATGAAGCATCTGCCAAATTTTCTCTACCTCTAGTTTGGAGCTCTAAGCTTAAGTCTGATGAATGCCTGAGCTAAACTGAGCTAAACTTCCTTTGGCAGTCACTTGAAATTCCAAGGTTTATATAATGTGACATCATTGCTTCCAATTTTAGGTGTTACCATTATCCATTCAGGCTTACTGGCAGAGCTTTCATTTAGCATGGAAGTAAACAGGAGCGCTTAGGGAATCATTTAATTTGAAACAAGATATGGTTCTCTCTGCTGAGATGTGGGGAGTGGCGCACATCCACAGACTCACCTCCTCAATCTTCCGCTGCATGTCCATGAGCTGGTTCTCCCACTCCTTCCTCTCAGCCTCAAAGCGTTCCAGCAGCTCAGATTTTTCCTTCACCCAGCCCTTCTCACTGCTGTCCAGCCTGCAGCGGAGGTCCATCGCCGCGCTGTGAGTGTCTTCCAGAAGCCTCTTTTGTTCCGCTCTTTCCCGCTTCAGAGTGTCCCCTAGTTCATTACTCCTCACAGTCTCCCCCAACACGCCACATCCTCGCGCTTCTAGCTGTGGGGAGAAGAGAGGCAGGGTTTTGCTGACCACCAAAGAGGAAATGGGTGTATGGGATAGTTGTACAAAGAAAGCAAAACATTTGAACAGGAAGAATCATGAGGAGTTTAGTTGGCAACAGGATGAAATGGACCTTGTGTCCTGACCAAGGCCTTGGATGCCCAGCCTAAGCCTGCAGACAAAAACAGCTCAGACTAGTGCTGAGAGTTTTGCATGTAATGGAGAGGCCACATTGGTATGCTGACCCCCCCATGACCCTGGAGAGAGCGCAGACAGCAAACACTAAAACCATATTTATCACAGAGCTTGATTGAACTCTGCAGCTGATGGAAGCTATTGATGTCATTGAGACCTATAGTCTACATGAGTTATAACACATAATTATGCCAGTTGTGTTTTAGAGATTTCTATACACTCCTGTTCAAAAGGTAAGATTTGTTTTAATTAATACTTTATTCAGCAAGGATGCATTAAAATTGATCAATGTTGACAAAAGACTTTATTTCAAATAAATTCTGTTCTTTTGAACTTTGTATTTATCAAAGAACCCTGAAAAAATTTGTTTCCACAAAAAAAAATCGAGAAGAAACCTTGGTAAGCATATAGACTTTTGTCAAGAACATTAAAAAACCTACATACCCCAAACTACAGTCTTCTGAACATATGATGATGCCACTATTCTGCTACGGCCAACAAAATCAGACTGGCCGATTACCAGAACCGACAGCTCCCCGAAAGTTCAGTCAGTGCCTTGTCTATTGTCAATAGCTATGTTTCCATCCACCTATTTTTATGTGCATTTTGGGATACTGTATAAAAAAAACTGCTGGATGGAAATGTCAAGATGCACTTAAATTCGTCGTTATTGCGTTTAGTCTGTGCTCTAAGACGCAAGTCGTTTATTATATCGGAGTGTCTATTTACACTAAGTGCAAATAACCCGCCTTGTTGGCGAGGCTATTTACACTAACTCCGCCCACTGACATCTGGTTGGGCCA
Source organism: Scardinius erythrophthalmus (assembly GCF_964197995.2). Lineage (NCBI taxonomy): Eukaryota > Metazoa > Chordata > Actinopteri > Cypriniformes > Leuciscidae > Scardinius > Scardinius erythrophthalmus. The sequence continues at coordinate 35,354,989 of NC_138236.1, forward strand.
GACAAAATTACAGAAGATGCTAGATTATCAACAGTAGCAATAGTATAGGGGTAAGGCACGTAGCAGAATGTTTTGACGCAAATCGAGTTCGAATCCGTCTTTTGCCGAAATGGCTCTAGTCCCTTTCCCCGTCACATATCAGACTGGAAAAAGTCATTTATTTTCAATAAAAATGAAGACAATATTAGAAAGGTGGAAATAAAGTGTCTAATGTGTGTTTAATAATAATAATAATAATGTTTATCGGTTAGGGGTAGGGGGGGCTTTATTGTCCCAAGGTGGCATCCAATTAATAATTTTTAACAAATATAATAATTTACACTCTATATTATTACTGCATACCCTTTAAAGCGGCGCTATGCAGTTTTGGCAATTTCTTCGCTTTTTGCTCGCGGGTTTCTCTATAGAGCTCCCCCTACAGCTTCGGAATAGATATTTGACAACACTGTCGTCAAAACTCGTTGGCGACTCTCTCCCCTACAATCTTCTCCCTCTGGTCATGTGCATTTGTTTTCAAAGAACCCGGCGAACGCACGGAGCCATGTCCACTGCCATGTCCATATAAATGTTTGGATAGTGTATGTGTGCAGTGCCGTAAAGCAATTTGTTACATCGCGAGACCTGATAAGTTGCAAGGGTGGTTTTTCCGCTCACAGCCGCTAGGGGGGTGCGAGAAGACCACCATTCAACCCGAAAAAAGTCACATAACCATTCCAATGACTCCGAAGCTGTTCAGTTAAGGTAATTTAAGCTAAAAAACACTGCATAGTTTCCCTTTAATATACAACAAGACTGAGGTGCAGATAGTATTTGCCACTATTTATAAATATAAATAGCCTCTAACTTACACTTATTGCAAAGAAAATACTGCTATTTTTATATAGTGTAATTAGCATATCGCTAAGAAAATACTGCTATTTCACTTAAAGTAAATCGAATTTTGCTTAGTGCAAAAGTGCAAAAATTGTTACGTACAGTGGCTTATACTACTTTTTTAGTTTATCAGGAAGTGAGGATTTTGTTGTCTTCGACTCACTGGATGGAAACCCTGCTTTCTTCACAAATGTTTTATGCAATATTCAGATTTTGCGCACAAGCTAAATTCGCAACTTTGGATGGAAACAGCTAATGAATATTAAATTCTTAATAATATAGCTGACAACTCAGCTGTGAAGTTAAGTCTTGATTGGACTGAACATGCATGCTCCACCATCAGGGCAACCGCAAAGACAAAAATAGGTGAATCTTATTTATGGTTCATATAGCAACGGTCCAGAGCAAAGCAGTGTTTGCACAAACAGTGCGCTCCAATAGCACTAAAATGAGCTGGCACACTGTCCTTAACCCTATGAGTTCTCCTGGGTGCACTAACCGCATGTTTTTACAAGCAGAGGGCATGTGAGACACTGATGTGACATGTAACCAGAGTTGAGACTGCAAGGGTGCTGCTAGTTTTAAGACTAAAATATAATTACCCTGGTTGCAGTGCACTCTGTCTGTGTCTGTGTAACAATGTCACAAAAACAGCCCTCTATTAATAGACAGCAAGACCAATCCTTTAGCATCTCACATTCCTAAGGGTGGGGCCCTGGAGCAACTCATCTCTGTTTTAAAGATCAAAAATATGCTCAGAAATATGCTGGCGAATACCCTGCTGTGAAAGTGGTAAACCGAAGAAATCCACTGGGACAAAAGTATGTGCCGTGGTAGGATGTTGACTGCAAAGAAAACAACTTTTTTAAGGTTCACTCCGACCCCTCCCTGAATTCTGTTCTCTGCACCAACCAGTACTTTGGGTGGATTGGTGTGGCTAAACCCAAATCGTTTTCTGAATTTAAACAAGTGCATATGCGGTCAAGCGCGTCCATTGTTTCACAATGTAAAACCTCAAACCATCATTACAAGACCACTACACATTATTAGGTTATTCTTTTGTGTATGAGTCCTGAGTCTAGTGTATGTCCTGAGGGGTAGTCCGTCACAAGATATGCCTTCACACAACAATCCAAAGCTCCTCTCCTCTTCATCTCAACAATGCCGACTTTGCTACTGTATTAGGAGTTTCTCTGAGTCACTAACTCACACTTACAATAAAGTATAAAGCCTTAGACTGGATTGAAATCTCTCACAATGGATAGTAAATACAAGGCGATCTGGACAGTGTCTTAATAAGGATGTCGTAAACTGTCGAGGGAAAATGCACTAAGGTGAAAACTAAGCACAAGATACAATTTTTAGTTTGGTAGTTTCCACACTAGTTTGCTTTGCACATTACTTTTACATTTGCATCTGTGTCATGCCAAATTTCTTTTTCATTAATTGATGAAATATATGATCTAATACCGCAAAAGAGCTGGTCTTCTGTGGCCACTTGCACACAAAGCTTCTGTTGACAGGATATATTTGCACTTGATAGTGTTTGTGTTACATAAAGCCTATGCAATCTCTGAGCTATGCTCAATGACAACCATTAGAAAACACACAAACAATTAAAAACTTTGCCATAAACTTTGACATTAACTTCATTTACGCCAATAATCTAATATAGATTTGTTTAATTTTTAAACAACAACTTAGTGTAAAACTTTTCATACTGTAAAAAGTGGTAACCTGTAATTGTTACCTTAAAGATCTATTACTACCTTATTTAACCTGAAAAAAATAATAATTTTGTTGGTATGTGATGTTAAATAATTTAGCCTTAAACCGGTTAATTTGGTTATTACCATTTTTAGGTTACTATGTTTGTTTGTTTTTCAGTAGAAGTAGTGTCACATGTTTTATTGGCTGTTATTTTATTTATGAAATAATTTATTATTTGTGTTTCTGCTGACCAAAACAACAGAATTGGTTTGATATTTTAACATTTTCCTTTTTTTCTGAATTGGTTTGTGCTTCATAATTGTTCATTATAATGTAAAAGACATTAAATAATATATAATACATTTTAAATACAAGGAAATATTTTATCTTCGATTTTTATATAAAAAAAAGCTAGTTCTATTTCATATGGCAAAAAAAGTGATTCCTTTCAAATCAGCATCAATAAACAACAAGTTCACATTGTGACAACTTACCCCATCTAGTGTGGCAGCATGCCTCGATGGTCTGTGTTCAATTAACTAGTTTTTTACCCTACGATGCAAATGCTGAATAGTTGTTTCAACACTTTCGGTTTGTCTATACTTAAAAATAAACCCACCTTTAGAAATAGACATCTCCCGTCACATATATGTTTATGCTTTATATGTTTCATACCTGAGTAATGCGCCTCTTCAGCTCTGATCGCTCCACTTCCCATGCGCATCGATCCTTAATGCTCTGCAGTTCCAGCTCACCCCGTCTACTTTCCTCGCGCTTCACCCCCGACTGCACCTCCTCTAAAACACACTTCAGGTCCAACAATATCCTTCTGTTTTCTCCACCCTGTAAACACAACGCAGAATAAGAGAAACGCACACTGCTGGTTGGTCAAAAGCCACTGGTGTCGCATGCTTGTGTGTGTAGCTACTTGAATATCAGCAACTTGTCTCAAAAGCATTTCCTTCTCCATCCTCCACTCCTCTTTCTCGTGATCGTAGCGTTTTTTTAAGTCCTCGAGTTTCTTTTTAAGGCGTGTGTGTGGACTGTGCAGCTCGTGACTCGGGGTTTGTGCACGAGGCGCTTCGGATGGTCCAGGTGGAAGCTGCTCCAGGAAGTTGCTCGGGAACGAACGAACCCGGGCGGGACTCTGGACCTTCTTACCGGGCCTCTCTAGACGAGAACACGGGACGAACTCCCAGCCTTGCGCCTTGCTCACATACCCGCTGGAACCATTTCCAAACGCATTCCACATCTTTCAGTCACAACTAAACACGGATAACAACCTCTCTCTCTTTTTTAACTCTTTGCTTTGCAGTTACAGTCCCCATAAAAAAAAATAAAAAACTCACACACACACTATTATCCGAAACCAGCCACTTGTGCCATCTCCTCCGCAGCCCAGGCTGGTGTCTCTGCGCCGGGCGCATTTCTTCCTTCCATGTCAATAAAGGACGACAAGGTCAGCCTGTCATTCTCCGGAGACGCCGATTTCACACTGAAAACAGTATAGTGTACACACTATCCTCTAAACTGCATCCTTTAGGTTATAAATTCTCAGTCTACATTATTTTGCTTTAATAAAATAAGCTAGTGAACTGCAGATTGAAGTCATCCATTAGCGTACTCTGCTTCAGACTGAAAACGACACCGACTGACTCAAGAGTCAAGAGCCTAAAATACTCTGATGTATTTTTACCTCTGTAACTATGTTGTAGGCCTACCTTGTTGTCATTCGGGGTCCTTGTGCACACCGAAAGCTCAACTTTAAAGTTACCATTAAATCAAAAATGATGATTCTTATTTTTTGTATGGAATACTCCAGTCTTCATTATAAATGATTTATCTGCACAATTGCAGATCATTCATTTTTACATTCATGTCATTTTTTATTAAAAAAAACTTTCCCTCCCTCTTGCAGGACATCTCTTCCCTTCTCTGATGACATACACGACATCGACCAATAGCAAACCACATCCATCCAATCAATTCCCCTTGGACAAAATCAAGTCCCGCCCTAACATTTGTTCTTGTTTGAGAAGCAGTTTCACTCTGATATAAATGGAAGCTTGTTTCCACCACAGATTAAAACAATTTAAAAGATAATTGCAACTTTTTATCCCACATTTCTGATTTTTTTTTTTCACAATTGTGAGTTTATATCTCGCAAATTCTATCTTTATATCTCACAATTCTGACTTTACAACTTGCAATTCTGACTTAATATCTCGCAATTCTGACTTTTTTTTCTCACAATTCTGATTAACTAGCAATTGTGAGTTATAAAGTCCAATTCTGTGGGAAAAAAATACTAACTTCTCATAATTCTGACTTTATAACATACAAATGTGACTTCATGACGCACAATTGTGAGATTAGATCACACAATTCTGAGAAAACAATAGGGAAGCTATTGCAACTTCTGTTTCATTCAGACAATGAGAACCACGAGAATCAAAAAAGACAGAGAACACAAACTTCAATCTCAACAGAAACAGTAAGAATGTTCATTTTTAAGGTTAACAATGAGTAGAAAAGTAGAAAACAACAGCTGCTAATTTTCACTGTTTACAGTGTACAGTAGATAGTCATTATAACTGTGATCATCAACCATAAATATAAATATATATCACACACTCTTTATTTTTAAAAGGTTTCAAATGTGTTTTACAGCCTGATGCCAAAAGAGTTTGCATGGTTCTTTAGAAAATACACTGGAGCTTCAGAGAAGGGCTTTACTTTGTCATCTGATAAAAGATGATATTAGGAACCAGGACACTCATCACATATAACGTAACATCAAGAACTTTTTAATCTCCAAAGAACCAAATGGCCAACTGAGGGTTACTGAGAGAACTGGTAAAATGATTCTCAGTGAGATTGATTCTCAATCTTTATTTTTACTAATGTACGATGCTCAAATGTTTCAACATGTTTTACAGTCCACAAAATGGAAGCTTTCATATTCTGTATAAATATTCAGATAATCAGGACCAGGGCTTGACATTAACTTTTTCGCTCACCAGTCACTGTGGCTAGTGGTTTTAAAAAGGTACTAGCCACTCAGCATTTTCATTGGCCACAATTTTGCCATTGATACCATGGGGAAAAATTGACATATAGATATTTTTAATATTATCTCATAATTTGGCAGCAGGTTTATTAGGCTGCTGTCACTTTAAGACCTGACGCACTGATCCATTACACTGTTACACATGCGTTTTCTTTCTCAAATGTTTACGTTCACTTAAAACATATCTGACTGTGTTTGCGTGAAGACAAAATACATTATTTTGTGTGTATTTGACTGTTTAAGCGCAAAAAGCAGCGAAAAATAACAAATTGTGGTCCTGAGAGGCGGCTTTCTTTGGGTGTGAGCACAACATCTGCGGAAATGAGAAAAATTATGCGCAATACGCTCAATCCCACATCGAAATTCAAGCCCTGTAACAACAACATTCATCCAGAGCAAATGAAACGAGTGAGTGGTGGGAGGAGTGTTTGTGTGTAACTCGCTGTCGGAGAGATGAGAGAGTGAGAAAGAGCTGCTGGTATCATGTATCTATTCTGCGGTATTGAAGCATTTCAGATATTTCAATATCAATATGTATCGTAAAAAAATGTACATTACATTGCATTTAGTTTATTATTTCAGATGCCTTTTTAAAAGACTACAGTTGAAATAAACACACATTTGGCGGGTTTGGGGTGTTAATGTCAAGCCCTGATCAGGACACAATGCTAACACATATCATTTAAACTATATTAAATGTAATAAGTTAATGAAATACACAAAAAATTACTCACCAAATAAACTGAATATACAAACAGTGAAGCAGATTGTGAGTGGACGCTTGTGTTCGGTTGAGTGACTGTAGTCTGTGCCTGAAATGATCATCGCTTCCTGTCCCATGTGTAACCTTGATGACATGTCCAAAATCAATATGATAAACTAAGAAAACAGAACAAAAAGAAAAGGAAGAAAGTAACAAAACTGTACAATAAATAAAAGAAATGAAATTTACAGAACAAAGAAAAGAGTGAAAAGAAAGACTAGTTTGAAAATAGTGGCATACGATAAAGATGAGAATAAAACAAGAATGAGAATAAGCAAAATAATAGGTTGAAACATCTGGGTTGATATCAAAATGGAAGAGGAAATGGAAGAAAGAGAGTATCAGTGAGTCTATAGAGAGGCAGAAGAGTGCAATATTCATTACATGATCAAGATTGAGGAAAACAAGTGAATATCACAATCATCCATTAAACAAACCTTATTATCTGTAAGAAATTAATGGTATAATTCACCCCAAATGACAACTTTGTCATTATTTTACTCATCATTGTTCCAAACCCATATGCTGTTATTGTATGTATGCATTTATTTATTTATGTAAAATGTGAAGAATCTGTATGCCATTTTTTGACTCATGCATTATATCCCAATTGCCTTGTGTGACAAACAGACCAAAACTGGCATCACTATTCTCTAAAAACCCTGCTCTCCACCAGAGCTTTCACATCAAACATGGCACATTTTTCACATCACCTCAAATATAACATCAATAACATCTTCAAACATGATTGTTCTTATGACAAAATGTCATTGAGGTCTAAACTGGTGCTATATTTGATTTGAGAGCTATGGCATAATGGGACATTTTTCAATGAATTTAAAATGTAGTATGTTCATCATGCAAAACTTATTTATGAATATACTGTAATTTACTCATGCTTTATGGTGTTTTTGGGCCTTTTTGGAGCTTGACATGAAATTACAATAAACTTGTTGTGTGATTCTTCAAAATGTCTTATTTGATGAAAAAATACATACAGGGTAAAAAATGGCATACAGGGTCAGAATGTCATGAGGATGATTAAATAATGATTGAATGTTAATTTCTGCTAAACTTTTCCTTTAAAGTGCCCCATTATGCGATTGTAAAGGTTCCGGCATAATAACATGCATCTAAGATAAAAAAATAATAATAAAAAAACACTTTTGTTTTTTCATAATATACATTGCAACATCACCTCATTTCTCAGTGTCTGAAACAGTTCGATAAAGAATTTGGTCGCTCTAAACCTCTCCTTTCTGAGAGCCTATTGGTCAGATGGCTCAGTCTTTTGTGATTGGTCTACTATGCTCTGCTCTGATTGGTCAGATGCCCAGTCTGTTGTAACCGGTCTACTCTGCTCTGCTCTGATCGGTCAGATGCCCAGTCTGTTGTAATTGTCTACTCTGCTGTGATTGGTCAGATGAACCAGTCTGTTGTGATTGGTCTACTCTGCTTTGATTGGTCAGATGACCCAGTCTGTTGTGATTGGTCTACTCTGATCTGATTGGTCAGATGCCCAGTCTGTTGTAATTGGTCTACTCTGCTGTGATTGGTCAGATGACCCAGTCTGTTGTGATTGGTCTACTCTGCTTTGATTGGTCAGATGACCCAGTCTGTTGTGGTTGGTCTACTCTGATCTGATTGGTCAGAAGGCCCAGTCTGTTGTGATTGGTCTACTCTGCTCTGATTGGTCAGATGACCCAGTCTGTTGTGATTGGTCTACTCTGCTCTGATTGGTCAGATGGCCCAGTCTGTTGTAATTGGTCTACTCTGCTGGGATTGGTCAGATGACCCAGTCTGTTGTGATTGGTCTACTCTGATCTGATTGTTCAGAAGGCCCAGTCTGTTGTGATTGGTCTACTCTGCTCTGATTGGTCAGATGACCCAGTCTGTTGTGATTGGTCTACTCTGCTCTGATTGGTCAGATGGCCCAGTCTGTTGTGATTGGTCTACTCTGCTCTGATTGGTCAGATGGCTCAGTCTGATGTGATTGGTCTACTCTGCTCTGATTGGTCAGATGGCCCAGTCTGTTGTGATTGGTCTACTCTGCTCTGAGTGCAGTGCAGAAAACAGCATCGTCTCGCCATGTCAACAACACAAACCAAACTCTTCCAGGCCTCAACTACAAATATAGTATGTCTATGTTGCCCCGCCCCCAACTGTACACAGTGTTTGAGGGCGGAGCCGGGTAGACATTGTTCACTGGAAGCCAATGGAGACCATAGGCTGGCGTTAAGCAAATTTGTTACAAACCTACATAGGTTTGAGCAGGAAGACTGGAATTACTGATGACTTGTTTCAGGCAGTTCAGAATCACTTCTTTATTTTCGGAGACAGTAACTCCATTTATCAAGCACTTTGATCTTTGAAACTTTGCAGACCAAAAGGATATATCCAAAAAACCATAATAGGTTTGTGTAAGTCTTGTGTTTATTTGTACTTACTGACAGAGGTTCTTCAGTTTCTCGATCCTCTGGTTTTGGGACATCCAGGCGGTCGATGAAGTTCTGCAGCTCCTTCTTGAAAGCTTTCATCTGAGCATTGATGCGGTAAAGCAGCTCGTGCTCTCGTATTCGACCGCCCTCATCATCATCATCCATTCTTCCAAACAGCTCACCGTTGGTCGCGTAAACACGCGCTTCTGCAATGATGGTGCTGGTATCAGCAATGAGTCTATCGATGGTCCTGCTCAATCTTTCCGCCTCTATACGGATATCAATCATCTGCTGGCGGTCCTTGAAACTTCTCGGTAAAAAACGTCCCTCTGGGGTGTAGAGGGAGCGAGTAGGAGTGAGGCACCGGATGTTGCGGACCTCCTCGGAGTCACTTTCGCCGCCAACGGGACCCTCACGTTTGCGATGCGGTGTGAGCCGAGAGCAGTCATCGTCGCTTTCCCTGCGGCCACAGTCGCTCTCTGCGTCGCTGTCCCTCGGGCTGCCGCGGATGCCCAGGTGGGACGCCAGATCGTAGCGTTGCATGTTGGACAGCAGCACGCGGTTTTCATACTGCAGCTGCATCACCTTCCCGCTCAGTTCGTTGATCTGCAGCCTGGCGACCTTCAGCTCTTCCTGCAGAGCTTCAAACTTTGCCCCATCGACCGCCCCGCTGTTGTAGCGTGAGCCCTCATGTGACCCTGCCTTGTATTTGAGCTTGTTGAGCTCGCTGGTCAGTTTCTTGTTCTGCTCTTCCACGTCAGCCAAATTACGGCGCAGAAGTTCAGCCTCATCCTCCACCAACTGCAGCTGTTGCCGCATTTCGGACAGCGCCTCGCTCTGCTCTCTGGACGACGGGTCTGTCGTCCCACCGGCCAGCTCATCCCCGCGCATGTCATCCAACTCGGCCTTCAGCCCGCGGTTCTCTACTTCCAGCTCCACGATTTTGCGACCTAAGATATTGGCTTCTTCTTCCACAAGCCGCAGACGGAGCTTCAGTTCGGACTCTCGGGTGGTGGGGGGACCTCCAGCCTCACCTTTGGGGAGAGGACTGTCTACATCACCGTAAAAAGAGCGGTACTTGTGGAGCTCCTGCTCTAAACGGTCCTTCTCTTTGTCTATCTTAGCCATTTTCTTCCGCATCAAGGTGGCCTCTTCCTTGATGAAGGCCAACTGGCATTTAAGATCTTCATTTTCCTCCTATGGAAGAAAATATAGTTTGGAAATTGGTGTCGAATTTGCTGTCAAATTGTTAATGCATTGATGTTGTTGGTGCAAATCAAGCGCATAGGAACAGGTAGGACTCTGAAAAGTCTACATGCCTCATGAAAATTAGAAATTTGTAGGTGACATTCACTGCTTTTATTCGAATCAAAAAATATATTTTTAGCATCACTCAATCAACTTAAATATATTAATGTATACTGTACCCTTTATGTGTTAAATCAGATAAAAATAGCAGGTTATCACTTTTTACCATTTACCACCTGCACACACCTGCATTTGTAATCGTTTTGAAATGCGTGCTCTCTTTTCACTTTCATTTCGCGTTACCCCCAAAGAGTTACTGTGCCCTCACTCATTTAGGCAGCCAAGTGGTTGACAAAGGATTATGCTTGTGCTTATACCACAATTTTAATTCCCAAAAAGTGCATATGGGGGGGGGGGACTTAGAAATGTATACTCTTACAAAAGCTGCTGATGCATTTGACAACATCTGAATGTCTCTTACCTCTGTTGGGGTTTGTGGAGTCCTCTTCTCTGATGTCTTTACATCTTTTCCTCTTCGTTTCAGAGAAAGCTGCAATGCATTGGAATAAACATGATGGAACTTCATTATCTACACTGAAAAAAGTGAAACGACTGTGTCCTTTAGTTAAAGTTCATTTTTATATTGGTCTAATCAAAAATCACGGTTTTGTTCACTTTGTCTAAATCAGGGTTCCTCAAACTTGGTCCTGGAGGGCCGCTGTCCTGCAGAGTTTAGCTCCAACCCTGATCAAACACACCTGAGCAAGCTAATCAATGTCTTCAGGATCACTAGAAACTTTGATCAGGGTTGGAGCTAAACTGTGCAGGACAGTGGCCCTCCAGGACCGAGTTTGAGGAACCCTAGTCTAAATGCACATAACTTTAAGCAGAAATTATTGTGGTTTTATAATTTTTTTCTTATGTTTTTTAAGCATATAACAGAAAATACAATACATATTTTAAAAAGACATCACAACACAAAAGAGTGGTGTAGGCGTGATGTCCGAACCCAGAAGACTAACTCGTCGCTGGTTCCCTCCTATGGGGTTTTATAATGGGGTTTTTCAAAAGTAAAATAAGATCTGTGGTAAACATAATTACCTAGTTCTGGCATGAAACTCATGGCGCAGGCTCATAAGTCTTTGACTCATTTGGTAGCGATCACATTATCTACATGGCACATCTGATTGGTTGCTGTTGCATCAGCGTCCAATGAGCTGCGGCTCAACATTCAAACAAATACCGCTAGTGTTGCTGGTAGCAGTATGCAACGCGCTTTAAGAAACCCTCCACCTTCCCCAGCTCCACCTGTATAGATCTGCTACGGGGGTTAAATCATGTATGTTACATGTGCAGCAACAGCAACATGTCTTACATGCTCACATCAGTGTCTGTGAATGTATTGGCAGAAGCAAGTCTTGGTACTTGATCTATTCCGCCAAGACCAAATACATTAACATTGCCATATCCATTACCATACCAATCTCTATCACCATATCAATCTCCTGAGAGCTGTCATGAAAGAACTTGGCGATACTTGAACTCCTACTAATACTTGATACTTGTCTTTGACCGTGAGAGATTTGGCGAGATCGGGACTCTGGTTGTTCGAGAATGTAATCTTGGTCACATCACGGCTCTCCACACACTATAGGAACAGAACCTAAATAAATCTATGATAAATCTATTCTTTTTTTTATTGTCATGTTTGTGCTCACATTTTAAAAATCTGATGAGTTTTAAAAAATATTTTATTGTGGGCCAGCCTTTATGTTTTGTTTAAGGTGAAATTAAGGTAACGGTAAAGGTGACTCTCGCCAAATTGCAACCTAGGCTATTTTTGTTAATCTACCCGAGTCAAACATTCGTGTAAAAGCATAATTAGAATGGAAACGCCACTTTTAAGTTTGACCGTATTTAAGATCTTTACATCTTTACTCTCCTCATGTTATGTAGCATTCGGAGATCGGAGACAAAATTCCAGCCACTGGAAACACTAACTGATAAAGTGAGTCGTACAAAACCTTTCTTTTTAGTAAACTCTGTGTACACAAACAATGTTCTTAATGCTGGAGTTCATGTGTAGAGCCCCTGGTGATACTTCGAGCAAAGTTTCATGTTGTGTCGAGCCTTCTTAGTGTTTTAAAAATAGCGATTTTTGATGCTATCATAGTTGTGTCCCATTCACTACCATTCACAAGGCATTTTGACCGAAAACGAAAATACGGTCAAACTTAAAAGTGGCGTTTCCATCCTAATTATGCTTTTAAACGAATGTTTGACTCGGGTAGATTAACAAAAAGAGAGTTACAAGAAAATATATAGATTAAGTATGGTATGGTCTTTAAAGTAAATAATCTTTTTAATTTGTTTAAATTTTTTTGTCTTGGGGAAAAAAATGTTTTGGATTCATATTAAATCAAATCTAGGGTCTGAACCAAACCATAAATATAATTTGAGTAAAACTAATTTGTCAGTAACAAAGTAAAAAGTATATCTTTTTTTCAGTGTATGCAGTACATATCTGTATTCTCAAAGCTATATAGTTATATATAGTTTATTATACTGGTTAGTTAAACTGCTCTCACCTCTTTGGTCTTCTCCAGCTCGTTCTGTAAAGCCTGCTTTGTCACCTCAACTTCAATCAGCTGTTCCCTCAGTCGTTCATTCTCTTCGTCTGTTTTCGTTCGTTTCTCCTCCACATTCTCCAGTTCATTGTGCAGTCGCACAGACACATCCTTGGCCACCTGGCAGAGGAGAGAACGTTGTCTAGTTACTGACACTTCTCTCATTCCTTGTTGTTTTGTGGTTCAGTGTTTTTGACAGTTTCTACAGTGAAAAGTTAAAGCTGTGCATTCATTGTTTACAGGCATCAGAGTTTGCCGTGAGGATTTGAGTCTACCTTCAGGTCTTGCTCCAGGCTCCTCAGCAGCTCCCCGTCGATTTCACCTGTTTCTGCGAATCGCATCCGCTTCCTCTCTGCCTTCCGCAGGCGATACTGGAGGATTCGGCAGTTCTTGTGGGCTCTCTCGAGTTCACGCCGCATGTCCTGCAACTGACAGGCGTCTTCCTCGTAGAATGTGTCCCTAATTTCGTCCATCTCCGCTCGCATTTCTTCAATTTCATGCTAAGATAGCGAAATATCAATTTTATGTGCAGGGTTAGTGACAAAAAAAATAAATGTCTAAGGTGAGTAATCTTTGTAAAATCTAGTTTAACATCCATGCGCCAGACGACTTGTTGGATAGGTTTTAAAAAAGTTATTACACTTTATCTATCTATCTTTATTGCACTTTCAACAAAATTGTTAAAAGAATTATTACAGTTTTTTTGATTAAAGTTTTTCAAAAGTATACGCTACCGGTCAAATGTTTGGGATCTGTAAGATTTTTAAAAGGCTGCATTTATTTCATCCAAAGAAAAGTAAAAACAGTGAAATTAAAAAATATTATTACAGTTTTAAACATAATTTATTCCTCTGAATTTTCAGCATCGTTACTCCAGTCTTCAGTGTCACATGATCCTTCAGAAATCACTCTAATATGATGATTTGCTGCAAGAAACATTTCTGATTATTATCAGTGTTGAAAACAGTTATGCACAATTTTTCAGGATTATTTGATGAATAGAAAGTTCAAAAGAATAACATTTATCTGAAACAGAAATCTTTAGTCACATTATAAATGTCTTTATTTTATCAATTTATTTTAAATGTTTGATCAATTTATTGCTGAATAAAAGTATTAATCTCTTTCTTTTTTTAAAAGAAGAATGGTATTGTATTATGTAATGAATGATATCTATTTCAGATAAATGCTGTTCTTTTAAACTTTTTTTTCATCAAAGTGAAAAACAAAACAAAACATTGTACACAACTGTTTTCCACATTGATAATAATCATAAATGTTTCTTGAGCAGCAAATCATCATATTAAAATGATTTCTGAAGGATCATGTGACACTGAAGACTGGAGTAATGATGCTGAAAATTCAGTTTTGATCACAGGAATAAATTACAATTTAACATATATTAAATAGAAAACAGTCATTTTAAATTGCAATAATATTTCACAATACAGTTTGTACTGTATTTAGAGACTTTTTTTAAAACATAAAAAAATCAGTAGGCTATGTCATAATTTTTCTTGTGGTTATGGGAAATTTATCAGATATTAAGTGATCAACCGCCCTTGAATCACAGTCATGTAAAGGGTTTGATTGTTTTCTTCAATGACAACACATCCCAGCGTTATAGTTACACCACACTTTGATTTTGGACAAATATCTTTCAAGTATTAATATTTTCTTTAAGTACTTTATCAAATGAATTGCCATTTCAATTCAAAGGCAAAACTACTTTAAATGACTTTTTCTTTGTTCTCAGAATGGTTTAATTAATTTAATACAAAAATAAAACGACGTTCATTACAACAGAGTTCTTTATCGCATGCATTTATTTAAAATTTTTAGATCCATATTTCCACTCAAGCACCATCAGTATTATCTTATCCCACCTTAAGGTATTCGTTCTCCTCCTCTAGTCTCTCGATGTCCTCCTGCAGCTCCAGGTTTGGCGGAGGTAAAGCCTCCGAGGGCCGGTTCGCCTCCGCGTGCGGCGCGTGCGGCATCATCTGCGGCTCCGTCACCGGCGAGCTCGGCGTCTTCGTTGCCATTCCGCTTTCTTTCTTCAAGCTTTTGTTCATGTGAAACTGTATGAGTTCAGACTGCAAGCATCCCTCCCTCCAGAAGCCCGGGCCGCATCCCACAGCGCTCTTGGCCGTCTGCTTGCCTCCATCAGCTCTCGCGGTCTCTCGTTTGCCCTGAGAGGCTTTCGTGGAGCTCGGCTGATCGGAGACCACCCGAGCAGCTTCGGCCCCCAACAGCGACTCCTCTGCGGCGTAGGCCTCCTCAGACGAGCTGCTGCGCTCCTCGATGCTCTTGTTCTTCTCCGCCCTTCTCAGAGTCGGGCTTTCAGCACCGCTCGCGTGGACAGCGGCCGCGCCTTTGGCCGCGTGTTTGTCTTTCCCCGCGTGGACAGTGACTGGAGAATTACTGCGGCTGCTCTTACCGCCGGGCTTCGACGCGACGCCTTTAGCAGCCGCGCTTTTGGACGCCGCTTTTGACGGCGAGTCTTTGAATCTGGCTGGCGAGGACGCGCGCTGCTGTTGCTTCATGCTTTTCACAGAGTCCATTCTGTCATCTGTACGAGTTCACGTGTGCAAGATCCATTTCTTCCTGCAGCTGTGAGGAGCAGTGCCGGCCCGTGGGGTTGTGGGGCCCTAGGCAAGATCATGAAAATTGGCCCCACTGGAGTAAAAAACTCTCATAACAATTTTATGAAGGAAGAGAAAGCACATGATATGACAATTTCAATATTTAAGTTTGTAAATGTGTATTAAGTGTAGCATTCAAAAATGAAAAAAATATTTACATGAAACTCAAATAAATGAAGTAAAATGTGTGAATTGTACATAAATTATAATATATATATATATATATATATATATATATATATATATATATATATATATATATATATATATATATATATATATACATATATATATATATATATAAATAAAATTAGGCTATAGATTGCTCAATATATAAGTTTATAAAAGTGTAACATTCAACGTACATATGAAAAAACACTAAGAAACTAAGAGATTTTTAGCATAGCCCTAGCCTAGTACATAAAAGACAGAAAGCACACATAAAAAAATAAAGCATATAAAATAAAGCATAAATTAAAGGTATTTTTGTAAATGCAGTAGTAATTATGCATAATGACTAGAAATGCAGTAGGCTACTACATTTTAACTTTTTACTGATGATCACAATAATAAAAATGTTTTGTATTATTTAGAAATGTTTAAATATTAATTTGTAAAGAGTGAGAAACCTGTTTTTAGCGGTAAGGGAGAATGGATGGGGTGCTGCATGATAATAATGGAACTGATAATCACAATTATTTTGCTCAAAATTATAATAGTGATTATTAATTACCATTATTCTCAGTTGAGAAATTGCAGAAAAAGAGACAGTTAATATAAATTAATTGCATAAATAGCCTATCAAAAGGGGTAAAACGGCCATTTTGAGGTCTGAGATGGTCCACCTTAATTTAAAAAAACTACGATAACTTCATCAGAGGATTAAAATCTATACAAAATGCATGGGTAGATAATTCTTAACACGCTGAATGTGGCCCAATTTTTCCATGTCTGTCTGTCTGTCGGCGATCATGGGCATTGTTACATTTATTAGTAAAACTAATAATACAGCAATAAATAACGCACTATTTATAGAAGTCAGAAGAACACACCTTTACTTTGAGCTTGTCTTTATTCCTCAACCATTCTCCTCTTCCTTTTTTCAGCTCCAGAAAGATGGCGTTTGGATGCCTCACAGTTTAACATATTATTATTTCAATTAACTAAAAATAGCATTGCTGTATGACTACGACTCTGACGAGACTTCGTGACGTTATGACAGACAAGGCAATCCAAATATGTGAAGTCGATATTACCATAGAGATTATAATATTTGGTATTTTATTTTTGACAGCACATTTTCTGTCATGCAAAATGCCTCATATAGGCCTAAGAAATTAAGCATTACTAAAGGATAAGAGCACCACAAAAAAAAAAAAAGTCTCTTGTTTCTAAAACGTGAGCATTTTGGAGAGAAGTGTGGTGGAATCCGTGTGTGTGAATACTGTCATAATTACGGAGGTCTCCCACTATATCTCGGGCGGTATTATGCAAATTAGCATGTGACGAGCTACTGTGTATATTTCTTATGTTTTCGTATTTTATTCGTTCTATTGTTATGTATTTATTATCTTTTTCGGAAATTTGTCATGTCTGAACTATACAGAGCTATCCTTTTTATGTATGTTGTAGGTCTGGGTAATTTATTAGATACTCACCGTCTCTGTGAACTGTATCATGATTAGTCAGGTCCATGCAATGCGACGGGCTTTTCTGACTGCGGAAGTCGAGATGCACGCACCTAAGTGAATTTTAAATATTATGCTTAATTAACGATTTATAAAGTATAGTTATTGTTAGGTACAGGTGCCCCCTCTGGCAAGGCGGGGCCCTAGGCGACCGCCTATGTCGCCTAATGGACGGGCCGGCTCTGGTGAGGAGGGAAAACAGCTTTAATATTTTATTGATGGTAGGCTCTTAAACAAAATAAAGGCAGCGGTGCCATACGTAATCTAATGCTTTCTGGCTAATGCAATTGAAGAATATTTCTGACTTGAATAAAAACAGTGAGCTACAAGGGTGTCGATCTGATTGATTTGTCTGAAGTCAGATGATGTTATAATGGCAGATCAGATGTTGTCATCATCATCCAGTGATGGTGGGGCTCATATAGCAGATTGGCCTATTCTTTTGTACGTATACCTTTACATCAAGTCTCTGATAATAGAACAGAGTATTATTTGAAGTAGCATACCCGGCTTTTTGATCAAATTGGCCTATTTCGTTCACTGTACCGAGTATTTTTCATGAGGGCCCGAGTGATATCATCATGACGAATACAAAAAGAAACAGGCTACAAAATAATAAAGGCAATAAGGCATCGATCATGTGCCAGCAGCTGAGATTCAAATGAGAAGCATCATGAATTATTATGTGCAGAGACACTAAAGCACCGGCTCCTTTACATTCATTTAGTTAGGCCATTACATCTTAGATTCTACAGGCTCGTGTCCAGGTAAACCAGGACTTTATTTCTGTCATTCTTATACTGATTCGTAATTTAATATATTGACGTAACGATGATGAGTTATTATCTTGTAACCTTTCCAAGGTGAATTAATCGTGTGAGGCATTCTTTATACCTGGTCGAGCAACAGATCTAAAGAAAACATACTTAAACATCCATCAATAACAGATGAACACAATTCTTACCTTTTAAGATCTCATCTTCTCATCTTCATGGCGCAGGCTAAAAATAATGGCAGTGTACAGCGTCCTGAAACCACCATCACAATGGGTCAATATTCACGAGGTGACGTCACTTCTGGGCGGAGCCTTGAACACCATCAGAGACGTTTGAGCACGTAGGCTATCTATCTATCTATCTATCTATCTATCTATCTATCTATCTATCTATCTATCTATCTATCTATCTATCTATCTATCTATCTATCTATCTATCTATCTATCTATCTATCTGTCTGTCTGTCTGTCTGTCTGTCTGTCTGTCTGTCTGTCTGTATGTCTATCAACACAGGAAATCTGTCTAGATCTTGTTTGTTTACCATAAAAAGGTAACTCATACAATTATGCCATTTTTTTTTAAACCTTAAAAATCTTTACAGCATAAAATCTTGATTTGTATATAGTGTAACTTCTATAAACCGTTTCATAATTAATATTTATGTTTTTAGATCTTGTGTGAGGCCAGGATTGTGTTCTCTCCTCTACCAGACTGACATGATCAATACATCGGGCTCCACCCCAGTGCATCTGCAGTCACACACCATCTGGGACTCCATCACATCCAGACACACACTGGCATTATGTCTGTCGTGTTCCTTTCTTGCCCAGTCACACTGCCCTACAAAGGCTTCAAATTGTTTGATTGAATTTGAAAAGAATTTTGATGCGTTTTCTCTGAATCTGATCACAGTGGAGTCAAACCCATCACAGGACAGATCATAAGACCCGATTCTCAATTTTGGCAAAATGTGTGATTACTACTTTTTGCCTTTGTCTTATTGACTCATTGTTTACTTGTATCCATGACACACTAGCAAAAAGCATTACGGTCAGTGCATTTGTTCCACACAAGATGCTTTAATTGAGGCTTGTAATAAAGTGTGTGTGTGCCGTGGTGGGACGGGGGATGGTCACATGTGACCTTTCTGGCCAGCTGGTAGCTGAATGACAGGGTGTGTGGCAGCTGGGTAACGTAAGGGACGGGGTCTAATTGCTGCCATTAGAAGAACACATCAGAGATGAATCTATTCAGTGTAATGGCAGCTGAGGATCTACAATGATGAAATGTAACTATATGACAGACTCGCTTATTTAATTTGAGCACAAATAACCCATATGGATTGAAACAAACCCTTAAACTTGAGTTTTAAACTTCAGTGTGGAAATAATCATCCATCATCCACTTGGTGGACAATAAAACGTATAAAAATCCCTTTGATTGACTGAGTGACTTGAGCAGAGACCAGAATATCAAAGAGACATGGGGGTGGATTCTTTTGACTAGTAAGAAACCACTTAGCCACACCAGAGCAACCACCCACAATCATCCTCTGCATAGAAACACACTGTTTTTATGTACATTACTTTTCAAAAGTTTCCAAGGCTGCATTTATTTGATAAAAAAATACAGTATGAGGTGTAACATCGTGTAATATTATTACAAATTAAAATAACTGTTTTCTATTGTTGTTATGGGTAAAAGGTTGACAAAAAGGTAAAAAATAATAGGTTCGTTTATTTAAACAAAGATAACTCAGGTAATCCGCACAGATAAAACACAACGAAACAGTGTGTCTACACACAAGCAACACCGGACAATGAACTGAAGGAACTGGTGAGCTTAAATACACAAGATAACAAACAGAATACAAACAGATGTGATCTAATTACTGAACAACCATGATAGCAAACTAGTGGCGGGAAACTGAGAACAAAGGGAAACAAACTAGATAACTAAGGCAGGCAAAACAGAAACTGAATCACAATAAAAATGAAACCAAAACTGAGCATAACTGTTACAGTATGCCCGGATGACAGCACACAGTGGAGTTGATGAACAGCAGAGCCATGGTGACGAGTGTCCGAGGTGGAGCCAGGGTGCCAGAGTGGAGCCAGTGGGACTGAGGACCAAGGTGGAGCCGGTGGGAAGGCAGAGCCCATGGAGCCAAAGGGGTGGAGGGACGAAGAGTACCTGAAGGCCCGTAAGTCTGTGGGACAGGCAAAGTGGCATCTGAACATGGCGAAGCCGGAGGGACGAGGGAGCCCGATGGAGCCGTAAGGACGATGGTACCTGGTGGAGCCGAGGGAGGGAGGAGCTAAGGCATGGAGTGATGGGCTCAGAATCTGGAGTCGGAGCCATGGGATCCACTTGACACGGGCGAAGCTGGAGACCGAAAGATCCGAGGCAGATCCACACAACTACGTTTGAGGAGAAGTCGAGGAGCTGAAGGGAATCAGTGGAGGTGAGGCTGACGGACTGGCTGAATCAGGAAGAGGAATCTCTCCAGGTGGGAGAGGAAGGCTGGGTGGAATCAGCGACAATGAAGCATTCTTGTTACTGGGCGACGAAATAGGCTTTTTGATGGGCAGGACCAGTGGCGATGAAAACACAGAAGACTTCACAGGAGTAAACACAGAAGATTCAGCAAAACATCCTCAAAATAATCATATTCCATAATTAATAATTAATAATTATATTCGGCATTTAGAGACAACCAAGCTGGATTCAGGCAAAATAGATCATGTGCCGATCAAATAGCAACCCTGCGAATCATCCTTGAGCAGTCACAAGAGTTTAAGTCACCACTTTACACAGTATTTCTGGACTTCGAGAAAGCATTCGACAGTCTGGATAGGGAAGTGCTCTGGCAACTGATGGGACACTACGGCATACCAGAGAAGTTTACCACCATCATCAAGAACACCTATTCGGGAATGCAATGTAGAATCATTCATGAAGGCCAGCTGACAGAGGCTTTTCACATCACAACAGGAGTAAGGCAAGGCTGCTTACTCTCCCCACTACTATTCCTCTTAGCGGTCGACTGGACCCTGTTCACACAACTGGATGACCTAGACCTCGCAGATGATATCGCATTACTTTCCCAAAACCACCAACAAATGCAAGAGAAATTGAGAGAGGTAGAACAGAAGGCAGCCAAGACAGAACTCCATATTAGCATACAGATGACCAAAGTGCTCAAGGCCAATACAAAGACGTTGGCCAGCTTGATGGTTAACCACCAATCACTAGAGGAGGTAAACTCTTTCATTTACCTGGGAAGTGAGGTAGTGAGTGATGGCGGATCAGAAGGAGATGTAAAGAGGAGAATAGGCAAGGCAGAGATGCATTTGGCATGATGGGGGCCATATGGAGAGCACGTAACATCACACTCAACACCAAAGTACGGCTATTCAACTCAAGCATAAAAACCATACTCCTCTACGGATCTGAGACGTGGAAAACAACAAAGAACCTCCTGAACAAGCTACAAGTCTTCACCAACCACTGCCTCAGACGTATTCTTAAAATCAGATGGCCTGATAAAACAAAGAACGAAGAGCTGTGGGGAAGAGCAAATCAGCCTGCAATAGAAGTGGATATAAAGAAACGAAAATGGGGATGGATTGGGCACACACTGTGGAAACCGAAGAATTCCATCACACGTCAAGCCCTGCAGTGGAACCCACAGGGGAAACGTGGTAGAGGGAGACCAAGAAACACCTGGAGGCGTAGTATCACAGCCGAGATGGAAAGAGCTGGCTACAGATGGCAAGATCTGGAGAAGTTGGCACAGAACAGGACGAGGTAGAGAAATATTGTCAGTGGCCTATGCTCCTCCTTGGAGTAACAGGCTTAAGATAAGAAGAAGATAAGATTGTGGGTGGGGTACTCCTCCATACCCTCGAACTCCACCAAACAACCGACTCACACACCTGGTCAGACTCACAGTGGGGCTTGGGCTCCAAGGCTATGCTTGGCTCTGTCCCAATCGGCAACTCGCTCAGAAGCTTTCCTGTAGCTCAAACAGTAGAGTGCTGGCGTTTGCAACACCAAGGTCATGGGATTGATCCCCAGGGAAAGCAAGAATTGCTAAGAATGTAAAATGTTTACCTTGAAATGCAATGTAAGTTGCTTTGGATCAAAGCGTCTGATAAATGTAAAATGTCTGGTAGGTCAAGAGGGCTGTGATAGTTCGCCCCAATCCAATACAGAGATTTCATAGTCTCATCATCAAATACAGTTTGTTGGTTGAGCTGGCAAAAATTAAACAAATTTACCAATATTGGTATTGTGGCAAGCAGGGTGGAGCCGAGAGCTGTGGGAATGGAGCGAGGCCGGTGGCGTGAGAGTGCTAATGAGCATCACCTGCGCACCACACTGGTCTCCAGTCCCACTGAGGAGCTACGGAGGGATAAAAAGAGGAGTGACGACTGTGCAAGACGAGAGAGGACCAGGCCTGGACTTTATGTTGTTTTACTTTATGCTTTACTCTTGTTTTATTGTATGTTTATTTTTGGGATTAAAGTTTATGTTGAGCGTTCGTCGGTTCCCACCTCCTTATTCCCTGAGCCTTTAACATTGCAACAGGAAGGTTATCATGGGCAAAATAAATAAATGCCATGAGATATCCACAATCCTTTCTAATCATTCTAAGAAATCATTCCAATATGCTGGATATGAGATGATACTGACATTATGAGATGCTCATAAACAATTCTTATTACATTATCATTGTTGAAACCAGCTGTGCTGCTTCATATTTTTGTGGAAACTGTGATGCTTTTTTTTAACAGAAAGTTCAAAAGAACAGCATGTATTTCTTAAAAATCTTACTGACCCCAAACGTTTGAACGGTTGTGTACTTGCAGTGTACTTTATATGGTGCACATGTTGATCTCTGTGAGCTTTTATTCTCCCTTGTTTTCTGCATTCTTTTCTGTTTTTGTTTAGGCCGACTGAATTTGTGACTGGCTGAGCTTCACCTCTCTGATAGGAGGAATAAAAAAAAGATCCTTCCAGCGTCCGACAGACAGGAAGAGGATTACATTACTGCGGCATCCGTGGAGAATCAGAGCAGGGAGTCGAAGCCGCTGCGTCCTGCCGGAGGGAAGAAGCCTTTCAACAGAACAGAAGAAGCCTGTCTCCTAACTCAGTCACATGAGGAAACACTTCTTATTGATTTTGGAGAGGGAGACTTTATACATCACAAGAATTGTTACACAGAAATGTTTGGTTAACTTTCCTGCAGTAAATCTTTTTGCATTAGAGTCATTTTATGAAACGGTGCATTTTTGGAAAGGGGTTTTTAGAGAAAACATCTGTATGATTTTAAACTTTCTTTCAGACAAAGGATCTTTAGTCTATAAGTGCAAATAAATGACAGTTTGCCTAATCAAGATAATAATATAAAGATAATAAAAATGATCAAATCAAGATAATGATAATATTAAATGAGATTAGAACTTGCCAACATTGCTAACAATAAACCTTATCATGGCAATTCATTTGGTACATTCTTTAATATATATATATATATATATATATATATATATATATATATATATATTCCATATATAATTGGCGATATGATAATGCATGTACTCCTGTAGATATATAAATGTGTATTAAAATATACCATCAAACCATTAAAAATATATTTTTAAATAATTATAATTAATTTTAACAAAGTCTTATATTTTAGCTTGTAAAAAGCATGTTTGTGTTTTGTGCACTTCATCAAATGGCATTCCTTTCATGGAATGACTCAAGTAGAATTTTCACAGTCATAATCCCCTTTCTTTAGTTACCAGCAGAAACTAAATGTGTAATATAAATGAATCACACGTTCATTAGGAATACATGATGATAGAAGAACAGATGGTAAATCCCATCAGTCAGAGAGACAAGCCTGCATTAAAAACTGGTGTGTACCGTTACCATGGAAACCTTTGTCTTTGCTGAGGAGGAGGAGAGGCAGCGCTCTGATTGGTCCTCTGAGACCCAGGTGGTCTGTGAATGACTGAAGGGGCGGAGCATGATGTGTCTCTGGAAATCACACCGGAAGCAGAACAGATGGAGAGGAGCGGCCACTTGTGCTGCTGTGGTTGAACAGAAGAGGTCTCCACTGGGAAAGGGAAAGAAAAAACATAACATATATTACAGAATGAAGCCACAAGACAGAGAAGAGAGAAAAAAACACATTGTTCTTTGTAACAGCTTTTGTTGTTCTTTTTTTTAATCATTTGCAATAATATTGTTAGCTTTTTACCAAGTCATCATGAAATCAAAATTGACTAATCTTTTTGTTATTTTTTATTTTCATTTTTTTATGATGTGTTTACTGGTATGAGGGCGGGGCAACCTGTCACTCACATGTGATCTATATTAGTAATACTAATTCCAATTCGCTGCAGGTACCTGAGATTTTCCTATTGGGTTTTATAATAATTTTTTTTATATTTTTTTTTATGTGTAAAATAAAGCCTGTGGTGAACATAACTTGACTTACTTTGATGTTTTGTTCTACAACACTGCACAAACTCACACCCCAAACTGCCTTATCTAGTTACATATTAAAACATACGTTTTCAAAAATAAATATAACTGCTTCAAAATGTGCATTTTTTGCTATAGGTGTCCGTAATATACATTGTAGAAAAAAACATCAAAATATAGTCAAGTTATGTTTACCACAGGCTTTATTTTACAAATAATTAGAAAAACTACATTATAAAATCTCAGAGGAAAATCTTGAAAGGAACCAGCAGTGAATTAGTCTTCTGGGCTCTGACGTCATACCTGCACAAACCACAACCATCCAATCAATTCCCCATGTACAAAATCACACTCCACCCAACATTTTTCTTGTTCAAGAAGCTGAAAAGACTATCGCAACTTCCGCTTTCAATAGTTCTTCAGTGTGACAATTTATTTGTCCCACTTTACATAAGGGGTCTTTAAGCTACTTTGTAATTACTTCAATAATAATAATAACATGTTTTATTGCAAAACACTTCTGCTGCTGTTGAGGTGGGATACAGGTTAGGGATAGGTTAGGTGGTATGGGTAGGTTTATGTCACGGATTCAGCCATTCCACCAGCATCAGACCCTGCAACTCTGCCCACTTGTTCAAACTCACCAGAGTACTGATTCCCCGCACCTGTCACTAATCACCTGGGACTTGCATATATACCCACACTCACCCACATCTGTGCATAGACTTTCCTAACTCTCTATCTTGCCATTGCCATTGCCATTTTCATGTGCTGTCTCCAACCCTTGTATAAAATCCCCGGTCATCCTGAAAGGACAATGAAATGTTATCATGAAGTTAAGTCATTCAAGTACATTTCACAACTCTGTGATACTTACCTGTGCTGTTTCTCTGAATCTCTTCAATAAATACCTAAGAAAGTTCTTCCTGTTGCCTATTCCACTGACAAAGTAAAATGGATCCCGGGACTCCTTCAACTTCTCAAACAGATCCGTTCACCGATCTGGTCCATCAACTTCGTCAGTCACTCATTCCGCAAGCCACCTCTTCCTCACCCGATCTGCCTGCCAGTCCCATGGCCCTTTGACGGAGAATTGCAGTGGCTTTCTTCTCCAATGCACTTTGCTGTTTGAAATGCAACCATAATTATTTTGCATGGATAAGGCAAAGATTGTATTCATCATTTCTCAGCTATCAGGCCACGCTCTCCAGTGGGCTAAACTATATAGGAACAAGCTGGCACTCTGACAAACACTCTAGATGCCTTCATCACTCACTTTAAAGAGGTTTCTCACTTATCACTGCTTACCGTCAAGGATTGTCATCTTCTTTGCGGACTCATCTCGCCATCTACGATGACTGCTTTGGTTTGGTAAAGCTCATTCAAAGATCCATCCGTGTTGCTTTACTGTCTGCGAACATGTTACCTTCCCTGCATTCTCCTCCTGCTGCCAATGCCACCACCGCACCTCCAGCACCAGTCCCCGAACCCATGCAAGTTAATTAATTTAATCTGTCACCTAGAGAGAGAAAGAGGCATTCAACAACATCTATGCCTCTTTTGCGGGGCTGAGGGACATTCATTTGATGTCAGAGTGTCCTGTACGACCACCTCACCCAGCGGTGAGTAACATTAATGTACATCCCAGAATAATCTCTTTGCTGCATATTCCTGCATCAGTGATGTCTGGCCATCATTATGTTTCAGCAAAGGCCCTTATTGATTCAGGCTCTGCAGAAAACTTCATTTCAAGAGACTTCATCGACCGCTTCCAAATCCCGAAGATCCCTTCGGTCAGACAGAACTGAATGTGCATTCTATCCTGGGTAAGCCACTTGGAAAAGGCTATTTATATCACTGCACTCCGTCCCTCAAACTATGCATCGGAGTAACCCACTCTGAATCAGTATCATTGCTGGTGCTGGATGGATCAATGGCCAACATCATCCTGGTTACAACAACATGCCCCTCATGTCTCCTGGACTACCGGCGACATCCTCTCATGGAGTGAGGACTTCTTTGATTCCTGTTTAAAACTTCCTATCCGAATCAAACCAGCAGCTGATTCTTCCAATGTGCTCTTACGAGCAACCGTTGTCCAGAGAAACACCACCAGGTCAAGATTTATGAGGAATCTGGGGCGTTCCAGGATGTGTTCAGTCAACAACAAGCCACACATTTACCACCTCATTGGCCATGGGATTCGTAAGAGAATTACTGCCTGGTGCCACCCTGGCTAAAGGAAGAGTGTACCCATTATCCATTCCAGAACAAAAGGCCATGGAGGAGTATGTAGAAGAGGTTCGTACCCTCAACAAACAGACTGTCATGTACAAATATCCCCTTCCTCTGGTCCCAGTGGCTCTAGAGAAACTATGAGGTGCAACCATCTTCACCAAGTTGGAACTGTGCAGCATGTACAATATCATCTGGATCCGAAGGGGAGATGAATGGAAGACCATCTTCATAACACCATCTGGGCACTAGGAATATCAGGTCATGCCTTACGGGCTGTCCAACTCACCCTCTGTCTTCCAGGCCTTCATGAATGAGGTGTTCTGGGAGTACCTCCATCGCTTCGTTATCATCTACATTGATGATATCCTCATCAATCCCAAAACGAGGTAAACGATCACCTCCTCGTTGCACAGGACCTTCAAAAGTTAAGACAACAACCTGTTCCATCATTCATCCATGCAGTTGTGTGCAGTTTTGGCCCACTTCCCTCTTCCGTGAAAGAACTTCAGCGATTCTTGGGCTTTGTAAACATCTACCGACATCATCTCCGACTTCAGCACCTTATCAGCTCCTCTTTCCTAACTGTTATGCAATAACCCCACGTCTCTGTCCTGGACTTCAGCTGCAACGGAGGCATTCACCACCGCTCCCACCTTAATCCATCCTAATCCAGATTTACCATTGACTGTTGAAGTTGATGCTTCCACCACTGGTGTGGGAGCAGTGTTGTCACAGCTCCCTGGGGAGCCACCTAAACTTCATCCATGTGTCTTTTTCCCCAAAAAGTTTTCCCCGGTGGAGCAGAACTATGACATCAGTACTTCTCGCTATCAAGTTGGTGTTGGAGGAATGGCATCACTGGCTGAAAGGGGGCTAACCATCCCTTTGAGGTCATTACAGACCGCTGGAATCTAGAATATCTCAGAGAGGCTAAACGTCTGAACCCTTGCTAGGCCCATTGGGCCTTATTCTTCACCCGATTTCAGTTTACTGTTCCCTACCGTGCTGGCACGTAGAATCTGAAAGCAGATGCCCTTTCTCGTATGCATGCACCTGATCAACTTAACAGTAATCCAGAGACCATCCTCCCTCCAGCCGCCTTCGTCTGTCCTATTTAATGGGCCCTGGACGACCAGATCGCAGAAGCTACCTGCATTGAACTGCTCAGCCGGGAGGTCCGGAGGGACGGATTTATGTTCCATTTGCTCTGCAACTGTTCCTCGTGGACTCTGAACACATTTCCCTAGGGTGCGGTCATCCAGGCAGTCATCAAACCCTCTCGCTCAACCGCAACTGTTATTGGTGGCCTGGCATGTCTAAGGAAGTCAAAAGCTTTGTCAAAGACTGCATCACATGCGGCATCTCCAAGTCACCACGCCATCTTCCTGAAGGAAAGCTCCAACCACTGCCCATTACTGGCCGACCCTGGTCACACCTAGGAGTGAATTTCATCACGGACCTACCTGTCTCTGACTGTTTTACCTGTATCCTTGTGGTTGTGGATCAATTCTACAAAGCCTGCCGCCTCGTCCCCGTTACAGGATTACCACCGCCTATCGTGACTACTGAGGCCCTATTCACTCATGTGTTTCACACATATGGCTTACCTGTGGACGTTGTCTTGGATTGTGAACCTCGGTTCATCTCCAGAGTATGGACTGCATTCTTCCGTCTCCTAGGTGTGTCAGTGAGTTTAACATCTGGCTACCATCCACAATCGAATGGGAAGCTAACAGGAGTAAGATGCTTCCTGAGATCTTATTGCCATTGCCTCCAACACAGCTGAAGCCGGTATCTTCCCTGGGCGTAGTATGCTCAAAACTCTCTGCGCCAACCTACCACTGGCTTAACACCCTTTCAGTGCGTACCCGGCTTCCAACCGCCCATGTTTCCCTCGTCAGGAGATCAATTCAGAGGTTCCAGCTGTCACCCACTGGTTCCAGGAGAGCGAGAGGGTCTGGGACTCATAAGCACATGTCCATCTGCAAAGTGCAGTAAGGAGGCACAAGAGTCAGACCGACCTATGCAGAGCTGAAACACCCATCTACCAATCTGGTCAAAAGGTCTGGCTCTACACCAGGGACATACGCCTCCGGCTGCCCTGCCGCAAGCTGAGTCCCAGATACATTGGGCCATTTACCATTCCAACCCAGTCACTTACCGTCTCAACTTATCTTCACAATACAGAGTTTTACGTACCTTCCATGTGTCTCTGTTAAAGCCTCACCGACCTTCTTTTCTCCCTTCTGTCACGTATTCAACCATTCCACCAGTGTCAGACCCTGCAACTCCACTCACTCGTTCAAACTCACCAGAGTATTGATCAGATTTCATTAAAAATATTTTCATTTGTGTTCCGAAGATGAAACCTATTCATCTTATTATTATAGTCTTATTATTACTTTTTAAAAGAACAGATATTCCATTGTCTACATAAGTAGTCTTAATACAAACATTTACACAAAAATCTGAAAAATGTTAATTACCAGATGTTGCACTACAGGACGCTGCTTGAAATGTCATGCCAACCACTTATGTCCTGCTCATGAGTTAAGGTGTGATGACGCCAGCAGAGTGAGAGGCTTTTGGGAAATGAAACACCAGATAACATTGACTATGTATTGCCATTTATTTTATTATTATATACAGCAATGTATATCTGTCATTTGAAAAAAAGAAGAAAACGAGTAGATGATGATCATTGCGTTTTCAAAAGCACAATGTACAAAAATTGCACAGAATATACAATATTATAAAAAATTCAAGACAAAACACATGATATATTTTAGGAATTTAGGAACTATTAAAAAAAACTATGACAGGGAGCTCAAGACTTTATTAACGCACAATGCAACATTGCAGCTACAAACATTTCCCAATGTGATGTTGTAATTTCCCAATGAAAACTAAAAGTCTATCTTATCCTGTGAGATGTTCAATGATAACCCTGTTAGATCAAAAAGCTTAAATAAGGATGCATAATATATCCGTCTGAGCCATTATCAGTTTTTTATTTTTTAATCAGTATTGGTCTGAATTGGCTGATAACACAAGCCGATATTTTATCCTTTTCAGCCAGTTGATTTTTTATGCCAGGCAACAAAAGCACTGAACTGTTATTTATCTTTCCTATCATTCATGTTAGATGTTACAATGTCTGATTTTCACTTCTAGATGAGAGATTTGATTGTGAACACTGTTTTTAAGACAACAGACAACAGAATATATATAGGATACAGTAGTGGCTAAAAGTTATGTCCGGAGGGGATATTTGTTTTTAGTGATCCTACAAGTTCGATTAAACCATCAAAATATGAGGAGAATATTTTATATATTTTAAATAAAATTAAATATAAAGGAAGAACAAAACACTAAACGTTGTTAAGGTATTTATCAAACAAAATTACTTGGCAAAAAACAGCTAACTACAGCTACAGTTGCTATTTTACAATACAAAAAAAAAATGCATAGAAAAACAAAAGGTTCACAGGAAAAATCATACATTGACTACAATATAATCAGTTATTAATATTCTGTTGGTTTTTGCATGTTCATAATTTCTTTGTATGACAGCCTGGCTGGCCAAAAATTATGTCCGTACAATTTGGCATGTTTCAATGCGTTATCACACATAAAACAATTGACTTCGAGCAAAACCACACAAAATGATTACAAAATCTTGAACAAATTTGAACAATATCTGAATAAAGGGTGAAGATGTCAATTTCCCAAGGCCGGACATCACTTTTGCCCACTACTGTATATTATCAGTCAATGGCCTTGGTAAAGTTGCATCCCTAATTTTGAAAGAAGCTGAAATATGCAGTGCCACATGATCTATGTTTTAAAGTACAGTACTGTTGGCAATATATCCTGCCAACAGCTAAACAACACGCAACTTACATGAAATACAAAAGTTTGAAATAAACAAACACAAGAATATGTTTTACAAATAAACGATATAAAGTGGGGTCCAAAAGTCTGTGAAATGAAGACGAAATATGCACAATTTCTTTTTGACTAATCAAATAAGCGACTTTTCTCGAGCGATTTTCTTCTTCCATTGAAGCTCAAGATGCTCTTTATATCATCTCAAATCATGCTGGAGAACATCGACGTCAGGATCTAGATCAGTTCATCTCATGATCATTCTGATAATAGTTGCAAAATAGAAGAACTTTTGGACCCCACTATAGCAAATGATGAAAAACCCCTCTGATATCAGAGTCTTTCATTTAATCATTGTACACTGATGAAACACGGGTCTTTTCTGGCATTAGAACAGTGATGTAAAAAAGGCAGATACATAGAATAATGTACTAAACTTAAGGAGGGCGATATGGAAAGATATCATATTGTTCAGTCTCTCTACATATAGGCTCGTACTTCTCCCCGCCTGCTGCAGAGAGTGGCCATACTGTTTGGTCGTGACAATTTGGGATTGATCTGAGCTGAACAATCTTTCAGAGTGGCCTCTTGTGTTAGCTTCCCTCTCCTCCGTTTTACTCGCGCTTTGCTCTGCCCTTCCGCTTTCTCCTCCCGCTCTCAGCCACTGCCGGCTTCTCGTCCATCTTGGCAGCGTTTCCATTACTAGACGTCAGGGCTCCATTAGAGGCTCCGTTGTGAAGGGCTTTGCCGGGTTTGGACGCGGTCTCGCGGCGGGGCTGTCGACGGTACGTCTGGTAATAGAAATTGCCAAAGAGGATGATGAAGGTGAGGGCGTATCCAATCAGACACCAGTGCATCCACTTCGGGAACGGGCAGTCAGAGTACAGCGACAAGGCCGTGTGGCCAATGGTGACGTGAAACTGGATCTGTGGAAGACATTAAAATATACATGATAACTCATAAGTTCCCAGAGCCTGATCATTGGCTTAGACATGACTGATTTTCAGTTAGGGGCAGTTTTGAAAAATTAAACATCTTCAAAGTTGTTCTACAGGTCAATAGTGTGGGTTTGGTCTCTTATGCTCACTAAAGCTGCATTTGTTTAATATTGTGTAATTTGTAATATTGTGAAATAGTATTATCATTTAAAATAACTATATTGAATGTGAATATATTTTGGGGCCAAGCACCAAAGGTTAGTTTTCTTCTTTTTCCTCCACTTTTTAATCTATGGTAGCCCATAGAACTGTTGTTAAAAATTATGAAATTTGGCACACTGATAGAGGACAGTCTCAACATTAACCACAGCAATTTTGGAGCTTTTAAATGGATAGTTCACCCAAAAATGAAAATTCTGTCATCATTTACTCACCCTCATGTCGAACCAAATCCGTAAGACTTTCGCTCATCTTCAGAACACATTAATGAAGATCTTATTGATGAACTCTGAGAGCTTTCTGTCCCTCCATTGACAGCTACACAACTACCAATTTGACGTTTCAAAAAGTTCATAAAGAGATTTTAAAACTAATCCACATGAATCGAGTCGTTTAGTCAAGATTTTCTGAAGAGCCTTGTTCGTTTTATATGATGAACAGATTGAATTTAGGCTTTTATTAGCATTCATCAACTCACACATCAGTTGTGGGAAACGGAAGTTCAAGCATGTTCGCATGATTGGTTTGCTTGAACCAATGAGGATCATTCTCGTGTTAGCACATTTGAGCTTTCTGATGATCAATATGTGAATAAAAGACTAAATTAAATCTGTTCATATAAAGCGATCGAGTCTCTTCAGAAAATTGTGACTAAACTCCTCAGTTCATTAGGATTAGTGGATTAGTTTTATGATCTCTTATGGATATTATTTACGTAAAGTCCTACGGGTTTGGAATGACATGAGGGTGAGTAATTAATGACAGAATTTTAATTTTTGGGAGAACTGTCCAAAATCACACTTACGTTTATGCTAATAACTTTGTTTCCTCTGATTCCATGACGTTTCCATGACGATTTGACTGCATGTTCTTTTCCGGCATGAAAATCACTTACAACTTCTAAATGGTTTGTTCCAAAATCATAAAACTGGTCTTTTGATTCAGTGCAGCATACCGAGTCGAATGATATCCAATTTTCCCATATCGGCCATATTGGGAGTCACCTATTTTGAATTCTGTCGTAAAAGGGTGTATTTTACGAATGGATTAGCTAATCATTGCTAAACTCGGTATGTTCTCAAACCCTGAACATACTCAGAAAGTTTCAGAACAGCGCCACAATGTATAATGAAATTTGCTATAATTAAAAATGCTAATAGCCTTTTATTATTTTTGCCTAATTTAATGAAACTGTTGATAGATTCCTTGAGACATACGAAGAACAATGATACCAATTATGTCATATTCGGTCAAACTTGTTGTCCACCATTTTGAATTTCTTTGAAAACCTACTTTTTCAAAGTGTTGGTCCGATTTTCGAATACCAAATTCGGCTTAGATCATTTTCGGACCATGCTGACAAAAAGTTATTATAAGCTTTTGGATTGACCGAACCATTCTCGAATAAAGCATCAACAAATTTGATGGCATGGAGCCAAGCTGATTCTGAGGCTGTAACTCTGCAAAGTTTCAGCATATTGACACCAAACTCTGTATGTGTCCTCTGTATTTATCCTCACACTGACCACACAACATCAATTATGTAACAGTGCCACCTATTGGTCAAATGCCATATGCAATTAAATCATATATGTGGTATTGTATTTTGACTAAAATCTAATAAAAATGTCTTTAATTACTCATTGTTACAATTGGTCTGATGCTCCCAGCCATATTATATGTTAAAATGTAATTTATTCCTGCGATCAAAGCTGAATTTTCAGCATCATTACTCCAGTCTTCAGTCAGTGTCACATGATCCATCAGAAATTATTCTAATATGATGATTTTCTGCTTCAAAAAACAGCATTTATTTGAATTAGAAATCTTTTGTAACATTATAACATTTTTTAGTCTTTACAACAATTTACTTCACCCTTACGGAATAAAAAAAAAAAAAAAAGAACATTATATTAAACATTTATCACATGTCCTGGAAGAGGTCATTAGTCACATGTCGAACATAATAAAGCTACTAAGGTAAAAATTAATGGCAATTCTGATGTTTAAACAGTTACTCGGCTTAAATGTTTTTGGGAAAACTGAATTGTATAAAATGCTTGATAGTGTGATGGTTATGACAGCGGAAGCTGCATTCTAGAAATATCAAATAAATGGAAATTATGTATTTTTTACTTCTTAGGGAAAAAAAGTGCAAAGAAAGAATCATTTTCAGTTTAACACTTTTTAAAAAATATATTACAACGGGGAAGTTATAATAATAAATAATAAATGATACTGAAGTAAAGAATCCTCAAGTAAACTCTGTAATTTGATGATAAAAATTGGGATAAAACAGAATCATATTTTTTTTCTAAAGTTCCCCTGACTGAAGAACCAACCTTGTACTCCACATCAGTCTCAAAAGCGGCACTTGTTTTTTCACACATGCTTGTGAACACATACCATTTGGATGATTGTCAGATATTTTTTCCACCACAGATATTTCTGTATTTTTGGACCAAATGCGGCCAGCCCATAATACAAGTACATCAAGACATGGATGGCTGCGTTCATATGAGCCCCGAAGAATGCTGCAAAACAGACAGATGCACATTCAGTCCATTTCATATGAGTGGAAGATTATCAGTACAATGTCAGATCTGATCTGTTATTCAGACAGATTTGATGTAATATAGCGCATGAATCATACAGAATGAACGACTTCTATGGTGTTGTTCTTTTCTGAGCTTGACAGTTATGTATTTCTCATTTGTGTTGTTGTCTATGTGAAATGTTTCTGTAGCGACTTGAGGGATTTCTCTATTCCTGCGTGTGGTGCCTGTGTATTTAATACTTACACTGTCCACCGGCGACCCATTTGATGCCAATCCACCACAGAGTGAACATGGTGCAGTGGTGATAGACATGCAGGAAGCTGATTTGGTTGAACTTCTTACGTAAGATGAAAAACACAGTGTCGAGGTACTCCACACCTTTAGAAATAAAGTACCACCACAAGGCTGCTGCCACCTGCCATCAAAAGAAAAGAGGTGTCTTTACTCAAGTATCATAACCCCGTTTTCACAGACAAGGCTTGAGTCTTGTCCCAGACTAAAAAATATTAAAAAAATACAAACCTACATTATATTTTATTATTTTATTTAAAATTTATTTATTTTATTATATTTCAGCATACACATACATTGCTAAACAGGTAATGAGCATTATCTAGCTAACATTTATAATTTATTTGGGGCTGAAATGTTATGTTACGCATATGAAACAAGCAAAGTATTTATCATAATGTACTTTAAATGTTCTGCTGTTGTTCATAAATACCAGTAGTGATGTTGTACAATGAGGGCGTAGTCACGGAAATAGAGTCATCAGTGTCCCAATGTGTAGTGAGCCAGCATCCTATACCGTCCAGTGCCGAATTCACGAACACGTTATACTGATTCACGAGCTCGGGAGCTGATTGTGACGCCTCAGGGTTTCTAACTATGTTCTCATTTGTTCCCATGGTTACTGATTATGTTCTTCACCTGTTTCTTGTTCAGTTCTCATTATCCCGTGTATTCAAACCCTCAGTTTGGTTATCTCTTTGTTTAGTGTTGTCGTTGTGTTACAAAGCAGTAATTACATTAACAAATTACATTAATTGAACTAACTTTTTTCGAACTAGCCAAGACGGTTCGTCTGATTTTCACCATATCATCTTCAGATCATGCTGACCAAAAGCTTTTTGAAAAACCCAACTGTTCTCAAATAACATGCAAATGAATCTTATAAAGAGCCTGTTAAAATGGATTTGAGGCTATATCTCCGCAACACTTTAGTATTGAAACGAATCTTGGTACATGTCGCTACATGTAGCATTTCGGCACAGCGCCACCTACTGGTCAGGAGTTATGAAAATGGCTGTGTTTGGCTATAACTTCTGAACGGTTTGCTCCAAAATCATAAAACTGGTCTCTTTTGATTCAGTGCAGCATTCAAAATTTATAATAAAATTTAAAAAATGCTAATACCTTTTGATTCATTTTGCCTAAATTAATTAAACTTGAGACATACCGAGAGCAATGACACCAATTATGTCATATTTGGTCGAACTTGCATAATTAGAAACAGTAACGGGTCCTGCTCTATGGATTTTCGTCATTGTTTTTGTAATGATTAAAGTTTTATGGCTGCTAATAGATATCTTGCTCTTATTCTTGTTATACCAGTTGTGACAAGCAGATTGCACATTTTAGAGAATTACATTAATTCAAAGCAAAGAAATCAAGTTTTAGAAGAGAAACACAGCCATCAATCATTCATTGTGAAATACAGCTTAACAAATGTATTAATATTATTTAATCTTTCTGGAAACACTCAAAAATGTTGTGTCCATGATAACATCACGATGGTTAATTTATACTGAAAAATAAGATAATTAAAAACTACATTTGCATTTAAAATGGTGCATGGCCTAGCTAAAAAAAAAAATACACTAGTATCTGAGCATGAAAGTAAGATGGTGTTTGTGAATGTAATAATGAAGTGAAACCGAACTCCCTGGTTATCCCACTCCGGGAACACTCTTTAGTGTATCGAGTAACTGGAGAGCAGAATTACGTGTCCAGTTTCAGTGCCGATGTCCGGGTAACACTGTGATCCTATGTGGGAAGCACACTCACCCTCACTTCATTGGGATCATCTGAGTAGTCGACGGGCTGGCAGATGTAGCTGTAGTTGGCCGCCCGTGCTGCAAGGAAGAGCTGGAATAGAACAGGTAATAATTGACATCTGGACTATTTCATTGAGGGAATGGCACTGAATGTGATGTAAAAATAGTTTGATCTGAGCTGCGATTGGTATGAAGGATAATTCCTATTCATTCGTTTCTTCACCTCATGCATAAGAGAGGGCGAATTTAGATCTAGGACTACCAAAGTTTTTAGATCTAGTATGAAAAACTAACGCTGCATCCCAAATCGCATACCATCCATCCTAAATAGAATTTGAAATTAGAACTGGTGTGTCCCAAATCGTAGTATGTTTATATGAGTATTCCAAAGATACCTGGATGGTCTACTATTTACAGTTAAGCCTCTTTCAGACTGTCAGTGCAAATCCGATCAGATTTAGCAAGTGTGAACGGCAAAAGGTCACATGAAATTAGATTTTTACAAAGAGCTACATTGATATGTGGTTTGAAATCCTATTCAAATCGAATTTCTGGAAATCCGTTCCAGTCTGACTGATCTGATAATAATAATAAATAAATACTAATAAATTTCGCATAATTTATGTGAATTTCTTACGCCACGTAAAACGTAAACGTCAGACGTTGTCATAGGAAACATGCTGAAAGTCGAATGAAATATATATAAGAATAAAGCGGCTCTAAATAAGACAAAATCTGTATTGCAAACAGTTGATGTTGTTTTTGACATCTAATTATCAACTAGGGGTGTAACGGTGCACAGAAGTCATGGTTCGGTACATTCCTCGGTTTTGGGGTCACGGTTCGATACGAGTTGGGTACATTTACATGTCCACCCATCTCCCCTTCCCCAGATTTCTGATTGCTTAAGAGAAGGAGATAAAGAGCCTACTTCACCTTTCCATGAGGAGACAGTGAGTAAAGCGGCACCTGAGGCTTCCCATTTCCAGAACACACATTTTTCATCACTGGACTGAACTGGTGAGACTTATACGAGTCACGACACAAATCGGCACAATGCCGAACGATTCTGTCTAATTATAATAGCGGAAACAACTTAAAATACTCCATCATTTAGTGTCATACAGATAAGAGCAAGACATCATTCGAAATCATTGTACACACAATAAAAACAAATCATTGTGCGTTTGTAACATAAAGAAAACAATCAGGATGCCGCTTTCTGCCGTCTCGGTTCCCTTTCTGTGAAATTTGTGGACAAACACAAATCGGATCTGAACAGTTATAATTTCAATAATTTCAGATCAGATTCCAGTCACACAAATAATCGGAATTGGACTTCGTCGGATCTGTGTATACACTCTAACGGCTAACACTGCCCACCACCCACTGCGCGCTGGACAAGGATTCGATTAGAACTACAAACATGAATGAATAAAAAGTGTTAAAAAACTACAAACATGGCGGATATGCGAGTCCAACAGTTAAGTAGAGAGGTTTAAATAAAGGGTTTGAGTGATTAATAATCAGTTTATAACCTGACGAAAAGATATTTATTCAATGATATCAACATTATATTTCATCTGCAACAGCATTGTGAACTTTTATAAAAGTTCATTAACTTTTAAATACATTGTTATGCAAAAACATGAGGAGAGTCTCCGCATGAAAGACCCACGACTGAAACGAAAAAGGATGCAGCATAAGACATTATGGTCTATGTTAATAAACTTATGGTGTATGGTAATAAAAATGGGAGTTTGCAAAAAATAATGAGCAAATGAGCAATAAACCAAAACAATATAAAGTAAGATTAAACAGAATCTCATCAGCAAATGACAATTTTCACATTTCAATCAATGTTGGCTGATTTAATTAATTTCTCAAACCTGACTTCTGACCATCATGTATTCTGTCCAAATGAAGTTGATGTTGCTGAATCATAAACACCCAGAAAGATGGTACAGTAGTTACAATTCACTGCTAAATATAGCAGTAATGGTACATGTATAACAGCTAGCACGAGCACCACTGTACTGCAGTTATTTGGCGCTGATGAATATGCAGTTTCTAATAAACGAGGTGTGTATTCACCATAGGCAGATTTAAACTGAAACTAAATAACAACACTAAATAATCATTCTCAAAAAGGATAAACACAATAAATATGTATGCATGAAGCATAAAACCCCTGCTGAGAGTTTGGGTGAACTCACCTCTTTGAAAATGAAGAAGTTAAGGATGACCATGCTGAAGTTGTAGATGATGAGGGTCTTCCTCAGCTGGAAGGCTTCTCTGCCCTGCATGTACTTCGGTCCCAGCCAGAGGAAGAGCAGGTACGAGGAGCTGATGGCCAGCGTGGGCAGCGGAGAGTCCATCAAAGGCCATTTCTGCACACGCTTGTCTACAAACAGACATGAGATGATCCCTTTATTGCGGTTTTATCTGTAATCTACAAATGTCTATGAAATGCACTTGCATCAGTTTTTCCTGTTTCCTGGCAAATCAGCACATTAGAAAGATTTCTGAAGGATCATGTGACACTGAAGACTGGAGTAATGATGCTGAAAATTCAGCTTTGCATCACAGGAATAAATTACATTTTAAAATGTATTCAAATAGAAAACGGTTATTTTAAATTGTAATAATATTTTACAATATTCCTGTTTTAACTATTTTTGCAGCCTTGGTGAGCAGGAGAGACTTTTAAAAAACATTAATTAATTGGGATGTTTCCAAACTTTTGACAGGTTTTGTATCTATTCTACTTCTAGTCCGATCGATAATTGCCAGCATTGTAGAATATAATTTCTAACATTTGCATTCGTTAAAGTCTGTTCTTGTTCACTAAAAGTGACGGTCTTATGGTCAAAATCTATCAATTCCTGCTCCCGGCATTATTAATTCACATGGATATCATGCATCACATTCAGATCACTGAAGTCAAGACCAGTTTACCTGCAATAGTGAGACTCCATTTGTAGAATTCCACAGTGTCGTTGATTATATGCTTTAAAATATCCATCGCTGAGACTCAAATCTGAATGGTCTGAGAACATAAGAAAGATAAGTTGGTGCAACGGTAAAATAAAACACACAATGGAATTGGAAAGCCATGTGGTCGTGCTTTAATACATTGGTGTGTAGTTTGGGAAAGGTTTTATTAGAGTGATGGTGGGGATGGGGAAAGGCTTTATTGTGATGGGGAGGAGGAGGTGGGGTGTAATTCAGCATCAGCACAAAGACTAGAACAGCACGTGTCAGCAGCACAGATCTGCTCAACACGATCTGAATTACAATGGTAATAAAATGACACATTATTCATGAAGAGACACACTTGCATCCGGTTGAACACACTGTATAGGCCAATCGGTCAAATATGTCGTTGCATATCAAACGCCATCACATGCAGCCTCTCCCAAATCACCATTAGAAGAACCAAGAAGGCTTTTATTATTAGTTCCTCTAAATGACGACAGGTTAACGAAAGATGCGAGGCAAACATTCAGGGATCAATCGCGCAAACGTTTCGATGCGGCAAACGCGCAATATCGCTGCGTTTACAGTCTATTCTCTCTTATACCCCTAAAATACTTAACAACATCACAGACTTCACATTAAACTGACATTTGGCGTCGTTGATTGAATGATTTCCGTTCTTACCGTAGCGAGATTAAGATCTCTTTCTAATGACATTCAGCGCAAGGTCGCGCGCTCCC
Source organism: Scardinius erythrophthalmus (assembly GCF_964197995.2). Lineage (NCBI taxonomy): Eukaryota > Metazoa > Chordata > Actinopteri > Cypriniformes > Leuciscidae > Scardinius > Scardinius erythrophthalmus. The sequence continues at coordinate 35,394,945 of NC_138236.1, forward strand.
GTAATTCCGTGCTGTGAGGAACACCTTCTTCCCGGATTTATCCGGATCTGCTCAAAGGCCTGTGGCTGAAACAGACGGCAGTAAAAGCATCGGTGTGTAGAGCATCCTAGAGGGTTACTGGCATCACTGCGGCTCTCGGGTCGCTCCCCTAGACTCTCACAGCAATGAGAGAGCGCGGCTCAACTGCGCATGCGCAGAAACAGGTGCAATCCTCTTGATTTTAAAACCTTCAATCTCTACTCTGCCCTTAATATTAGATGATGTGAGGTTTGATAAAACACTAGAGACTAGACAATCATTGATGATACTTTTATGTGAAGTGCAGATATCTGATGCATATTAATATATGTATCCAAAATAAGTATTGGATTGCCCTACTGTTTATTTGGGCAGGTGATTAACATCTTTTAAATAGGCTAGTTGATAAAAAACTTGTGTTCTCATGCTTGCCCAAATTCATTAAGCATTACATATCCACCCTCACATAAAACAGGCAGAAACCCTGTGGTTATAGTTCATTCTTGAATGCTAATAACAGTGATAACAGGGAGAGCAGAAGCCATTTTGTCTTAAATGTTCCCAGCATACTAATTTTATTCATTTAGCTCATTAATTTGGTACAATTTATTAGCACTTTAAGACAGTTTTTATGCAAATTTACTTTAAAAATCACCATTCTAAAATGTAATGCACCCTGCATGAAATAACGTTTCATTTGTTTCATTCATTAATTTGCTGCTTTAGCAATCGATTTCCTATTAAAGATGAAAATTAGTTGGTAGCAAGGCTGCAGCCCCTGGAGACTTGGCCCCTAATATAGAATGGGAGAAATTGGGCCGCCCGGGAGCATAATAAAATCTCAACTCCTAGAATAAAACTAAGAAGGGTAACGCATTTTTTTTCTGCCAAGCTCTAAGGCCCTGTTTACCGCTGCTATTAAGATGCGTTTTGGTCGATCGGATCACAAGTAGACGAGGGAGACACATTTACACCTGGTGTTTTAATCCGTCTCTTTTGTCCACTTTTAAACACTTTTGTCCTGATTTCTTCAAAGGGGAGGGTCTATGGGCGGATAAATGTATGGGCTTTCAATCTAATGGACAAAATAAGCTTGTGCAATTTACATTTGATTGCGACCAAAGACGATGGAAAAAGCAGCAGCTTTTTTTCTGCTCTGACAGACGTAAGATCAGCCGAACGCTGTGAGTGTGTGTTAGAAATCAGGAATGGTGAAAGAAAATTGTGATTGGTGCATTTTTCCATCTTCAAATGAAACTTTGGTCTTCAGTCGACAAAGTTTAAATCCTGTCTGTCTACAGCTCTTCCCATAATGTTCACGCATCAGGTCAGTAGACGGAGATTAGACGGTCTTTTGTGGCTGTTTGAACACATTCGACCAAATGAGCGTTTACACTACAAGAGCAATCCGGTCTAATGCGTTTTTGACTGCCTCTGGAAGTGGTCGAAAGTGGATAAGCTTAAAACATTTTAGACCCCGTTTACACCTGTATTTAGCGTCGTCCACTTGTGATGCACATATAGTAAGTTCCTGATGTTCACAAGAGAGCCTAGCCCTAATTAGGCCTTATCAGTGACTGAGAGTGCCCGTCTCTACCTCATTAGCCCCACAGGGGAGAGTCACAGAAGTAAAGAGACCACCAGAAAGGGAAAGAGAGATGGGGGTGAGAGCTTAATTTTATCCTATTTTTATTTTATGCTCTCGCCTCCCTAAACCTCTCCACCACCATCTCAACGGCAGTGCCGGGAAAGTCTGGAAGACGAGACTGGGGAATCGAGGAGGACGGTCTTATCACTTTCCCCCGATGCACGACAGATTAAGCCTCAGATGCTTCTCCACTGCCACCATAGCTGCCATGGCCGCCTGTTAGCGACTGCCAGGAGATAGACCCTCGCCTTGGTCCAGGTCTTTAAGAAGGTCGACCTGGTATGCCTGCAGCATTGGATGATGTGCAGGGCACCACCGACCTGACCTGCCACTGCATATGATTTGCAAACCAGCCTTGATGTTGTCTGGCACTAGTCTGGCTATCACCAGACCAAGCTCAATCTTTTAAGATTTAACATTAGTCTTGGGGTTTTTCAGGAAATTCGAAAGGAAATATTTCGCAAAACTGCAATGGAAACTGTTTTTGTGCATTTACAGGTAACCTGACGTAGATGACTCGGTAGCCTGTGTTTGGCCAGAAAACGAGACAGAGTTCTTTATTAAATTCATAAAAGACAAAAGAGTTACAGGAATTCTGGATTCTAAACCTCAAAGAAATGCCACAATCCAGACCTCGAGGCAGAAATGAGGGAGAAACAGCCAGAAACACCTCATATGAGCCGCTCACAAGTATAAGGGTCTTTCCTTGCCATTAATGCTTGGAAAACACACATACGTCTCTTTCGATTAATAATAATGGCCAGTGCAGTGGCTGGGATATACATAAACCTACCATCGTCTGTTGCCATGATTTTTGGAATGACTTTACTTATCACGAGAGGAGAAGTTTTAGTCGCATAACATCGGTTAATGGAAACAGTGTCATTTCGCAATAGTTTTTTGTCGACATTTAGAAAAAAACTGTAATGGAAACAGGCCTACTGATTTGTTATCCAGCACCTACACAAAGCAGCTTCCTGAAGACAAAGAAGCTGATGTTAGCAGGCACTTCATTTATCTGCTCGGGCGCACTGTGAAGTATTGGCATTAAAGGGGTCATATAATGCCATTTTTGTACAAGCTAATTTGATTCTTTAGGGTTTAAATTAAAAGTTTGTAATATACTTTAATTAAAAATTCTCATTAGTATTGTAAGAAAACACTAATTTTACCTGGTCAAAAACAGCTCTGTTTTCAGCACGCCGTTTAAGTGCATGTGTCTTTAAATGATAATGAGCTTTGCTCACCCCGCCCCTCTGTTCTGTTCGTACACCGTTTTTAACACAATAACACAATAACCATAACGCGTTGTTCATTATAAACGTGGGATTATGAATTATATTGATAATGTCGTATATAGAAAACATGCTGTAATGTACCCTGAGTGTAAACCTTAGCCGCATTCATCGTGAAGCGTGCAGCAAGGTTTGCAAATTTGCAAAGATTAATATAAATATTAATATAAAGGTTAATAAAACACTACACTCACTTCTGGAGGTTCAGCAGGAACACGTTGGTACCAATCCGTTTTTTCTCGTTTGTAAAGCTGTCTGGTGTGAAATGATTCGCACAAACATTGCGTCAATCCTTTGGGCATATCCCTTCAAAAACAAAACTCGGCCACTGCGTCTTCAACGGTTCGGATTTAGGAACATCACAAATGACTGCTGTGTTCAGGGCAGGACTTAGGGTGGTGGGGGCCCCTGGGCTTGAGTCACTTTCGGGCCCTACCTTCTATACATTACTTTAAATAGAACAAAATGATACATACACAAGCTATGTATTAGAGCTACACAATTCTGGATAAACTGAGAATAAAAATAGAGATCACGATTCTGAACAAACAACTAAACAAAATAACATAATTTATGTTAATTGCTGAAGTCTATAAAAATGTTTAATTAATCTGAATTATTTATTTAAAAAAAAACTTGGGTTTGAATGAATGATTCAATTCCTCAATCAAATGCACTTCGTGAGCTTAGAATTATAAGGTTCTATCTCCACTTTTGGTCGAAATTGAGTTTTTGAAATAATCTGATCCATTAGGTGTTTATTAATGCCTGTGTGATGTTATTTTTGTAAAAAAAATATTTTGTTAGTAGTTATTAATAAAATAAAAAGGTTCCATCTCAGTTTTGCCAGCTGGGATGTAAAAACTTTGATGCTCAATATCTCGGAACTACCCTAAACGGAGATAGAACCTTATAATTCTAAGCTCACTACTTGTTTCATAGATGAATCAGCATTTTTGAACGAATCTCCTGAATGAACGATTCAATGACAAATGTTTTTTTTTTAAGTCATTTGTCGCCATCTGGTGGCGTAACAATATAATCGATCCAATCGTTATTTGAAGTGCAAAGCTACTTTCAAAAGGTGACTAGTACAGTATACAGTGTTACATGTTAAAAAAAAAAACGTTATAATTTATTTATATGACCACTGATTGAAGCTTGAAAAAGTTTTTCTAATAAATAAATAATGATTTAAAAAAGTTCAAAGTGATCATGTGTTTATTTGCAATGCATAAATGTCTTGGTCAGAATGAGAATAAAACACTTATTTACCTGGAAAACATATTGAAAAACAAACAAATACCTTGTAAGGTTGCAATCATAACAAATCATTTGTATTACATATAAATAGCTAAATCTATGAGTGTATAAATCTTTAAAAAACTGTTCTTGGTAAGTGCTAACATATTGTATAGATTATACATCTCCAATATACATATAGGCAGTGTTAGGCTGACTTTGACCTACAGTATGTCTACTACATCACATAAATTACAATCTTAGAGAATAATATATAACAAAATTAAATAAGCATTTTCTCATTACCATGGCATTTTAAAGATCATTAGATGTAATTTAGTACTCTAGCAAAAATACATAAATAGAACTTCATAGAACATATGCCTAACTTTGTTCAAATTTAGTGGTATAGGCTAATATAAGATAGCAATTATAATATAGGAAGTGCCTTCAATTGCAAGAATATAGCAAAATAACTCAGAATAATAAATAAATATAACCAATATTATTTTGTTACCAAAAATAATAACAAAGTGCAAGATAAATTGTGTGTGTGTGCAGTACGTAAGTGTTGTAGTGAAAAATTTAAACTATGCACACAAATTAGAAATGTACAGTCAATAAAATAAAATAAAAATAGTACACTATCATATCTTAAGAAAGCAAGACATCAACAACAGAATCCAGAGGCTGATCATTTAAAACATCAACAGGCAAGGTAGAGAAAGAGAGAGAAGGGTAATCAGGTTATGACTTCATGTATGTCATCTCATTTTAAAGATATTAACATGATATATCTGGATTTCTTTGCAGCAAAGTCTTTGATCAAATCAGTAAAATCCACCTTACGTAGAAGGTCACTCTCAATTGACATCAGAGTGAGATGATTTAATTTCTGCTGGACAATTGTGGATCTTAGTCTATTTTTTACTAGTTTCAGTTTGGAGAAACTGCGCTCCCCACTTGCATTTGTGACTGGTAATGTCAGGTAAAGTCTGAGAGCGACATCCACATTTGGGAAGATGGTCTGTAGTTTTCTTTCTTTAATGCACAAAAGAAGTTCCCTAGCAGATGATGGCTCATCATGGCAGATGAATTCTTTGAACTGGATGATTTCTTCGCAAAATTCATTTTCCAGGTCAGTGTGGTATCTCTTCTGTAGATCTGCTGCTTTTTTATGAAGATGTTCTGCAGAGAGGGTAGATATGTTGTTCAGGAAACCAAAAGTGCTGTTGAGGTCATTATAGGACTGAAAACGGCGATCAAGTTCAGCCAGCAGCCTATCCATCACAACTAGAAACACACCTGATGAGAACCGTTCTCTTCCTGATAAGTGAACCTCAGGTGTTGCAGACTCACCCACATGAGTCTTGCGTTTTCTTTGTCTTTGTGTGTCTTGTTTGTATGTTTCTGAAACGGTGGGAGACATCGCTTTTGCTTGGTCTTCAAACAAATCAAATTCATCTCTCAAACCAACAATATATTCCCGCAGTGACCTCACCAAATCAACAGCATTGCACAGGTCCAGATCTACAGCTTGAAGTGCAACACTTGTCCCATGAAAGCGTTGGAGAACATAATTCCACATAGTGCAAAGAAATGCAGTCTCAAGCCTGTTCATTTTTTTATGCAGTGACCAAGCATCATTTTGTGTTGTCGGGTTCTGTTTGCTGTCTTCTGCAATGTTCATCAGTGACTCTTGAATATTGGCATAATTTCTGCACAGGGCCTTGGTGGCCTGTGCATGCGCAGCCCACCTGGTGTCAGAGAGAGATTTTAGAGTCTCAATGCGGTGGTTTTCATTAGGCTGCAAACCTGCAGTTACCACCTTCCATCTAGCTGTGGATTTCGAGCAGAAGTTGAACAAAGTCTGAATGAAGTTAAAAAAATCGGCGGTCTCTGTGCAGCAGTTTACGCTATTAACTCCAGCCAGATTAAGCGTGTGCGCGGCGCACGGCACCCACTCTACTAGTGGATTAATGTCTTTGATGTGAGCTTGCAGCCCGTTGTACACTCCTGCCATGTTTGCGGCATTATCATAGCACTGTCCACGGCAGTTACTAATATCTATGTCCATCTCATGTAAAACTGTGAGCACTGCATCACAGAGTGCCTTCCCTGTGTGGCTAGATATAGGGAGAAATTTTAAGAATCGCTCTTCTACGAGGCCCTCGGGTGAAACATACCTTATAATAAATGTTAGCTGATCAATGTGCGTCATGTCGGGAGTTGAATCAATGCAAATGGAAAAGTACTTTGTCACTTTCACTTCAGCAATGATTTCAGAAAGCACTCTATTGCTCATTAGCTCGATAAATTCGTCACATGTTTTTGATGAGAGATATGAGGGGGTTCCTACCCCAGCATTGCCATATATCTGTATGTGTGATTTCAAGAATGGGTCGAATTCACTGATCAGTTCCAGGATTCCCATGTAATTCCCATTGTCAGCTCGACCAAATATTTCACTGGAGCCTCGGAAAGCCAATCCCCGCTCTGACAGAAATTTTACAACTGCAACCACTCTTTGCAAAACTTCACTCCAATAATTGCATTGCGACTCGAACTGCTTTTTAAGTTGAGAATCTATAACTCCGTCAGCTGCTGCTCTGTTGATGTAATTAAACATAGCCTTTCTATGACTGTCACTATTCTCGTGCTCGGCAATGCGTCTGGTAGCATGTTTCCAGTCATTATAGCCAGATTCAAAAAGGGATTGACCGTCACCCTCGCCAAAAAGGCGGCAAGCAAAACAAAACACACAACCGGTGGATGGTGAGTAGAGCAACCATTCTCTGGGCAAGTACTCACCATTCAAATGCTTGCGTTTGAAATGAGTTTTAGAAAACAGTCTCTTCTGATGTTTGTAGTGGCGTTCAGAAGCCTTGACATTAGCATCCTTATTTTGAACGGACTCCGGACCTTTTCTCGCCCAATAAGCACGCACGCTTTCATCAATTTTACCCCAGCGAGCAGGATCAGTGGATAAAGAATCTGTAGTTGGACATTGTTCGGTCGCTGTTTCTGACTGAAGAGATGATGATTCGTTGATGGGCTCCCCTGCTCGTGAATTCAAATTGTCTCCAACCGTTTCTTCCAGCGGGTTTGGGTTGTTGTCCTCTGGATTCTCTGCTTGCACGTCAAGTTGTGGTGTCACGGGTGTAAAAAATCCAGTAATCCTTTTCATTTTACTGATAACTTCCTTTTTGCGTTGCTGTCTTTCATTCTTTAATTTTCTTTTAAGCACGCCACTCTGATACCGTTTGTCCGCCATTACATCACTGTCACTGTCAGGTTTTTTCAACGGCAGTAAACGAGGCACTGCACGTAACTGCCAATAACCAATCAGCAAACCTCAAGATGACTGACATTTAATTTAGCTAATTAAATTACATTTTTCATTGCAGGGCAGGACCAGGTAACAATGCTAGACCAATCAACAAACTTTAAATGAAAAATTAAATGACTGACATATTATTGAAAAAATCTAACGTAAACGGGCGGGGCCCCCTATTGGGCGGGGCCCATGGGCTTGAGCCCAGTCAAGCCCAATGGTAAGTCCGGCCTTGGCTGTGTTCCTTATTACACCGAAGAACAATCGCAGACGCCATTCTGCTCATAGACAACGCTCCAGTGAGGGTATCAACAATGACGCGCGGACTAGAGCTTGCTCACGAGCGAGGGCGGGTCTGTGTTGAAACTCTGCTGTCACTCACCAATCGTGGGAGGGGCGTCGATTTTGTGACGTCACAAAATCGAACGGCTTGATTTCAGAGAGGGTCAAACATATAAGGAGATAAAAAAAAAAAACACTGGATGGATTTTTATCATTTTATGATGGTTGTGTACAGGCACTGCCAACACACATTTCAGTACAATCAACTTGTAAAAGTGCATGTACCATTATATGACCCCTTTAAATCTTCTATCGCATATAAGATTTATGCTTCCCCATATAGTGACATACTGTTTATCCGAAAAAGCTTCTGGAACAAGAAAACATGAGGGCGGGACTTGAGGAATTGATGGTTGGATGGTTGTGGTTTGCTATTAGTTGATCTCATGTGAGCATCCATCTGAAGTACCGGTGTTGTGCCGAATTTTGACCCCCGCCAAATGATTACCTCCCTAGCATTGGTAGGGTTAGAATTAGTTGTGGGGGAGGGATTAGGATTAGGGGTGGTGTTAGGATTAGGCAATCAGGTACTGACTTCAACGAGGGGGAAATAATTTTTCCTACTTCGAGCACTGACTACAAATTATCTCAACTAGAGCACTATTATGGAGTAGCACAAAATACACAAAAATTTAAATATGCTTTGAGATTCCTCGAACAATTAACATGCAACATGGCTATCTTATACTCAATGCTACTGGTAATAATCAATAGTCATTATAATCAAGAACCAAGACAAAACTCAAATTATATCAGAGCTGCGTTCTATCCACCCTACTGTATGGCGCAGAATGCTGGAGAATGACAGCAAGTGACATATGCCAACTGTCAGTCTTCCACACAAGGAGTCTGAGAAGAATCTGTCGGATTTTTTGGCCAAGCAAGATATCAAATGAGGATCTATTAACAAGATGTCAACAAGACAGCATGGGTAGCATTGTAACAAAGAGGCGCTGGAACTGGATTGGCCATGTTTTGAGAAGAGAGCAAGAGAGCATTCCAAGAGTAGCCCTTCATTGGACACCCGAAGGTAGAAGAAAGAGAGGACGACCAAAGATCACCTGGCGTCGCACAGTAGAGGAAGAAATGAAATCTATGAACCTGACATGGGGAGATGTCCAGAAAATAGCCCAGAATCGACCAGAGTGGAGGACCTTCGTTGCTGCCCTACATGCCAGAGGCATAATGGGCAGTAAGTAAGTAAGTAATTATAATATAATAAAGTACAGGATGTGCTCTCTGAATTGAAAATCTGAAATAACACAGAGCAATAAAGCCAGAGATGAACAGTTTTTTTTAAATGTATTGTCATAATATGTGTCCTTTTATGTCAGATTCTTAAATTTAATCAATAAATTCAATCAGAATAAAAAAGACACTGTATGGCCATTACCGATTAAATGAAACCAGTGTCAACAAAATGGTTTAACAGGTACTGTTGGGCAGCTTTGGTGGCATGAATATATTTACACAGCAATTATAATTGCATAAATAATTTTGATATTAATGTTTAAATATAAAAAAAATGTAATGTAAAAATATGCCTTGGCATGACAGTGGGAATTTCTGACTGTCTGGCATATAACTGAACAAATCAAACAAATTTTTTGCTCCATAAAAAACATGAATTGTCGATTTTGATTTTATGTTGAATATTTAGTGACTCTGATGTCGTCTTAGCGCATGGTGTTTGTTTAAACTATTAGACATTTTGAGACAGTATTTCAGAGAACATGATAATGTTGTTTCTTTTTTTTCTTTTTTTTTTTTACTTTGCATTGTTTAATAAAAATAATGCACAATACATTTTACAATTAGAAACAAGGATTGTTTACACAGAAACTGAAATACAGCTGTATGCTTTCCCATGTTATTTCAACTATTCAGAGGTCAGTATTGAACACTGAATTATTCAAAGGAAACGTCAATTTAAACTGCACGTTCAGTTTTAACAGAATTGAGAAACAGGCTCTGTTCTCTCCTTTTTGATGGTGCAATCTGTCGGAAGGCAACAAATCAACAGTCCACGAGCAGACGCATGCAGCCTTACCTATGTTTCACCCGTTTCAATTGAAACAGGCCCCGCCCTCCAAGGGGGGCCCCAACAGACCAGCAAAATCCCATTCATTTTCTCCGTAGGATATTGATTTTCAGCCATAATGTCTAAACCATCAAGGTAGATTGACCATGAGCTACGAGGTTGTGAAACGAAAGTTTCTGCTCCTATAAAAGCCACAAGGTATGAAATCAACCTTGTTATTTGCGATCTTCTGGAGAAATACTACACTACCCACAATTCTAAGCAAAACACTGACGTCTCTGATTGGTCGAACTCGCGAACGGCTTAAGCGATCTGAAGTATAATATCGGTAGTTTATGTGTTTATACCTTTGCCTTTTTTGCCGTTAGGTTAAAATGTTATTTTGAGCAGGAAAATAATTTTAAGAGGAAATGAAACATATGTGGCCAGTGGTGCTGAAAAATGAAAGATATTGGACAACAAAAAATTATTGGATTTAAAGGTATTAATAACCAAGTAAAATAGATAAATAGCCAAAGCTACAGTAACATGTGGGTGGCAATAAAGTACCTAAAAGCTGTCACAAAGAACCGGCAAAAGTAATGATTATGAATATGTAAAATATAGCAAGGAGACATTTTAATTGTTTATTAATAAACAAGTGTTTTCTGTGTCGGCTGCAAAGATGAAGTTGAGGATGTCGACTCGCAATCTTCGCAGTAGTGAATGTGCCAGAGAGAAATGCACATTTCATACGGACTACATAGTTTTGTTTCGTTTCGAATTGTTCTGTTTAAAAGTAGAGATTTCAAGCTTTCTGTAGACAACAGATATATTTCTCAGGTCTGTGAGACGGCGCCTCCATGTCGTATATATTTAGCCTACTTCTTATTTATTAAATCCATGTAATTGGTTGATGAAACATTGATTAAAATTAACATACAATTAATATATAACGAAATTCACTTTAAAGAAAGGTTTTGTGCTTTCTGTTTGAGATCTCTGTGAAAGCTTTAAAGTAGTTTTTTAGTGCCGCTTTCAGAGTGCTCACGTCCGTAACCGGGAACTGACACGTTCGTAACATTGTTTTTTCCTCATAAATGTGAACACGAAAAATAAAATAAATATATTATGTTCTGTGGAGAACCAACCCTTCTTTATCTGGTGGGTAGTATTACTTTTTTGCTCAGTGTAATTCACAGAATTACTAAAAAATATTTTGCCACCTAAAAGTTAAAGATTTTTTTGTGTCACATCACGCATGTGTATTTCCCTTGTATTAAATATAAAATGCATGTGTAGACTTATATTTTTCTAATGTCTGGACTCCTTTATTAAGGGAGTATGGATATATAAACTGAAAAGACTCCGGCCATTCCATTCCCTTTTTACTCCATTTCGCTCTTTCCAAGATACTTTCCCACTTGCCACCTGACCACGCCCGCCTCACCTGTTGTCTATAAATTGCTTCTGCATCTCTTGGCTCACTCTTTGCACTTTCTCCTGGCACTCTGATGTATATTGTGTGTGTCTTCATCAGTTAACGTGAGTTAATTTGTTTCCATTTGATTGTCTTTTTTATGATTTACTGTCAACTGTTAACATGTGCACTGTTGGTTGATTTCTTTGTTTGCCAGACATGTGCCATGAACCATGTGGGACGATTGTTTGTTTGATTCATGTTTTAACAGCCTGTTTAGTTGTGATTAGTAAATTCATATCCCTTTTGTTTATTTGTATTGTTTAATTTGTGGATTGACAACTGTCAATTAATTGTTGATTGTTATCTCTTTATTTAATTCTGCAGCACACAAACCATGCATCTCAACCAAAGACAACCGTAACAATAAATAAACCACTACTGGTGTTGCAATAAACCTTGCCTTCTCCTTGCTTCCATCATCACGCCATATCATCTGACGTCTTCTGACCGAGACTCTGTTTGCTCACCAAACCCCTCACTTCACCTGAACCATTTCCATTATACTACAGTTCCTTCAGTGGTCCTTCGAGCCGGAGACTGAGTGAGGGATACCATGGCAGGCATTGGTATGGATGGAAAAGATGAGAAAGAGTTGGAGTTGGAGAGGGCTCTCCCAGTTAAACCCAGTAGCACCTTATCCAGGCGAGAGAGGCATCAACCTGACCGCTATGGCTTCCCGGTTCCTGCTAGGAAAGCCTCTAGTAAGCCCGAGAGCCTACCTTATCCCAGCCAAGCAGCCAAACCATCTTCTAACCCAATTGAAGCTGGAAATGGAGAAGTGGAGGATGAAGAAATCACCCACGATTATGTTCAGCCCGAATCGGTTGAGGAACCTCCACTTCCACAACTAGCTCCACAACCAGTTTCACCCTCACAGGGAGAGGGGAGACCTACTAGATCCAGAGGCAAGAGGGATAAGCAGGAGTCATCACCCAGGTCGAAGGCCACCTCGTATACTTACTTTTCTGGCAGTGGAAGTTCCCGAAGCTCGTGCAAGAGCCATGGTGTGGAGCTCACCTCTCGACAGGCAGCCATGATTGAGGAGAGGAGGAAACTTGGAGAACTGCAAGAGATCCAAAATCAAATCCAAGAGGAACAAGCCCTGGATAGCCGGGCTCGAGAACTGGACAGGCAAGCACAAGCGGCTTTAACAGAGCGAGAGAGGATGTCCCGATCTCTGACTCTACAGCGACGACTGCGGAAAGTTCACCGAGAATTAGAGGAGGCTCGGCTGATAACCTCATTCACTGGTGAAGTGACCACAGAACATTCACCTGCTCTGCCACCTCAAGAGCTGGCTCCTTTTTCAATGAGCTCCAGAGTTTTGGATTCAGGTGAACCTGTTGATCTGTACTCAGAGCAACAAGCTTGTTGTGTTGGTCATCCAACATCTGTCTCTGATCCTGTTCCAGTGAGTCAGCCAACCACTTCGTCGTTCCAATCCTTACCTCAGCCTGTCGATGCTGTGAGTCAGTCTGAGACTCTCCATCCTGTTCAAGGGAGCCACCCAGCAGTTCAGAGGTCCAGTCCAGAGCAGGCAACTCCCTCACCTCCTTCGTTCATCCATTTAGTGCGGACCGCACCTCGTCCTTCCCAGAGTCAAAGACCCTCAGATCCAGTTCCTGATACGTCCGCACCTCTTTCATTACACAAGGGCAGTGAAAGGACATCAGAGGGAGCCAGTATCATGGAGCTGTTAGTAGCCACTGCTTTTGGCATCCCCAAGCCAAGACTGCCTTATTTTGAGAGTGGGAGAGAAAGTGACTTTGTTTTGCTTAAGATGGCGTTGGAAAACCTGTTAGATATCCATGCTCACCTCTCTGAACAATATAAGTTCCAGGTTCTAATGGACCACTTGAGGCTGCCTACTGCGTACAAACTAGCTAAGTCTTATATGCATGCCTCAACTCCCTACACATCTGCTCTTGCTGCCCTTAAGGCAAAGTATGGCCAGCCACGGCAGTTGGTCCAAAGTGAACTAGCCAGCATCCTTCATTCACCACCTGTCAGATTCGGAGATAGCAATGCATTCCAGGAATTTGCTCTTTCTGTACAGTCATTGATTGGCATGCTGCGATCGGTGGACGGTGCAGGTGGAAGTGAATTGCGGTGTGGTTCTCATGTCGATAAGCTATTAACCAAGCTCCCCCTTAATTATCGGGACAGTTTTGTTGAGCACTGTTTGAATCGTGGTATCCTTAGAGATGGTGCAGAACAAACATATACCTTGGAAGACTTCTCTGACTGGCTCCAGGTGAAAGCCAGGGCCAAGAGTTTTGTCCCTGCCTCAATTGAGAGAAGAGAACCAGTTCAAAAGAGCCAAGTGAGAAAGGTGATGCCTACCACTATGTACCTAAGCGACACAGCCACTGTGGAAAGACAGCCTAGTGTCCAAGGAGGCCGTGGAAAAGGGATGACCATCCTTGGTAAACCCAAGTTCCAACCTTTCGGTCCGTACTGTAACAATAACAACCACTTCTTGGGAACCTGTCCAAAGGTGAAGGAGTTCAGCCCATCAGAACTGAGAACTTGGATAGAGAAGAATGATCGTTGTTACAGATGTGCCCGCTGCCATAAGCCGGATAAATGCACCCTAAAAAAGCCTTGCAACATTTGCAATGAACTGCATCTCACCATCCTGCATAGCATTGCACGTCAACTGGCCACACACCCACAAAGCTCAGAGAAATTGGCTACGGCAGACATTCTCAATGTGCTCGTTCGTGCACCCTGTATTGACGACACACTGTACATCGATCAGCAAAACCGATCGCCTCGGGTGATGTTGAAGGTAGTTCCAGTCTTACTAATCAATGGCCGGAAGAGGCTGCAGACGTATGCCATACTCGATGATGGTTCAGAAAGAACAATCATTCTGACCTCAGCAGCGTCCCAGCTACAACTTACAGGGCCAAAAGAGACCCTTAATCTCAGAACTGTGCGACATGAAGTAATTCCCATGAGTGGTGAGACCATCTCCTGTTATATCTCCCCTGTGAGCCAGAGGAAGAAGATTAGGTTTCATATAGCCAATGCCTTTACTGCCCCAGTCCTCAATTTGGCTGAGCATTCTTGTTGTGCCTCTGACCTGCAGAGGGAATATTCCCACTTGCGAGGCTTACCCTTACCGGACTTTGTCCATGCTCGGCCATTAATCCTAATAGGCTCAGATCATTTCCACTTGTTGGTGCCCAAAGAGCCTGTCCGTATTGGACTTTATGGGGGACCTATCGCCATTCATACTGCCCTGGGATGGGCTGTTCAAGGCCCATCCAATGCCTTACCTCGATCTCCTCCTTCAGATGCACAAGCTTTGTTTACTATTTGTGATCGTGTATCCTGCCCCGCTACTGCGGAGTTGATGGAGAATGTGGAGAGACTGTGGAGACTGGATTCCTTCCCACACCGTAAGGAGAAGGATGTAACCCGATCTAAACAAGACCATTATTGCCTGGAACTGCTTGAGACTAAGACTGCCGTCAAAGAAGTAGGTGAGGTCTTGCGGTATGCTACCCCATTGCTCAGAGCACCCAACAGTCCTAGGTTATCCTCCTCAGCCCATACTTTGTTGCCATGGCACCGGGGAACCGAGCGCAGACTGAATAAGGACCCAGAGCTAATTGAGATTTACCACCAGGAGATTCAGAAGCTTGTTGATATGGAGTATGTGAAGGAGGTGGATCCCAAAGATGACCAGCCAGGGTTAGAATCTTGGCTAGTCCCACATCATGTTATCAAACAAGCCAGTGGGAAACACCGACTGGTGTTCAACTGCTCTTTCCAGCTTCATAGTCTCAGCCTGAATTGTAGTCTTCTTCCTGGTCCAACTCTCGGTCCCTCTCTTCTTGGTGTGCTCCTCCGTTTCCGTGAGCATAGTGTGGCCATCAGTGGCGATATAAAATCTATGTTCCATCAAGTGCATCTACTCCCTGCTGACCGGCCATTACTCAGGTTTCTCTGGCGAGCTATGGCTAAGACAACTCCCCCAAAAACCTATGAGTGGCAAGTGTTACCTTTTGGCACAGCTTGCCGTCCTTGCTGCACCATTTACGCCCTGCAACGTCACGTGAAGGAGCACCCTGAGAGTGACCATGAAGTGTTGAACTCAGTGCTAAGAGCTTTCTATGTTGACAATTGTCTGCAGAGCTTTGAAACATCAGCCACCGCCAAAGCTCTGTTGGACAAACTTCGCGCCACACTGTCTCGAGGAGGATTCGAAATCCGTCAGTGGGCGAGTAATGATTCCAGTGTGGTAGAACATCTTTCACCTGAGGCAAGATCTGTGAGCACTGACTTGTGGCTCTCTCAATTTGGCGTTGATCCTCAAGAATCCACCCTAGGCTTGTGCTGGCGTTGCCTTCCTGATAGCCTGGGATACAAACACAGGGTGACGCCGATCAGGATTCCCACACTCCGTCTCAGCTACCGCACTCTTGCCAGTCAATATGACCCATTAGGGTACATCTTACCTTATACCACCCGGGCTAAAGTGCTGGTGCAGGACTTGTGGAAACTCAAACAAGGTTGGGATGACCCCATCACTCCGTCCGAACTAGCAGATCAATGGCTAAAGTGGGAACAGGAACTGTCGGAGCTCCCCAGCATCAGACTGCCCCGCTGTTATGTGCCCCCTTGTGCGGACCAGTCAGGTATATACCGAGAGCTTCATGTCTTTTGTGATGCCGCGGAACTGGCCTATGGTGCTGTGGCTTATTTGCGTGTCCAGGACAATCAAAATCACATTCATGTGGCCTTCATCATGGCTCGTTCCAGAGTGTCACCGAAGAGACAGTTGTCAATACCCCGACTTGAACTGAGTGCTGCCTTATTAGGGGCACAGTTAGCCACGACCTTGAGGTCGGAACTTACCTTGTCGTTAGCTCAAACTATCCTCTGGAGTGACTCCACAACGGTGCTGACCTGGTTGAAATCCGAGTCGTGCCACTATAAGGTCTTCGTCGGCACCCGGATCGCTGAAATCCAGGAACTCACCGACAGTGATGACTGGAGATATGTCGACAGTTCAAACAATCCAGCGGATGCCCTGACCCGAGGCAAGAAACTGAGTGATTTGGCTCAACCCAATTGCTGGATGGCCGGGCCGCTCTTCTTGCAGAAGTCTGGAAATTGCTGGCCAGTTGCCCCTACTGTTGCCCAACCATCACCACTCGCAGACAGTACTGAATTGAAGAAAGCTGTTCTGTGTCTGAATGTTTCTGCTACCTGTACCTTACCAGATGTCTCCCAGTATCGAAACTGGGGTGACTTAATCGTCGCCATTGAGCAGGCACGGACTCAGTCAGACCAAGTCTCCAAAGGAGCAGCAGCCGAAACCTTAATCTTACAGCAAGCTCAGGCGTCATGTTTCCCTGAAGAACTTGACGCTCTCCAGAAAGGGAAACCTCTCCCTAGGCAGAGTCGTCTCCTCTCATTGTCTCCTGAACTGGATCCAGATGTGGGGCTGATGAGAGTAGGAGGAAGACTCCGTCGATCCCAGGACTTGGATCCCGACATCATTCACCCAATTATTCTAGACCCGAAGCATTCTACTACGCAGCTCATCATTAAGGCCTATGATGAGTCCCTGCTGCATCCGGGCCCAGATAGGGTCTTCGGAGAATTGAGACGCAAGCATTGGATCATGGGAGGAAGACCAGCTATCCGTAAACATCAGCACAGCTGTCGGGAGTGTCAGAAATGGAAATCCTCTCCTGAAGTACCCAAGATGGCTGATCTGCCCCCAGCGAGGCTGCGTCTCTTTAAACCACCATTCTGGTCCACCGGGGTAGATTGCTTTGGACCCTTTGTTATCCATCAGGGCCGTAGAACAGAGAAGCGATGGGGAATCATCTTTAAGTGCTTAACTACTCGTTGTTTACATCTCGACTTGTTCGGAAGTTTGGATGTTGACGCCTTTCTCCTAGCTCTCCGTCGCTTTATATCCCGTCGTGGCAAGCCCTTGGAGATCTGGGCAGACAGAGGAACAAACTTCCGTGCTGGAGACAGAGAACTGAGTAAATGCTTCCAGGAGATGGAACCTAAGCTCCAGGAACACTTAGCCGATCAGCAGATTTCATTTAACTTCAATCCACCAGGGGCTCCACACTTCGGTGGAGTCTGGGAGCGTGAAATCAGATCAGTTAAGAATGCCCTGCGAGTGATTCTTGGAAAGCAAACCATCTCTGAAGTTGTTCTTCAAACTGTCCTGATCGAGGTAGAAGGCATCATGAATTCCAAGCCTTTAGGTTATCTTTCCTCCAATGCTGCGGATCCTGATCCGGTCACTCCCAATTTGCTCCTGATGGGGCGGCGTGATGCCTCTCTTCCACAAGCCATGTTTGTCAGTAGTGAGCTTCTTGGGCGAAGGAAGTGGCGTCATAGCCAGATTTTAGCTGACCACTTCTGGACACGATTCATTCGTGACTATTTGCCTAACCTGCAACCTAGAGGGAAGTGGCTGAGGGAGGTCCAGAATCTCGAAGTAGGGAAGACTGTTCTAATCTTTGACCCACAACTGCCTCGGGCTTCTTGGTCAACCGGGCGTGTCACCACCGTCATGATCGGGAGGGATGGTCGTGTCCGGTCAGTGAACGTCCAAGTTGGCAGTCGGATTTACACAAGACCAGTGTCACGTTTGATGGTGCTTCCTGAGCTGGTAGACGAGTGAGTCTTTTTATCAGGAGGAATTGATCCCAATTCCGGGGCGGCTATGAAAAGACTCCGGCCATTCCATTCCCTTTTTACTCCATTTCGCTCTTTCCAAGATACTTTCCCACTTGCCACCTGACCACGCCCGCCTCACCTGTTGTCTATAAATTGCTTCTGCATCTCTTGGCTCACTCTTTGCACTTTCTCCTGGCACTCTGATGTATATTGTGTGTGTCTTCATCAGTTAACGTGAGTTAATTTGTTTCCATTTGATTGTCTTTTTTATGATTTACTGTCAACTGTTAACATGTGCACTGTTGGTTGATTTCTTTGTTTGCCAGACATGTGCCATGAACCATGTGGGACGATTGTTTGTTTGATTCATGTTTTAACAGCCTGTTTAGTTGTGATTAGTAAATTCATATCCCTTTTGTTTATTTGTATTGTTTAATTTGTGGATTGACAACTGTCAATTAATTGTTTTTAATTCTGCAGCACACAAACCATGCATCTCAACCGAAGACAACCATAACAATAAATAAACCACTACTGGTGTTGCAATAAACCTTGCCTTCTCCTTGCTTCCATCATCACGCCATATCATCTGACGTCTTCTGACCGAGACTCTGTTTGCTCACCAAACCCCTCACTTCACCTGAACCATTTCCATTATACTACAGTTCCTTCATAAACATTAGTTTCAATATATTGGTATTAAATGCATTTTCTAAGAATTTATATTTAAAGTTTTGACTGCCAGTCCATAATGCTGGAATTGCCCAATTTTAAATAATTTATCCTCAGCTAGTTTTGTGGTGTAGGTCTACGTATTTTATAATGTTAACTTCAAATAATGCTAATAGTAATTTGAAGATGTGGTAGCATTAGATCTGGACGGGAAGGATAACTCTGGGGGTTGGAAGCAAGTACTCCTCGCTGCGGACTGTAGCGCGGTGACGTCACGTATCACGTCACGTATGTATGTATGTCACGTATGTATGTATGCATGTATGTCATATGTGTTACCACGCATGCGCAAAATAATACACACGTGCGCACGCGCAGTTCATTTCAATAACTTCCAGCGATGGATTAGATGGCAGTAAGTCAATAAGCATTATTTATGCTTTTAGACATTGATGTAAGTTGCACTTTTTGCTCTTTGCACTTGGAAACAGAACCCACATTTCTGGCATTGTAGTCATGTGAAAAAGTTTTGGTATGAGGTGTCTATGTTTATTAAGGAAAAAGTACTCTTTAATTTTATTTTGCATTTTGAAAATGTAATTTTTGGATATTCAAAGTATGATAACAGTGTGATTAAGGAGGCTTTTGTATATACATATTTTATATATGTGTGTTCTCTTACAAGAGGTTCTCTCTTATTGCGTAAACTGCTTACGCTACGGGGAAAGTCATCTTTTCTCGAAATATTGAAGCCAAAAATTATCCTTAATTTTGTATTTATTGTCAACGCATTGCAGCAGCTAGCAGACCTAGAGCAACCTAGACCTAACTCTGTGGCAACTGTAGCAGCCTACCACTGACCCTCGCGTGACATCGCACCCCCACGTGCCCTGCCAGAATGGGCACGGCTTAGCGTATAAAAGGACGGGCTCGGGAGCTGCTTACCTGATTTTTCATCTCTTCAGCGAAGCTCTCCGCATCGCTGGATCTTCGAGAGAAGCTGAATGAATCAAGCGACACAGCAAGCTTAGGACAGAGCCTGAGGAAGCCAGACGATTTCTCGCCGCCTTCAGCCATCCGTGCCTGCTACGCTCTCCGGAGTCATATCCTTTTTCTGCTGTGTGTGTTTCTGTCACACACTTTCTCTCAGAAAGAGCGCAAGGCGTTTTTGTCAAAATGCCTCGCATTTCCTGTGGCTCTTGCCGAGCCCCGCTCAGCGACGCCATTGATGACAGCTGTTCCTTCCTGGCTTCAGGAAGCGAGGATTGGTCTGGATCTAACCCAGACCCAGCCCCTTCGCTCCAGGAGTCCGGGGGGACTCAGGCCAGCCTCCTCACCAGGGCCGTAAGCCAACTCGGCCTCGAGTGGTCCCCGCCTGAGGAGCCTGTGCCCAACTTTTTACCTGGCTGCCGCCACGGGCCCGCCTCCAGGTCAGCGCCCTTCCTGCCAGAGCTCCACAATGAGCTCACAAAATCGTGGAACGCTCCATTCTCCGCGAGACTTCAGTCCTCAGTTTCCTCGACGCTCTCCCAAGTGGACGGCGCAAGTGAAAGGTGATACAAGTCCATTCCCCCCATGGAAGAGGCAGCAGCAGCACAACTTTGTCCGCCCTCTACGGGATGCCGTGCAAAAGCTGCCCTCCCGTCTAAAGCTTGCCGGGCCACATCAGCTCTCGTCGGCCGCGCTTTCACCGCCGCTGGACAGGCTGCTTCCGCCCTGCACTCAATGGCAGTTCTGCAGATTCTGCAAGCTGATCTCCTCCGTGAGTGGGACGAGAAAGGCGCGGACCAGTCCATCATCACGGATTTAAGGAGCGCAACGGACCTTTCCCTTCGTGCTACTAAATCTGTGGCCCAGGCTATTGGGAGGAGCATGGCCTTGCTCACCGTCACAGAGAGGCATCTCTGGTTGACGCTCGCTGACATGAGGGAGGCTGAGCGGGCTGTGCTTCTTAACGCCCCGCTCTCTCCGTCCAGCCTTTTTAGCCCAGCCATTAGTGGCATTGTCGACCGGTTCTCTGAAGTGCAGAAGACCACACAGGCCATGAAGCTCTTCCTGCCTCGACGCTCAAGATCCACTGCAGGCCGCTCTCAAAAGCAGCCTCCTGCCCAGAGCTCTACCCTGCAGTCCTCCCTGCCTCCGCCTTCGCAACTACGCCAAGGGCGCCGCAGGCCGCCTCCCCCGAGGGGACCCCGGCCTAAGATTGCGCTGACACCTGAGCCCGCGAAGTCCTCCTAGCAGCAAGGGGGAAACGATGGTCGAGTCCCCCCGCGGCCGGACCACCAAAGCGTTTCGCTCTGTCAGTTCCCTTAAAAAAGGCGACTGCAGATGTGTATTCTGCAGCCAGCGAGCGCGTTGTACAACCCGCTCGCCTGCACCCAAACGCCGTTTTTACGGTGACCCAGAGAAATCTCATAAAGAGTACAATGTCTGGTTGTCCGGCTCATGCCGATGGTGTCTTGAGTGTAGAAAATGTGCCCGCTTCCCAGTGTTCACCCCTACACACAAGCACGGTTCCCCCGGTGTCTTTCACTCATGCAGAGCCCACTCCCATAAAGCTGGCGTATGCCGCTCGAGTGTTAAATGTAGGAAATGTGCCCACAAAACAGTGCCCACACCTACCCACTGCCCGCTCTGCTACACTTTTATCCCAGGGCACAAAACCTTTAAAGCCGTCACACACCGGCTATGTTGTAAGTCTTGTGCCCGCCCGTGAGCGCTCACGCTTACTGATAAACACAACACGCCCAGTGCTACTCGCGTGTTCCGGGTTCTCCCCCATGAAATATTCCCCGCTCAAGGTGACTGGGACGTTACATGTAAACCGGCCAGCTGCCGCTTTCAGCGTGCCGCTGTGTTCAAGCATCGAGAGTGCGCTCAGATTCAGGTTCACGAGCCCACGCCGTGTGGCGACCAGAACCGAGAGGCCATTCTACCCCTAGCTATGCACGCAAAAGCCTGGGAAACTATTCCAGGAGTGTCAGAATGGGTGCTGGATACAGTAAAGCAGGGCTATTTGCTGCAATTCGCTCGCCGTCCTTCGTGCTTCCTAGCACGGACCGAGACAAAAGTGAATCAAGAAGTAGCACACCTACTTCACGCAGAAATAGCAAAGCTGCTGTGCAAAGGGGCCATAGAACCAGTACTGCCTTCCCAAAGCGAGTCAGGCTTCTACAACCGGTATTTCCTCATACCAAAGAAGGATGGGGCTCTCAGACCTATCTTAGATCTGAGACGTTTGAACAAAGCTCTCATGAGGCGACCGTTCAAAATGCTCACGACCAGACAAATCCTCGCGCAGATTCGCCCGAGGGACTGGTTTACATCTCTCGATCTGAAAGACGCATACTTTCAGATTCAGATAATACCCCGTCACAGGCCATTCTTGAGATTCGCCTTAGACGGTCAGGTATATCAATACACCGTCCTCCCGTTTGGCCTGTCCCTAGCACCCCGTACATTTAAGAAGTGCATGGACGCGGCTCTCGCTCCCCTCAGAAGTCAGAGTATGTGAATACTGAACTACTTGGACGATTGGTTGATTCTAGCACAGTCGGAGATAGAATTAATATCTCACAGAACGTTGCTTCTCAGCCATCTGGAAAACTTGGGTCTCACGGTCAATTGGACCAAGAGCTCATTACTGCCCAGTCAGACAGCCTCTTTTCTGGGGATAGAACTGGACTCTGTGTCTATGACGGCCCGCCTGTCGACACAGCGCGCGCGCCGTGTTCGACTCCTGTCCCCTTAATTCCGGACGGGCGGCCTTGTTCTCCTGAAAACTTTTCAGAGAATGTTAGGCTGCATGGCCTCAGCTGCAGCAGTACTTCAGCTGGGTTTGCTACGTATGTGCCCGCTACAACGCTGGCTGAATGCACGAGTACCACACCGAGCTTGGGCTTCTGGCGGTCTGCGTATCAGAGTGACTCAGAGCTGCGTTTCAGCTCTGGAGCCTTGGATAACGGCCGAATGGTACCAGTTGGGAGTGACAATGGGAGCTATCGTACCGGAAGGTTATCTCAACAGATGCCTCCAACCTAGTTTGGGGCGCCCTCTTCGAGGGCAGGCCAGTCTTTGGCCAGTGGTCAGACCAGGAACAGTGCCTTCGTATAAACTGTCTGGAGATGAAAGCGGTCGAG
This sequence comes from Scardinius erythrophthalmus, assembly GCF_964197995.2. Classification (NCBI taxonomy): domain Eukaryota; kingdom Metazoa; phylum Chordata; class Actinopteri; order Cypriniformes; family Leuciscidae; genus Scardinius; species Scardinius erythrophthalmus. The sequence goes on from NC_138236.1 coordinate 35,417,801, forward strand.
AATGCGCTGAGGTATCATGTCGTCCCATGCCTGCGGGGCCACCATGTACTGGTTCGCACGGACAATATGTCAATGGTGGCCAACATGAACCGCCAGGGCGGTATCAGATCCAGAAATCTCAATGCTCTGGCGGAACGCCTCCTTGTTTGGGCTCAGCACTCCCTGCTCATGCATGTGCCTGGTCGCCTGAACGATGGTCCAGACAGACTGTCCAGGGACAACATTCCTCCGAGAAAATGGTCTCTGCATCCTCAAACAGTCCAGCTGCTGTGGCGCCTTTTCGGCAAAGCGAAAGTCAACCTATTTGCGTCAAAAGACAATGCTCATTGCCCAATGTTCTTTTCGTAGAACGAGGCATGGCCCAGCTGCCCACTGTACGCTTTTCCCCCGATCTCGCTGTTACCACAGGTAGAATCAGGGAGACTGGCCACTCGGTGCTCCTTATAGCCCTGTGATGGGAGAACCAAATCTGGTTCCCGGAGCTGATGCGGCTGACGGACTTAGCCCCATGGCCGATTCCGGTGAGAAGGGATCTCCTCTCTCAAGCCGGCGGCTCGGTTTGGCATCCTCATCCAGAGCGCTGGTCTCTGCATGCATGGATAATCAACGGATACCCGTTGTCCTGCCGGAAGGGGTTGTGAACGCGATCACGCAGTCTAGAGCTCTTTCTACGAGAAGGAGCGTCTAAATGGTCTGTGTTTACTAGCTGGTGCGCCGACAAAAACCTTGACCCACAAACCTGTGGGGTCTCTGGGGTGCTTTGTTTCCTTCAAGAGCTTCTGGATAAGGGCAGGTCCCCTTCCACACTCAAAGTATACGTTGCGGCGTTCGCAGAGTCGACGCGCGGCCAGTAAATAGGAAGGAACGAGTTCGTTATCCGCTTCCTTAGAGGAGCCAGGAGAATGAATTCCCTGCGACCCCCATCAGTTCCTATTGGGGATCTTTCTATGGTCCTGGAAGCCTTGAAAGCACATCCCTTTGAACCTTTACAAACCGTGGATCTGAAATACCTTTCGCTTAAAACCACTTTTCTGTTAGCCCTGTCATCAGTCAAGCGTGTGGGTGACTTACACGCGTTATCTGTTAACGTCGCGTGTCTCGAGTTTGGACCTAATGACTCTAAAGTCATCCTCAAGCCGAGGCATGGTTATGTCCCCAAAGTGCTTGGCACTCCTTTCAGAGCGCAGGTTATCACATTATCGGCCCTACCGGGATCCAGTAGCGAAGTCGATGTTAACCTCCTTTGCCCTGTTAGGGCATTAAGGGTTTACGTCCCTCGCTCCGCCGCCTTCAGGCGCTCGGAGCAGCTCTTCGTTTCGTTCGGGGGACGCGCCAAGGGCCTCGCCACCTCGAAACAGAGTCTGTCCAGGTGGATTATGGACGCTATCGCGGCAACATATGCGTCTAAAGACCTGCAGTGCCCCTTGGGCGTCAGGGCTCATTCCACTAGAGGCATGGCCTCTTTGTGAGCTTGGTCCAGCGGGATTTCTATTCACAACATTTGTATGGCAGCAGGCTGGGCCTCCCCCTATACATTTGTTAGGTTTTATAACCTAGAAGTTCCTGCCCTGCAGGCTAAACTTTTGTCAGTCTAACGCCGGTTTCACACTGCACGCGATAGCAGAGCGTGAGCAGAGCAGGAGCAGTGCGTATGGTGAGCAGGAGCAGGACACGCGCGTTTTGCTTTCACACTGGCAGCGTTTGTCACGCGCGGCTGAACCGCGGGTTGTGTACAGACAGAGTACTCTATAATGGATAAGGGCCATTCCACCGAATGGGTGACATTTGCTTGTTGTAACTCTTAAAAATTAAACTTAATTTTTTGTTTTTTTTTCAACACTGAATCTAATACTCAAATATTTACCTATTCAAAATGTGTATTGGTCAATCTCAGGCAACTTTATTTAATTTTTTACAAGGTTTCTAAGCAGAAGATGGATGCATGTTTTCACAGTCCTGTTACCGAAACTCATGTGACATTTAAAAAGCATGTTTAAAAGCATGTCAATTATTCCTTTGTTTTCCCCACAAGAAAGTGTTTATTTTAAAGATATTGTTGGTTATATGTTCAAATAACTGATATTTGTGACAAAAAAATCACTATTAAGGCAAAGTGTATTTTAATAAAAAACACAAAGCCATTTTTTCATTTTAAAGAAGACCGAAGCCTCAAGTTTATACATTTCTTTTTTATAATTTAATTTATTAAACAATTGTATAAATGATGGACCAAACAAAACTGATAAAAAAGTGGTTTAACTTTATTTTTTTTAGAAAATAAATAAATAATAGTAACAGGACTGAACACTTGGTAACAGGAATGAACTATTTCATAACAGGAATGAGGAACAGGTAACAGGAATGAGTGTCCATATGTGTGTGCACGAGAGAGAGTGTACATGACTGTGTGTGCATAAGATTTCTATGTTGAAGTGATGTACTATATGCTAGTAGTACTTCACAGCAAAGGAGATGGAAAGAGAAATAATATTTACAGTATTAAATCAACAAAACAGAGGACTCTACTCACTCCTGTTACGTTAACTCACTCCTGTTATTTTTTCATATAAGTAACAGGACTGAAAGTAACAGGATTGAGTTTTTAAGCAAAAAGTTATCAAATACATGACATATGGCCACATAGCATACATGCTAATAGCATGAGGACACTGAGCAAATTCTAGTAACTTAACAAAAGTTAATATCTTTAAAATAAACAAATACATTCTAAGAAATTATTTAGGTAACAGGATAGTATGTTGAGATTGACCCTCTCAGTCATAGTTACAATTTCATCAAATATACAGAAATTAAAATAAGAGGACTAACTTATGGTCTTCCCATTGCCTTTAGAAGATCAAGATGATGCAACTTCCTGTTGAAAATGTGTCTTGTGGAATATTCCAAGTTTTTCAGAGGGGGGAATGTGTTAGGGTAACAGGACTGAGTGAAAACCCGGGGACATGACTAAAATGTGTATTTTATCTAAAATATTAGATAAAATATTTTTTTCTCATAAAAACAAACAAACATTTTAAATACATTGGATATAAAGTCACACAACAATCCCCAAAACTTAAGATTTCTGAAGGATTTTAATCATTATATTTCATGGCAAAGTTTAGAGACAGAGAGTGGGGACATGCAGAAAATGCTATTTTTTGTGTTCTATGTAGTTTTTATTAATGTTTTTAATTATAAATTTTATAATTTGTAGTTAGCTTAATATGCAAGACATTTTGCTTAATAATAAAATGTATTTTAGAGTTATTTTCATGCAATTTTTTACATATGATGTTCTGGGGACATAAATGTCACCCATTCGGTGGAATGGCTCATAAGCTGGCATTGCTTTATTTCGTTTTCAAATACATTTAAGAGAAAGGACTTGTCAAGAAGCTTATTTTATTAATCATTTCATTTATATAACTTTTGGTTCATCTTTGTTTTTATTATTCGGGCAATAAGTTTGTTTTTGGACATTTGTTTTCTTTTTAAATTGCTGTTGGTCATTTGATTGACTGTTTAAAACACAATAGATATCATCAATGTGCTTTTTGGGTAAAACTGCTGTATTTTGGCCATGATCAATGCATTGTCACTTTAATTCAGCGTAAGCGGCGCAGCAAAAATAGACTCGGCGCCGAAACCCCCGCTGCACTGCTGTTCACGCGACGCTCCTGCTGGACGCTCACGCGCTGCTCCTGCTCCCGGTGTGAATGCACTCATTGATTAACATGGACGCCGAAAAAAATACGCGCTGCTCACGCGCCGCTGACGCTTGCGGTGTGAAACCGGCGTAAGTTACGAGTATGTTCTGCTCAGATTAATTTGCGCACAGGCTACTCTCACATTAATCCTAGCTCCCTTGGTTGAGCTGCACTCAGGGGCGTCGGACTGGGGGGATAAAGGGTACCGAGTTCCCAGGGCCCGAGGCAGGGGGGGGGCCCTTAGAAGTCAGTTTTCTATACATACATATACATGCACTAACATTTTTATAACATTTATGTACAAATAAAAAAGTTCCTGTGCAAAACTAAACTTGTAGTTAGGCACTGGTTTGGTATAAAAAAGTGATTTTCATGCTGTGCAGGGCCCCACCACCCCTCTCGAATCAATGTAAATGGTACGACCCGCAGGTCAGGTGCTTCTGCTACGGACCCGCGGTGAATCAGTTGATGAGAGACAGGAGGAGCTGGAGTGAGCTGTGATAGGAATTAGGAAGACAGGGGAAGAGTCATGTCTTTCCTTAAGAAAGGAAAATAAGGGGCTAAAAAACGAAAAGAAAAGAAGATTAAAGAGAGAAAGGCAAATGAGGGCAAGCAGTTGCTCACTCAGTTTTTTGAAAAGAAAGGTGAGCTCCAAATGCATCATCGAGCATTGACATTGTTTTAACATAAATATCTACTCCAGGTAGAATAGCATACATTTATGTTCGTACTCTGTTTGAATAATATACCAATACTTTATAGTATCACACCATACATACAGGGATGCAAACAGCGCGCTTTTCGGCGCCTCGCGCTTTTTTCACGTCAGTTTGGGTGACAAAGTCATCTGAGGCCATTCCATAGCTTAATGTGAGGGACAGATGTCGTATTACATCATTAAAGTTTACGGAAACTCGTTTTCGCTCCTCTGCGGCTGTCAATCTCCATTCAGTAACAGCTAACTTAACCTGTTAACTGTCACCCCCCTTTTTTGAGTAGACATGAAAATGCACATTTCGAACTTAAATGGTTGTAATTAAAGAATGCTTTGGAGTATAGACATACAATTGGTCTTGTTTTAAAGAAGACATTTGGCAGATTTTTGTAGAAGTGAAATAAATTAAGAAAGTGAAACAGAAAAAAAGTTATAGAAGTTTGAGTTTATGGAAATGTAAAATATAAAAAATTTAATTATTCATATTTTATATAAAATATATATTTTTAAAACCTGGGTGACTCTAAAACTGCAAAAAAATCAAAGTCAAAAATCTGAACAAGTTGTGTTTCAAAATTTAGGTTGATATCTCAAAAAATGAGCTTTCAGTAAGATTTTGTTTGGGCGCAGTACCAAACATTTTCACTAGGTGACAACTAGACTCCATTACTGCCCATATAAGGACGCCTCCATTTCCATATGTGGTTTGAGTGATCATCTGAACCATTATTTCCACAATTTTCATACAATTTATGAAGTAGACATTCTATTCATACGTAATATGGGAAGTTTGGCAGATTTTGATATGAATTCAACCTCTAAGAATCACATAAAAATGTTCATTGCTATTTCAAAATAAAGGTCTGAACACGCCTTAGGAATATGAAAATAGTCTTGTTGCAAATTGATGAATTACGGCTCCTCTGTAATTTATTTTGAAAATCAGTCACCAAATATGAAAACTAGAGATTGTAAGCTTTCAAATGATATATAGTTTGTCAAGATTAGTTTAGGTTTAGTATAGGATATTACTGTTTTAAATATGTAATGAATTTGGGCCCACCGGTGGGCCCGTGACAGTTAACAGGTTAACTAACGTTATTCAAACAGCGCGCGCGCCTCTGCCGGTTACAGCAGGATGCACGGTAAAACTCTCTCCAATATGATATATTAACATTATAATGCTTGATCTGTAGAGAAAAGGCTGTGGATTTACATAAAATGACTTTATTTTGTTGGAGTTTGTTGCTGTTTTTAAACGACTCGCTACCGTGTGCCTGTTAGATCACAAGGACTATGAATCGGCATCAGACGCACAATAACTGGAATTTAAAACTGAAGAAACAAATGATCAATAAACTGTTGGACAGATAAACACTAGAATGTGTGCGCTCGACATGTCTTCGCTTTGTGCCGTGAACTTTTAAATGCACACTTGCTGTGACTCCATGTCGCTTTGAGCACATCATTCTGCACCTGCGATGCGCATACGCGCTTTGTGCGCTCTGTTTTGAAGCGTTTCATACCTAGCCTGCTCAATGCATTTCAAATAAGCATAATTTAATTGTGTATTATTTCTGTGTAGTGTAGCGTAGGCTATATAAATACACTTCTAAATTCTTGACATTAATATATAAATATAAAATTGAGAAATGTATGATTGCCTAATTGAATTTTATAAGAGTACTAATAGCAATTTGTTTTTATTAACGTGTAGATTTGATAAAATTACTGTGCAGATTTTTTCAAGAATTACTTTTTGCTGCTGATTTATAGGCCTACACTCAATAAGTTTAATAAAAATACAAAATAATACATTTATGTAATATTTAAAGGTGTTAACCGTAATCTTACTCTGCAGAAATCAGATGTTTACATGAAAACACTGTATATTTCCCTCCATTGTCAAAATCTAACACCGCAAAAACACAGATCATTAGCGCCTATTTTACCGCATTGCTTTGCAAATTAGCTCGCGCACGCTCTTACATTAAGTACAGAATTGTTCTCAGTTTAATGCACATCTTAATGATTGAAAATTACTAATTTTAAAAACGTAATTCAAAGACTGAATGTCTAGTTTGGCGGTTAGTGTACCCTGTGATTCTATAGTCTGCATTTATTTTAAACAGACAAATAATCATCAATTAACTTATACTTTTGACAATAAAACAAAAATATATTAATCAGAGTGTGGCTTATTTTGTTTACATTTTACGTGTTTTTATGATTAAAAATGCAATACCCCACCCATTGGTATCACTATGGTATTTGGTACGGGGGCCCAGCAAGATGGTTTGTACCCAGGGCCCAAAATTTGGTGCTACGCCCCTGGCTGCACTATAAGGGTAGTTTTTCCCATTTTCAATATGGACCGGCTGTGCCGCTCTGTATTCCCTGCCACATGATACTGTGTGCTTATGTACATGTACTGGCCCACTCGAGTTGGCCGTCTAAATATGTCTTCAAACAGAGTCATGTAGTTGATTGTTGCATGTATCGCAAAAGAAATGTTGTTCCTCAGTATCAGATCGTACTGTAAATGTTACATTCCTGAATGTATTTTATGTACTGTAAGTTATGTTAAATAAATGTGTGGTAAAATTAATTAAAAAGTAATGGAGTTAAACATTGTATTTTGCTTTCACTAACATGCAAGGTTTTCAGGGACATTGTCAGCATGCCCAAATTCAGAGAAAATGCCCACTTTGAATGGCTGGACAGTAAGTTCTTTAAATCTAAGTTGTGAGTACTGTAAAAGGTGCTTGATAAAGTCTGTCTTTCCGTCCATCTATTTCTATCTGTCTGTCTGTGCAATCTATCCATCTATCTGACTGTCTATCCATCTATCTCTATCTGCCTATCTGTCATGTCTATCTGTCGGTCTGTGTCTGATAGACTGTATTACCTTCAAAACTTTCAGCTTAAAACTACTTTGAATTTCAAACTGAAAACCTTCAAACTTCAAGCTTTTAAAACTATTTAAACCTTTCAGGCTAGGCTTTCTCAAGCCTACCTAAAGTTTGCCTTTCTTGACAAACTTTTTTTTTTAAACTAGTTTATGTTGTTCATAAACAAAGTCTCTTAGGTATTTTACACAAAGCCAATAACACTCCAAAATATCTTTGTCTAACATCATATGTATAAAATACTTAAAGAAATTCCTTGTATAATTTGAAGTGTGTGTGTGTGTCTGTTGATGTACATATATGTATATGATTATCTGTATGTGTACATATTTCTTTTATACAATTATCATATTTGTTTTGAAATAAAATTTATCAGTGTTATTAGTTTTTTTTTTTTTTTTTTTTTTTTGCATAAAATGGGATACAGAGATTGACAATGTATGTAGTTGGTTTAACTTCATTCTGTCACGACACGCACACAAATAAATAGATCCAAGTGCAAATTTAATAGGGTAATCCATTATCGTAAATCATCCAGGCAAAGGGTCAAAAATCCATACAAAGGCAGTCCAAAACAAGAAACAAAACAGCAAAAGATCTCCTAAGTGCAAGTGACATTAAACAAGGATTCCATGACAATGAATGAAACAGACAGGGTATAAATAAGCAGATACAAACAATGTGAGTGGAAACAGCTGCGTGCAAATGACCAATAATGAGGACAGGCAAAGGCTTATGGGAAATGCAGTTCCTAATGTGATGGTGACGGTATGGGGAAGAGACCTCTAGTGCCACGGTTGTCAAACTGGGGAACGCGGACTGATTTCAGGGGGTAGTCAAGTCAAGTCATCTTCATTTATATAGCGCTTTTAACAATGTAGATTGTCTCAAAGCAGCTTTACAGAGATAAGCGTATAATTTAAGGTAACAGAGATTGTTTCAGCTTTACAGCAGAGTTAAGTTATTTCCATCTAAAGTTAGTTTTAATTGATTTGGTTCCGTCGCAATGATCATTTGTTATTAAATTAGGGGCCGCTAAGACGACACCATTCTCTCTACACAGACTTCAAACGCGAACCTGTGAGAAACGCTGATGGCGTTCACATGCGCATTTAGAATGGGTTCTATAGTTATGTGCGTTTGAATATACGCAGGTTTGGAATTCCCTACAAACCAAGCCTAAACAAAATACTTGTCTTTCCTTATAAATTTTGATAAGGAATTTTATTTTATTTGTTGCTTTGGGGTAGGACCGCGAAACGAATTTTCCCGACAACGCCTTATCTGTAGAGTGGTAGTGGGATCCTCCATAGGGAGAGACTAGTTGGCACTTCAGCACTGCGTTGTCATCGGTCCAGGTGAAGGTCCTTCGTCAGATCTGGATACGGCCTGGATCCGGCAGGCTGCAGGAAAAACCTTGGGATAAACACAGACACTAAAATTAGCGTAGATGCCATTCTTCTCATGATGTAACGAGTACATCAGGATTTTTGGGAAGTGTTCCCGGTTCCGGCTGACCTAATCTATACAGCATAACATTAAATTATAGAAGTCTATAATGTATTATGTGAAAGCTAGGTCAAAGAGATGTGTCTTTAATCTGGCTTTGAACTGACAGAGTGTGTCTGCTTCCCGGACAATGGTAGGAAGACTGTTCCAGAGTTTTGGTGCTAAATAGGAGAAGGATCTACCGCCAGCAGTCGATTTTGATATTCTAGGTATTATCAACTGGCCGGAATTTTGAGATCGTAATAGACGTGACGGACTATAATGCGTTAAGAGCTCGCTCAAGTACTGCGGAGCTAAACCATTCAGTGCTTTGTAAGTAATCAGCAATATTTTAAAATTTGTTGTTTAATAGGGAGCCAATGCAGTTTTGACAGAACTGGGCTAATATGGTCATACTTCCTGGTTCTGGTAAGAACTCGAGCTGCTGCGTTTTGAACCAGCTGTAGTTTGTTTATTAAGCGTGCATGGCAACCACCTAGTAGAGCATTACAATAATCTAGCCTTGAGGTCATGAACGCATGAACTAATTGTTCCGCATTTGTCAATGAGAGCATATGGCGTAATTTAGATATATTTTTAAGATGGAAAAATGCAGTTTTACAGATACTAGACACGTGACTTTCAAATGAAAGATTGGTATCAAAGAGCACACCCAGGTTCCTAACCGACGACGAAGACTTAACAGAGCAGCCATCAAGTGTTAGACAGTATTCTAGGTTATTACGTGAGGACGTTTTTTGTCCAATAATTAGAAACTCTGTTTTTTTCAGAATTTAGAAGTAGGAAATTACAAGTCATCCAATTTTTTATATCCGCTATGCATTCCGTTAATTTTGTGAATTGATAAGTTTCGTTAGGTTTTGAAGAAATATAGAGCTGAGTATCGTCGGCATAACAGTGAAAGCTAATGCCATGTTTCCTAATGATATCTCCTAAGGGTAGCATGTACAGAGTGAACAGCAGCGGTCCTAGTACTGAGCCTTGTGGTACGCCATACTGAACTTGTGATCGATGAGACATCTCATCATTTACTGCTACAAACTGATAACGGTCAGATAAGTATGATTTAAACCATGCTAGTGCATTTCCCGTAATGCCAACATAATGTTCTAATCTATTTAAAAGAACGTTGTGTATGTACGTATGTAGACTATGAGCCATATTACTAGAGAGAAGAGCAGCACCATCCCAGGAGGGATGAATACCATCTCGTTCAACAGGTCAGGTTTGCCCCAAAAACTTTTCCAATTGTCTATGAATTCTATATTATTAGAACGCAAAAAAGTACGCAAAAAAGATCTAAGGTCGGTGACACACTGGCTGCGTTGCGTGAACGTCTCAGCTGCGTGGCGTGTCCGTTTTTATTTCGGCTCCCATATTAACAGGTTAGAGTTTGCAGCACACTGCCTGCGTGACACACGCTTCTCAGGCGCGGCTCGAGCCGCGCGGAAAACGCGTGCATGCTAGAAATAGAACCGACACCTATTTTTCACGCGACAAGCAAGCGTGTTGGAAGCGTTTCCAGGCAAAATAGAGTAGGAAAAGATGTTTATATGTCATTTTGACACGAATACATATTAATAAATGTCATTTTGATGTTTGAAAGTGTCTAGGGTTTGACATAAATGCAAATATAAATGTAATGTAAAAAAATATTATCGATTTTCAAATACTGCACCTGTCAATACAGAACGAAATATATTCTATAGCCTATTTTGCCGTCAACATATATAACATATAAACATCTTTTCCTACTCTATTTTGCCTGGAAACGCTTCCAACACGCTTGCGTGTTGCGTGAAAAATAGGCGTTGGTTCTATTTCTTAAGACCAAGTATAGGTACAGACTGTTTGTGGAAAATGATCTAAGACTGAAACTGTCCCCAATTCGGCCTAACATCGCTGCATTATGTAAGAACATCCAGGCACATCCCTCACATTGATTAAACTGGTGATGTGGATGGAGAGGTGGTAGGCCTATTCTGTGTGGTTTACAACAATTTAGTTTACCGTTTACTATTTAGTTTACTATTGTTAATGTGTTCTCTTTTTTATTATTATTTTACAGCAGAGAAGTTAAGAAAATATACAATGTTATCATATGTGAAAAGCAATACTTATCAGTATGTGAAAAGTTAACAATAGCTTTAATGAGATGTTGGATGTGTTGTAGGCCTATTGTGTGTGAGATTGGGTGCATATCTGTTTAAAATCATTATATTCAGCACATTTGTATCATATGTTGACTTTTGATGAGATTTGTATCATATGTTTATGATTCTATTCACTATTCTCGACAAAATTGATAAAAAAAAAATATTAATAATAAAAAAAAAAACTTGTTAACAATTGGTGGTGTTGGGGGTACTCCGGAAGATCTATAATGTCTCAGGGGGTACATACCTGTTAAAAGTTTGGGAACCACTGCTCTAGCATAGACAGTATGGTGCTCTAGTGGACACCCAGGGAACACCAACCAGACACATTGGCCCTCATTTATCAAAAGTGCGTACACCAAATTTCCAGCGTACACCTGGCGTACACCCAAAACCACGGTGACTTTGAGATTTATCAATATGGACGTTGGCGTACGGCACGCTCAAATCCTACGCCAGCTCAGGAGGTGGTGTACGCACGTTTTGAGTGCGGGAATGCGCAGAAAAACAATTCCTAACACCACAAAACGCACTGACAAACTAAAAGATATAATATATTATGACCCACTGTAAAAAAAAAACAACAACATAGTAATTATAAACTTCAGTGTTTATTTTTGTGCAACATGGACTTCAATGTTTAATTTGTGTGAATTTACCAAAGCATTTGAATTGTAGGCATACGTATTCCTTAAGTTGCGAGCCTGTGCGCTTTACCTGACGTTTCAAGCCTTGTTTATACTTTCGCCTGGCTCCGCAGCGCGAGTCTCCGCGGACTGCGCGCGCACCTCCCCAAACGGACGAGGCGTTTATACTCGACGCGCTCGCCGTTGTACTATTCTTTGAAACGATGGTTAGGCCAGGGTTAGGCCCGGCAGGTGTGCACGGACTGGGTTTAGAAATGAAAGGCTTTCAATGACCAAAAACATAATTCAGACTGACAAAATAATAAAAATGCCATTCTTCTTATTTTAAATAATAATAATAATAATAATAATACAAATTATAATAATAACGAAATTCTTCTTCTAAATAACAATAAGCGTCATTAATAATAAAAATCTAGAAATCAATTTTGTTTCTTTCCACTTCCCTTCTCTCTCTCAAAGAAGTTTCTCTTCTTTGCCGTCTTCCGTGTGTCCATGGCGTAAAATGAGGCCGTGGGGGAGCGGAGACTTGAATATATAGGGGCGTGTTATTCTAATGACGATCGATTTCAGCCGCGGCACTTATCAAGGGCAGGTATTGCGTACACCAGAATTTCAAAGGTACGCACAGCTTCATAAATCAGGCGATGAGAAGAGTGTAAGCATAATCTTGCGCCAATATATACGCCCATTTCTACGCAAGATTGATAAATGAGGGCCAGTCAAACTACTTTATTGGAGTAAATGTTTTATAATAGCCTATATAATGCACAAAAATAAACATAAAATGAAGAGGTTCGAATGTAGATTAATTTAGATGGATGTGAAACACAGCAGGCAGTCGGTCAGAACTGCGTAAGTTGAATTAATTGAAGAGACACACCAAACAGGGTCCAAGTTTAACTTGTTTATTGAAGAGCTGGTTGAGTTTACATGTGTTGTTCTATAACAAATTATACAAGAAAATAAACATTAATATATATATATATATATATATATATATATATATATATATATATATATATATATATATATATAAATATAAATAAATAAATAAATAAATAAATAAATAAATAAATAAATATATATATATATATATATATATATATATATATATATACACACACACACACACAGGTCCTTCTAAAAAAATTAGCATATTGTGATAAAGTTAATTATTTTCCATAATGTAATGAGATTAAAAATTAAACTTTCATATATTTTAGATTCATTGCACACCAACTGAAATATTTCAGGTCTTTTATTGTTTTAATACTGATGATTTTGGCATACAGCTCATGAAAACCCAAAATTCCTATCTCAAAAAATTAGCATATCATGAAAAGGTTCTCTAAACGAGCTATTAACCTAATCATCTGAATCAACTAATTGACTCTAAACACCTGCAAAAGATTCCTGAGGCTTTTAAAAACTCCCAGCCTGGTTCATTACTCAAAACCGCAATCATGGGTAAGACTGCTGACCAGAAGGCCATCATTGACACCCTCAAGCAAGAGGGTAAGACACAGAAAGAAATTTCTGAACGAATAGGCTGTTCCCAGAGTGCTGAATCAAGGCACCTCAGTGGGAAGTCTGTGGGAAGGAAAAAGTGTGGCAAAAAACGCTGCACAACAAGAAGAGGTGACCGGACCCTGAGGAAGATTGTGGAGAAGGACCGATTCCAGACCTTGGGGGACCTGCGGAAGCAGTGAACTGAGTCTGGAGTAGAAACATCCAGAGCCACCGTGCACAGGCGTGTGCAGGAAATGGGCTACAGGTGCCGCATTCCCCAGGTCAAGCCACTTTTGAACCAGAAACAGCGGCAGAAGCGCCTGACCTGGGCTACAGAGAAGCAGCACTGGACTGTTGCTCAGTGAAAGCAAATTTTGCATGTCATTCGGAAATCAAGGTGCCAGAGTCTGGAGGAAGACTGGGGAGAAGGAAATGCCAAAATGCCTGAAGTCCAAGTCAAGTCAAGTCAAGTCAACTTTATTTATATAGCGCTTTTCACAATACAGATTGTATCAAAGCAGCTTCACAGTATTAAATAAAATAGTACATCAGTGTTTGTTTCTGGTGTAAAAAGTCCAGTGTCAAGTACCCACAGTCAGTGATGGTCTGGGGTGCCATGTCAGCTGCTGGTGTTGGTCCACTGTGTTTTATCAAGGGCAGGGTCAATGCAGCTAGCTATCAGGAGATTTTGGAGCACTTCATGCTTCCATCTGCTGAAAAGCTTTATGGAGATGAAGATTTCATTTTTCAGCACGACCTGGCACCTGCTCACAGTGCCAAAACCACTGGTAAATGGTTTACTGACCATGGTATTACTGTGCTCAATTGGCCTGCCAACTCTCCTGACCTGAACCCCATAGAGAATCTGTGGGATATTGTGAAGAGAAAGTTGAGAGACGCAAGACCCAACACTCTGGATGAGCTTAAGGCCGCTATCGAAGCATCCTGGGCCTCCATAACACCTCAGCAGTGCCACAGGCTGATTGCCTCCATGCCACGCCGCATTGAAGCAGTCATTTCTGCAAAAGGATTCCCGACCAAGTATTGAGTGCATAACTGAACATAATTATTTGAAGGTTGACTTTTTTTTGTATTAAAAACACTTTTCTTTTATTGGTCGGATGAAATATGCTAATTTTTTGAGATAGGAATTTTGGGTTTTCATGAGCTGTATGCCAAAATCATCAGTATTAAAATAATAAAAGACCTGAAATATTTCAGTTGGTGTGCAATGAATCTAAAATATATGAAAGTTTAATTTTTATCATTACATTGTGGAAAATAATGAACTTTATCACAATATGCTAATTTTTTGAGAAGGACCTGTATATTCTACAACATAATCATTTAAATAATTGACAGTATGCATGCTGTATACAACATTCACATTAATAAAGTACTATTGGACAATGTTAAATACTTATTCTGAACATCGCCACAAGGCGGCGCTAGAAGCGCGTAAATACCACGCAATAAACAGCCGATCACCATGTGATAATAATCATTTCCAAATTAAAGCATCCAACAATAAAATAATGTCCAATACATAACGTCTACCTCAAATAACACATGGAAACTCTAAACATACTAAATAGAAAGAATAATTCTGTCAGAATGATACTAATCGACTACTGTTTAGACTATTGAATATAAACTACTAGTTTCTTGGTATCAACAGGAAATATTTGGAAATATAAACTTACTTGACATGCACGCACACAGCAACTCCATATAAACTTCACTGAATCGTAATCAAACTACTATAGATGAACTACAATGAAGCTGCCCGAACTTAACACTCTCACATGCGTTGCATCTTCTCTCTAACGCGGTTTTTTGCTTCAGCCCAGGTGACGCTACAGTAAGTAGCGCTGTGATTGGTCAGAATCATCCAAGCCATTTAAGGGCATCCGGGCCTTTTGTACAGCCGCCCCCGAATTCAAGAACTGATTTCGATCATCTCACAAAGGTCTATATCTGGGCCTAGTCATCCTCAGGTAGGGCCGGAAGCTGGATGAGGCGAGCCACGACTCGCGTGTAGGTCTTACCCTTGACATCTACATTGGCTCTCCGGACCCGCCCATCTGCGCCTGGAAACACCTGGGTGATTCTGCCTACTTGCCAGAGGGCACGAGGAAGTTGAGGATCGACGATCATGACCACGTTCCCGCTCTCTAATGACCTTTTCTCTGTCTTCCACTTCTGGCGAGCTTGGAGACCGGGTGAGTAATACTTGAGAAAATGTATCCAAAAGTGTTCTGCAAGCAGTTGGCTGTGGCACCAGCATCTGCGACTCAGAATCTCGGACTCTTGGTAGACTACTTGAGGTAAGGATGCGTCTCTACGGCCAATCAGAAAGCAGTACGGGGTGATTGGATCAGGGTCAGCTACGTCAGATGAGGTATACCCAAGGGGCTTTGAGTTGAGAATACCTTCAACCTCAACTAGAACTGTTCTCAAAACTTCTTCAGTGACAGTCTGAGCCCCGATGGTCACTCTGAGGGCTGTCTTAATCGAGCGGATCTCCCTCTCCCAGCAACCGCCGAAGTGAGGGGCGCCTGGCGGGTTGTAAACAAACTTTATCTGCTTGCTGGCGAGGTGACTCTGTAGCTCCTCTTGGAGGTGTGCGAAAGACTCATTTAATTCACGTTCTCCTCCCTTAAAGTTGGTGCCTTGGTCGCTCAATAACTCGTACGGTTTCCCTCGTCGTTCAATGAACCGTCGTAGGGACATCAGGAACGAATCAGAATCAATACTGGTTAGAAGGTCGAGATGGACTGCCCTGGTGGTCATACATTTAAACACTATGCCCCACCTCTTCTCGTTACGGTGGCCGATTTTAACTAAGAAGGGGCCGAAACAGTCCATGCCAGTTGAGTAAAAGGCTGGACGGAAGTATCTCTGCCAGGTAAGGGGTAGGTCGGCCATAAAGGGGACTTCTGGGCGGCCTCTCCATTTTCTACACTCTACACACTGGTGCTGCTGTCGGCGGACAGCTTCACGGCCTCTAATAATCCAGTATGTCCTTCTGATCTCGGCGAACAGTCTCTCTGCACCGGGGTGATGCAGCCTCTCGTCATAATCCTTGATGATTAGCTCTGTGGTCGGATGTCGAGGGTCTAGTACAACTGGATGAATAGCCTCCGCTTCTAGTACCTCACAGTGACGAAGACGGCCTCCTACACGAATCAGTCCAGCAGCAGCGTCGAGCTCAGGGGAGAGTGAGAGCAGCCTGCTTGTGGCTAACACTGGTTTGCCTGACTTCAGAAGCTTCAGCTCATCGGGAAAGGACTCTGATTGAGCTTGGTGAAGGACTGCTTGTTGAACATCTCTTTGGAGGTCAGAACTGGAGGTGTAGGCCGCCCTGTGAAGCTCCTGCCCATAGGCTTTCAGGTACTCTGACAGTGTGTTGTAGTGCGGTGGCTTAAGTGGGGGTGCAGTTGTGGTCACTAACCCGGAGAAGGCAGACTGTCTTAATTCACTGTTTGGCTCTTCAAACGATAGAGGGGTCTGTCCGGGCCAACTATCTGGTGGCAGCTTGAGGAAGGCTGGTCCCTGGCTCCACCGGCTCCCTGTAGCAAGGTCACAAAGAGGCTTGCCTTTCGTGATGTCATCCGCTGGATTGTCTGCAGATCTGACATAGCACCAGGTGGCCGAAGCTGTTATCTCTTGTATCTCTGCCACCCGTGTTCCTACGAACACCTTGTAACGACAGGAGCTGGATGTCAGCCATGTGAGCACGGTGGTAGAGTCTGACCAGAGCGTGGTGGAGTGAATAGGAATTGTAAGCTCTGTAGTCAGGAGTTGGGAGAGTTGCGCTCCAGTAAGCGCGGCACACAGCTCTAAGCAGGGTATAGATTGTTGCTTGCGGGGCGCAACGCGAGATCTGGCGGCTATAAAGATGACTTCTACATGACCTTTTTTGTCTTCTATCCGTAGATAAGCCACTGAACCGTATACCTGCTCCGATGCGTCACAGAAAACGTGGACGTCGTATCTACATGACGAGTGATCCATCTGTGAGCTGGCATAGCATCGGGGTAGAGATATCTTCTCTAATCCACTCAACTCCTTCTCCCACTCAGACCATGAAGGAGTTCCTCAGGTAATTGCGGATCATCCCAGTCGCGTCTTTTATCCCATAATCGCTGTACTAATATCTTAGCCCGGATGGTGTAAGGGATAATATAACCGAGAGGGTCATATTGGCTGGCCAGTACATGGTAGATGTTGCGCATTGTCACAGTGGAGCAGCGGCTAGCTCTGTGCTTGTAACGTAGGGTGTCGGACTGA
Organism: Scardinius erythrophthalmus; assembly: GCF_964197995.2. Classification (NCBI taxonomy): domain Eukaryota; kingdom Metazoa; phylum Chordata; class Actinopteri; order Cypriniformes; family Leuciscidae; genus Scardinius; species Scardinius erythrophthalmus. Next base: position 35,435,252 of record NC_138236.1, read on the forward strand.
CAGTGCCAATGTAATCCGAGCGTAGACTCGTGGACGTCTTGTTGGCCTTGACTAAGCCAGAGGTCACAGGTATCGGATCTCAACTTGACGGGCAATTGCTGGCCCATTGTCGAAGCTCAAAGCCTCTGGCGGTTAAGAGAGAACATAGTTGATCAACTAGGTCTCTGGCCTCTCGAGGGGAATGAAGACTATGTAAACAATTATCAACATAGAATGATTTTTCAATTACCTCTCTGACTGGGTCTCCAGACTGGCTGTGGTCTATGACGTGCCTCTGTAGGGCGTAAGTGGCACAGCAGGGACTGCATGTGGTACCAAAGGGGAGAACTTGCCATTGGTACACATCAGGGGGTTGCTCCGGCTTCAGATCACGCCACAGGAATCTGAGTAAGGGCATGTCATCAGGGAGCAGCCTCACCTGGTGAAACATACCTCGAATATCACTGCTTATGGCTACCTGATGCTCGCGGAAGCGGAGCAGAACTGCTAGCAGTGATGAGCTTAGCGTAGGTCCTGCTAAGGGGTAGGTCGGCCATAAAGGGGACTTCTGGGCGGCCTCTCCATTTTCTACACTCTACACACTGGTGCTGCTGTCGGCGGACAGCTTCACGGCCTCTAATAATCCAGTATGTCCTTCTGATCTCGGCGAACAGTCTCTCTGCACCGGGGTGATGCAGCCTCTCGTCATAATCCTTGATGATTAGCTCTGTGGTCGGATGTCGAGGGTCTAGTACAACTGGATGAATAGCCTCCGCTTCTAGTACCTCACAGTGACGAAGACGGCCTCCTACACGAATCAGTCCAGCAGCAGCGTCGAGCTCAGGGGAGAGTGAGAGCAGCCTGCTTGTGGCTAACACTGGTTTGCCTGACTTCAGAAGCTTCAGCTTATCGGGAAAGGACTCTGATTGAGCTTGGTGAAGGACTGCTTGTTGAACATCTCTTTGGAGGTCAGAACTGGAGGTGTAGGCCGCCCTGTGAAGCTCCTGCCCATAGGCTTTCAGGTACTCTGACAGTGTGTTGTAGTGCGGTGGCTTAAGTGGGGGTGCAGTTGTGGTCACTAACCCGGAGAAGGCAGACTGTCTTAATTCACTGTTTGGCTCTTCAAACGATAGAGGGGTCTGTCCGGGCCAACTATCTGGTGGCAGCTTGAGGAAGGCTGGTCCCTGGCTCCACCGGCTCCCTGTAGCAAGGTCACAAAGAGGCTTGCCTTTCGTGATGTCATCCGCTGGATTGTCTGCAGATCTGACATAGCACCAGGTGGCCGAAGCTGTTATCTCTTGTATCTCTGCCACCCGTGTTCCTACGAACACCTTGTAACGACAGGAGCTGGATGTCAGCCATGTGAACACGGTGGTAGAGTCTGACCAGAGCGTGGTGGAGTGAATAGGAATTGTAAGCTCTGTAGTCAGGAGTTGGGAGAGTTGCGCTCCAGTAAGCGCGGCACACAGCTCTAAGCAGGGTATAGATTGTTGCTTGCGGGGCGCAACGCGAGATCTGGCGGCTATAAAGATGACTTCTACATGACCTTTTTTGTCTTCTATCCGTAGATAAGCCACTGAACCGTATACCTGCTCCGATGCGTCACAGAAAACGTGGACGTCGTATCTACATGACGAGTGATCCATCTGTGAGCTGGCATAGCATCGGGGTAGAGATATCTTCTCTAATCCACTCAACTCCTTCTCCCACTCAGACCATGAAGGAGTTCCTCAGGTAATTGCGGATCATCCCAGTCGCGTCTTTTATCCCATAATCGCTGTACTAATATCTTAGCCCGGATGGTGTAAGGGATAATATAACCGAGAGGGTCATATTGGCTGGCCAGTACATGGTAGATGTTGCGCATTGTCACAGTGGAGCAGCGGCTAGCTCTGTGCTTGTAACGTAGGGTGTCGGACTGACAGTGCCAATGTAATCCGAGCGTAGACTCGTGGACGTCTTGTTGGCCTTGACTAAGCCAGAGGTCACAGGTATCGGATCTCAACTTGACGGGCAATTGCTGGCCCATTGTCGAAGCTCAAAGCCTCTGGCGGTTAAGAGAGAACATAGTTGATCAACTAGGTCTCTGGCCTCTCGAGGGGAATGAAGACTATGTAAACAATTATCAACATAGAATGATTTTTCAATTACCTCTCTGACTGGGTCTCCAGACTGGCTGTGGTCTATGACGTGCCTCTGTAGGGCGTAAGTGGCACAGCAGGGACTGCATGTGGTACCAAAGGGGAGAACTTGCCATTGGTACACATCAGGGGGTTGCTCCGGCTTCAGATCACGCCACAGGAATCTGAGTAAGGGCATGTCATCAGGGAGCAGCCTCACCTGGTGAAACATACCTCGAATATCACTGCTTATGGCTACCTGATGCTCGCGGAAGCGGAGCAGAACTGCTAGCAGTGATGAGCTTAGCGTAGGTCCTGGAAGAAGAAACTCATTTAGACTGTGACCTTCATATTGGAAAGAGCAGTTATAGATGACCCGGTTCTTGTTATTATGCTGCACCAGATGGTGGGGGATGTACCATGACTCTGTGGAGCTCGCAACTTCTCTCGGTTCCAGCTTGGCTATGTAACCTGCCTCCTTCAGCCTAGTTATCTCAGCCTGGTAGGCCGAAGCCTGGTCTGGGTTCTTAAGCAGTCTCCTTTCAACACTCCTGAGCTGAGGGAGAACAGCTTCTTTGGTCATGGTCAGCTGTGGCATGCTCTGCCTCCGAAGCAGTGGTGTAGCATACCGCATCGTCCCTTCTACCTCCACTCGGACCGTCTTCTCCTGCAAGAGTCTGATGGCTTCTTGGTCTAGCTTGGATCTCGTCACTGCCTTTTCGCTGAGGTAGGGAATCACATCCATCTGCCATAATCTCTCAACGTGAGCAAACAGGTCTGCGTTGGGGAGGACAGAGATGAAGAAACACTGGTGCGTGTTAATCTCGTGACGAATCTCATGCGTAGGACCTTGAAGAGTCCACCCCAGGCGGGTCTTGACTGCTGCGGGTCCACCTGGTGGGCCTAACCCGACTGGTTCAACAGGTGTGATGAGGTGGGGGCAATCTGATCCGATCAGCAACATTGGCTGCACTTTATCCATCTGCTGCAACGGGAGGCCAGTTAGATGTCTGTATCTCTTCTTTTAGGAAGCCACCAAGTATGTGTGTTCAGCAAGACCTAGTCTCTCAGCTGTAAAGGCGTGTTGGATGAGGTATTTCTTGTGGGGATGAGACACAGATGATACTGTGAAGGAGACAGCCGCCCCATGAAGCACCTGCTGATCCTGTCTCACTGTTCTCAGTATCAGGTCTTCTGGTTGTCCTCTGAGGTTCAATTGCTGTGCGGCTGCTTGAAGGAGGATAGTCCTCTCAGACCCGTCGTCGAGCACTGCATATGTTTCTAACGATGCATCTCCGTTTGTGATGATTACCTTACTCACTTTCAGCATGACTCTACGGCTACTGACAGAACGGTCAACGTACAAGATGTCTTTCGTAGTACTCGCAAGACAAGAGTTCTCTGGGGGTTTGGGCGCTGTACTGGCGGTTACAGCTCTCTCGTTCAGATCATGCAATATAAGGAGGTGCTTCCTGTTGCAGGTCTTGCACAAGGCTTTCAGTGTGCATCTGGAAGCGTGATGATTGCGGCCGCATCTCCAACATCTATTATTCTTACGAATCCAGGCCTCTTTCTGGTCCCTAGTCAACTCTTTGAAGTTGTGACATCCATTCAGAAAATGATTGGCATTATCACAATAAGGGCAGCAGGCATGTAACTTCTCTTGGTACCTGGCAGAGCTGGGCCGGGACTCTGGAGCGAACACTCTGCGTTCACTGTCTGCAGCAGGTTTCTCTGTACCCAGTAGGAAACTCGTAGATCTCCCAGGAGGCATTCACTGGCAGAAGGTTCTCTAGTGCCATCCGTAATCTTGAGAACTGTCTAGGATCAGCTGCTGTCAGACTGGGGATGGTAGGCTTAGGGCCTCGATATATCTGCTCCTGGACGTGCTGCATCTCCGCTCTAGGCACCAATTCTGGGCATGGAGGCAGACAGAAGTCTCTATCACTCTGGCGACGACTATGTCTGGGACTACGCGTCTCATCCTCATATTTTACAGCTGTTACCGGCTGGGCTGTGTTGGTGTAGGACATCTGTGGGGGGGCACGACGACTCTCTTCAGCATATGGGTGCTCTGGCCTGGATGAAAACATTAAGTCTTGCATCTCGTTTGTCAGCTGCTCACACTGGACCGATCGGTCTAGAGGAAGCTCACCAGCATACACTGCAGAATCTCTCTGTCTATGGACGGACGGTGGCACATGAATGCGAGGGGCTGGAACTGGCGTTACTGGTCGACGAGGAGTCTCTCTTCCTGTGACTATCTGTTGAATCTCCCGCTTCAGCTAGCATTCTCTGCCTGGAGCCCTCGCATTGTGGACAGAATCTCAGGTAAAATGTGATTGCCTAGCTCGTTGTTGTCTCTTTTCATCTCAGTCCACATAGATTTAATATCAAACAGCTGCTGGTCTTGGAGGCGGAGCTGATCATACTCTTGCGACGCATGTCCAGTTGGATCTGGCCATTCATCTCGTAGTATTAGATCATCTGCGTACGGTGACTGACTCTCTGGAGAAGATGATCGTGAGACGCTATCAGCCGTGGGCGGAAACAAAGGTAGTGCTCTCTTCATATGTGCTGAATCAGAAACTTGGTAATCTGCTAGATGTGCAGGTAGTCTTATTTGTCGTCTAGGTCGGACAACAGGAGGATCTGGTTCAGAATGGGATGTCATCTCTCTACTGTAATTCACTATCCGGCTCGAAGGACCATTTAAAATGAAGAGGTTCGAATGTAGATTAATTTAGATGGATGTGAAACACAGCAGGCAGTCGGTCAGAACTGCGTAAGTTGAATTAATTGAAGAGACACCAAACAGGGTCCAAGTTTAACTTGTTTATTGAAGAGCTGGTTGAGTTTACATGTGTGGTTCTATAACAAATTATACAAAAAAATAAACATTAATATATACATATATATATATGTATATATGTATATATATATATATATATATATATATATATTCTACAACATAATCATTTAAATAATTGACAGTATGCATGCTGTATACAACATTCACATTAATAAAGTACTATTGGACAATGTTAAATACTTATTCTGAACATCGCCACAAGGCGGTGCTAGAAGCGCATAAATACCGCGCGACTGTGCATGACATATGCATGTGATAAACAGCCGATCACCATGTGATAATAATCATTTCCAAATTAAAGCATCCAACAATAAAATAATGTCCAATACATAACGTCTACCTCAAATAACACATGGAAACTCTAAACATACTAAATAGAAAGAATAATTCTGTCAGAATGATAATCGACTACTGTTTAGACTATTGAATATAAACTACTAGTTTCTTGGTATCAACAGGAAATATTTGGAAATATAAACTTACTTGACATGCACGCACACAGCAACTCCATATAAACTTCACTGAATCATAATCAAACTACAATAGATGAACTACAATGAAGCTGCCCGAACTTAACACTCTCACATGCGTTGCATCTTCTTCTTCTTCTTCTTCTTTAGTTTTTTATGGCGGCTGGCAAACCAACTTAACGGTGCATTACCGCCACCGACTGGACTGGTGTGTGAATCAGGAGATATTGGAACTCAAAAAAAAAAAAAAAAAAAAAAAAAAAATTAAATCCTTTTTTCTAAATCTGTGTCTCTCAGAAACTTAATAACATATTGATAAATGTTACTGGATGTTTTCCCTAATAAACCTTGCATTGTAAAATTATTCTGATTGACCATTCTAAGAGACTGAAAAAGCTGGTTTCTTTCTTGGCTGTACTTTGTGCAATGAAATAAAATATGCTCTACAGTTTCTAAATGATTACAATGTTGGCATTTCCCTGTTGGATGTTTCCCTATTATCTTCAATGAAGAATTGAGCCCGGTGTGTCCTATTCTTAACCGTGTAATTATACTTTCCTCTCTTCTACTCCTACACTCTGTCCTTCCTATATCTACTTCTGGTTGTATATTATATAAATGTCTCCCATTTTCATGACCCACCCAATACTCCTGCCATGTTGATCTTGCATATGCTTTAATAAACATTTTAGCTTCAGATTTACTATATGGTACTTGTAATATTCTATTGTGTTTCAGTGTTTGTTTTGCAAGTTTATCAACCTCCTCATTCCCTTTCACTCCTACATGTGCAGGTACCCAAAGAAACCTGATTTTTAAATCCTTTGCATTTAACTTATATAAAACCATACAAATCTTATGAATTATATCATTTCTTATAGATTTCCCAGATTTCATGCTTTCTAAAGCTGAATAACTATCAGATATAATCACTGAGTTATTTAAATCATTTCCCTCTACCCATTCCAAGGCTAACAAAATTGCAACCAGCTCTGTTGTGTATACTGATAAATTATCTGTTATTCTTTCCTGACATATTACCCCATTCGTTGGACTATATACTGCTGACCCAGCATGTCCTGTCTTTGGATCTTTGGAACCGTCTGTAAAAATGAATGTATATTCAGAAAAATGCATATCCAGATAATATTTAACAATATCCCTCACTGCTACTTCCTTTGATTTATTTTTGATTTCCTTATGAAGGCCTAAATCTACATTTGGTATAGGGAAAAACCATGGAGGAATAGGAGGGACTGAAATTGTTGAACAATACTGTAACTTATGTAACCCTATATTCTCAGCTTTCACATCACCAATCCACCCAAAACTTCTGAAATTGGACTTACTATGTTCCCAGCAGTCTTTTAAGATAGCTTTAGCTGGATGGCTATCAACTTGTCCCTTCACATTAACCCAATATGCTAACATCAGTTGTACCCTTCTGATCCTCAAAGGCATCTCACCCATTTCCACTTGCATAGAAGACACTGGGGATGTTTTAAAAGAACCACTACATATCCTTAGAGCCTGAGCTTGCATGACATCCAATGCTTTGATATTAGACTCTGCTGATGACATATATGCTATACATCCATAATCAAAGACAGACCTCATTAGTGCCCAATATATATTTTGTAAAGATGCCCTGCTTGCTCCCCATGCTTGTCCTGATAGACAGCGTAGTATATTAACAATCTTTTTACATTTATTAACCATTTTTTCCAAATGAATCTTCCATGTCAATTTTTCATCAAACCACATCCCAAGAAACCTAATAATCTTCTTTTGCTCCAGAGGCTGACTATACAATTTTAAGGATACAGGTGTAATCTTATGCTTTTTTGAAAAACATATGACTTGTGTTTTAGACACTGATAATCTAAATCCCCATTTATTTGTCCATTTTTCCACTTCATTAATTGCATCTTGCATTTTTGATTTAACATAAGATTCATTACGGCCACGAAACCATAATGCTCCATCATCAGCATACAATGATTTCCCAATTTTATGGTCAATATTTGAAAATATATCATTAATCATAATGTTGAATAATAATGGGCTACATACACTCCCTTGTGGAGTTCCATTCTCAACTGTATATACCTCAGAGAATTCTGCACCTACTCTTACCTGTATTTTCCTATTAAACAAAAAATCCAAAATCCAATTATATACTTTACCACCAATTCCTAATCGTTGTAATTTAATTAATAACCCTTCTTTCCAAAGCATATCATATGCTTTCTCAACATCAAAAAATACTGCTATTACCACCTCCCTATTAGTCTGAGCTTTCCTAATATCTGATTCTAAACATAATAATGAATCCATTGTACTTCGGCCCTTACGAAACCCACTCTGATATGGGGAAAAAAGGTCATTGCTATCTAAATAATGAGTCATTCTATCTGTAATTATTCTTTCCATTATTTTACACAACTGCGATGTTAAAGCAATTGGTCTATAACTAGACGGGTCAGATGGATTTTTCCCTGGCTTTAAAATAGGTACTATAATCGCATGTTTCCACACTGATGGAAGCTGACCAATTTCCCAAATTTTATTAAAAAATTCTAGTACTATTTTTAGTGTCTCATCTGTCATATTTGCTACCATTTTATAACATACCATGTCTTTTCCTGGAGTAGTTTGTTTTGCATTAATGACTGCTTTTTTCAACTCAAACATATTTAAAGGTTCGTCTAATGGATTTCCTGAATGTTCTTTCTTTTCTAAAACATCTGGGAAACTTTCTAACACTTTCCTTCTGTTCACTTGCGCTTCCTTAGTAAGGTTCTCAGAACTATGCACTTTCCTAAATGTTTGAGCTAAAACTTCAGCCTTTTCTAAATTATTAACTGCCACTTTATCACCACTATTTAATACAGGTAATTCATAATTCCTTCTAACTCCTCCCATCCTCCTTATCATTCCCCATATATCAGATAACTTCACATCCCTTCCTATACTATTACAGAATTTCCTCCAAAAATTTCGCTTTTGTGTCTTAATTGTTTTTCTTACTACTGCCTGCTTTCTTTTATACTCTATCAAAGCATCTTGAGAATGATATTTCTTAACAAATTTAAAAGCTTTGTTTCTTGCTTTAACTGCTTTACTGCACTCATCATTCCACCATGGTACATTCTTACATTTCCTATTTCCTTTACTTTTAGGTATTGTTTCCTCAGCTGACAATATTATTTCATTTACTAATGCATTATTAAACTCATTTATTTCTATTTCTTTAATCTCATTAAGTTTTAGACATTTTGCTGCACAAATGATCTGAAAAATTTCCCAATTTGCATTCTCTATTTTCCACCTTGGAATGTTCCTAATCCTTTCTTGACATGTCCCTAATCCAACTTGAATTAGAATAGGGAAATGATCACTACCTATTGTAGTTTCCTTATCTACATTCCATGTACTAATACCTGCTATTACACTGGACACAAATGTTAAATCAAGTACTGATTCAGTATTATTTATACTGTTAAACCGTGTTCCCTCACCATTGTTGAGACATACCAACCATTTATCATCAATATATTCTTCTAAAACTAAACCATTTGCATCTGTACTATTGCTTCCCCATAACGTATTGTGTGCATTAAAATCCCCACACCATATTACCTCATTGGTTGGTGATCCCACAATATTTTCCAAAATACTACCCTCTATTTTCCCACAAGGATTATAATAATTGATTACATCTATAGAACCTTTACTAGTCCATATCCTTATCGTAATTGATTCATTATTTTCATTTATATTTATAATTTCATAACTTAAACCATTTTGTATGAAAGTTACTAATCCTCCCCCTCTACCATTCTCTCTATCTCTTCTGACTGCTGAATATCCTTTAATAGTAAAATCTAACTCTGATTTCAACCATGTTTCTTGCACACATATTATATTAGGTTTCTCTTTTACCTCATCTAAATATTTCTTAAACTCTTGGCCGTTTGCTATCAGACTTCTAGCATTCCATTGTAGTATGCCTACATTTATCACCATTTAATCTATACCAGCATTGTGCTGGGTAGACTGAGTGTCTGTACTTAAGTTATCCCGAACTGTTTCCCAAACCATTCCTTTTATCCCCAAGTATTTTTCAGCTGCTTTCACAATAATTTTAATCCTTTCAGTACGACTCGTTGTCTGTATGCGTTGCATCTTCTCTCTAACGCGGTTTTTGGCTTCAGCCCAGGTGACACTACAGTAAGTAGCGCTGTGATTGGTCAGAATCATCCAAGCCATTGAAGGGCATCCGGGCCTTTTGTACAAAATAATTATTAACTATTACAGAGGAATGATTAAAATAAGAAATATATAAGGTGCCATTAATGCTTACAGTAATTTGGTAATTTACATAATGAATAAAGTGCAACAGAATATATATATATATATATATATATATATATATATATATATAAACAATATATATATATATATATATATATATATATATATATATATATAAACAATATATATATATATATATATATATATATATATATATATATATATATATAATTAATATGGGAAAATCCCATATATGAGAATATATTGCCTAATATAATACATGATATTTTCCAATATATTGCAATATACAGTATATAAGTGCACATAAACATAAAAAAGCAGCTCAGTTGAATTTCCTGATGACTTTATTTATATCCTCAGCTCTGGGTCCAGGGTCTCCAACATCTTTCAGGAGTCCAACTCTGTCTCTAGCAGCATGTCTTGGTACTGACAAATAGAAAGGTAACAGGAAGTTGTTTGCCACCCGGAAGTTCTTTCCAGCAGAATAGATCTCATGAATAAGGTCCTCCAAACAGATGATCCCATATCGTCCGAGATGCTTCTCTATAAGTGCATTGTCGGTCAGAGGAATCTTCCTCTTAGCAATCGTTGTCTGACCTCTTTTTAATATGAGCTCACGGACTGATTTCAAGTTGGGATACCCCCAGGCAACATAAGGTTCTACAGTCTTAAGCATTTTTAGGGAAGTCTTGTTGACTTTCACAAAGGCGCCACTGAAGATCTTTCCCAGCCTCAGCATCTGAACGACCTTCATCACTTTGGGGCTCACACCTTTGATCTCTCTGATGCGGAGAGCGAACACCAGACCGTTCTTCGCTGGCGGCATGGCCGGCGGAGGTCTCTGTCTGAGTCTGGCCAGTCGTGTGTTATCTCGATGCTTCCTCTTGCTGTTTATCATAAACTCCTCTAATCGCTTAAACTTCAAGGGAATTCCTTTTTTGTCTTTTCTCTTCTGCTGTAACGCAAGTTTGGCTTGAGTGGCTTTGATAGCCTGGTATGCCTTGCGTTTCTTGAGAAGATTCTCAGGAACAAGCTTGATTACTTTCTCAGTTACAGGTTCTGCCATCGCGTACTAGTATCTTTATATTATAAATATACTAGTATCTATGTCGTTGTTTCTCTTCACTGGAGAACGTGTGGTGTTGGCGGACTTTTACTTTTACTTTCTATTGGCAGATATGGCAAGTCGTTTTAACCTTTTATCCTTGAAACCTACTAGTATCTATTTTCATGCTACTGTGGCGACTGAGTTCAAAAACAGGGACACCAATTAAATAAACCAACTACGCCACTCTGGGGGCTTATTACCAGGGAATCGCCCTCAACAAACTAGGAGCACACAAGGCTCGCAGGCTCGTATCGGTTGGAGTCAGGCATGAGACATGGGTGAGGTATACAAACAGTAAAATCACTTTTATTGATTAAAATGATCCAAACAATCACAGAAAAAGAAAACCACTATCAACAGAAAGGATATTTAAAATTGGACACTCCTTAAGGACCACTCTCCTGTTATTCTTTTAATAATTCCTAATTAAAAAAGACCATTCAAACAGCACGTTTTTCCTCATGTTTTTGAGAATATACTGTAGGGGCGAAAGCTGCAGCTACTACTAGTGTGGACTGAATGGACAGCAACAAAGCGTCAAAGCAACAATGGGGAAATGCTGTCCCCTTAATGCTACTGTAAACCCTGGTTGGATACGGATTCAAAATTGGATATGAAGATGAAATCTGATACATAGCTTCAGTGTTACAACTGATAAAATAACTGCTGTCTGTGGTTCTATATGGGCTGTGGCAATAATTTTGAAAAATAATAGCTCGCAGCAACATATGAAATAAAAGAACTATGAACTAGTTCATTTTTGGAACTGTGAACTTAGTTCAAAATTTTGAAGTATGAACTATGAACTGAACTAGTTCATTTTAAAATTTGTGAACTGAACTTTGAAATAGTTCATATAGAAAGTGAACTTTCCCAACACAAATCCAGGGCAATGGAAACATCCCTACCAGTTCTCATGGAATGAAACGAAAACAGTTGACGTTAATGGTGTCGTTGAGGTTGGAGATTGAAGGTGGAGGTTTTGTACATTATAGAGCGAGGTTACTTGCTCCAATTCGCTTGCAGACCCCCGCGGTTTCAGGCGGTCGTCGAGACCTTGGTGAGAAGCGGCGTGGCTCACGTGCTTCTCACCTGAGTGCAAAATCTGCTAGAAAAAGGGGCGATAGAATTAGTCCCCCCCGCGCTGAGCCGGTCAGGCTTTTACAGCCGTTACTTCCTTGTACCAAAAAAGGACGGTAGCACTTTCTCCCCTGAGGCAACGGAGTGCGCGTGATGAACTATCTCGACGATTGGCTCATTATGTCTCAGTCGAAGATCAAATTATTGACACACAGATCCATGCTTCTCAGCTATTTGGAATGCCTGAGGCTCAGGGTCAATTTTTCGAAGAGCAAACTGTTACCCAGCCATAACGTAATGTTTCTGGGCACAGTTATCGACTCTACAATGATGAGAGCGCGACTCACACCAGAGTGCGCTCTCTCAATTCTACAGCTGTTAGCCTCCTTCAGGGTAGGTGTGTGCACGCCCCTCAGGAAGTTTCAGGGTTTCCTCCCTAGGCTCCAGTTATATGCAGCCAGTTGCTAATAGTGCGGCGTTTTACATTGTGTTCCCACTGCGTATTAGCTACGTAATACGAAGTGACCGTTCTCGAAAGGGAACGTAACCTCAGTTCCCTGAGAGTAAGGGAACAAGTATTGCGTAGCCTGCCGCACTATTGCAGTCTGTCGGGATTTGTCGCTTCAGTCGATTTAAACCTGCTATTTGGCCAGAATGGGCTTCCTTTATAGACTAAGGCCACGCCCATTTAGGTGCGCTCTGACGTGTTGGGCACCAAGTCATCTGATTGGGTCGTGCGTAGGGCTGGGTATCGATTCAGATGTTACAATTCGATTCGATTTCGATTCGCAAGCTCTCAATTCGATTCGATTTCGATTCTATTTTAGATTTCGATTCTAAATTTGATTTCGATTCGACTCAATGAATATATATTTAATACAAATCCTATATTTATATAAAAAAGAAAAGAAAAGTGAACATAAGTTTTCAAGTGGTTAATTAATAAAAAGCTACAAACCTGTATATTAAACTCTTTTTATTTTAGGTACACTTGGGTACATTAAAACAGAAACAAACTGATAACAATCATTCCTGTCTTACAGGTAGGACATATACAGAAATTGAATAAAGTTATCAAACAGTCTGCGTTGCATTAATTATAAATTATATATAGACTAATCCTTATTAAAGTTACAAAAGTTCTTTAGTCAAGAGCAGTGAGTGTTTTTCTCTGTTCCCTTTGTTCTTTGATTAAAGGTGGTATCAGCGATTTCAGGCCCAAACATAAATGATCACATTCATCTAATATTTCCTAACGATCCGCTAGCTGCCCGCCCCATAAGCATGCTGTCAAAAAACCGCGTCTCTCTAGGTAGCCTAGGCTCTGAGCTCTGCACACAAAAACAGTTGGTATCAACATCACTCAAAACCAAAATAAATAGTGTTCCAACCAATCATCGACAGGGGCGGGTGTCGTGAGGTTTTCGCGTGCAGCCGTCATAGGCAGCCGTGCACGAGCGCAAAACCTCACAACACCCGCCCCTGTCGATGATTGGAACCTTTATTTTTGCGTGATGCTGCACAGACGCGTGCCAGTAGGTGTCAGTATAAGTGAGTGTAACACTGGCCAGCGCAAGATTCTCATCTGTGGCTTTAATATTTCAAAAATAATTGTATCGATTTATGTATGTTGTAGGCTACACATTAACTTAGCGATGTTATAAATCATATTTTTGACAGCATAAAGCAAATTGTTATGCAAGTGGCATATGACGCAATCCATTGGCACATCTCACGTTTTAGTGACACATGCCAATATCCACTGGTACATGCCAGTTGGCCTCTCTTTATGTTGTGGCACCTCCAGTAGTGACACCTGCAGCTGTCTGCCGGAGTATAATGAAGATTATGTAACATATGCACATAGTTAATTTGTACAACAAAAATTTATTTTATTTAATGAATAATTCCATAAAATTATTTTTGAAATATTAAAGGTACAGAGGAACGTCCTGCGCGACCGAACGTTTGTTGCACTGAGCACTTTTTTGCATATTGTTAGCTCGGTATACTCCTTTTCAGATACACAGCCTAACAAACAAATGATTTTTAATAAAAACATTTTTTACACTTTTTGGAAGGATTTGAAATATTAAAGCCACCGATGAGAATCTTGCGCTGGCCATTGTTACACTCACTTATACTGACACCTACTGGCGTACGTCTGTGCAGCATCACGCAAAAATAAAGGTTTACAGTAAAAGCCTCATTATACTTCTGCGTCGGACCTACGCCGGAGCCTATACGCCGTAGGCAACGTGTTGGTTTTAATTTATACTTCTGTGTCGTTGTCCGCGTTGACGCGCACCTAGGGAGCATGTGAAACCCCGAGGGAGGGGTTCTGGCAGACCAATCACCGCGCTTGTGTCCGCGTAGAATTGACGCGTTGTTACATTTTTGGAGAGGTGCACGTCAGGGTACGCCGTAGGGTACGCGCTACACACAGCCTACGACGTAGCTACGGCGGCAGTTCGACGCAGAAGTATAAAACAGGCTTAACGGACGCGACTGTTAATACGTTATTCGTAGTGACCCATAATAGATTTATTTCGCGTCTTTCCTAGGATGGGCAGTTTGTGACTTTGCGAGATAAACAAAAGAACCGGTTATGAAAAAGTTATGTTTAACTACTTTAAACATAAAGTAGCTCTGGTATTACAAAACATTCATCAAATACAGACGTGACACAAATATTTTAAATATCACAAAATTAGGCTATTTATTTAGGATTTTGTGCCACAATTACGTCAGTAGGCTATAGGTGTTCGATTAATCTGTCAGTCACTACTGGAGGTGTCGCAACACGGTGACATGTTCCGCGACTCGGTGTCAGTCAGGTGTCATGTCAGTGTGTGTCGCGATGTCAGTGACACATCACTATCCACCACTGGCACATGCCAATAATGTCAGTGACACATGCCACTATCCACTGGCACATGCCAAAGAAGACCGGATGTGCCAGTGCGCATAGTGACATGTGCCATTGGCTTCTGTGCGTCAGATGCCATGTCACTTACTGTTAAAACTGCTACTGTTTTTTTTATTTTTTATTTTCGGGTTCCGGTCGGCTACAGCAAAGGGTTAAAAATGAAGCCTTTGGGACATTATTGCGGCTTGGTACCTGGCAGATTAATCAGGTGGCATAAAAAAAGCCGGGGGGTGCGCGTGGACCCCTATTTCCATCTACTATAGTAGGTTTTAAACATTAAATGTTAAAACGGCTTGCCATACATCGCGTTTGCTGTGACCTATGGCTGTGCCTGTGACCCGTCGCGAATATATCGTTGACCGGCTGTGACGCGCAGAAGAAGAGGCTGTCCGAAGCGTCATTTCCGGGTTAGAGAAGCGCTACCAAGTTCCAAACAACAAAATGGAAGGGAAAAACAATCTGGACGATCTGGACGCTCGCCTTCAAGTTCTCGAAAAACGCGTTCATGGGGAAAGAGGAGGAAAAAACAACAAGCCAGTGAAGGTGATTCGCCTCAGACGCGCCTAAAGCCCTCTAACCGCTCTTTGTGTGTGTGTGTGTGTGTGTGTGTGTGAGAGAGTGTGTGTGAGTGTGTCAGTGTCAGCTGTGTTTATTGTTGTGGATTTGACAGATCATATTCACGAGATAATAACATTCATTCTTGCTGATGATACGGCTTTAATGTGCATTGGTTGTCAGAAATGGCATGCTGGCATTGAGTGTTGTGATGCAGTAACGTTACTGAGAGCTGTTCAGTTTGCGGGCGTGGCAGCAGACAAATTACACTAATAAACCTATGAAAAAATACATAAATATGATTAAATTAAATTAATGAATCTGATTTAAATAAATTGTTAAAAAAGTAAATAAATGCTTTAAAATGTAATTTTAATAAATGATATAGGCCTAGTTCCTAACCAGTGCAGTATAGTGAAAAAAAGTCTTCCAAATAATATTTAAAACATATTTTAATATACATTTTTATGGTATAAATTGGGTCTTTATACATGAAATATATATAGCTGATTAACAAAAAATTAGCATGGGGGTCCCTCACACAAAGATGATAATAGTTGGTGGTGTTTGGCATTTAAAAGATAGAAAACCCTTGATCTAAGACACAGCCTAGATTTAATGTACCGCCACTCACTTAACATTCACATATAATACCATTTAAAGTTGCCATGAAAATGAATGCAGCATATGGAGCTCTGATGGAAATAACGTGTCAAAATAGTGAAATGTCATTCATGAGTTCATTCTAATTTCGAGATTACATGGAATATTTATACTTTAAAAAACTAATTTGTAATGCTGCAGGACCAAACAAAACAATGTATGCAAAATGTTATCAAAAGTGATAAACTATTCGGTTTTACCTAAAATCTTGATGTTGGTAAAGTACATGTCCAGTTGTAACTCTTCATATATAACCTGATTAACCTTTTGCTGGATTTATAATCGGTCTCTCCTTCCTTCAGTGTGCTGAATCACTCACAAGGATCAGCAGTGCTCTTGCAAACACAGCAAACAAGAGAGAGCGTGTCAAGATCCTGCACAAGAAAAGTGAGAGTAACATTTGT
The DNA here is from genome assembly GCF_964197995.2 of Scardinius erythrophthalmus. Lineage (NCBI taxonomy): Eukaryota > Metazoa > Chordata > Actinopteri > Cypriniformes > Leuciscidae > Scardinius > Scardinius erythrophthalmus. Next base: position 35,451,770 of record NC_138236.1, read on the forward strand.
GATCAAAATCCTGTGTATGTTTTAATATGTTCCATCAGCATTTATAAATTAATCTTTTCTATCAGTTGAAGATTTGCTGAAGTATTTGGACCCCCAGTTCACAGACTTCATTGCTGTGCCAGATGCAATGAAACTGGAGTTTATTCTAGCAGGTTAGTGCACTTTTTTCACCCATGTGATTCTCAATTGGTTTTGCTTCAGGACCCTGATTTTACATTGGACGTAAAGTACCACTAATGTGAATTGTACAAGCAAACACAAATTAAAGAGGGCTACAGAGTCCAGACTAACTTTACTAAGAGCACTGTAGACCATTACTGAAAATGTAGGAGTGCAAGCAGACCTTCTGAAGTGCTGGAACATGTTGTGTGATCATCCGTTAAAAGTGCTTGAATTTCACCCTCAAAAGGTGGTATCAACCCTGAAATGAATAATGTAAAAACATTCGGCCATTTCTGCTACAAACCCATGGTTACAGTTAGCGTTGCGTTGCTACATTAAATCCATGGTGAATGTTGGTGATTTGCAGATTGAAAAGCCTTCTATAACATGTTTGTTCATGGCACAATGTTTCTCCTGGTCACGTCAGCGTTATAAGGCCTAATCCTGGCTTAATCTAAGCCCTGTCTGTGAAACCAGGCCCATATGATTTTGTATAGATTTAATTATTTCAGCATTGTATTAATAACCTCCTCCTCCTATATCTACAGAGGAAGAGTTTCTGCGTTCCCAGGCCACATTATTGGAGCAGGTGCACAATCTGCAGCCTCTTCTGGACAGCAACCACATCAAAGGTAAAAACACTGGCCATTGCTATTTTTGTCAAATATTTAAGTAACTGTTTCCTTATATTTGAGGTTATCTGGATGTATTATTGACAAAACTGTGTTCCCCCCCTTCTCATCTTGTTTTTACAGCGGTTCCAGAGTTGACCACTAAAGTGCAGCGCTTGTCACAAATTCACATTCAACAGCAGGTAACCAATTATTTTTTATCCTTTGTGCTCTCTCTCATGGGTGTAAAAAGTACTGAGAAATTGTACACACGTTAAAGTACAGTCGCTCTGTTCCAAAAATGTTCATGTCAATTAAAAGTCTACATCTAAAGGTGCAGTAAGCGGTTTCTGGTAAAGGTCGAATGTCTAATTGTTATTTAGCTCCTCTACTCCTTCGATGGTAAAGTCATCCCCCAAAAAAATCCCTACATAACACGATAGTGCAAGCATCTAATAAATTACACATGTGGCAAGATTAAGGGGTTATAGTGATCACTGAAAGGGGAACCAAAAGAAAAACATATATTAAGAGTATGTTATCTCACTTTTCCGACACACTTTGGGAGCCGATGCTTGAAACAGGCGGTGGAGGAGGTTTTGACGTTCCAGGCTTACAATAATAATAATGCAAATCAACAAACAGGCGAAGATGACACGAGTATATTCAAGCAAAAAAAAAAGCATATCTTCGTTCTGTGAAACACTGCAAAACCAACATCACTCATGTATCAAGAAGAAATAAAGCAACATCAGTGTCCGTTTTCAAGCCTGCCCGCTCCTTAAGTCTCTCCAGCGCCGGAAAGCTTCTCCGATATTAAAGTGGGTCCTACATCTTAACTCTTCTTTTTAAAGTTATGTTCCCCTGGCCTTTTCCTCTTTTGCATGTTCTCTGCCATCTCCCTTGTTCTGCTAATGTCTGTCTTGAGCACTGATCTCTCTCTCCTGCCCCATCATGAGTGGACACACCCCTTACTGCGGATTGGCTACAAGTGTGGTTTGGTGCTATGTCCACTTTTCAATAACATTTTTCAAAAATTTGCTTACTGCACCCTTTAAGGTGTAAGTACTTACTTGTACTTAAGGATTTAAAGAAGGCCTATTACGTTCTTTTGACATTTTCAACATTTTTTAGTGCCTAATGTTTCTGTTTGAGCATGAAAATGCTCTGCAAAGCACAAAGTCCCTCCAGCGGGAGTTATTCTCTATATCAGTGTCACTGTTTCTGAACTCCCTGAAACGCCTCCATCTTGAGTTTTCTTCAGGAACGAACACGTCACAATATTCCTCATTTAAATAATTAATACGCAGAATAAAGGGGCGGGGCCTGGTTGAGTTAGTTAGTAGTGTGTTGAAACTGGCGGTTATGGTAAGTGACGAGACATTTCCCAAACACACTCGAAGCGCTTGACCAATCAGAACACACTGATCCAGCTGACCAATCAGAGCACATTGTGCTTTTCAGAAGGAGGGGCTTCATAGAGACAGGAACTAAACAGAGCGTTACTGACATTTTGAACATTAAAGCATGAAAACATATTCTAGTACACTTCAAAAACATAATCAAAAATGAAAAGAGCATAGTATGTCCTCTATTATTATACTTAACTGGACGTGTGTAATATTAAACCGATATCCTTAAACCTGTTACCTGAATATTTTCAGCAGATGATCGTACAGTGGTTTGACATTTGATAGTGATTTTCAGTCTAATAGTCAAGACTAATCAATTACCGTGTTCATTCTCAAGTGCATCCATCTACAGTGATGGTTATCATAAAAACACATTACGATTAGTCAAAGTCTGTGTCTGAAAAGGATAGTTCACCCAAAACTTAATTTTACTAACCCTCAACCAAACCCCAATCCTAACCCTACAGTAAGTACATGTAGTTAATTATTATTACACAGTATTAAAATACATATTTACACTGTAACAAGGACACCTTAAAATAAAGGGTTACACTTTATTTTAAGGTGTCCTTGTTACAGTTTAATTATGTATTTACTATAGGGTTAGGATTAGGGTTTGGTTGAGGGTTAGTTGCATGTAATTATGCATAATTTACTGTTGTTACCAGTGTTGGGGCTAGTTACTCAAAAAAGTAATATATTACATATTACTCTCAAAAATAGTAATGCCTTACTTTACTTTATTACTCCCTGGAGAAAGTAACTAGTTATATTACTAGTTATATTACTAGTTCAATTTTTTTTCTTAATTACTCTATAATTGCCTGAGATGCATCAGATGGAGGGAGAACATACAAAGGAGGAGTGTTCTTTAGGGTCTTTATTACGCCAACAACAGACTGGCACTGTCTAGCACAAATAACTACAAACAACTGTACTTGTACTTGCCGTTGTTGACGCTTCCATTTTTCCCCATCTGCCCCAATAATATCTGTCTGCAGAGCCGCAGAGCCACAGTTTCACCACAGCAGTTTTACCCGCGCATGCACAGTTTCAGGTTGTAATTCAAGCCCTATAAATAGTCATTTATATGCAAAATTGTCTATAAAACACAACCGGTCTTCCGACCTTTTACTATATGCGCGAGGGAGAGAGAGCAATACAGCGCTCGTGTTGTTTGAAGGCGGTGAGAGTGAACGGGCTGCGCGCGCGCGTCCGGGGCGCTATATTTTTTTTCCCAGGATGGTAGGGGAAGACTCATGAATATTCATTAGGGAAGTCATCCCTGATTGGCCTTAACTGCCGCGTGTCGACCAATCGGTGATGGTAAATGATACCTCATGCCAAACCCAGACCAATCACTGTTCCATTCACGCCCTCCTCCCCTTCCCTTCTGTTCTCTGTGTTGTGTGCCTTGTGTGTGATGAAGGTGCTACTGGCAAATGTAACGCAAGTAACTAGCTCGGGAAAACTGTAATAATATTACTATTTTCAGACGAGTAATGCCTTACACTACTAGTTACTGAAAAAAGTAATATTATTACAGCAACGCGTTACTTTGTAATGCGTTACACCCAACACTGGTTGTTACTATGGTAAGTACATGTAACATATGTTACAAGGACACTGTAAAATAAAGTGTTACCAAATGAAGTGTAACCAATGATAATTATAGTAGTGAAGTAATTAATAATAATAATAATTCATTACATTTATATAGCGCTTTTCTCGACACTCAAAGCGCTTTACATAGAAGGGGGGAATCTCCTCAACCACCACCAATGTGCAGCATCCACCTGGATGATGCGACGGCAGCCATATTGCGCCAGAACGCCCACCACACACCAGCTTACTGGTGGAGAGGAGTCAGTGATGAAGCCAATCAGTATATATATATACTATTACTCCATACTGTATACTATTACTCCAATACTTTTTACACCTCTGCACATTTGCAGGTGGAGTGGAGTAGGGATTTCTTTGTATAAAACTTGGATTTAACATGTATTTTAGCATGTAGGTTTGACCATCACTAAACGAGAACATGTTGTGAATCATGCTGATTCTCCTTCCTATACAAACATATATGATCCGTGATTGACTTCCACAGGACCAGAATGAAGAATTGTCTGCTGAAGTGAAAAGGCTGTTTGAAGAATACAACAAAATGGTATCCTTACTTGCAGTGAATGTTAACCATGTGTTCAAGAGTCCCTGCAGCTAAAAACACACACAAAAAGCTCATTTTTGAACATGAATTCTTTCGCATGAATGCCTTAGTATCCTTAACCTTTTCACAGATGATTCTTTTATCAAAACAGTTTTCACAGTGGGATGAAACTCTGCGTGTGCTGGAAGGACCCAAGCAAGGCCAGCCGATAGATTAGGATTTTAATGCTTAGATTGATGTTTCACTGCAAAATGTTGCATTTAGCAGTCTTCATTACAGATATGATTAATAAAACAGCACTGTCATTCCTAAACATACCTTGTTGTATTTAAGTGTTGTGTAAGGCTTCTGCCTACCATTGATCTTGTACAAATATGCTTCTCTTACTGTATTAAATGCTCATTACATTTGTGTTTACACATTTCTCCTGTAATACGATGTGCTTGGAAAATGTATTTCAATCATTCTCCTCTAAAGTAAAGAGTTGAGGAACTCGTTTTGCTTTTTAATTTATTTATTCCAGCAATTGTGAGGATAATGTGTGTATGAGGGTGTTTTTGTTTTATGGGATTTAGAAAAGTTTCACCTCCTAAATTACCATAAATAAACCATCAAAGTGCTGTAGTGTTTGTTGTATGTCTTTTTTTGTACAAAACATATTATATGCACTATATCTAGAATTGACCTTCTTATGAGTGACTTGCAGGAGACATTAAAGGGGTCATTACATGTTTTTTTTTTATAATATTTTTCGCAGCTCCTTTAAGGCTTGTCAATAAATGTGAAACAGCATCTGGAACAGGAACAATAGGGTGGGACTTGATTTGGTCCATGGAGAAGTGATTGGATGGTTGTGGTTTGCTATTGGTGGATCTCATGTGAGTGACAGGTTGCCCCGCCCTCACGCCAGTAAACACATCATCAGAGAAGAGAAGAGAAGCTGCAAGAGGGAGAAGTTATTTTGATTAAAGATTATGAGGGCACATGAATTTAAAAATAATAATAATAATAATAATAAAATATGATGTGCATGGATAAATCATTTGTAATAAATACTGCAATATTCAAAAAATAATAAGAATAGGTCATTTTGAGTAATTTTGAATTTTAATTTTGTTAACTTTTTTGTAGAAACATTTAGAAACAACATTTACCAAGTTCGTATGCTTTCAGTTATTTAAACAATAAAATAAGCTTTTATTTGTCAGTGTTTAAGAAAGCAAAAGCAAAGAATAAAATGTTGCTTACGAAATGGTTCAGATAATTTCATTGCATGTGGAACTGAACAGAATAATATTTGAATAAAACGTGCTTTATCTTTTTTCACATCTAATTGTCATTGAAATAGAGCCACCATGTATGTGCTATTTTTTATGCAAATTAGCACATACATAATTAGATTATGCACCGTTTGTCCATGTTAACAAACAATTTCAAAAAACTTGTTATACTTTTTTTGTTTGTCTTGATGTAAGTAATCAACTCAGTAATTTTCATGGTGATATCTAAAGGTTAAAAATTGTACCCTATTCACGTGAGAAAAGAATGAATAGGCGTATGAATAGGCTATATTTGGGTCTTTTTCGAAACTTTCCCCTAATGGGATTCTTCGGGACTTTTTTTTCCTTACTCAGGACCATAGACTGTAAAAAAATAGCTCAGGACATATGAGGATACAAAATCAGTTGAGTTTGTTTCTGTTGCAATTTGGTCAAGGTTGACTCCCATTTTGGCTAAAAATGACTGGACTATATATTACTGGATATATTCTATTACTGCATATGAAACGCTTGTTTGTAGACATTTTCTGTTCTCCAAAATGTTCACCAGAACGCGCGCAGAATGAAAGTGTGACGTGTCAGGGAAGCCCCGCCCACCAGGCTGTAAAATGGTCACGTGGAATACAAACTGACCAACAGGAGCGCGCGCTTTCGGGAAGTGGCGAATTTTGAAACGGTTGTTGAACAAAACAATTACTCGATCACACCGTCAGATTATCCTCCTTTCTGCGTCTCAGGGTAAGTGTGCTGCTTTAAAATACCTTTTAACATCGTCCAAAATGCAAACAGTGCGACGTAGTGCGTCCAGATGTTGATTGTCATTAATTTAATCAATAACGCACGATTGTCAACGAGGAGTGTTCTGTTGTGAAGTGAGATTAGCCGGATAAGTTAGCTGCTAATCACCCGAGACCCGACACGGTGAAGCTGTTCTTCAAGTTAATAATCACAGCAAGACAACAATAGTTATGTCAAGTCATGAGATTGATAAAAGTAAGGTCTAGGATAAAAACTAGCTCAGATGCTGGTAGGCCCTCAGACTTTAACTTACTCCTGTAGTGCATCATCATCATCATCATCATCATCAAAACAAACTTGAAATGTTATTTTTGCAAAGCCTGGCCTTTGAAAGAGACCTAACATCTGGAAGATCACTTTGAATACTTTAAGATCCATTATGAATCAAAGGTTGGATGAGACGTGTTTAAAATGACTAACGTTAGGGGTGTAACAATATATCGCAATACAAAAATGCAACAATATGTATCGTGCATAGTGACAATCTGTATTGTGTGTAACTTTAGTTCACCCAAAATAAAAATTACTATGCGTGAAAAAATTAGAGTTTTAGTGTCAGTACTACATTAAACTAATATATATTATATTGAATGTAATGTATGCTAATGCAATGGGGGAATATTTGTGTGTCCTGATAAAATCTAATGCGATTTAATGCCAAATGTCTTCTGTTCCCAGTAAAAAGTGGCCTTTATTATTTTAAATATATCTAGTCAGTGAAAAAGTGCAACCATTCGTCTAAAATAAATCAGTATTTTCAGCTTCAGAATCATGAATATTTTTATTCTGCTGTCACTATTGTCCCATGCATTGGGATACCAGCACCAAGTCCAAGCCTATTTATTTACACCCACAATGTAATATCAAATTTAGCATTTTGATGAAGTATCGCAATAATATTGTATCGTGAGTTTAGTATTGTGATATGTATCGAATCGTGATATGAGGGACCCCTAAAAATGACAGATAGATTACGTTACGGGCATAAAGACATAGACTGAAGCATGGTGAATATTTCCAAAGATGTCAAAGAATGCAGTACAGTAATTGTGTTGTGTTTATGTTTTTGTTTTGTAATATGCACACATAGCTGCATGCAAGTATAATAAGTAAAATTGTAGGCTAATTTGAATCAAATTAAACATCTGTTTTGGGGGATCCTGTTGGGTAGACTTCACCTTTTAAAAACACTAAAGAAACGATTTCATTATGAATAACTTTTTTTTTTTTTAAGTTTTTATAGCTAAGGTTATGTAAAGAGTAAAATAAGCTTTTATTTGCGGTGAGACATATTCATGCATATAGACTGAAGCATGGTGTCATTTTCCACATATGTCAATACAGTACAGTAATTGGTGTGTGTGTTGTGGTGTAATTGGTGTGTGTGTTGTGTTGTAATTGGTGGTTGTGTTGTGTAGTGTGCAGAGATGGATGAAGAAGAGAGCACTGAGCGACAGATGCAGATTGCCATGTTGTGTCAACGGCTGGCCAAGATGAAGAGATTATTCAAAGATGGTAAGCTAATAAATGTAATATTTGGGTAATGAATTTTCTAAATAATATTTTCAGGGGACGCACACTTTAAACCTAGCTCTATCAGGGAATATCAAATTTGGGACTTCCTCTGGAAATGTTATGGAAATTAAAGGGATAGTTCACCCCAAAATTAAAGTTCTGTCATCATTTACTCACCCTCGTGTCATTCCAAACTCGCAAGACTTTTGTTCATCTTCAGAACACAAATGAAGAGATTTTAATGAAATCTGAGAGATTTCTGTCCTTCCATTGACAGCTACACAACTACCACTTTGAGCCGAAGCTCAAACGTGATGTGTAACTCGAGAATGAACCTCATTGGTTCTCGCACGTCAAGCGAACATGCTTGAACTTACGTTTACGACAACTGATGTGTGCGTTGATGAATGTTTATATGTGAATAAAAGGCTAATTAAATCTGTTCATCATATAAAGCGATCAAGTGTCTTTAGAAAATTTGGAAGAAACCGCTCAATTAATATGTATTAGTTTTACGATCTCTTTATGAACTTTTTGAACCGCCAAAGTGGTAGTTGCGTAGCTGTCAATGGAGGATTTCTCTCAGATTTGTCATTTGTGTTCTGAAGATGAATGAAAGTCTTAAAGGTTTAGAACCACATGAAGGTGAGTAAATGATGACAGACTTTTCATTTTTGGGTGAACTATCCCTTTAATAAAGTTAAGGACATTCCTCTAATTCCAGTATAAATGTTTGTAATTATGCTCTGCGCTAAAATATTTAAGCTTTCTGAGAGCAATTTCTAAAATGTTTATTAACAATCTTAATCCAGTAGTAATCATAAAATCATTGATCAAAACAGGAATTCTGGGTTGTAATCAACCAGACCAGAACATTTACAGCTTTTCTTCCGTACAGACGACACAGATTACATCAACCAGGCCATCAGTTCAAACTCCCCTCAGACCTGCTGGACATTTCTGACCAATCTGGAGAAGAAAGGCAATCCCCAAACGGATCCCAGCCTTCTCACGAAGCTCATCGACTGCTACACGCGTGTGTTTTCCAGCATGCCGTTGGGGAAGTACAGTCAGAATGAGAGCTATGCCAAGATGCTGGTCAGATTTGCAGAGTTAAAAGCGTAAGTCGCTCAAGTTCCAATCTCTGCTTCAAAATTATTTATAACATCCTTTTCCTCATGGAAGTTATGTGCATAATGATCGCTGTTTCTAGGACATACTATGCCTTTTTATAAATTCCTGAATTAGTTTTTGGGGTCTACTAGAATTGGTTTTCATGATTAAATGTTGAAATACACATTATTTTCCACATATTTTTCAATGAGTGTGTTTACATGCACATTCTTAAACCGATTACACATAAAATTAAACCATTTTCCTTTATTGGTGTAGCTTAAGAATAAACCGATCGACATGGCTAGAGTTTTGCCTGGCATGTAAACGCCTTAATCTGCGTTCTGAGTGTAATGCATGAATGCTTACGTTTTGACGTCACCACCAGGGAATAACCCGTTTTTTATTTTATTTTATACAGTCTTGTATACATTGCAAGTAAAACGTGTTTACAAGACTATTAAAAAAACATTGATTTGCATGTAAACTGGTAAATCTGGTTATTTCAATAAACTGATTTTTGGTAATTATCATCGAATTGGTGTGTGTGTGTAAATGTGCTCATTGTTGCAGCTCGTCTCTTCCCAGTCTGTCAGTAACGCTACGTTTAGTTCCTGTCTCTATGAAGCCCCTCCTTCCGAGGAGTACAATGTGCTCTGATTGGTCGGCTGGTCCAGTAAATTGTGATTGGTGAATGAAATGTCACGCCCCTTACCATAACCGCTAGTTTGGGTATGGAGTTTAGGGATGGGCATGATTAATCGACGATCGATAATTGATCATTAAAAATGGCCAAGTTAGCGCGGAGGTACCTGTGCATCCTGGCAACGTCAGTGTTTTCGGCGGCTGGACTGGCGGTCACCAGGTTGCGGTTGCGTCTGACCACAGATCATGTCATCATGCTTATCTTTCTCAACAAAAATCTGTAGACTGGTGCAGACGTTGTATGTGACTTACTAGTTATTCTTTATGAGGCTTTGTTAAGTAGCCTAATTAATTGTTAGGTAGGCTAATCTCTCTCTCGCCCTCTTTCTCGACTCCGTGCCTTGGATAGTTTTGAGTACATTTTGACAAAACCTGTCAGATCTAAGTATTATTATGTTTTTGGTTAAGTTATTGTTTAACATGATTCTTTTTTTATTATTTATTATTTTGCAACAAACGAGGGTCTCTGTTTAAGAACGCCGACTCGCAGCTGCAGGTTCCACTGCTTCAGAGCACCGCAGTGCATATATCTTCAAGTTAAGCCTAACCGAATGTCCAGTTTAACTGCCACTAGTTGATCTTCTTGTAATAAAGATCTGATCGAGCAAAAACATGCTGTATTTTTGTATTTTCATTGCATTTTTAATTTATAAAAAGTTAAATAAATAATGAATTTGAATATAAAAATATTAATGATTAATCGATAGTCGATCGTTAATTCTCCCGACGATCGACTAAGAAAATTTTATCGAATGCCCATCCCTAATCGAGTTCGATACTTTTTAGGCACTGACTGAATTGCCTCTATACCATCGAGTATCAACAAATGTCTTGTCGTTCGGTACCTAAGGGGTTAATCTTGTCAGCGTCAGTGAGCCAGTAAGCATGTAGCATGATTGGCTGTGGTGGAAAAACACTAGTTTACGCTGGTTATGCCCAGAGACGTGGCTCACACGTGAGGCTGTAGTGTGTAAGCGACTAAGCGTCCCAACCCCCATACAGTAGATGAAAAGATCAGAAGTGTAGCTACATTTCACCAGGCTCAATGCCAACAGCGCGCGATGCAATATTCGCGACAAGATAATTGCTGTCAAGACCGATAATGCAACAAATCTGCTGAAACATTTGACAGCACACGGAATAAACTTAAGAGCAGAAAGTTGAAAGTTGCTCCGTCTTCGACTTCAAGAAGAACTGGAGCGCGTCACAAATGAACCGAAACTCAGCGAATAGGATGCTTGCCTCACAGACAGAAACAGGCCTATAGAAAGCTTGAAATTTCGACTTTTAAACAAACCAATTCGAATCGAAAACAAATACTCTCTGATTATGTAATCCAAATGAAAGGTGCATCTCTCTCTACAGGCGCATGTTCACTATACTGCAGATTACTAGTCAGCAACATCAACTTCACCTTTGTTGTCAACACTGACTCAAAAAACACTGGTTTATTATAAACAATTAAAATGTCTCCTTACTATTTTTTCCCCGACACAGTCATAATCATTAGGCTGCTTTTGCCAGTGCTTTGCGGCAAGCTTTATGAGCGTGAGGCATATATTCCTCCTCCCAGTGGCCTATATGAGTCAGAGTCTGTGAAAAAAAAAAAGTAAACAAACTGAAAAAATAAAACCAAAGTTCAAGATTTCGATATCGAAAATTTTTGACCGATACCCAACCCTACTACTAAACTTAACTCAACCAGACCCCGCCCCTTTATTTTGTATCTATCTTATGCAGGTATTATTTAAATGAGGAACTTTTATTTTTATTTTATAAGTATACACTTAAACTTTAACTGTTTTATTTTATTTGTAATGTCTCTCTTTGCCAACAGCATCCAAGATGTAAATGATGCCCAGGCTAGTTTTGATATAGCGAGATCCCACTGTAAGGATTTCGCCTTTGTTCACATTGCTTATGCTCAGTTTGAGCTTTTACAAGGTAAGGAGACTAAATGTAAAAATATAAGACATATGTAGCTTTTGCCTCTTTCAAAATGTTTGCTAATTGAGAACACACAGTCACATGACGTTTCTTTCATTCTCCCCAGGCAACTTTAAGAAATGCACTTTGATTCTTCAGAAGGCTTTTGAAATGAATGCTAAACCCAGGCACGTTCTGGAGACTGCCGTGCAGAATCTGAATCTAGGCAAACGCCAGCTCCTCTCACAAGAAGATAAAGAGAACATGTCAGGTTTGTGTAGGCTACATTTAGGATGTCCATTTTGTAATTGCATTGAAAAATATGACTAGTGCATTTCTGCATTAAACATTTGACAGAAAAAAGTAACAATAACTGGTTGTAATAAGGGTGCATAAATGAGAGAATTGTAATTTTTGGGTTAACTATTCATTGATTTGTGAAGATGTGCTGTAAGCATCTGTTTCTATTATACTGCTCTATGTAATGCATGCTTTTGCTTTCTATGAATCATGCTTGTTTTTGTAAGTGACTTGTGAAATCTCTCTAGTATCTGCACATGACAATGCTCAAGATTCTGTGAGAAGCAGCTCCAGAACATCAGATGGAACATGTGACCTGCAGGCCAGCAGCACTTTTCCTCAGGGGTATGACACGCTTATCTCATTTATGCAGGGTTCATACAAGGTCCTTGAAGTACTTGAATTTGAGTTTTTGAAACTTAAGTCCTGGAAAACAGCCATATATATATACACACTACTGGTCAAAAGTTTTAGATCGGTAAGATTTTTTATGTTTTTAAAAGAAGTCTCTTCTGCTCACCAAGGCTGCATTTATTTGATAAAAAACAATACAAACCCCCCCCCGTAATATTGTGAAATATTATGACAATTTAAAATGACTGTTTTCTATTTTAATATAGTTTAAAATGTAATTTATTCCTCAGATGAAAGCTGAATTTTCAACATCATTACTCCAGTCTTCAGTGTCACATGATCCTTCAGAAATCATTCTAATATGATGATTTTATGCTCAAAAAACATTCATTATTATGTTGAAAACAGTTGTGTACAATTTTTTTTTTTATCAAAATTATTTGATGAATAGAAAGTTCAAAAGAAAGCATTTATTTAAAATAGAATATTTTCTAACATTATAAATGTCTTTACTGTAACTTTTGATCAGTTTAACTCATCCTTGAAATAAAGTATTGATTTATTTTATTTCTTTCCCCAAAAAATAAAATAAAAATTCTTACTGACCCCAAACTTTTGAAGGGTAGTGTTTAATGTTACAAAAGCTTTCCATTTCAGATAAATGCTGTTCTTTTGAACTTTCTATTCATCATAGAATCATGAAATAAAAATGTTTTCAACATTGATAATAATCATAAATGTTTCTTGAGCATCAAATCATCATATTAGAATGATTTCTGAAGGATCATGTGACACTGAAGACTGGAGTAATGATGCTGAAAATTCAGCTTTGGAATAAACACATTTATCACAGGAATAAATTACATTTTAAAATATATTAAAACAAATAGAAATCAGTCATGTCACTGTTTGCTTTTGTAGAGATAAACCGTTTATTTCAGTTGGACAACAGTCGCTACAATTATAAACTGAAAGCATCTGCTTCGCCCAGGAGTCAGATTTTACTTATTACGTGAAGATAGTGAGGATCATGCGGGACAGGACGATGGTGGAGGATTTGGTAGATCCTGACCGCCATTGATATATATCCAATCTTGTAACATGTACACTCCCTACACACAGAGTAGCCTACATGTGATTGCCAATTTGAACAAACAAACACACATTAAAAGGCGATTTCAATACCCCGCATATTGATAGGGGCTCCCTGATGCCCACAAATTACAGGTCTATATACACGTGATTGCGTTATCGAAATTTTCTCACCGTTACATCCCTATTTCACATGACAGAATTATTTATTTACCGTAAAGAAATTGATGATGTTAAACATTCTGAATTTCAGGAGTGATCAGAAGTTCAGTCCACAAGATGAGAACATGCCTGTATGGAGAACAGGCTCACAGCCAAGAAGAGTGGCCATGGTAAGGTGTGAGAACAACAGCAAACAACATTTGAAAGAGGAATTGTGTAATGTACTCACTTCTGTTCATTCCTACAGGCAGAAAGAGTGCCCATGGTGCCTCTCTCTATCCCTGAAAACGAGAGCAATGACTCTGACGGTGTTCAGAAAGCGGAAGCTCCTGTTACCTACAGTTTCTCCAGGTGAGAAATGTGAATCTGTGTAAGGGTGGATATGACCAAAAGCAAATATTGCTAATTTGATTATTACTATAATCCAGTTGATTATGTACTCCTGGGATTACATTTTTCTATATTTATACAGATTTTTATCCGACCTGAAGAATGACAGTTTGCTGGGAGTTTTTAGATGCATTTTAGATTTTAAAAGTGCTATTGTATAATGGTATAACAATGGTAATATTGTTTTATTTATTATTTAAATAATACAAATATTTTAAAGAATTATTAGGTCTCACTTTATGTTAGGTGTCTTTAACTACTAACATTTAAATTAATCATTTGATACAATTAACTAAGTGTACATACATGTTTTTACATTGTACTTAAAAATCCCTGCATGTAATTACAGTTGTAATTAATTTCTGTAAATACATCTATAATTACACTGTTGACCTTCCCTTACAAACCTTCCCATACCAGCAAACCTGTCCCAACCTTACCCGTATCCCTCCTCAATCGCAGCAAAAGTGTTTTGCAATGCAATATGAACAGCAATTTGTTGTAAGTACATAGTAGTTAAGGACACCTAATATAAAATGTGACAAATTAATATTATTTATAATATAATATAGGTATATGACTTCCCCTTGTGCTTTCTAAAAGAGCGTTATAGTCGTGTTTGTCTAATAGTCATGGTTAGTTCAAGTAACCTCAATCAGACAGTTTATTTCTTAATATCAATCAGAGTGTTTATTTAATAAACACAATATGTACTGTCATATGAGCCTGTTTAAAAGTTGCCTGCTCTTTATAAAGCCTTAATGTTTGATTTTCTACAGGCAAACAAGTGGTTCAAGTGTCCGCTCCGCATTCCCGATGTGTTTCTCAAAGAAGGGCACTCCGGATGGAGACTCCTACAGCTTATTGAACCTGAAGGTATAAGAGTCATCTGACCTTACTATAGACACAAACTCACTAGTGCACTCGTTTTATTTCAAGTCCTTACAGTGTCTTCCTTTATGCAGCCACCCATGATTAGTCCAGATCATCTGAGGGAGGACATTGAACAGGGTAACACCATCACAGCACTTCTACACAGAGCAGAAAGAAAAGAAACCGCTAGAATGGAAGGTAATTTAATTAAGATATTAACTGTTTAAAGGAGTAGATCACCAAAAATGTGTAATGACAAATTCAAATTTAGTCTGTTCCCCAGACAAAGCCATTATATGACTTTGGGTTTGCTCAAGGAACTTTTTGTTGTAGTGCACTCGTTTCTTCAGATCTTCTTTCTTCCATAGAAACCACCGACATCAACCAGCTCATCAGCACAAACTCTCCTGAAGGCTGTCAGATCTTCCTGAAAAGCCTAGAGAAGAGAGGAGACCCTTGTTCAGACTCTGCGTTTCTCTCCAAACTCCTGGACATCTACTCTAAAGTGTTTGCCAGGTTTCCGTTGGCAAAACATTGCAAAACTGAAAGCTACGCTCAAATGCTGGTGCGATTTGCGGAGTTGAAAGGGTAAGTCAATGGTAGATTACTCTGAGTATCGAGTTAGCAGCTGATATCTTGAGTAATTTATTCCTTGCCATCTCTACAGAATTGAAGATCCAGAAGACGCTCAAGATCATTTCAGTATTGCCAGATCACACTGTAAAGCTTTTGCTTTCGTGCACATAGCACATGCTCAGTTTGAGCTCTCACAAGGTAATACATGACTCTCTGTTGGGTTAGTAGGAACGTGGTCATTCAGCATGAGTCAACATGGAAGAAAACTGTTTAGAAACCTGTTTAATAATGTGTTCTTAACATCTCTCAGGAAATTCTCGGAAGAGTAATTTGATTCTTCAAAAAGCATTGAGCTCGAACGCACGGCCTGTTGAACTGCTGCAGACTGCGATCAGAAATCTGAACTCTGGTAAAACTCCTCTGCTTCCTGCTGAGCATGAGGAGAACACTGCAGGTTAGTCACACTTTTCTGTTAAAGGACACTTTTTTTTTTTTACCCCAAGGCGCTAGAGGTCTGAAGCCCGTACCCGAAATCATTTAATCCGACCAATACGGTTATATTTTAAGCCCAAACCCAACCTGAGGTCTGTTTCTCACAGAAATACCTTCTTTTTTTTTTTGCAATAAGCTGTATTTTATGATTGCTTGCAACGATAATTAAACACATGTACAAACAGTTTCACCAAGGCACAGCGGCCCCCTCATCGGTCAGCACAAAAGAAAAAAAGAGAAAAAGCACGGACTTACTAATTACGAAACTTTGACGTGGTAGAACAGGTGAAAGTCACAAATTCCTCTGGAACTCAAACATTAAACTTCAAAACAAAGTTTGCTCAGTTGCAAAACTATTTACATAAATATATCCTTCTCAGTACGAGTTATGATGGAAGAGGACCGCATCGACAGTTTCAGCGCGTCCTCCTCTGATTGCGGTGTTGTGACCGAAATAGTGCGCAAAACAGTTTTGTAAAATGTTATATGTTAAAATAAAAAGGATTCATATATCATTTTACAAAACGGTTTTGCTCATGCGCGCGTACCATTTCGGTCACAACACAGCAATCAGCTGGATGGTGGAGCTGAAACTGCGCACGTACTTTCCCTCTTGCGTGCTCATATTTACGATCACAACATGGCACGCAAATTATATGTATAGCCTATATAATTTTTCTTAGTTACAAACCCGAACCCAAGGCTATTTATTAAACATTAACCAGAACCCGTCGGGCTCGGGTTGGGTAGCAGACCTCTACAAGGCGCACATATATTTTTTTGCATTTTATTAAGTGTTGAGAGTGATTAAATCACTGAAGATCTACTTATAACTGTCCTACAGTCCACAGCAATTGAGTTTTTCAGTTTTTTTGAGGTAGACTTCAATGACACCAGACTCATTTTTATATTTGATATACGCACCAAAGGGTTGCAAAGAAATCTGTGATCTCCAAAATACTTAAAAGATCATTTCAATGTGTAAATAATTTCAGTGTTATTGAAATACATACTTTGTCAAGTTGCAAGACATTATTGCTGTCCAATTAAAAAGAGGAGACATAAGATAATACAAAGAATAATACTTTCATAAAGAGACTCTTAATAACTCGTAGTATGTCCACTGCATCACCATATCGTCTTCATCCGTGGTTTTCAACCTCCAGGCCCTCATTGTCAGTACAACAATATTCGAAAGATTCGAACTTTCAGCTTTTCAGAAAATATGAAAGAAGAAAGATAATCTTTACTCAATAAAATAACTACAATAATAACTACAAAAATGCACATTCATCATAAATATACCCATGGAGGTATAAGAACTGATTCATTTACATGACTTTTCCAAATCTAGAAAACACACCATTAAAATTAGGCTTCCTCATTATCCAGTGGGAATTATGGTTCTTCAAGAAAAAAAAAGAAAAGAAATAAAATGTTAAGGGGTGTATTTAATTCTTGAATGGTTTGTCTTGAGTAATCTTGCGGCCCCCTGGTTAAGAACCACTGGCGTTGGTCGGCGCTTGTTTTTGCCCATTGAACATGTTCAATCAGCGTTTATCAGGTCGTGGAATGTCTGACACAGTATTATTTGGTGATTGTCCGCATTGTACGGCGTCTGTCGGTGCAGCGTGACTCAGCCTTAACCCTACACCTACAAGACAACGATAAAGATGTTTTTCTTTTCACAATAAAAACAAAGATTTCCAGTTGAGGATGTGCTAGTTTTAAAGTGAAAAAGGCCTGTTCAGAAAATAATGATATTAAAATGGTTTGGTTTTGCAGAAAATGTAGCACTAAGTAACAAAATGGATGAGGAAAATCCAACGAAGGTTCCCGAGGAGCAGCAAAAGTCCCATGTCAAGGAGACTTCATCAGAATGGAAGATTCCTACTCTCATTAACAAACATGCATCTCCAGAGGTCTGACCGCAGCTCACGCTTGTCTAATATCCGAGTTAGAATGATTACAGTGCGGACTCAGCTGGGGTCGGTTCATGATCAATCTGTTGTGTTGTTCTGTTCAGGATCGTAAACCTCCTGCAGACCCCATTTCCACTTCACTCTCACTTCATGCTATGAGAACACCTGCGCCTCCGAGATTACACCCCTCTTTCAGCTGTCAGACTCCCAACTACAAAGACCCAAATGCAAACAGGTAATAACACAGCAGAACACATGGATTAGAAGTGGCCTTGATTTCTCAACGTTAAAGGGTTAGTTCACCCAAAAATAAAAATTCTGTTATTAATTACTCACCCTCATGTTGTTCCAGACTTTCGTTCATCTTTAGAACACAAATAAAGATATTTTTGAAGAGACCTGAGATCTTTCTGTGTTGATGAACTATCCCTTTAACGATGCTTTCTGTTCCTTCGATAGTTTCGTCACTCCTGTGGTGAAGCAGCGGCCAGTGATGGTGTCTGTTCCATCGACGGCACAGAAAATGGCTCACGCTCAGTTGCCCTGCACTCCTCAGAGCCAGGTGTCCTATATCCAGCAGCCATCACAGGTAAAGAGGCTTGTGTATCTCCAAAACATCAAACAGGCAGAGAAATATGTGATAGAGAGATAAACATGCTTATCATATCAACTAAAAAGAGAGCATCTAATTTTTTTGGCTTGGATAAGAAAGCAGAGCAGATTAAGAAGTATTTTTATTTTTGTTTAAAGTGAATGTGATATGCCATGAGCAAATAATACATTTCTTCTTTTAAGAGACCTCCATTATCTACATCTGCTAATATTTTATGAAGTATTTGTGATTTGTATTTTGCTTGATATCGAAGAATTACTTTTTCCACTTGTGAAAATTAGTTTTTTTAAATATAAAACATGACTTCACTCCCAAGCGGCAACCTTCCAGTCTCTCGAGTCGTGAAGCCAACACGGAAGTGACTTAAACTGCAATTCATCGACTGGCCGCTAGAGACAGGCTCCAAAAGAGAGTCAATCCCATAGACCCCCATGTTAAAATGGCAAACTTTACAGCTGAATTTTTTTTTACAGCCTGGTACAAAAATTAGTTTTGGTCTATATAGCTAATTTTGCCCTTCGTGACAACTGTGAGGGGGGTGAATTTTAATTTTAACTCATTTACAGATGAGTTTTTTATAACTCATCTGTAAAATTAAGCCTTAAATTTCTGCATAATCAAGGGCGTGGCCACTTGAGTGACAGGTGGATTGCCGCTACTATCACCACTAGCCGTTTTTCTGTTAGCCGTCAGTCACCTCAGCTAATTCAAGCTGCTGGATTTGCCATCTCTGCCGTGTTTGTGCTTTTTTGGGGATTATTTAATACAATTTAATACACGCATTATACCTTCACCCACACCATTGGATTCCGTCGTTGTCGAGTATTGAGAGAACAACCAGCGTTGTTTTCCTCTGTTGCACCCGTTGCTTTTTGGAGTTTTCAGATGTAGAGGCTACACTCGTTCTACGGTACAGTTGCTCTCACAGAACAGATAGACTATATGCTTATTTAACTTTTTAGTGTTAAATAAAAAGTAGCGTCAGATGAAATCCTGAAAGTGTCAGTGCTTTCTCAGTCCATGCAATAAATGCACATTCTTGAATGAGTGTGGATTTCTAGCGCATTTGCTTGAACTTCTTAGGTAAAATCTATGGTTAAACCCAGTTCGAGATTAGCCTGGTCCCACCAAACTCTCGTACATTTCATTTGTACAGAGAGTCTGGCCACTCTCCGTTGACAAGTGTTAACTTCCTTGAAGGCGGATACTCTGTTGAAGTTAAAACTATTGGATCTGCCCAGAGCCACTCTGGATCTGCCTTAACCAATCTGCCTCAACGTTTGGAGTTTAATCGTTTAACGTTTGGTCGTGACGTACGAGACTAAATGCTAAAATGCACTAAATAAAGCTGTATGATGAACTTGACGATGCCGACGTCCGGCTCTGCCCACTTTAGGCTTCAAAAATGCTTTTCAGAAACCTTTTTTTTACAGTCTAAGCTTCACTTGCAGAAATCAAATTCTTAATATCAAAGATTGCATTTAGACTAGTAAAAACTTTTATTCCTGATGTCTGTAATTGCATTTTCACTAGTAAAATTTTGCAATATGTTATTCCTTTTGTAAGCCAATTTGACTTTGTAAGTCAATATACCGGTAGCATTTTACTTAAAGGATTAGTTCACTCCAGAATTAAAATTTCCTGATAATTTACTCAACATTTATGTCATCTGAGATGTTCATGTCTTTCTTTCTTCAGTCAAAAAGAAATGAAGGTTTTTGAGGAAAACTTTCCAGGATTTTTCTCCATATAGTGGACTTTAATGGGAGCCAATGGGTTGAAGGTCCAAATTGCAGTTTCAATGCAGCTTCAAAGGCTCTACATATTCTCCCAGCCGGAGAATAAGGGTCTTATCTGGTCTTAACTGTCAAATTAGCAGTTTTACTCGTAATAATACAGTTGTTCATAGACATTTGTAAAAGTGGAATTTCAATCACCAGTAGTAAGAAACTAGTGATGTCTATCATTGCCTTTGAATGGAAGAATTTAACTCAAGAAAGATATCAAGAATTATGCTTTTTTACTAGTAAAAAATACATTCCTGATATCAAGAATTCCATTATAACTAATGAAAATTGAATTTTCAAAAATACCAGAATATAGTCAGGTGGATAAAAAGGAAGTGTGGGTAATATGTTGCTCTCGGCTTCAGATCTGCCTCTGATCTATAATTAATTTTGCAACAATCTTTCACCCTTCAGACCCCCTCCTCTGCTTTCTCAAACGAATCCATCACAATCAAGGGCAAACAGTTCTTCATTTTCAAGATGATCGGTCGAGGCGGATCCAGTAAGGTACGAAAGAATGACGTGTTGAGTGTATAATTCTCCATTTCATACGATTCATTGTGGCTAACAGAAATAACATGTATTTCTTTTTAGGTCTACCAGGTTTTTGACCATAAGAAGCATGTGTATGCTGTGAAATATGTGAATCTAGAGGAGGCCGATGCCCAGGCAGTGGAAAGCTATAAGAATGAGATTGAGCACTTGAATCATCTTCAACAGTACAGTGACCAGATCATTAAACTCTATGACTAGTAAGTGTGTGTGTGATTCACCAGTATCATGACTGTGTTGTGCTTGGAAAACTCTGTAAATGACGAGCTGTGTTCCTGTTTGCTTGCAGTGAGATCACCAGCCGCTACATCTACATGCTCATGGAGTGCGGACACCTGGATCTCAACACCTGGCTACGCAACCGCAAGTCCGTCAACCCGCTGGATAGGAAGTGTTACTGGAGGAATATGCTGGAGGCTGTGCACACCATCCACAAACATGGTGACCATTACCTCTCGCACTCTCTAAACCAGGGTTTCTCGAACTCGGTCCTGGAGGGCCACTGTCCTGCACAGTTTAGCTCCAACCCTGATCAAACACACCTAGCTGTGAGTTTCTAGTGATCCTGAAGACATTGGTTAGCTTGCTCAGGTGTGTTTGATCAGGTTTGGAGCTAAACTGTGCAGGACAGTGGCCCTCCAGGACCGAGTTTGAGGAACCCTGCTCTAAACCATCACTTTTACCATTTCTGATACTTTTCAACTAAGCATTCAGGGCCATTCACATAGGGCTGGGCGATACATTCAATATTACAGATATTGTCACCATATCTTTGACAATACAATTCCTTAAATAAATTCCAGCACAACAACAACAACAACAACCATAAGGAAATGACCCTTCACAATAGATAATGTTTTTCTTAGAGAGCTACATATGGCAATTTATCTGTTCAATAAAACAAAAACCTTACTCGGCTGTTGAGTAATAAAAACGCCATATCTTCATCTCTTTTACAAAATTTCAGATCGCTTAAGCTGCGTTCACACTACAAGTGACAAAACGCCACGATACTATTGAATGAGAAGCTCATTTCAGCAGTCAGAAACTGTCCAAATAATTTATGATATGTCTCCAATATGTCTAGTTTTAGTTTTTTGTTGTTGTTGTTGTTTTTAAACACATCAATGTAAACTAAATGAAAATGTTGCCCTGGCAACTAGCTGAACATTTTTTTATTTCTGTTTTATTTCTGTTTTATTTCAGATAATGTTTATTTCAAGTAGCAAAAATGCTTTTTTTTATGGTTTTAGTTTTTGTCAATTATCTTAACACTGATGTTTGGGTACTATTTTTGCGTCACTTTTTAGGGTTATTTGGGTACCATCTAACATAAAGACGTGGGCGTGTTTAATAGAAAAACACTCATTCTTTTTTTACAAAATGTAAAAATCTTGTTTAATTATTGCACTTTTTAATTGATTAATTTCTTTGCATTTTTCATTTGAAGGTATCATCCACAGTGATTTAAAGCCAGCTAATTTTGTGATTGTGGATGCTTCGCTGAAACTAATCGACTTTGGAATCGCCAACCGTATTCAGCCGGACGTGACCAGCATCATGAAGGACTCGCAGGTTGGGCTGGAGCAGAACTGTGATCTACAGAGAAATGTTGTTTCTGGTCTGTTCTTCTTGATTTACTTGATTTTATGATGTGCGTCAGGTGGGGACTCTAAACTACATGCCACCAGAGGCCATTAAAGACACGTCCTCTAATGGAAAGCCAGGGTCGAAGGTGAGAAGAGTTCATATTTCGAAGCCTCAAAGTCATTATCGGCTCTGATATTAATATGTTCCATGCAGGAAACAGAGTATAATGGTAGATTACGCAGTCTGATCCCATCATTCTTTCCTCTGCTGTCCACAGATCAGTGCTAAAGGGGATGTGTGGTCTCTGGGATGTATCCTGTATTGCATGACTTATGGAAAGACTCCATTCCAGAGCATCACCAATCAGATAAGCAAAATCCATGCCATCATAGACCCGTCCCATGAGATTGACTTCCCTGATTTTCCAGAAAAGGACCTACTTGATGTACTTAAGGTGTGCAGAATGTTTGGCTGTGCTGAACAGTCATTGACTAAGCTTACATGCATCCATGCATGCATGGTGCGATTATAATGAGATTTAGGAGATTTAAACTTTATCTCATGTACACACAATACTTTGGTCAAATTAAAGTGTAATTAAGCTCATAATCATAGTAAAAAATGTGGCATATGCTGATTTTAATCGCAATAAACAGGCATGTAAACACATAAAACATCTATTCCACTCTGACCAAAGAGCGAATGTGCTTGTGAGTTGTGACGTACACAGATGATGCTGTCATGCAAATTCAGTAAATATGGCATCACATTTTTGGGATGATGAGGACAACATTGGTTGACATGAATATAAATGCCACATTTTGATGGTCATTTTTATGTGCGTCACCAAAAATAATCCAGTTCGTCCATAGCAATTTGTTTTGCATTTGACGCAAGTAGATAAAATCAGTGGCCAGTGACAAACCTACTGAATGTGACAAGTGCGTTGGGCTTTGTGAATAATGGCATTAAAAATAACCACAATTCCTAGCAAATAATCAGAATAATGAAAATTGCATGTGAATAGGAGTGAAGAGGTTTGCTCATGTCATGTAAACGTCCTTACAAATATAAATAATTGTAAATAATCACATTATTGCTGCACATGTACACACAGGCAATTAATGACCTCAAGAATTTCATAGTACAGTGCTTTCTGTCTGTTTATTTCAGAGGTGTTTAATTCGCAATCCTAGAGAAAGGATTTCCATAGCAGAACTCCTCGATCATCCATACCTGCAACTGCAACATGCACCTGAGCCAGGTACGTGCTAATATGTGCAAACTACAGTCTCCTAAAATTATCAAATGTTTTCTGAAAGCAATCACATGTCTAAAGGTGTTTAAAATATATATTTTTGCTGGTTTATACAACATGGATTTCGCTGACGTCAGTGCTATTGTAGAATTAGCCTGTTTGCGGGTATATTTGCTGCACGATTCATTTATTCCACAATCAGAAATGTCTGATCATATACATCTTTTGTTTTATTATATTTTTAATTGAAAGATTGGCTGCACCGAGTCTTTCCGGAAAAAAACGAGCGGCTGGGGGCGGGCCGTGTGGGCGAAGCTAAAGCTGTGCTAACGCGCCGAGCTAACAACACACAGAGACATTTGTTCAACAGTTTTACTCACCGTTCCAACGCACGACCGCGAACCTTTATCATTGTGACTGCTCGATCCTTAAGCATTAGACGATCTGGGCTTTGTTTATAAAACAATCATCGTCGAAATGCAGGGAACAACAGTCTTACACAACGTTTATGCTCAGGAAAACAAACTCCATCCACGGGTGCCTTAACGCCGGGTTCTTTGGGAATCTGTGCAGGGTTGTCTTGCCCTGGCAACTAAAAACACACTTCTTTGGTGACATTGACTTCCCAAAAGCCGGGCAGGGCGCTTTGATGGCGAACTGCTTTCACTCTCTTGCTCTGTTTTACGAGTGCGCGCACGCCCGCGATCTTACCGGAGAAGTGCCCTTAGGACCCACATAAGGAAATTCCGCCCTCTCTTACATAAGACAGACCCATACTCGAAAAAAAACTTTCCGAAACTTGACAAACCGGAAGGACAATTTTTGGAACAAAAATACTCCTTCAAACGTACAACTTAACTTTTGAAACTTTGACCATGTTTAGCATGGGAATCCAACTCTTTAACAGTGTAAAAAACTCAGTATGCATGAAACAGTAATTCACCCCCCTTTAAAGTTCAAAAAACATTATTTTTCTTATCATTTAAATTGGTTGCAGCACCTGTTTTCACCCTCTGTCTGAACGCTCTGTTTTAGTTTCGGTTTCATTAAAACCCGCTTCCCGAAAAGCACAGTCTACTCTGATTGGTCAGCCGGCAACCGGTCTGTTGTGATTGGCTTTCCGAGTTTCCGCTGTAAACACTATTGTAAATATGCTAACTATGACATCGGTTTTGCCGTATCAGTTCGAGCCCAAATCCGATAATGAGTCAACCGGAACAAGCTCATCAAACCGAACCACCTTCGCAAGCACTCAGTTACATAATGTGCAGGGGTGGGAAAAAAAACTTTAATGCAACTCAACCAGGCCCCGCCCCTTATTTTGCATATGCCTTGGGCGGGAATTATTGGGACTATTGTGACGTGTTTGTTCCCGGAAGAAAACTCAAAACTACAATGGAGGCGTTCCAGGGAGTTCAGAAACACTGACACTGATATAGAGAATAAATCCCGCTGGAGGGACTTTGTAACTTTGCAGAGCTTTTTCATGCTTAAGCAGCAACACACTAAAGAAAGATGAACATGTAACATAAACAAACCCTTTTAATAATTCCTATAATTGACTACTAGTTATTAATTAAATAATACATGGTGCGCATGTAGAACAAAACAACGGCCATGTTCAAAATACAATATCTGTTATAATATAATGAAATATTAAGCCTTTATTTTGACAGAATATATTAATCTGAAATTAAACAGATTACTTAACAGAAATTAAATTTAAACCGATATTTCTCAAAAATACTATTGATTTATAAATCTGAAATTGAACCGATTAACAGAAATTACATTTAAAACGAAATTTCTCAAAAATACTATTCATTTCTTTCTAAGTTAAAATGTTTGCTCTGTGATTTCAATATGACTTTGTGCACCCTTATATGTACAAGGGGTTGCACAGACTAGTCGACTTAAATGCTCTGCAATGACGCTTTAAGCTTTAGGCTTGACCTTGACTAGTCGCTGATCATTCATGACCTATAGAGGGCGCAACAGGATAAGAAATCTTTGAAGTCCACGTTTTTAACAATTAAAATGACAAATAACTGCATACTCCGCTCCACAAGATATGTTTAATTATACTAGGTGAATCAGGTGAATGCACGTTTTAAACAGCTTATTGTACATGTAAGTTAATCGCTATTCTAAACGAGTGCTCTGCTGCATTACACACAAACATACAGACGCTCAAACATCACGTGCAGATCACACACACACACAGGAACATTCAGGAGTGCAGAAACTTACTGTCAACACTCTTCTGTGATTTATCAATAAAATAGCTCAGAAACTGAAAAGGTTCTAGCATATATTTCTGAGTAACTAAAACCCACAGCTTCACTATTAGTAGAGAGACGCTGCCAGGCAGAAGCAATTCACACGCAATCGCTCCCTCACTAGTGCACTCATATAAAAGCCCTGTGCTATATACCATATTCTGTGTTATATACCATATCTGTGCACAGATCGAGTCTCGGCTCGAGGTTCAGGCTTATTTTTTCATTAATGACGTCATCAGCGACTAGTCGACGCCGACTCGACTTTAGTCACATAAATGTCGTCTTTAAATTTTTAGATCGTTCAACCGTATGTACTAATTATTGTCTTATCCTCATAGGAATGTAAATAATTACCCTGCATGCATAAAGCAAATTCTGTCTGTTTTAATGTGATCATTATTGTTATTTTTCTGTCATTCTGCAGAACCATGTGACAATGATTTGAAGAGAATCCTTAATGAACTGGCGGCTCTTCAGTCTCCCAACAGTATCGCGAGAGCTGCTAGTGTAAGTTATCCTCACGTAACATCTTCATGAAGCATTATGTGTGTTCGACTGTTAGTTTTTAATACCTGTTAGACCCCGTGAAATGTAAATTAAAGCCTGTGGGTTAGCTTCGAGACAATCTACTGCAGGGTTTCCCAAACTGGGCTTCATGAGTTTATGAAAATCTCATTTGTAAAATTCAAACTAAGTTATTTTAAAACAATTTTTAGTTTAAAACACTTACTAAAAAATATTACATTTTGTTTATTATTCTGCATGTAAATTTATTGAAACATTAGTTTAAAATCTCAGTAGATATTTTAGGTCGAAGGGGTTCATCTGACAAAAGTTTGGAAACCATGTTATATCTTATAAGTTAATGCTCTTTCTTGGTAAACTCTATGTAGAGTCTCCAAGATTGTGCCGGGGACCATTTTAAGGTTCCACCATGACATTCTGTTTTAATAGGAAATCCATCAACACAAAGTGTGTGCAATAAAGGAATGGCTCTCCCAAAATAAAATTAGATTTACTCACCCCCCAAGGCCATCCAAGATGTATTTGACTTTCTTTCCTCAGATGAAGAGAAATTAAGGTTTTGGAGGAAAATATTTCAGGACATAGACAATAGACCAACATAGACCTTCTTTGACGGTTCAAAATCTATATTTAGGAAGCTTCAAAGGGCTTCGCACGACCCCAGCTGACAAATCAGAGTCTTCTGTATGTGTTTCAAATGCTCACCTTGAATCCATCGCTCGTCACACCAGAGGTCGTGAACACAACTCTCTTGAATGCGCTTTGCAGAGCTGGACCAAGGAGAGCATTTCTGGTTCAAGACTGATTGTTTCTCTTGAATAGACCCTTATTTGTCAGCTGTGGTTGTGTGGAGCCCTTTAAAGCTTCAAAAATGGTCTACGTTGAGCAGAATTCACATGCATTAGATGGAGTGTAATCCATAATCCTGGAGTGTTTTCCTCCAAAATTTCTCTTCAGCTTAGGAAAGAAAGCCACGCACTTCCTGGATGACCTCGGGGTGAGTAAATAATCAGGACATTTTTTATTTTGGGGTGACCTTTAAGCAAAAATATGATCAACATTTTCATTTAAACCATCTTTCTTTACTCTCCGCTGCAGAACCTGGCCAAGATGTGCAACAGCGGGAGGAAGTTAGATGTTTCTGAATGTGTGAAAACATCCACTCAGACCCTGTGGAAATGATGAGGATTGGCGATGATGAAGCCTGCAGGACTCAAAACCACTGTTTCACAGCGCTCAGGAGACACTGAGACACTCTTTCTCTCACCTCAAAACTGCTCTGAGCTTCTGCCGTCACGCTTCTAGATGTCTTAAAGAAATGCATGTTTGGTGTCCATTTCTACTTAACTGTTTCTGATTTTGTTTGACCACATAATGTAATCTAAGAAATTGTACATGACAAAATAAAACACATCTTGTCAGGTATATTTCAAATGTAGTATTTATTAGTAATCAAGTTGGGAGTACTTCTGATCCTACTGTAATATGACGAATTAAAGGGGTGGTTGATTATGATTTCACTTTTCTAACTTTAGTTAGTGTGTAAATCTGCAAAGTTACAACGCTCAAAGTTCAAAGCAAAGGGAGATATTTTCTTTTAAAGAAATAGTTTTTTAAGGACTCCAACAAACGGCTGGTAGAGACTACACAACATTCCTCCTGGGTTAGTGACATCACCAACCCTAAAATTTACATAAACCCCGCCCCCGGATCATGATTTATAGATTATCAAGACTATAAATGATATGCTAATCAATGACTAGAAGATAACTACACATCAGCTGCATAAGTTCTTCAACTAACCATTCAGAAATGTCATGTTGCTTCTACATGTTGTCACTTCTTCTTGAGTCTCTCCATCATTGTCTGACTCCGGTTTGAATATAAAAGGCTAAAAGTTTTTGAAATTTCCAGTGCATGTCTGTGTGAGGTAAAAGGACACGAGCTCATGAAGCTCCGCCCCCTGTGCCGGGAGCAGCAGCTCATTTGCATTTAAAGAGACAGACACAAAACGGTGTGTTTTTGCTCATCTTTAAAAAGTGACATTTTTAACATGCTATATAAATAAATATATCTGTGGGGTATTTTGAGCTAAAACTTCACACACACATTCTGGGGACATCAAAGACATATTTTACATCTTGTGAAAAGGATATTATACCACCCCTTTAACCTGTTTGCACTGCCATCTCATTCTTCAGTGCATTTAATATCTCATAAAGCCCTTTCAGTATGACACCATTTCATCAGAATGCAATGGTTGCGTTTCAGTGCTCAATAATGATAAAAACAGGCTTCTGTATCATCATCTCTATAGATCTCCATTAAAATGGATATTGCTTGATTTTGCATTAAGAGCGTTGAATGCCTCCGGGTTCTGTGTATACTGTTGTATTCCTACCAAAGATGATGTCACTTCCTGTGTTATGTCATTAAGGACTTTTGTTAAATAAATATTTAAAAAATGGGATGGAAAGGGATATTGTGGACCTTAAAACCATAATGACCGTTTTCAGTATTATTTAATAAAATAAACAATATTATTTTCCCCAAAATGTTTTTGTTTGAAATTAAACCATTTTAGAAGTTTGTGATATTGTGATAAAAGAAAACGAACTAATATGCTTTCCTGTTTAATATTGAACCCAAAATGTTAACTTCCTAACAGTAATGACTGAATCAACAAATAAACTTTTCAGATTAAGGACAAATATTCTGGATTTATTTGTCAAGTCTTTTTGTGAATTGTAATATTCTAAACTCACATTATATTTAATAATCTGTTACGATTAGTACATTATGGCTGTTTTACTTTTGTCATGGCCAAAAATGCCGTCTAGGTCAGGGGTTGTGACGGAGTCTGTGGAAACATCTAGAGAAAAACATTTTTTAAAAATAATAAGCTTAATATTAACAAATAAATAAATTAGATTTAAATAAATAAAAGAGTAAAATGTGATTGAAAACAAATTAAGATCTAATAAATAAAATCGATAAATATAAACAGTACATTACTATAGTGAGTGAGTAGAAAATAATTAAACTTAATAGAAACAAATTTTAAATTTATAATATTAATATTTCAATGAATACATTGGGTGTTTATGACAGATATAGATGCCTTTTAAATTTTGGGATCGATGATGATCATGTTGGGGTGTCCGTGGGTTGTCAATCAAAACTCCTCCCACGCGGTCAGCCAATCAGAGCAGCAGGAGTCCATGTGAGTGTTGACGTCAGCGCGCAGCTTCTGCTTGGTCCCCAGCGCAAACATGGCGGCGACGCGGCTCTTCTGGAGAACTTCAGGCGTTAAGTCCTCATTAACCGGGTTAACCGGCGGCGTGCACAGCAGTTTGGGACTAACTCTGCTAAAACTCTTTCCCGACTGCACAGCCGAGCCGAAAACACAGAGGAGACACGCAGCGCACTTCACCTTTCACCCTGACCCGGTGACTACTCAGTATGGTAAATGCCCTTGTTTACACTTTACAGTAGCTCTGGAATACTGGCAAGATTGTGAACTGTTCATGTGATTCACCTCTAAAAGCTCCCAACATTCATTCATATTTAACTAATTCATATAATTCATAAACCAAATAAATCATAACCGAAATCAATGTAAACATACTTGACAATGTATTGAGCCATCGGAAGTAACTACTTGCTTGAAAGAAACGAGCGCCGGGGAAACTGGCTTGTCAGGCTTGTTTATAGTTGCATGATGTTGTAAACCGTGACCACAATAGTGCTTGACATATAATATGAGGCCATTTGATTAGTTGCTGAGGTCAAGTAAGGGATCATGAATGATATACCTTGGTGTCTGGTCTGTATAAATAAAGATACTGAGATTTATCATCCTAAAGAACATATTTTATTAAGAACTCTGCATGTTTAGTTGTATTGATAGATATTCAGAAGTCTTTGAAGTTAATGCACTGGTTTAATAACAGGAACTATCAAAAACTATGCCTTCGTCTGCTAAAATGGGCCACTTTATGAACTGACTTTTAAGACCTATTGTTATAGTTCCCTTTATTAATTATAATTTTGTAAAGGAAAATTTAACAGGCTAAAATTTCTCCAGGCTAAAAAATCAGCATCCTGGAATATGGCCATGATGTGTCTTCCTACATGGTGGTTTAAGAAATGAAAAGCTACACACTCCATCAGTTAGGGTTAGAAGAACTGTTGTCAAACATATAACATGCTAATAAAGCTGTTAGTGTGCTTATTGTACCCAAGAGCATGATCTATTAAAGTCTACATGTCGTTTTAACTAGAAATTTTTCTTCTAACCATAACCCGAGCTGTAGTTCCAACCATGCACGTTTGCAATGTACAGAAATCAATTTCAAGAGTACATTGAGAACTCATGTTTAATGTGATAGTTTCATTCTTACATCCACTGTATCTATGCAATATATTGTTAGTCTCGACTCTCGAGATTCTTCATGTTAGTGAATAAGTACATAGATCCACAAATAGCATTCGTATTCCTTAATGGTCCTGTGGTAGAACTTCTACAAAATGTGTCAGTGGTTCCGGGTTCTCATCTACGGAGCCCCTAAAGGGACGTGGTGGAGGAAAAAATTGGGATGGGAGAATTATTTTTTTTCAAAACTTGCATTCTCTCGCAAAACTTTTGCGTTCTCTTGCAAAACCTGTTGTGTGCATGGACAAACACTTCCTGTTTAATGTCCCGCTGGCAGTGTTTCAGAGCTCCATAATTTAACAATGGGGCATTTATAAAAAATAAAAAAATAAAAAAAAAGCAATCAAGGAGTTCAGTGAAGTTGGCAATATATTTACTGATTCGAACTGATTCCTGGATCAAAAACTCATGAGCTAAACACAAATTACACCTATTTACAATCAATTTACAATAACGTAGACAACGAGCTACAACTCAATTTTCCTCAAGATGAGCTTTATATAATTGGTCTCTATAAGCAGGCCAAAAGGACTTGTGTTTGTCCGAGCTCACAACAGGATTTGAGGGAGAACGCAAAATATTTGAAAAATATTCTTTTCTCCCAAAATAGATTATTCCCAAGAATAATAGCATATAGCATAATAGGTCCTCTTTAAGCAGTAAAATCTAAGAATAAGTGTTTAAAGCTGTTATGAAACATGAGACATTACTGTGCGATTGACTTGAACTGTCTCCGCAGGCCCCACACAGAAGATGAATTTATTCCAGTCAGTAACCAGTGCCTTGGACAACACGCTTGCCAGTGATCCCACCGCAGGTACGAGCAGAGGTTCTCTGTTAGACTTCGGTCACTGTCAGTCCAAGTCCAGTTGGAGTCTGATCTAAATGATTGCCTGTCCACACCGTGAATCGCAACTGTTCAGAGATATGATTTGTGTGTCCCATGGCACTCTTATGTTTTCTGGAATATGTTTGTTGGTTTCTATGGCAATGCCTTTGTGTTTTTGGCATTGTGCAATGCCAATGCCAAAAACAACATGGATGGGTTTGCAGTGTTGTCTTACATTACGGCACTGGACTACCACGTCTAATGAAGCAATGGCCATGAGTCTGGCATGAGCGGCTGTATTCTGTGCTGTCGTCTCTGCTGGTCTCAAAGAGGTGTGTGTGTGTGTAGACTAGGCTCTGAGTAGGAGTGATGGTGGACTCCTGTGGGACTCAACTTTGGCTCTGTTTACACCTCGTATTAAGATGCGTTTTGGTCGAGTGGATCACAAGTAGATGACAGTAAACGGGGTCTAAAATGCTTTAAGCTTGTCCACTTTCAACCACTTCCAGAGGTAGAAAACGCATTAGACCGGATTGCTCTTGTAGTGTAAACGCTCATTTGGTCGAATGTGTTCAAACAGCCACAAAAGACCGTCTAATCTCCGTCTACTGACCTGATGCGTGAACATTATAGGAAGAGCACTAGCCAGACGGGATTTAAACTTTATCGGCTGAAGACCCAAGTTTGGTTTGAAGAGGAAAAACATACCAAGCACAATGTTCTCTCACCATTCCTGATTTCTAACACACACTCACAGCGTTCGGCTGATCTTGCGGCTGTCAGAGCAGAAACTAAAGCTGATGCGCTCCGTATGTTTTTCCATCGTCTTCGGTCACGATCAAATGTGAATTGCGCAAGCTTATTTCGTCCATTAGATCAAAAGATCTGAAAAACGCATACGTTTACCCGCCCATAGACCCTCCCCTCGAAGAAATCAGGACAGAAGTGATCGGAAGTGGACAAAAGAGACGGATTAAAACACCAGGTGTAAACGGGAATGTGTCTCCCTCGTCTACTTGTGATCCGATCGACCAAAACGCATCACAATACCAGGAGTAAACAGGGCCTGTGTTTGGACTTCAAGCCACATATGAATAAAGCTTGAAACGGATTTGTATAAAAAAAGATTTTTTGTTGCCGTTCACACTTGCTAAATATGATTGAAAATACAATCGGATCTTCACAAAATTTTGATTTGCCTGACAGTCTGAACGAGGCTTTATTCTCTCATATCTAACTGACAATAACTGAAAGATCTCAAGTGCTAATATTACATGTCTTTCTCCCGTAGTGATTTTTGGTGAGGATGTGGCGTTTGGTGGGGTGTTTCGGTGCACCGTCGGCCTCAGAGATAAATATGGTGAGTATATTCTCATGTCTGCTCGTAGGTCACATGAGGTGAAAGATCCTCATCTGTGTGTCCGGGGTTCTCACACTAGATGGCGGCACTGTCGCACTCCTGGATTTATTTTTTCCAATTTTGTATAAAAATGTCTTACTTTTTGGGAGAATAATCAAATATTACCAAATAAAACTAAAAGCTTAACAAAAAAATTGATTTGTATGAAATAAAATAAACATTAAAATAATATATAAACAACTTTTTAGTTTTGTTTGATAAAATAACAAAAACTAAATCAACTAAATCTATATAGACATAAAAAAAAACAGAATAAAAATGGAAAACACACACAAAAAAATACTAAAACTTAAGCTAAAATTTTATATTTACAGTATATAAAAATAAAATCTAATTCAAAATATTAACATATGCAAAACAAAAAATAAACAATGCTCTTTTGATCTTTCTGTTCATCAAAGATAAAAGAAATCAATGAAAATATAAAGCATTGTTTTCAACATTGATAATAATCAGAAATGTTTCTTGATCATCAAATCGTCATATTAGAAATGATGCTGAAAATTCAGCTTTGATCACAGGAATAAATTACATTTTAAAATATATTCACGTAGAAAACAGTTGTTTTAAATTGCAGTGATATTTCACAATATTACTGTGTTAACTGTGTTTGATCACATAAATACAGCTTTGGTCAGTGTAAGAGAGACTTAAACACATTTAAAAAAATCTTAACAAAAAAATGTATGTGTAACTCTTATAAGATGCATCTTAAAAAGACTGTAAATGATAAAAAAAAAAAAAATTGTTAGTTTGATTATAAAGTGTTTGAGACGATAGACAAGTGTGTAACCGTCACATCCTTTTGATTTTCCCAGCAAAACCAGCCCAAGGCAGTCACACAAAAATCAGTCCACAGGCTTTCATAGACACCCTAGGAAGTCGGGGGAAAGTCTCGTTACAAGATGTTCACACATTAGCAATAAACAAGTAATTAACACATGAGAATTCTTATATGCAGCTCGTTTAATTTAAAAAACATCTGACTAGTTTAATAGAGAACATAATAATTGACTCAGGTTGTCTTTGTCGTAACTGGCTTGTTTCATAATGTGATGCGATTATGCATTTGACATTGATTACTGTGTTTTCCTCTGGATATTCATGTATGGATTTCTCTGCTCAAGCTCCTTTGAGCCAAATTTAAAATCACTTTCAGTAGAACATCATCATGAGGAGGATGAACGTTTGCGCATTTCATGTCTCTCATTCAATTTGTTCAGCTTCATTAATTGTGGAGGAGTAAATGAAGCAGATTCAGATTGAACAGAACACCCTCTACAGGTTTCATAAGCCATAAATAGTTAAATTATGCAGCTGCATAACGAGAGTGGCATATTCAGTTAAGAAAGGGGAAAACAGACATTATGGTAATGATTAAAAAAACACATCTGCTGTTTGCCACTCGTTTTGGCCAGAAGCTCTATATATAGAGGCACTCTGTGATGTTTTGAAATAAACACAGATCCACGACTCCAGTATGTCTCCTGCCGCGTGGGTGCCTTTTGTGTGTTATTGACGTCAGAGGTGTTGACCTTTGAGAGGGATCATTATTTTCCATTCTGACTCGTTAGACGGGAACAGGGTTTTCATGCCACTCGTTTGAGAGAGTCTGTGCCCTCTTCCCCGTGCGGTGCCGGTAACCCGCGCACAGGTCAACGCGTGGAGTGACGCACACAGGGGCGTAATGCAGGGCCACTGCTGTCCGCTCCTTCGCTCTGCAATCTGCTTTAAATTGCTTTCTGTGAAGTGGATTACAGACTGCGGCTGGTAAATACTGTATTATCTCTGAAATGCCCATCGCCAGCCTGTTGAATGCATACCTTACTCAAAATACCTTATTCAACAAAGACGGTTCATTTCAAGGACGGTGACCGATATCTTACAGTAAACTAAAACTCTGAAATAACCAGCAAGCTCGTCGTCTTTTGCATCATTTCTTAAAGAATTGTTCAAGGTTTAAATTAATACAATATGATCTGCCCATGTGACCAGACAAAATCATTTTGACTTGTTCCTGTATTTTTGTTAAGGGTACACTATTTCTTTCAGAAAAAAAATCTAAAATTTTTCAAAGACATCATCAATCCTTCTTCCAAAATGTGTTTTTGTCTTACCCTAATTCACTATGGTAAGCCTGTTATAAATGCTTGTATTTTAGATCTAGTGGGATGGTTTTCGTGGGAAATTGCGTACTTGCGTCACTCGCCCGTGTCATATCCGTAAATATAAGAAAGGTTGACATGGAGCAGCTAAATCTCAAACCTCTAAGGAGTTTTAAACAAATGGCGAACAGAGGAGAGTCTGCTGGAGAAAAGAGCTCGTAATAAAACAAGAATCAACATTGGCTTGGCTTTTCGGAGATGGTGAGAACTGAGGGATTTGAGAAGTTGTCAAAAGTGACGCAGAGTAAGGTATTTATTGAATGGATAAATTGCCATATAGCTCTCAAACGAAGTTCATTGTTGTATTGTTGTGCTGTAATTTATTTTCAAGGTAGTCTATGGATGTCTATTAATGGCTAAATCTACAGTCACGTCTTCAGCTAGTCAGCTTGACTGGTTGTATCTCTTAAGCCAAGCAGTGAGTGTTTTATGAGCAGAAGGAGAACCATACTCAACCACACAGTCACGCAGCGCCAAAGCACAACCAAAACAATGGGTCTCATTCACTAAGCATGCGTGCACACAAATTTGTGCTTCGGGTCTACAAGAATAGTTTCATGCTTGAACGTTCAAGAAAAAAACCCCACATTATTCTTCACATTGTTGCAGCACCTCTCTTCACGCTGTCAGTGATGCTCTGTTTAGTTCCTTCTTTATGAAGCTCCTCCTTCTGAAAAGCACAATGTGCTCTGATTGGTCAGCTGGATCAGTGTGTTGTGATTGGTCAGCTGGATCAGTGTGTTGTGATTGGTCAGCTGGATCAGTGTGTTGTGATTGGTCAACCACTTCGAGCTTGTTTGGGAAATGTCCTTCCCCTTACCATAACCGCCAGTTTCAACACACTACTAACTAACTCAACCAGGCCCCGCCCCTTTATTTTGCATATTAAATATTTAAATGAGGAATATTTTGACGTGTTTGTTCCCGGAAGAAAACTCGAGGCTACAATGGAGGTGTTTCAGGGAGTTCAGAAGCAGTGACACTGATATAGAGAATAACTCCCGCTGGAGGGACTTTGTGCTTTGTAACTTTACAGACATTTTTCATGCTCAAACCGCAACATTACACACTAAAGAAAGTTGAAAACATAAAAAAAAAAAAGCATAATAGGTCGCCTTTAAAGGTTCTTCATGGAACATCGATTTTCACTGGTTTAGTGTGGTAATCAGCAGCATGTGACCGCTGGGTCCATAGAGCTCAACAGGAATTAAACCCAGAACAATCCTTTAACCGCTGGTATTCTGTATAAAAATGGTTTCATGTGTGATTTCACAGAGGTATTACGTCTTCAGTAGAGTCATGTTTTAGCGAAGGTTCAGAGGAGGAGCTCATGTACTTTGATTTGAATGAAAATAACTTTCCACTCTAAATATACAGACCATTTCATGTGGTTCTGTTGCATCAAAGGGGGAGGTGAAAAACAGGCTGTGTTTTTGAGTTTCCTTGATTTTGTGTGTATGCCCTGTTTTGTTTTGCAATCCAATTCAATTATGAAAAAAATATTTTCAGCAGACTTTGTTTTGAGGTTGATGCTTTTATTAGTTCAGTCCTACCCTGTACTACTAATGTAAAAAACATAAAAGTATCCCCTAAAAGCTGAATTATGGCGGTCATGAAAACACAAGGCATGTCTTTTGAGTTTTAACCTTTCATCTGCAGCGTTTGGCTGTGATTTGTAATTTCCTTGTTGTGTCATGGCCCATTTTCACATTTGGTGTCGACAAATTGCTTGTAGCTGGCATTTTTGGCACTTGTGCTCCTAATTGAAAAGGTTTAGGAGCACAGACAATTGAAAGTTTTTTTTTTCTTTAAATGACACAATATTACTGTGCCACATATAACATGCACAAGTATGGAGAGCATGAGAAAAGAGAAGTCAGAAACATAGCGTGTGACAGAAGTTTACCTTATAAACATTCAAAGGGGTCGTATAATGCCATTTTTGTACAAGCTAATATGATTCTTTAGGGTCTAAATTAAAAGTTTGTAATATACTTTAATTAAAACTTCTCATTAGTATTGTATGAAAACACTCATTTTACCTGGTCAAACACAGCTCTGTTTTCAGCACGCCGTTTCAGTGCATGTGTCTTTAAATGATAATGAGCTTTGCTCACCCCGCCCCTCTGTTCTGTGCGTACACCGTTGGTAACACTATAACACAATATAACCATAACGCGTTGTTCATTATAAACGTGGGATTATGAATTATATTGAGAATGACGTAGATAGAAAACATGCCGTAATGTACCCTACGTGTAAACCTTAGCCGCATTCATTGTGAAGCCTGCTAGCGATTCGCAAAGATTAATATAAATATTAATATAAAGGTTAATAAAACGTTACACTCACTTCAGTTCTTCTGGAGGTGCAGCAGGAACACGAATAGTTGGTAACGATCCTTTTTTCAGGAGCAGCTTCTTAACAAAACCAGCTTTATAATGTTACTGACCCTCATTTGTAAAGCAGTCAATGATGAAATGATTCGCGCAAACATGAAAGCATTGACGTTGATCGTGGGGAATATTCCCTTCGAAAACAAACTCAGCCACTGCGTCTTCAGCGGTTCGGATTTAGGAACATCAAAATGATGCTGTGTTCGTTATTGCACCCAAGAACACCACAATCGCTTAGACGCCATTCTGCTCATAGACAGTGCTCCAGCGTATCAACAATAACCGCGCGGACTATGATTGACAGCTCGCTCATGAGCGAGGGCAGGTCTGTGTTGAAACGCTGCTGTTAATCAACAATTGTGGGTGGGGCGTCGATTTTGTGACGTCACACGGTCGAACGGCTTGATTTGAGAGAGGGGAAAACATAGGAGATTAAAAAACCCCACTGGGTGGATTTTTATAATTTTATGATGGTTGTGTACAGGCACTGCCAACACACATTTCAGTACAATCAACTTGTAAAAGTGCATGTACCATTATATGACCCCTTTAATATTTTCAGTTTTAGAAAAACAATTACACTGGCTGAAAACACAAAAAACATGCATAAATTCATACATTTCATATGCACAAAAACACAATGCACAGACGCTGAAGTGTAGTCCTCAAATGTATTTAAAATGACAGTCACCAACAAATAAATATTCTGCCATTTGCCAACCCATAATGTCGTTATACACCCATAATATTAAAAGTACCTTCAAATGTGTTCTGAAGATTAAAGAATGATAATAAATGAATAATATATTAAATGATTACAGAATTTAAATTTTTGGGTGAACTGTCCTTATAAAAGCCCTGAATTGACAGACATCTGCACTCACTGCTGAACACAAGCAATGTTTCGGCCACACGATGTACAGCAATCAGATGACCAAATTTCGTGAATGGGATCTCTTCTTTCGCTATCATGTATGCAGTGTTGAATTAGATTTTTAGTTGTCGGAGAGCTTCTGCGTTTGTATTGTACTGCCTGAACTGTACGGGGATTATTAGGTTGCGACCTGTTAATGAATATGTCCCTGCAGCGTAAATGACGCTGGGAATTGCCGTGCCTCACTAGCGATTCTCGCTTGAAGTGTGAATGTCCGCACACAAACCGCACACGGCTAATTCTGCACCTGCTTCTTTGCAGTATTTGCACAGCAGAACATCTTTATCTTGCTCGTATTGTAGCCACGGAAAAGTGTCTAGCCATTCTGTTTGGATCCTGTACTGTTTAACATTACCTGTCACTGATGTTTTCTGCTTCTTACAAGGAATAACAGCACTAACATCTTGTTCTTGTTCAACATCTTGTTCATTTTGTTCAAAGCTACTCTGTTCTGCCTCATTTGAGAGAGAACTTTTAAAGTAAAATGTGATACTCTTCATCCCAACACCAGACAGTTTCAACGCCACAGTCGTCTCAAAAACGTTTTTGCGTGGCTTGGTTGACTGGCATTAAAAGCAGCCAATCGCAGTGCGAAAAGTCACTGTTGATGCATAACGTATGTGTAAGGGCATTTGGGAGTTGTAGTTTTTAGCTTTCGATCGGGTCAGTCGCACAAGTGCGCCTAAATATCTTTTCATGGTCGCACACCGACATGTTTAGTCGCACTGTAGAGACCTGATAAGTCCAGAGTAGGTTGACATGTACCCTTTTCTTCACAGGTAAGGACCGTGTATTTAACACCCCGCTGTGTGAGCAAGGCATTGTGGGGTTTGGGATCGGTGCAGCTGTTGCAGGAGCCACCGCTATAGCAGAGATTCAGTTCGCCGACTACATTTACCCAGCGTTTGATCAGGTGAGCTTGTTTACAAGGGGCTTTTCTTTACAAACACCATCATGGATTGTCAAGTTTTCCAGAATTTAGTTTCAGCTCTGCCCAAACTTGAGATGGCATTCAGACTATGAAGGATGCAAGAGGACAACTCATTGAGCTTTACTGTTTTTCATTCACTTCTGTTTGCAGAGGTATTGGCAGAAGCAATAGTAGAAGCAGTAGGTTGATAATCTTTAAAAGATAGATTGAAACAAAACAAATATACATTAATATAAATATATTATTTAAACTAATATTTAACATCTCATTCACCATCACCATATTAACTACAGTATAATCAACTAAATCAAATGCCTTGACAATAAATGATAAATGTTAACAAACTTAAAACACACCTTTCAGACTTTGACCCCCTACTGGACAAACTGCGGGCTGATATAGAGCGGTGGTCTCCATCGTATCTCTCTGTGTAGGGCAACATGACATCATTAAAATGATTTGTGCTCCGAAATTCAACTACTTGCTACAGGCTCTCCCAGTCCGAATTCCTTTGCGCTATTTCAAACAATTTGATCAACTTTGTAATAATTTTTATGGAATAACATACGCCCCAGGATGAACCTGCGAAAGCTGCAGAGGCCAGTGGACAGAGGAGGATTAGGTGTGCCCAACTTGCTCTTTTACCATTATGCGTTCACCATTAGGCATATGGCACGGTGGTCTTTACCCCCTGAGAGAGCCCCCCCGTGGTTCCACCTCGAAAGCGTGGTGTCCTCCCCTCTCACACCCATAGCATACATCACAGCTAAATTAGCCCAACAGAATCAGTCACATCCCATTTTGTCCCACATTCAGTGGGTCTGGAAGAGAGTAGCTAAGATCTTTAAATTTGATCCGTATCTGCACCAGTCTGCCGGGATCTGGCAAAATCCCAAGCTCTGTATAAATAAATCTCCCTTCCTTTGGAAGCTCTGGTTGCAAAATGGGATTAGGGTGCTCGGAGACTTGTACCATGGTGGGGCATTAAAATCTTTTGAGGCACTTAGACAGGAATTTGACTTGCCACGTAATCAACAATGGATGTATTTTCAGGCCCCATCCACACTACTGCGTTTTCGTTTAGAAACGGAGACCTTTTGCTACGTTTGCACCTCCCGTCCAGACTAAAACGGCAAAAACGAAGACCTAAAACGGACAAGTTAGAAACGCTGCCGACCCTGTTTTGCATTTTGAATCTCCGGAGGGCGTTTTAGTGAAGACGGGTCAAAACAGAGGACTTTAGAAATGATGACGCAGAGGCTCATGCTCGGCTCTATGATTGGGTGTCGTCAGTCATGGAGTATACACAGGTAATATTCAGTACCAGTAAACTCCACCCGCTGGAACTGTTTCTTACAGTAAGAAACTGCCGCGTCTCATGCATGGCTCGCGCGGAAAACGCGTGCAT
Organism: Scardinius erythrophthalmus; assembly: GCF_964197995.2. NCBI lineage: Eukaryota > Metazoa > Chordata > Actinopteri > Cypriniformes > Leuciscidae > Scardinius > Scardinius erythrophthalmus. The sequence goes on from NC_138236.1 coordinate 35,492,748, forward strand.
GCTAGAAATAGAACCGACGCCTATTTTTCATGCGACTCGCAAGCGTGTTGGAAGCGTTTCCAGGCAAAATAGAATAGGAAAAGATGTTTATATGTCATTTTGACACAAATACATATTAATAAATGACATTCGTATGTTTGAAAGTCTCTAGGTTTACACCGGCACGCGCATGCCCAGTGTTGGTGAATGGTCACGTGATCCGCGTTTTCAGTCGTTTTAATGTGGACGGAGATCAATTCTAATACGCAGCTAAAACGCTGGTGTGGACGGAGATCGTATTCGTTTTAATTCTCCGTTTCTAAACTAAAACGCAGTAGTGTGGATGGGGCCTCAGTTAAGACACCTCCTGGTGCAGGTCTTCGGCTCCCCTTCATTAGTTCCACCGAGCGGTGACATGTTAGAGAAGGTCCTAACAATTTATGAGCGCGCCATGAAGCCTCTGCTTACTACGCTATGATCCTTACGGCCTCGGACTCTAATATATTGTCCCTTAAAATGACATGGGAATCTGACCTAAAGGTGTCATTCACAGATGCAGATTGGGGCAGAATTCTTAGAAATGTAAAAAAATGTCAAGGGAACTGCGAACGCGACTTATCCAATTTAAAATACTGAATATAATCTATTGGACACTATCCAGGCTGCATAAGGTTGGTTTGGTTGATGCTGGAGGTTTCGGGACAAAAATGGTACCCTAGTACATATGCTCTGGAGTTGCCCAAAAATTCAGGCATTCATACAGTCGTAGAGAAAATTGTCGACCAGAATATCCCGTTCACCCCTAGTCTGTTTATTTGGGGGGACCCCTCTGCGTTCAGTGATCTGACCCCTCCACTCTCTAACTGGACCCAGCCTGTCCTCATGTTAGGCCGGAAACTTCTGGTCAAAGAATGGAAAGCCCCCTCTGCACCTGCACTGGATTTGTGGCGCGCCGCTCTGGGTCAGCTGGCTGCCCTTGAGCAACTGTCCTATAGGTTGCTTGATAAAGTGGAGGAGTATAACTTGAAATGGGGGAAGTATCATTGGTACACTTTGGGCGTTTAATGGCGTTCTGGCTCATAAACATAGCATTAACTAGAAAACATGACTGATGGAAACATTTTGATAGAATCCTGTACCTACATATGGGCAAGGTTGTAAACTCAAGGGCTCTGTGCACCACTGTCTTTTTAATTTTTTTTTAATTTTTTATTATTATTATTTATTCTTTTATAATTTTCTAAAATGTATGTATAGTATAGTTTTTGTCTATGGTCGTGTTATGTCTTCCTTTCATTCTAGTTTGTTGTATGTGTACTGCTTAATTTTTCTGATGGATTTGTGTGTGTTTAAATGTTATGAAAAACCAATAAACTGTCATAAAAAAAAAAACACCTTTCAAAATCAAATAATTCACTGTGGTCGTAAAGGGATGGACGTGGTCAGCAACAATACTCAGGTGTGCTGTGGTGCTCAGTTGATAGTAAATTGGCACTCAGTTGGCCCAAAGTGTGCCAAGAAAATATCCTCTACACCATTTACACCACCAGCAGCCTGAACCGTTGATTATAGACAGGATGGATCCACACTTTCATGTTGTTTACACCAAATTCTGACGTAAACTACACGTCTAGAGATGGTTGTAAATGAAAATCCCAGTAGATCAGCAGTTTCTGAAATACTCAGACCAGCCCGTCCGGCACCAACAGTTGCTGTCATGTGATTGGCTGATTAGATATTTGCGTTAACGAACAGTTGAATGGAAATAAGAATGTATAAAATTACTACATAAAAACAACAAATCTGCCTGCCTGTCTGTCTGTCTGTCTGCCTCTCTGTCTGTCTGCCTCTCTGTCTGTCTGCCTCTCTGTCTGTCTGCCTCTCTGTCTGTCTGCCTCTCT